>NC_090322.1:254647502-255281779 GCF_040869045.1 Eurosta solidaginis
ATGAGTAATGGAAAGCATAATCCTATCATAACACATTCGCCAATACCATATATACATATGTACAAACATACATGCATTAATTATATGAATATTTCTATTTATAACTATTTCTATTTTTTCTTCCTGCTATTCTAAGGGCATTTAATTTTAAATATGTACATTGGGGTGGATCAGTTTTTCTTTTTGGTAAAATTCGATGAAAAAGTGACACATGTATGTATAAATGTAGATTTGAGGACCCATAGAAGAACATTGGCTACTTATTTTTTTAAAACATCGAGTCATGTGTAAGATATGGATCTATATCTGGCCTTGGTAGCCTGAAAGATAAAAGACTTGTGGAACAATTTAAAAGCTCAAATTTCGAATAATTGTTTTTTATTAAGTTCAATTACAGATTAATTCTTAGATTTATTGTGTTCAGTTGAGATTGTTTTGAATTAAGAAAAAATGTTTATTGCAAAAAATAAGCATAGTACTAATTTCGAAAAGATCTTTTGTATAATTATATCTTTTTTTTTATAAAATGAAGGGCGGTGAAAATGAAAGGTTTCTGGAAAAATTTTATTTATCCCACCCACACTGATAGCTTAGTTACCGAATAATTGTGTTTTTGTCGTTGTAAATTCATACAAGTGGCGAATGTTTGAAAAAACGTTCACAATAGTAAACAGCCGCAATCAGCTGTTAAATCGCTGATCCATTACTTAAATAATTTGGTAAGGTAATGCAATGGAGGAATACCTCATTTGTAAGAATCCACAATGGCTTTAGTATTCAAAATTTTAATAGTAGGGTTGCTGAAATATAAAAGATGTTTTATTGTAAACTGATTTAAATCAAAGTTTGACAAGGTTTTTAGATTTTAGCACACACCAAGATAATCAATGAACGAGATCATGCTGATATTTATAAAATACTTAAAAAAACGCGAACAGCAGATATAAATGACTTTTAATATTATATTTTGTTTTGGAAGCTCTATGAAAAAATAAAGACTTTGTTTGCGTTTTTCCAAAAAAAAAATTAATTTTGGATTACATCTGTCATCATCATAAGAACATATGTATATATTATATAAATAGATAAATATGTACATAGGCATATTTGTTTTCTCATGAATGTATATTTGGTATTTCGTGTTTGCTAAACAATCACATACGGGACACCTTCAGCTAAAATAAAATAGTTTTTCTTATTTTTTTCTATTTGCTAATTCATCCCTTCATTCCTTCTATTTTATTACATTTCATTGTTTAGAAAACACACATTTTCAAAACAGTTCCAAGTTACAAATAACAAGAGGTAAGCTATATATGTATATGTCCATAAATAAGTGTAAAGGGGGTTTCAATTGGGTCGTATTGATGTTGTGCAGAGTTTGGTGAATCGATATTTGTACAGTACGTGTTTTCATTTGTTTATTATTATGACGGCACCGACGGTCAAAAAGAACAAGAAAAGAAGTCTAAGTTCGGGTGAAACCGAACATTACATACCCCGCTGTACACTTGAAATGCTGTTGTTGTTTGTTTTGTGTGCTTAATAGTGTTACAAGGCTGCGCAATAATACATATACATATGGTTCTATTCTGAACTAATTTTCGTTTAAAAGAAGCCACAAGGATACAGAGGCTAACACCAATGACCTTGAGCGGATAATAATGCAGTTTTCCTTCAGATATGGGGATTTCCCTTACTGTTTATTTTAAAATAAAGATATAACATAACAAAAAAATACGATTGGTAGAAAACTATTTTTCGCTAAGATTTAACTTATTATTTTGGCCTACGACCTTTTTAAAGTCATTTATATAAAAGTGGGCGTGGTACTTAACCAATCTTATCCATTTTTACTAGAAATATTTCCAGCTATAGGGAAAATTTGTGTACCCAATTTTATTACGATCCCTTAATTTTTCTTCGAGTTATGGCTCCCGAAAAATAGAAAATTGCTTAGTCATAAAAGCGCCGGTGCCACTCCCATTTTTTTAAATTTGAATTTTTTCCTATTTATTGTTATAAATCCACTTGGGAATTGAAATACCATTGATATAAAGTTTATTCGTCCACGAATATATAAAAGTGGGCGTGGTCCTTAACCGATTTCGTTAATTTTTCTTCAAAGCATTCCTTATAGTATAGGCAACCTCTCTGCCGAATTTTGTTACGATAGGTTTAATGATTTTTGATTTATGACTAATAATATTTGTAAAATTGATTTTATCACAAGTGGGCGGTGCCACGCCCATTTTAAAAATTTCTCAATATCAGTCCACATGTCAAATTTCAACATTGTAGGTGTATTATTTACTAAATAATCAGGTTTTTTGTGTTTTCCAAATTGTTATATATATAAAAAGTGGGCGTGGTTATCATCCGATTTCGCTCATTTTCAATACCAATCTATTCTGGGTCCAGATAAGCTCGTGTACCAAATTTGGTGAAGATATCTCAATATTTACTCAAGTTATCGTGTTAACGGACAGACGGAAATTGCTCAATCAAATTTTTTTTTGATACTGATGATTTTGATATATGGAAGTCTATATCTATCTCGATTCCTTTATACCTGTACAACCAACGGTTATCCAACCAAAGTTATAATACCCTGTGTACAAGTACAGCGGGTATAAAAATATATTCACAAAACGCCAACTCACCGTGACAACTTACACAAATGAGCAGCACGTGCCGATGACAAAGCTTTATATGTATACTAATTTACATATACATACATATATGTATGTAAATTAGGTAATAAAATATAATACAGATTTCATGATAACGTAAATATAACTGCTGTTTGTAGAGTACAAGACGATGACTATATATTTGTCAATGATATGAATATGCATAAGGCGATTTTTGATCAACCCTTTAGTAGATACGATAACGAAATGATATAAAACTGAAAAAATTTATAAGTCAATTAACTAATTCACAAACTACTTAGGTGAGTGCATTGTTTTTTCTATAACGATAGGATAGGAATCTTTATTTAAATTGTGTTGCATAAGCTGCATAAGACTAAACGCTAATTCCAATTTTTTTCTATAGTTGTTATAAATATGTAGTGGTTCCTTATAAAGATATACAGATTGTTGATGATAGGAATGCTATTATTAATGTTTACATATCTGCTTTTGAACCATGGACTATATCGTTGAATTCGATGTGTCTTTAAAAATCAATTTATGAGTCACATGAGTATGAGCGAAATAACTGTTGAAGCAACATTGTCGATTCGCATCAACCGTTTTATCAAATCAATAAAACAATGTAAGCTACAGCTCTAATAAAAAAAAAAAAATTAACACAAATAAAAAACTTTCCACTAAAATTTTTGACGCTGCTTCCATGTTGTCACCCTAAAAATACCAATTAAAACTGTTACAATATAAAAGTGGCCGTTGACATTACAAAGATATCGGTTAAAAGTTAGAGCCTAAATTTGGAACTTTTTTACTACATACATACATATATGACCATACCAAATTTGGTTTCAAAAATAGATTTTACCGGTCTTCCTAAAATTTAGAGCATAAAACTGGGTTTCAATTTGAAGCTATAGAAGTCTACACTTGCAGCTATAAAAAGAAGCGTGCTCTACCTATTGAGCTATCACATCGTTGTTTGAAAACATATCATAACACCTGTATGTAAAACAATTTTTTTTAATGATTTTATTTTCAAGTTTTTAGTCTTTATTTAATTGCCTATTATTTCTCATCCTATTTAGTTCATTTAGTGAATCATTATTACAAGGACTCTTTCCTGACAATTTGTAACAATCTAAGTCCTCAATACATAATCCTTCCAAAGACTTTACTCGACTCTGCACCACGTATGCTTGCCCTCCTCCAACTCCAAAATATTTTGATGTCACTTCTACCGGACTGTATGTAATATTTGTTGCAAATATGGACCAAATCGGACCACAATACGATTTTTTTGAATATGATATTTGCGCCACCTAGCGGCGATTTTTTTTCATAGGTCGCCTTCTATTCTTGTATGTATTATGTATTCCAAATATGAGCCAAATCAGACCACAAATACGATTTTTGTGAATATCTCGATCCTTGCGCCACCTAGCGGCGATTTTTTTTCATAGGTCGCTTTCTTCTTGTATGTATTATGTGTTCCAAATATGAGCCAAACCGAACCACAAATACGATTTTTTGAATGTCTCGATCCTTGCGCCACCTATATTAGCGCCTGAACTATATTATCTGAAAGTTACTTAAATTTTAATTACAAAATTCGTTCGAAACGGCCGGGCGTGCAGCCTGTCAAGTCAACCTAAATAAAACCGTTTAAAAAAAAGGAAATAATGTTTCGAAAAAGCTATTACTACGTTTATACTTGCGCATTAGGGTGGCCACAAGAAATCAATTGTAGATTTTCCGCTGGGGCAACCCCATACAATATGCCAATGGATAAGGAAATAATACATACAAAGTTTCAGGCCAATCCGATAATATTAACACGTGCCTCACTGAGGTCAAAGTTAGGAAAAACAGCGAATTTTCAGAAAAAATTGTTTGTGTTTCGTCAGTAAAAGTGAAACCATTTATACCAGGAACTTGACTCGTACACCATTCGACAGGTAATTTTATTTGTATTGATTTTGATATAAATAATATTTTTATAAAACGGTAATTTTTAGTAGTATTTAGCATTTATCAGATCAGGTCATAGTGGATATCCCTAATTTCGAATTTCCATGGAAACGTCTATGGACATTATAATATTCAATGATATACCAGTCAAGTTCCTGGCATAAATGTTTTCACTTTTACTGACGAAACACTAACATTTTTTCTGAAAAATCGCTGTTTTTCCTAACTTTGACCTCAATGAGACACGTGTTAATATTATCGGATTGGCCTGAAACTTTTCAATAATCATTTTCTGATCTATCGGCATATTTTAGGAGGGTGCCCCGAAAGATAGAACAAAAATTAAAATACACCATATACCTTGTAACCACCCTATTGCGCATACGTCGTTTTGATTCAACGCGATTACACTGAAAACACATTATAAATAGTTTTTCATTTTTTCAGACGGTTAGAACGATCATATCAACACTTGGAGTCAATGCGTATTGAATTTGAATACTTCACTTGAATAAAATTAAATATGGGCATTTCTCCAAAAAGGTCAACCACAGACAAAAAGTTGAAAGTCTATAAAAGTATGTTCTTTTAACATATTTTTATAACAAATCTATTAAATTAAACTAATATAAGCCAATTTTACATTTATTCTTAATACATATAGATATATTGACATGCAAAGCCGAACAAGTGCAAAAGTTTTGTTTTGAACATTTCTCTTGAACTTTTTGTTTCTATCAATGTTGCTCTTTAAACTCTTTGGTTATGTTTAAGAAATATGAGAAAAATGTAAAACAAACGATGCGATTGAATATTATGGAAAACTTCTTATTTGTTCGAATGTGTATTTGGATGTCGCGTTCAACCTTGAAAAATAGGTTTTCTTATCAGTTACTCGAAAATATTTGTGCAATAAGCATCAAAATTTATTAGCAAATATAATTTTCTTTCAGAAATTTGATAAAACAAATTTCGCTCGCAAATATTCATCGCTTCGATCGTGGTATTTTATTTATTGCAACACCATAAAAAGGTAAAAATATATTAAATGACGGTTATGTTTTAAATTACCCACTACTTGAGTATGTGAAACTAAAAATATAATTTTGTATTATAGACGCATAAATATTCATATTTATTAACTACACTGCGACAACATTTAATACATCATTTGGGATTATGTACTTAAATGGGTCATTCCAGCAACGAACACACGTTTAATAAAAAACAAGGAAGGACGGCACTGTCTTCGGCTGTGCCGAAGACTTCATACCTTTCATGAATGGGGCTGAACAATATTCTCATCTCGTTCGTAATCTCCAAATAATCGGATGTATAAGATAAGAAATATATAGTGAACAGATGTACATACCTAAACGATTTTTAAGATAAATATAAAATAAAAAATGGCAAAAACCCCCTTATCTGAACGATCGATTGTATGGGATACATATTATACATAGCTCCGATCGAAATGATTTTTACAGGAAATCTTCTATGATATATTAAAATATATATCACCAAGTTTCACATTTTTATATTGGAAACTAAGGGAGAAATGGCTAAAATCTTTCTATCTGAACGATCGGTTGTATGGGATATAACTATATATAGCTCCGATGAAAATGGTTTTTTCAGGATATCTTCTATGATATATTAGAATAAATATCACCAAGTTTAACGTTTTTATATTGGAAATTAAGGGAGAAATTGCCAAAAATCTTACTATCTGAACGATCGGTTGTATGGTATATATCTATATATAGCTCCGATGAAAATTATTTTTTCAGGATATCATCTATGATATATTATAATATACATCACCGAGTTTCACGTTTATACTTTCTAAATTGCGGCAGGAATGACCAAAATCGTCTTATCTGAACGATCGGTTGTATGGGAGATATATGTTATAGTGGTCCGATCCTATCGGATCCGACAAATGTCTCATATAATACAAAAATACATCCTTCTGCCAAATATCATTGAGATATCTCCGCCTATCACACCGTATGCCCTGGGTTCAACTCCCGGGCAAAGCAACATCAAAATTTTAGAAATAAGGTTTTTCAATTAGAAGAAAATTTTTCTAAGCGGGGTCGCCCCTCGGCAGTATTTGGCAAGCGCTCCGGGTGTATTTCTGCCATGAAAAGCTCTCAGTGAAAACTCATCTGCCTTGCAGATGCCGTTCGGAGTCGGCATAAAGCATGTAGGTCCCGTCCGGCCAATTTGTAGGGAAAATCAAGAGCTCGGCCTTAGATCTCTTCGGAGGTTATCGCTCCTTACATTTATTTTTATTTTTTTTTTTTATCTCAAAATTTGAGGGACTAGTTTGCGTTCAAACAGACAGAAGGACGGACGGACAGACGGACATGGCTATATCAACTCAGTTCGTTGCCCTGATCAATTCGGTATATTTAATGGTGAGTCTATCTTCTATATTTCTCAACGTTACAAACATCGGACCAAAGTTAATATACCATTCATGTTCATGAAAGGTATAAAAAAGTTAGTTCATAGTTTGTTCCAAGCTACAATGAGCGCATATTTGTTTATTGCAAAATTTATTCCCTATAGTTCTGTAGGTCAGCCACAAGGCATGAGAATACTAATACCCATTGTAACAGGGTATTATTCAACGCATGGTAATAGAGCCTTGAGAAAATGCTGCTTTAGTTGGGCCTCTTGCCTCTGCTGGAACAGCAGAGTTATTATGGTGAAAATACAAATGATTTATGATGAAATTATTAAATTTTTTTCTCAATTCACACACTTATGAATGTAAAAAGCAAATTGTAAATGAATTAATGTCAAAGTGAAATATGTATAATGTTGTAGTAGTTGAGAGACAAAAACGTCCGCCGACATTAATTAAATAAAAAATCATTCATATTTGTAGTTTTATTCAAATTGAATAAAATATGCATGTATGTACGTCTGCGACTAATTTCTAAAGATATTAACCTTTATAGAGTACAGTTGGGCATTAATTATTTTTTATACCTTTCATGAACATGAAATGGTATATTACCTTTGGTCCGATGTTTCTAACGTTGAGAAATATAGAAGATAGACTCACCATTAAGTATACCGAACTGATCAGGGCGACGAGCTGAGTTGATATAACCATGTCCGTCTGTTCGTCCGTCTGTCTGTTTGAACGCACGCTAGTCCCTCAAATTTTGAGATATCTCAAATTTGGCACAAGGATGTATTTTTGTATTATATTAGACATTTGTCGGATCCGGTAGGATCGGACCACTATAACATACATCTCCCATACAACCGATCGTTCAGATAAGACGATTTTGGTCATTCCTGCTGCAACTTAGAAAGTATAAACGTGAAACTCGGTGATATATATTTTAATATGTCATAGATGATTTTCTGAAAAAATTACTTTGATCGGAGCTATATATAGTATATATCCCATACAACCGATCGCTCAGATAGAAAGATTTTTAGCCATTTCTCCCTCAATTTCCAATATAAAAACGTGAAACTTGGTGATATATATTCTAATATATCATAGAAGATTTCCTGTACAAATCATTTCGATCGGAGCTATATATAACTAGCAGACCCGTCAGACGTTGTTCTGCCCTAAATTTGGTCTATCTACATAAATTTTAAAAAGCTTTTTCGTCTAACTCTGCTCCCCCTCACTTTTTCTTAATCCTTTTATTCACTCCTCCCTCCGTCTTTTCGCTTCATCTATCTCTATCTTCGTCTCACTCTATCTCTTTCTAAGTCTCCTTCTCCTTCCATCTTTTCTCTTTTCTCAAGTATTTCCCATTCTTCTTCATCCCTTATTGCCAGGCAAATCGAATAGGACGTATGTAAATAGTTATGTGGGTGTTATTAATTCATGTCTTTATTTCGGCTTCGCATGCATATTTATCACTTTTGCCAGGTTGATGCGACTAAATCGAATATCACAATGAAAATTGCTTTAAAGCTCTCAGCAACAGCTTCCATTTGATATCCCTATTACACACACATTCTAGGGGTATCCGGGTCCAGGTTTTGGCCTATATCTTGAGACCCTAGTCACCCAGCGGTATAAAAATTACTCTGTACTAAAGTACTCATCAACAGCTTTCATTTGTTATCCATATTGTATAAACACTTTCCAGGGGTACCCGGGTCCACGTTTTCGCTTATATCTCGAGACCGATACACCATATCAAAGTACTCATAAACAGCTTCCGCTTGATACCCATATTGTACAAACATATCCCAGGATTACCCAGGTCCACGTTTTGATCTCAAGACCCTAGCCAGAACGGGATAAAAATTATCTTATGTCTGTCTCCTGGTTCTAAGCTACCCCTCCACCAATTTTCAGCCAAATATGTTCATCCGTTCCTTCCTCTTCAATCACCCTTTATCTATTAAAAAAAGCGCATCAAAATCCGTTGCGTATTTTTAAAGGTTTAAGCATTCAAAGGGACATAGGGACAGAAAAAGCGACTTTGTTTTATACTATGTAGTGATGTACATTCATACATACCTATAAACCTACGCCCGAAGTTAAATAACGCAGCGAATGCTATATATGTACGTATGTATGTGTCGCATCATGCCAGTTAGCACCAACTAAGTCAACATTCGAGCTGACGCTAATGTAAAGAGCTTAGTCAGCAATACGCAAGTTGATGGCTCAAAATACTTAATAATAATTTTGAAGCAAACAGGAAAAGGCCCAGACGCCTGATCAGCAAAAACACAAATATTGTGAACGACATCCGGAATTGAATTGGGAACAACATCCGCCATGCGCCGAACGAAATAATGCTGGCACAGGTAGAATTAAGTTATATTTAGAACTAATTTACCATTTTTAAGTCAGTCAGTTGTAAGCAGTCAGTTGTAAGCAGTTAGTTGTAAACGTTTAGTTTTAATTAGTGAGTAACAAAGTAAGGTCTTACGACCAATAATTTAATTAGTGAATAAATAATAATAAAGGTCTTGAGACCCAAAAAAATTATTTTTTTAGTAACCTTAACAAAGGATACAATAATTGGCGCCCGAGCTAAAAGGCTTGTCTTGGTAAACTTATAGTGTTGGAAAATCGGTAATAAGCATAATAAAGTGCCGCGAAGGAAACTGTTATCAAAAAATTCCAAAAGTGCCACCAGTATAGCATTAACTTTCAAAAAAAGTGCCACAGTACAAAAAGTGCCACAATAGAAAGAAAACCGGTAGAAAAAGACTTTCAATAAGTACCACAAATAATAAAGTGCTACGAAAGAAAAACTATTCCAGTCTGTGTTACTAAACGATACCTATAAGACGAGGCGTGAAAGGGGTAGTGAAAACTTACAAACTTCCCGGACGCCCCAACGATACCAGCCAAGGAGCCACCCCCAGCAACAAGGTATAAGCCAGTGTACCACGAGTACCGCCAGGAAAGGGAAGAATACACACTTATCGAGATGGAGCTGAAATTAATGTAAGAAAATATTTATATATTTAAGAAAAATATTTAAAACAAAAAATTCAAATCTACTAAATTTTGAAATTTCATCTTAAAAACGCATATTTGAAAAATTTAGAAAGTAATGAGCGAAAAAAATTTTTTTTAAGGAAAAAGAAAAATATTGAAAAATAAGTAACTTTCAAAAAGATTTATAGGAATTAAAAATTATAAAAAATAAGAGAAGTAAATTACTACATAAAAATTACAATTACGAAATTCGAATACTTATTGTGGAAGTCACTCAAAAAATTTAAATAATTTAGAATTTAATAACTTAGATATTTCATTTTAAAAGTGAAAGTGCGGAAATAAAAAAAAAAGAAAAAATTTAGGAAAATCCTTTTCAAGACAATCGTAATTTTTTTTTGTGATTTAAGAAGTCCAGAAAATCAAATCCCTTACCGAAAGAAAAAAAATCTAAAATTCCTTACAATGTCAAACCCAAACAATTTGATTAGATCCTCAATGCTTGGAGCTAACCCTCCTACTGCACCACCAGCACCTCCAAGCCCTAATAACCAAATTTCACCAGACTTGGCCAATATGATAAAAAGCATGATATCCCTAGCCATAGAGGCAAGCGTGCCTAATATAGTACAGAGTGTCCTTAACAACACAACAAATCCTATCATAACTGATCAAACTATAGACGCCCAATTCCAAAATAATATGAGTGAAATGGATAAGATTCCAGATGTTGTACGTTCATTAAGAGAATTCTCAGGAAATGCCTCAGAGTTTAGCTCCTGGAAAGAGTGTTGAAAGAATTTTGAGAATTTATGAACCCTCAAAGGGCACACCTAGATATTTCGGCATTTTGAATGTCATTAGGAATAAGATAATTGGAAAGGCAGACATAGCTTTAGAATCGTACAACACCCCTTTAGCTTGGACAGCAATTTCCCGCTGTCTAACTACCCACTACGCCGACAAACGAGACATAGGCACTTTAGAGTACCAAATGACATGTCTCATACAAGGACGAATGTCCATTAATGAGTTCTACCAGAAGGTATACGGACACCTATCACTACTTTTAAATAAAATAGGCTGTATGGAGATAGGTGAAGAAGCAGTTCACCTGTTAACTGAGAATTACCGAGCTAAGGCCCTCGACACCTTCGTCAGAGGACTTTCGGGTGATCTCCCCAGGTTACTTGGCATAAAAGAACCAAAGAGTTTGCCAGAAGCCTTACACCTTTGCCTGAAGCTCGAAAACCAAAACTTCAGGGCATACCACGCGAACAACCAGATGTCTAACTCCCGTCAACAAAGCTTTAATTCTCCGAATCCACGACAGCAGCCCTTAACGGTAAAATACCCCCAGCCGCAATCTTACCAACAACTCCAACCACAATCAAGGTTTTATCCCGAACTAGCACACCTACCTCAACCCATATCAAATCCCATTCCACAAAACTATCATCAACAAAATTTGAATCCTCCCAACTATCAGCTATACGCCAACCAAAACCCAAACCAGGTAAATAGATACCAACCACAAAACCCTTTTAACCAACAACACCACGCTCCTCCAAGACCACCTCAACCCATGGACGTAGACGAAAGCGTCAGGACAAGAGCGGTAAATTATATGAACCGCCCTAAAGCTCAAGAAATGGGCAAACGGCCACCTTATACATCAATGATAAACCATCCCCCTATCAAAGTTCAAAGGAACTTTCACATAAACACCGACGGAGCGACGGATAGCCAACACTACCATAACCAACACTACCATGACCAATACTACCAAGACCAATACTACGAAGATCTAAACGACCACAATCAGAACACAACCTTTAACAACGAAAAGGAAGAACCGCAGGATCTGAGTGATGTACATTTCTTAGATTGAACAGCTCTTCGTTACCCTACTTTAGATGCAGGACGAAGAGCGGCGAAATTTTAAACATTTTAGTGGACACTGGATCTAACAAAAATTATATCCAGTCCAGCTTAGTAACAAAATCAATAGAAAACGACAACCCCTTTTTTGCAAATTCTGTCGGGGGAAAAATCAAAATTACCCACCACACATATCTCAACCTCTTCAACTTAGAAAACTACAAGCTTAAATTCTTCTTACTACCCACTCTCAAAACCTTTCATGCAATACTAGGCAATGACAGCCTAAAGGAACTCTCAGCGGTCATACATACGAAAGAAAATTTTATGGTTATAGCAAACATAAAAAAAATCTTTTTAAGACAGTACAGTGTACAAAATGTTAACACAATACAAATTCGGGACCAACACATGACCACGGAAGAAAAAAACGAAATTAGACAATTGGCACAGAAACACCGTAATTTATTTTTTTTTTAGAGCCAAACGAAAAATTAACTTATACAACAAAAGTAGTTGCCGAAATTCGCACAAATTCTGACACACCAATATACTCAAAATCATACCCATATCCCATGAGCCTTAAGCAGGAAGTTGAAACTCAGGTAAAGAAACTGCTAGAGGACGGAATAATACGCAAATCAAGATCCCCATACAACTCACCCGTCTGGATCGTGCCTAAAAAGGACGATGCCTCAGGGGAAAAAAAATTTCGAATGGTCATTGATTACAGGAAACTTAATCAAGTAACAGTCGCAGATAGGTACCCAATACCCGAGATAAACGAAGTACTTTCCCAATTAGGAAAGAACCTAATTTTCTCAGTGATTGACTTAAAAAGCGGTTTCCATCAAATTCCTCTTAAGGAATCTGACGTGGAAAAAACGGCTTTTTCAGTGAACAACGGAAAATACGAATTCACGATACTTCCTTTTGGCTTAAAGAACGCCCCTGCCATCTTTCAACGGACACTGGACGACATACTTAGGGAACACATAGGTAGAATTTGCTATGTATACATAGACGATATAATTATATTTAGCGAGGACGAAAAAACGCACGCTGAACATATCGACACAATTTTCGAAACTCTAAACAAGGCAAACATGAAAGTCCAGATTGACAAATGCGACTTTTTCAAAAAGAAAGTCGAATTCCTGGGATTTGTCGTCTCTTCTGACGGAATCTCTACAAACCCAGCCATAGTACAATCAATAACAGACTTCCCCTACCCCAAAACAATTAAAGACTTACGCTCATTCTTGGGTTTATCCGGATATTATAGAAGATTCATCCAAGATTATGCGAAACTAGCAAAACCACTGACATCCCTACTTCGAGGAGAGGAAGGAAGAATGTCTAAAAACAGTTCAAGGAAAATTCTAATAAATTTGAATGAAAAAGCAAAAGAAGCATTCAATAAAATTAAAGCCACCCTCACATCCAAAGACGTTATCCTACAATACCCCGATTACAGTAAAGGTTTCGACTTAACTACAGATGCCTCACAATATGCCATAGGCGCACTTTTGGAACAGAATGGCAAACCGATCACATTTATTTCAAGAACATTAAACAAAGCTGAAGAAAATTATGCAGTAAATGAAAAGGAAATGCTTGCAATAATTTGGGCTTTAAATTCCTTCAGAAATTACCTATACGGCACAGCAAAAGTTATTATACACACTGACCATCAGCCACTCACCTATGCCTTAAGCAATAAGAACACTAACTCTAAATTGAAACGATGGAAAGCAATACTAGAGGAATATAACTATGAAATACAATATAAACCAGGAAAGGCCAATGTAGTTGCAGATACATTATCAAGGCCATTTGAGGTTAATTCTTTATCAGTCGCGACGCACTCAGACGACAGTTCATCGCACAACCTAATCCCAGCAGTAGAAGGACCTATAAATGCCTTCAAAAACCAAATTTGGATCTCGCTAGGAGATGAAGACAGCTATCAGTTTAAAATACCATTCCCGACCTATCATAGACACTTAATTTGTAAACCCCAATTTTCAACCGACGATTTAACAGCACTACTAAAACGTTCAGTGATAAACGGCTTATTTACCTCTGAAGAAATAATTGGAAAAATTCAGGAAATCTATCCCCTTCATTTTTCCAATTACAAAATTCGCTATACCCAAACAAAAGTACAAGATTTAGTAAACGAGGATGTTCAAAATGAGGAAATATTAAAAGAACACACACGAGCACATAGAAACAGGGATGAAAACAAAAAACAACTAATACAAAAATATTACTTCCCAAAAATGACAGCAAGAATAGAAAGTGCAAAGTTTGTAAAGAAAATAAATATGACCGTCACCCTAATAAACCACATCTACTTAAAACCCCAATTCCACAGAACCCTGGTGAAATAGTTCACATAGATATCTATAATACGGAGAAACGCCTGGTACTAACAGCAGTAGATAAATTTTCTAAATATGCCCAGGTAAGAATAATACAGTCAAAGGCAATAGAAGATATCAGAGAACCTTTGCGACAAATACTCTTCGCATTTGGTGTACCTAAGACAATAGTTATAGACAATGAAAAGTCCCTAAACTCACTATCCATACAATTCATGGTAGAAGATCAACTTGGAATTAAAATCTTTAAAACACCCCCATACGCAAGCACAGTTAATGGTCAAGTGGAAAGGTTTCATTCCACCTTATCGGAAATTATGCGCTGCCTCCAAACAGAACGCACCCATCGTTCATTTCAAGAACTATTAGATAGATGCACATATGAATATAATTACTCCATACACTCTGCAACAGGAAAACGACCTATATAAACATTTTTCGGTAGACCAGTCTCGATAGACCCAGAACAATACGAGAATTCACGGCGAGAAAACATAGAAACCCTTCGGAAAAGACAAGAAAAGGATTTAGAAATCCATAATAAAACACGGAAACCCATTAAGACATACACCCCTGGTGACATAATTTATGATAGGATTAATAAAAGAATAGGATCAAAACTCACTGCTAGATATAGGAAGGAAATCGTGAAAGAAGATAAATCTAGTGTAGTAATTACTGAAAAAGGAAGAATAGTACATAAGAGTAACATTAAGACTTAATATGATTTTAGTAAAATAAGAAACTCCCCCTTCAAAATTCTCTCTTACAGACTTCTCGTGCACCTAGTGTACGCGGACTTTAAAATAATAGATTACTCCAACTCTCAACTTGCAACATTTAATACGGGACAAACCAAAATTCAAACAGGAACTTACAAAATTATACATAAAATAGATCTGGACGTATGCCAAAAGACACTAAATGAACTTAGCCATACCATTAGGACACAAATCAATGAAGGAAACCCCCTCTTACCCATTCTCAATAATGAATTAAGATCAATACAAGATTATTTGAATAGACTTAAACCAAGGAAATTTAAAAGAGCAATTAATGAACTAGGAACCATCTGGAAGTGGATCGCAGGAAATCCCGACCACGACGACCAAGTCATCTTAGAAAATGAAATAAATAATATAGTTGAAAATAATAACCAGCAAGTGGTAATTAATAAAGTAATTTTTGATAAAATAAATGAAATTACAGCAATTTCTAATAAAATCGCAAAATCCATACAAACGGATGAACACACTCAACATAATTTTGCTATTGAAATGAAATATAAGTTAAAAATTATCAAAGAAGAAATAATTAATATAGACTATGCGATACATTGGGCTAAGGCCGGCATAGTCAACTCCTATATATTTTCAAATGAAGAAATTAGTTAATTAAATCAATATATGAAAAAAACAATTTTACCCTAAGTAGTATAGAAGAATCACTCGAAATCGCAAGCGTAAAAATTGCAACAAACGATAAAATGTTATTTTACATAATAGGATTACCAATAACAAATGAAGACATTTGTGAGTCAATTTTGATAAAACCTATAAAGATAGGAAAATTTATTAAAAAAGTCCCTTACGAGGACATTGTATAACGTAGTATATGGAATTGAATCTAAATGTAAAGAAAATAATAATGTAAGAATATGTAACCGTAAGGCTATAGTAGACATTAGCAACACTACCTGTGTCCCAACTCTACTGAGAAGCAAGCCAGCTGAATACGTTTTTGTTAATAACCAGCACATCCCAACCGTAGAAAGCATCACTCCTGGCATCGTACTACTAAATCAATACAACGGCACTATAGATATCGACAACCAAAAAGTAAACCTGACAGGGTCATACGCAATACAGTACCATAATTCCACAGTTCGTATCAATAAACAGTTATATTCTTTTAACGAACTACTAACCAGCAAACCACTACCTGCAATTCTCCAGTCAAATGTCCCATCAAAACAAGAAGAAGAAATCCTAAGTTTGGAAATGATGAAGGAACTCCATATAAATAACACAAATCGTATAAATTCATTGCGCACAAAACACAAAGCAGCCATAATCACAAATTTTTCTCTAATAATCATGATAATAATCTGCCTAGGAGGACTCATATTCGCACCAGTAATAAGAAGACATTTTACAAAGGAACCAGAAGAGCTATCAAGCTACAAAGTAAGCATCCAGGTAAACGATAACAAGGAACCTGTAGCATCCGAAATACCTACCTTAACAAACGAGGACGTTCGTTTTTGGGGTGGAGGAGTTAGCACCAACTAAGTCAACATTCGAGCTGACGCTAATGTAAAGAGCTTAGTCAGCAATACGTAAGTTGATGGCTCAAAATACTTAATAATAATTTTGAAGCAAACAGGAAAAGGCCCAGACGCCTGATCAGCAAAAACACAAATATTGTGAACGACATCCGGAATTGAATTGGGAACAACATACGCCATGCGCCGAACGAAATAATGCTGGCACAGGTAGAATTAAGTTATATTTAGAACTAATTTACCATTTTTAAGTCAGTCAGTTGTAAGCAGTTAGTTGTAAACGTTTAGTTTTAATTAGTGAGTAACAAAGTAAGGTCTTACGACCAATAATTAAATTAGTGAATAAATAATATAAAGGTCTTGAGACCCAAACAAATTATTTTTTTAGTCACCTTAACAAAGGATACAATAATTTGCCTCACTCAAAACCAATTAGCGCGCACAGTTCACAGCGAACAATCACACAAACACATTTTTTGGTAAAAATGAGACTTTTGTTTAAACAATTTGGCTGATATAAGAAAGGAATCAATTTTTTTTTTTTTTTGATGCAGATCGAAGGCAAATATTTCAAAGTTTTACTGAAAAGTAGAATTTTTAAATCTATCCATCCGTTTATGAGTTATAGCTGTGTAAACAAAAATTTTATGATTTTTACTACATCTTGGCAATTTGCCACGCCCCTATTTTATAAGATTTATAGATATATAGATAGATATCCCATACAACCGATCGTTCAGATAAGGGGGTTTTTTGCCATTTTTTATTTTATATTTATCTTAAAAATCGTTTAGGTATGTACATCTGTACACTACATATTTCTTATCCTATACATCTTATTTGGAGATTACGAACGGGATAAGATTATTATTCAGCCCCATTCATGAAAGGTATGAAGTCTTAGGCGGTGCCTTTATTTTTGAATTGGAAAAGCCTTAAGCCAAACCGTTATGTGGTTTTAGTAATTGGTCCCAGTGGTCATGGGGCTCTATCTGATTTAAAAAATAATGCCGGTGAATTCTTTCAGTTCGTTCGCTATCTTGGTGAAAAATGTCGTCCAAATCTGTTCGACCCTTCTGCTGTGATGGAATCAAACTTTTACTTTGCACTGAGTTTAATAAGATAAGTAAAAAAAATTAGATCCCAAGTTGTTTTCAAATTATTTGTTAATTGTTTTAGTGACTCAAGTACAGCAGAAAGGATGGACGTATGGATGAAATTTGGCACACAAATAGCAAATAGTGTGTAGGGATGCAACGCCTAATTTTTTGTTTTTTGAGGAAAAGGGGGTAGGAGTAGCATGCCAATTGAAAACAGTTTAAAATATAAGTACATCTACTTGGACGATGGTTTCAAGTCCATGGGTCATATGTATATGTGTATATGTATATCGGGGTCCAACGGCCGAAGAAGTTTATGAGCATATGCAAATATATATTTTCATAAACTTCTTCGGCCAGCAATTTCGTGTGCGTGTTTTGACGATATTATCACGAGGCGCGAAAATAATTGTGCAAAATAGAAAATAATATACAAACATTATGCAAATAAATGTAAAAAAGAATACAAATAAAATGAACAATGTTTTTGTTTGTAGGCACCAGAGAACTGCATTGGTGATTTTTATTTTTATTTTGGAGTTAAAGTGCACAATTTTTTTGTCAATTTCACAGTCGAATAGGTATATTGGATAACTAATTCCATGCGGAACCATTCATGGGGGCAGCAGGGCGACACACAGACAATAATAATACAAAAAATTTAAGTAGTCATTTTCTTTGAGGATAGTTATTTCATTTGGTAGTTTTTTACGCGTCCAACGCTTTTATTTAGTTGTCTGATCAACGCCCTAGATCAGTGTTTCCCAACAGGTGGGCGTGCCCCACCAGGGGGGCATAGAGAGTTGGCAAGGGGGGCACATTAAAAAGACAGAAATCGAAGTTCAAGAATAAAGATCGTGTATTTTGATTTTATGTTTTCTTACAGCCATACTTTAATGAACGCGTCAAATGCAAAATAGATGTAAGAAATCCTCATAATTACTCATACAATTTGTATTAACCAAACCATAACAGAACTGCGCCAACACTGGGCAATTGAAATTCTTAATTTCGACAGCGCTTTTCGCGGCGAAGTGAGAAATATGTGAAGGAAAGAGAGCAAAACTAAGAGAAGCGCGCTGCTAGACGTAGAACGCATCTCATTTAGATTCGGCTGTAATATGTATGTATGAGTATGTATGTAACAGAAACACAAAAAAATCAATTGCTAACGGCTAAGAAACGCGATGCTGCTTGCAACTTGCAAAAATCAAAATATCCGATGTCGCGATAACTTTTTTTAAATTTGGAGCGTCAGTGAATTCATTAAGGCAAATTTTGCTATATTTTCTACATTTCGGTGTACATTTTTGTGTTGAAAAATCATTTTTAGTGCGCAAAATCTTAGTATCTCACGGTTAAAGGTAAGTTTGTGCATTTTCTAACTTAAGTAAGTCATTTTATTTCGTTTACTAAGTTGGTGCTAGACCGGTCATTGACAGTGATTAATTATTTGTTTTAGTGCTAAAGGTGAAAACATGGCAGCGAAGAAAAGAAAGTTTTCCGAAGATTACATTAAGTTTGGATTTACTTTCATAGAAAAAGACGAGTTACAATTGCCTCAGTTTGTGGTATGTATGAAAGTTTTAAGTAATGATAGCATGAGGCCCACTCGCCTTGAAAGGCATTTGAATCAACAACACCCTACTATGGCTTTGAAGACAAGAAAGTTTTTTTCTGCTAAAGCAGAATCACTCAAGAAGATGAGATTGGATAAATCGGGAAGTCATCACATAGGTGTATCGCAGCATCTCAAAGCTTCATTTGAAATAGCTTTTATGATAGCAAAGCAAAAGAAACCCCATACTATCGGTGAAGACTTAATAAAACCATGTATCCTAAAAGCCACTCAGATAGTTTTAGGAGACACTGCAGAGCAAAAACTCAAGGCTATTTCTCTTTCAAATAACACAGTAAAACGTAGAATCGACACATTGCAGCAGATATGAAGTCACAAATAATAAAAAAAGTAAAATTGTCGCCATTTTCTGCCACTAGTTGCGATGAATGTACCGACATCGCTAATTGTGCACAGTTAATAGTTTATGTTCGTTACATCGGCCAAGATAGCATCGAAGAAGAGATTTTGTACTCCCACGCCTTGGCAGCAGGTACTACATCTGGGGTCCAACGGCCGAAGAAGTTTATGAGCATATGCAAATATATATTTTCATAAACTTCTTCGGCGAGCAATTTCGTGTGCGTGTTTTGACGATATTATCACGAGGCGCGAAAATAATTGTGCAAAATAGAAAATAATATACAAACATTATGCAAATAAATGTAAAAAAGAATACAAATAAAATGAACAATGTTTTTGTTTGTAGGCACCAGAGAACTGCATTGGTGATTTTTATTTTTATTTTGGGGTCAAAGTGCACAATTTTTTTGTCAATTTCACAGTCGAATAGGTATATTGGATAACTAATTCCATGCGGAACCATTCATGGGGGCAGCAGGGCGACACACAGACAATAATAATACAAAAAATTTAAGTAGTCATTTTCTTTGAGGATAGTTATTTCATTTGGTAGTTTTTTACGCGTCCAACGCTTTTATTTAGTTGTCTGATCAACGCCCTAGTTCAGTGTTTCCCAACAGGTGGGGCGTGCCCCACCAGGGGGGCATAGAGAGTTGGCAAGGGGGGCACATTAAAAAGACAGAAATCGAAGTTCAAGAATAAAGATCGTGTCGTCGCGATAACTTTTTTTAAATTTGGAGCGTCAGTGAATTCATTAAGGCAAATTTTGCTATATTTTCTACATTTCGGTGTACATTTTTGTGTTGAAAAATCAGTTTTAGTGTGCAAAATCTTAGTATCTCACGGTTAAAGGTAAGTTTGTGCATTTTCTAACTTAAGTAAGTCATTTTATTTCGTTTACTAAGTTGGTGCTAGACCGGTCATTGACAGTGATTAATTATTTGTTTTAGTGATAAAGGTGAAAACATGGCAGCGAAGAAAAGAAAGTTTTCCGAAGATTACATTAAGTTTGGATTTACTTTCATAGAAAAAGACGAGTTACAATTGCCTCAGTTTGTGGTATGTATGAAAGTTTTAAGTAATGATAGCATGAGGCCCACTCGCCTTGAAAGGCATTTGAATCAACAACACCCTACTATGGCTTTGAAGACAAGAAAGTTTTTTTCTGCTAAAGCAGAATCACTCAAGAAGATGAGATTGGATAAATCGGGAAGTCATCACATAGGTGTATCGCAGCATCTCAAAGCTTCATTTGAAATAGCTTTTATGATAGCAAAGCAAAAGAAACCCCATACTATCGGTGAAGACTTAATAATGTATCCTAAAAGCCACTCAGATAGTTTTAGGAGACACTGCAGAGCAAAAACTCAAGGCTATTTCTCTTTCAAATAACACAGTAAAACGTAGAATCGACGACATTGCAGCAGATATTAAGTCACAAATAATAAAAAAAGTAAAATTGTCGCCATTTTCTGCCATTAGTTGCGATGAATGTACCGACATCGCTAATTGTGCACAGTTAATAGTTTATGTTCGTTACATCGGCCAAGATAGCATCGAAGAAGAGATTTTGTACTCCCACGCCTTGGCAGCAGGTACTACATCTGAAGATATATTTAATTCAATATCAAGTTTTGTTGAAAAAAATGATTGGGATTGGAATAAGCTAATTGGAGTTTGCACAGATGGCGCACCTGCAATGATGGGTGTCAGACCGGGCTTGTCTACAAAGCTGAAGGAAAAAATGCCACAATGGTTAGTACACATTGTGTTATACATAGGCAAGCTTTGGCTTCTAAAACATTACCACAGACATTACGCCGGACTTTGGATTTGGCTACAAAAATTGTAAATTACATTAAGAGCAGCGCTTTGAACAGTCGTTTATTTACATTACTTTACGAGGATCTCGATTCTGATCACAAAGTTCTTCTGTTCCATACAGAGGTACGCTGGTTGTCGAAGGGAAACATGTTATCTCGCCTTTATGAATTTTTCTATGAGTTCAAAGAAAAATATGATTTTCTTACAATGTTTAAAGAAGACACATTTCAATGGAGGTTGGCTTATTTAACTGATATATTTAGCGCCTTGAATGAGCTAAACTTGAAACTTCAGGGCAGGAACCGCACTTTAATAAGCAATTATGACTGCATTCAGGGGTTCATCGCAAAGCTTCAACTGTGGAATCAAAAATTATCTTCTGAAAATGTCATTAATTTTTCTCGGCTATTCGAAACAATAACAAATAACAAGCTGGACGCAAATTTGAAAGCTGACATAAAAACCCATCTGCAAGCGCTGGAAGACGAGTTTCACCGTTACTATCGAGATATGGATTCAGAGTCACCAATATGGCAAATGACAAGAAATCCATTTGTTGCGGATGCGTTGAAATTACCAGAAGATGTTCAGGAAGAATTTCTAGAAATGAAGGCAGATTCGTCCTTGAGGGACGACTTTCATCTTTTGACATTGGAGAAATTTTAGATCAAAACATTGCCTGTTAATTCGAAACTTGCATCTCTTGCTTTACGAGTTCTAGTTCCTTTCTCGTCAACTTATTTATGTGAACTAGGCTTTTCTGCTTTAGTTTTAATTAAAACTAAACATCGAAATCATCTTGAAGTCGAAAGCGATCTGATAACAGCTCTGGCAAAAACCGAACCTAGAATAAACCAACTGGTGCAGAACAGGCAGTCTCAAGTGTCACATTAGTACCTATTCTCAATTTAAAAAATTTTTTGGATAAAAATTGTTTATTATTTTAATTAAAACTTTTAAAGTGTATTTAATGGAATGAAAATAAAAGGCTTTAAATATGTAATGTGAGTTTTTTTGTATTTATTGAAAAGTAGGGGGGCGTGAGAATATTATTATTTGTCAGGGGAGCCTCAACGAAAAAAAGGTTGGAACACACTGCCCTAGATTAATGAGGACTGTCATGACTAGTACCTAGGACCAACCTAATTATTTTCTAACTTTTAGTGTTATTATTACTTCATGTAAGTATTGTTTTCGATAAAACCGTTTAACTTAAAAAAAATTTTTTAATTATTTTATTTTCAAGTTTTTAGTTTTTTTTTATTATTTCTCATTCTATTGAGTTCATTTAGTGACTCATTATTACAAGGACTCCTTCCTGACAATTTGTTACAATCTAAGTCCTCAATACATAATCCTTCCAAAGACTTTACTCGACTCTGCCCCACGTATGCTTGTCTCTCCTCCAACTCCAAAATATTTTGATGTCACTTCTACCGGACTGTATGTAATATTTGTTCCAAATATGAGCCAAATCGGACCACAAATACGATTTTTGTGAATATCTCGATGCTTGCGCCACCTAGCGGTGATTTTTTTCTTATTATTACATTGTCATCGGGTTGTGAACTATATTCCAAGTTTCAAGCTTGTAGCTTATCGCGAAGTTACTTAAATTTCAATTACAAAATTCGTGCCAACCAGCCAAGCCTGTCAACTCAAGCTAAATAAACCCGTTTAAAAAAATTATTCTCTGAAAGCGAAACACACAATAGGTAAAACAAAAGTGGATACACCAATAAAAAACCGTCGGTCAGTGTTTATCTAATTTCACCATGGGAGTTGAGTGACATCATCAAACCAATAACAAACCTCATTTGGAAGGCAAATTAGTCAATCCAACTATCGTTAAAGCCAAACTCGAATGAAAAAACTGAAGCAGGGAAGTGCTATATAATGCACTGTCATCGTGCAATAGCTAATTTTTATTTTGTAATTACGAATAAACTTTTTTTAAGATATCACTCTAAAAGAACAAACATTTCATTATCTACCAAAACAAGTACCTATGCACTTTCATTGAACTACAAATTGTGATAAGATAAAATTGACGGAAATACCCAGGTATGAATTGCTTTAGGAAGTATGTAGGTATGCATAATTCTTCAGTTGTCTCCTTTCGTAGAAAATAAGTAGGAAAACCAATTTCGATAATTTTGTCAATCTAAACCGATATTTTTGACAATATAATTGTATAATGCAACAATTGTAAATTGTATTATTTCTAATTTTTATTGTTATTTATATTTATATTCACGCAGGCATGCTTATTGTTTACTTTATTACAAAAACAAAACACACTAGGCCGAAATATTTTAAAACAGATAAATTAATAATCACGGTGAGATTAGTAGGCTAAGTATATACATACATAAGTCGCTTTCAAATAATTGTTGATTAAACTTTTTTTCACTTGGGAAAAGTTATTATTTCGACTTTTTAAAATCGCTTGCAAAATAGCAGTTATTTTTTATAAAGTTTTTTATTTTGGTCACAGAATAGTAGCTATTTGTCGATATATATTTTATTTAATCGAAATTGTAAACTTTGAACTTGAATTGTAATTTTTTGAATTTAAATTGGAAATTTAAACTTAGGTTATAGTTTGCAGTACATTTTCAATTTTAAGAGCCGTTTTCACCATCTCCAATCCCCGGTTTAATCGATTATTGTGAATATTTTGTCGAATAGAAACAACCCAAACAGCTGACTTTTGTTTACACTTGTTCCTTGACTGAGACGCGAAACTTTAATTAGCATGGAGAAAACGAAAATTTGAATAACTTATGGATAAGTGACTAACTTAAGAGGGTAAAAACGGCCCTTACTGTAATTTTTTCCAATGGATCGCATTGTTTGAATTCGAAAAAAGTTCTGGGGCCTTATTTTGTAACTCGATTTGAACAGAAATGCGATTCGAAAACTGTCACATACATTTTTTTCAATTTCAAACGAAATTTCTTTCGAATTGATTTACATAATAAGGTTCCAGAACTTTTTTCAAATTCGAAAAATGCGATCCACTGGAAAAAATTATAGCAAGCCATTTTCAATAAAACTTTATCAATAAATTTCAAATTTTAGACCTTTTAATTAGAAATTAAAGACATCAACTATACTCTACTGAACTTGAATTCTAATTTTGTGAATTTGAAATAAAAATTCTGCACTTTATTGAAATGTTTCGGATATGTATTGCAACATTCTAAATCTACAATGAAAAAGATACATAAGAAATGTTCCATCGTCACGGGTGGAATAATTGTATGCAATGCTCCTTCATCTTTGTTGAGCCATTTTGGTAAAACAAGCTGGGGATTTCTGTTCTAAGGGATAGGTTGAAACGACTAATATTCAATTATTACAGTTATGAAAAAAAAATGTTATATATCTTTGTATTTTTGAAAATTATAGTACGTTAAATAATTGTCACATGTGGGACCATAGACACTATCCATTAGTCAAGTTATACATTATTGAGTATATACATATGTATGTAGGTGTACCGAGCGGGACAGCATTTGTCACGAGTGGGACATGTTCAAATTAGAAGTATTTAAGGAACTTGTTTATAGTCAATAAAGTACTCAAATGGTTAAAGATATGGTTCTAGTCATGAAATTATTTCATGAGCTAAATAAATATGAGTTACGAAAAATTCTAAGAACTTTTATTTTCTAAGGCTTTGACGCAGATACAAGAGCCCTGAAAACCATACTTCATTTATGGCGTATTTTGTTTAAAATTTCTGCTGGACGTAATTAGTTGAGTATAAGCAATGTCTACTCATTTCTAACAACTGTTTCTGCATACCTTTCATGGGCGGAACATACTTCAAATATGTCAAAAATGAATGGTTGCATAAAGTTAAAACGAGTTTCTAACACTGTGTAAGAAATATGAAACAAAGAAAAGGACTTGCGACAAAAACTTTTGACTTTTTTTGTCACGGACGAGACAAAATCAACAAAAAGGATAAATTACTTGAATAATATAGTACCTAATTCAAATAGTTAAACCAGCGCTTTATTTTAAGAAGAAAGCAAGATAATGAAAATGGATTTAAATATTAAATTCAATATTTTTGGGTTGATCGAGACTTTTTCTATATTTTAAAAGAAAAATTATGCCCGCACCAAAGCTTTACTTTCTCATGGAACCTCCCATAAGCTAAATATTCTTTAAGAATTAGCATATTGAAAATAAGTATAATGAAATAACACGTAATACACAACTGGTGGACTTGTATTGCAGGCTGAAGTCAAATTCGATTGTAACTAAATATGATCAAGTTGTTAATTACAATACATATTTTTGCTTTCAAGTGTATAAAATATTGCTTTCAACAAAGTACAATTACTGGCACGAGTTTTTTTAAGAGTTAATCATCTTTAACAAACATTCGGTACAACAAACATTTATACCTAAATTCGCAAGGAAAAAAAATTGACTTAAAAAAGTAAAAACCCTTTTTTTTTATACCTTAACTTAAATGCAAGACTTGTTTTGTGGGTATGTTAAAGCGCTTCCATTGCGATTGATTTAGACTTCTGATTCCGAATTCGATGTCGAATGTTTAGAGTTGGAGTTCCAGTGGTCAATCTATAGAATGGCGCAATCATACAAGGTGGGAAGCAGGGCGACAATTTATATATACAAACAAATAAAAATTCCATATATTTTGGTTTTTTAAACGGTTTTATTTAGGTTGACTGGCACGAATTTTGTAATTGAAATTCAAGTAACTTCCCGATAAGAGGCTTGAAACTTGGTGTATAGTTCAGAACCCGACGACAATACAATAATAAGAAAAATATCGCCGCTAGGTGGCGCAAGGATAGAAATATTCACAAAAATCGTATTTGTGGTTCGATTTCGCTCATATTTGGAACACGTAATACATACAAGAATAGAAAGCGACCTATGAAAAAATCGCCGCTAGGTGACGCAAAGCTCGAGATATTCACAAAAATCGTATTTGTGGTCCGATTTGGCTCATATTTCGGCCTCCACTTCGAAAGCGTCTATCCTTTTGTAAATTGAAACCTAGGCTCACAATGAGTACTTATGTATATAAATCGAAATTAAAAAGTATAATTTGATATTGGGACGGACTATATAAGTTGTTAATAAGAAATATAAATTCATATTGATAATGCGTACATTCAAATGAGAAAAACTAAATTCAAAATGAGAGAATGTGAATTTAAGATGAGAAAGGTGAATTCAAAATTTCAGTGCGATTCCGATTTAAAAAATTTAATTCAATCACGGATCGTATAACACGATACAGGCCTTGTTTTCCGTTTTGAATTTACGCATACTTAATATGATTTTATCATTCGGTTTATATCATTGCGAATTCCTACAAGTGAAGAATTCCTCTATACCTACATTGCCTGTCAAATAAGGCTGACAGGAAGAATGGCTGTTACGAATGGTCAGAGAATGGAAGAAATGTTTGTGATTTGAGCGGTTTAACAGATGATCGAAGCTTTTTACTATTGGGAGCGTTTTTTCAAACATTCGCGCTGGTATGAAATCACAATGTTTTATATGAACTTTCTAATTCAGAACTAACTTATCTCAATTTCAATTTACGCATTCACATTTGAATTTAGGATTTCTCAAATAAAATGTTACATTTTCTCGAGGCTTTAGAGGCTACTAGATTCCAGAACGAAAATTTTAATTGAGAAACAGATTTTAAAAATTGATTCAGGAAATCTTGCCAATAGCGATTTTGTAACTTTTTAATTTTCGTTAATTGTTGCCTTTATTTTCCCCGCAACTGGGTTGGTTAGGTTACTAGCTCTTTCGCAAAGTCATCCTATGCAAATTGCGTAATCTCACTTTCAAATCTAATCTCTGATAACGCTGCCTCATAAAGCAATGATGCTCTTGAGACAACGCCTTACGCTTTTTCTTTTCTCCAACGCTTTTCGATGTTTTTCGACATCGAATTTGTTTTTTTGTTAGAAAATATAAATTTACATCTGTGCGAAACCTATAAAGCTCATCATTTAAAGTTAAATTTATTGTGAGTCCTTACATTACTTAGAACTTACTTAATCTTTTTGAAAGGTATGTGCTTCAACCAATGCATTGAAGTATTTTCGATATCACCAAAAGCCAGCTGAGAATCCAATCAATCATTTGCCTCATTTAACAGTAAGTACCTAATGCAAATACTTTTTTTTTTTTCACTAAACACATGTTTCTTTTTTGTTTAATTAAAATGTTGTTGCAAGAAAACTTTATTACGCTAAATCAGCTAAATTATTAGGGAATCGAATGGAAATAAAGCTAAATCAGTGTGGCACACGGGAGCTACATATAGGTAGAAGGCACATGTTGCGAAACAATTTGTGAAAACTTTAATTAAGTATGTATAAAAATTAAGCTTTATGAAATGAAAAAAATGATGATCAATATTCCGAAAAATTATGAAAACATATGCGTTTGGATGACAACAGCCATATTATTACACTACCCAGCAAAAATTGACATTAGTGGTTGTAAGCAATAAGGAATATTGGTTTCCTCACTGTCTGAGCAACTCTATTTCAAGTTTTTGGTATACTGCCTTTTTATCTTTCTTACACATTGGCGGGAGCTAAGTTTTATATTCCGACTCAAAACTAAAACTGGGAAATGACATCTGGAAAATGATCTTTTGAAGAGAATATTTTCATGGCTGAAA
Source organism: Eurosta solidaginis (assembly GCF_040869045.1). Classification (NCBI taxonomy): domain Eukaryota; kingdom Metazoa; phylum Arthropoda; class Insecta; order Diptera; family Tephritidae; genus Eurosta; species Eurosta solidaginis. The sequence goes on from NC_090322.1 coordinate 254,675,737, forward strand.
ACACGTTTTCTGTGCTGGACGAACCACTGCAAATGAGTCACCCTGTATAAGAAAAAGCAAAACGTATTTTTAATGTTACTTTTTCGCTAACTTCAACGTAGAAGCTGAAAATGAGTTTCCGTTAATAGATAGGAATCACGGTTTTGAAATAGCTGATTATAAAGATGAATCAAGGGATTCAAATCCAGACGTTTCCTTATTAAAAGTCCCTAGGCAAGCCTGATTTTGTATGTGCAATAAGACTTATAATTGGGTTAATATACGGCATACGATTTCTTATTCTACTTGGTTCATAAACCTTATAATCGGGTAATTGTGGTCGATGTATTATCTTATTACACCGCCATATGTAAGCTTGATTTTTAGGCCTGATGACATAAGTACAGAATAAAATAATTTAAAAAAAGTTTGTAAGTTTATTGAAACAATACTTACATTAAGTAATAATAATACTAAAAGCTAGAAAATAATTAGGTAGGTCCTAGGTACTAGTCATCACACTCCTCATCAATATAGGGAGTTGATCAGACAATTAAATAAAACCGTTGGGCGCGTGTAATTTCTAAAAATGTGAGGCGTAGCATAACCTTATTAAGGTTCAGTTGGTCTTATATATGACTATCAATAGAAATTTGATGCGTCCAACGCGTTTATTTAATTGTCTGATCAACGTCCTAGATTGATGAGGAGTGTGATGACTAGTACCTAGGACCTACCTAATTGTTTTCTAGCTTTTAGTATTATTATTATTTCATGTAAGTATTGTTTTCAATAAAACCGTTTAACTTAAAAATTTTTTTTTTATTATTTTATTTTCAAGTTTTTAGTCTTTAATCAATTGTCTATTATTTCTCATTCTATTTAGTTCATTTAGTGACTCATTATTACAAGGACTCTTTCCTGAAAATTTGTTACAATTTAAGTCCTCAATACATAATCCATCCAAAGACTTTACTCGACTCTGCGGCACGTATGCTTGTCCCTCCTCCAACTCCAAAATATTTTGATGTCACTTCTACCGGACTGTATGTAATATTTGTTCCAAATATGGACCAAATCGGACCACAAATACGGTCATAGGTCGCTTTCTATTCTTGCATGTATTATGTGTTCCAAATATGAGCCAAATCGGACCACAAATACGATTTTTCTGAATATCTCGACCTTCGCCACCTAGCGACGATTTTTTTCTTATTATTGCATTGTCATCGGGTTCTGAACTATATTCCAAGTTTCAAGCTTGTAGCTTATCGGGAAGTTACTTAAATTTTAATTACAAAATTCGTTCACAACGGCTGTGCAGCCTGTCAAGTCAACCTAAATAAAACCGTTTAAAAAATAAGGAGCATTATAAAGAATACGTCATACAGCTAATATACCTTACAGAATTAAGGGCTGACGCAATAAGCCGTTTGGCCATATGAAATAAGGTTCAATTGTTTTTTTTTTGCTGGGTAGAAATATATATATATGAATCCGTTTTGAGATACCTAAAACTACATGACCTCGAGCCAGTTTTTACAAATTATGTTCTATACCTAAAAACTTTAAATATAAAAATAAATAATGCAATATACAAAAAAATATTAGAGTGCTTCATTAAATTTCATGAAAGCTGGATACAGCAAGAGTAATTCTTAACAAAAGAAAGTCTTTCTTGTGCATTTTATAGCGCATACATACTTATATTGAATGAAATATTACATAATTTGTATGGAAAAAATATTAATAGCCCTTTGGAAACAAAATTTTCAAAAATTCACTTATTTTGTTAAACTAAAATTGAATATACTACAAAAATGCATACTCAAAAAGTTTCCTAAAATTTTAATTAAAATTTTTAAAACCTCGAGTTTTCCAATTTTTTTCGAAAACGCGTTCGAAAATGTTTTACATAATTTTCGTTATACCATTTTTTAAAGTTTTTTCCGAACCTATATTTTGCCAGAATAAATGCAACGAAGTTGCATACTCAAAAAGTTTCCAAAAATTCTAGATGAAACTTTATTTGAAAATTTTTAAAAACTTTTCGAACATTCGAATTTTTCGAAAACGTGTTCGAAGTCTTATGTAGATTTCTTTATACAATTTATTAAACCAAAATGTGATAAATTTTTTTTTGATACATATAAAAGAACACATATTGTCACCATTTGTGTCCAATAAAATCTAAAAACCCTTGAATAATGCTAGTTTTGAGATACTTCAAACTTGTACTTTGTCAGACTAAAAAGAATTGTACTGAAAAAGTTTACTAAAATTCTTAATAAACTTTGGACATTTTCATAAAGATTTTTAATCGTCGAACTTTTTTCGACATAAGTTTTCGAAATTAGTCTATCTAGTTCTCGTTAGGCATTCATTCGCTATTGCCAAACGAACGTTCATTAGAGCCACTTTCAAATCGATTTAGTTTGCAAATATTTTGAAATATTTTTAATTCGAAAACGTTTTGATGCATAGCTTGAAAACTGCAACAACGTCTGGTGAGACACACTAATGTACAAAAACATACAAAAATCTTGTATGTAGAGCAAAATAAAAACAGATATTGGGTGTGTCATGCATGCCTTTACTTTGCTTCTAAGCAGATGCTGTTCCTTTCAAAAGGTAAGTTCAATTAAATTAAAATCTATTTATATATAGAATGCAGTGGCCGATAGTGAGATATAAATTCAGCCGACATTTACTGTTATTTACACAACATGAAGCACGTGGTCAGGTGGACACTCTTCTATATGAAATTTAGATTCTGTTAAAATGGGGATTTTGTTAAATAGTTAGATCAAAACTTGATTTCAGAATTAGACCCCACTTCGTTTGAGAATGCTAGATTTCTCCAGAGTTGTTCTAGTTACGGTTAAGATAGTTACAGAACAGTGGATCTAGCAATAATAATGATAAATTTACCCTTATTTCTGTGATCTCACTAAATTATAATACTTTTTTTGATTCAAGCCTTTAAGTGCTTACGTACATTTTGTGGGACGCGAAAGGGAGAAAAATTACGCATGAAGCTAAAATTTCTGGTACAAAGTTCAAAGTCTATTTATACTAAGGTAATGCAAACGTAGCTGTTTATTATTAATGTTCATGTTTTTTCCCAGAATCACGAGTTAATTTCGTAGTTTAAATTTGACTTGATCAAAAAACACAAATAAAAAACATGCCTCTATTGAAAGGAGCCCAAACAATAATATTTGGATTGAGAAGCAGAAAGGCTAAGAAAAATATTTTTTTAAGCAATACACAAGCTATACTCTGTTAAGTTCTAAGATCAATAGTGCCCATATATTTTTTTTAATATGTACTTTTCGCCAACAGCTGTTAAACTTAAATTATTCCTCAATAAGCTTTATTTTTAAAAACCCAAAATAAAAAAAAATAAATAGTATTTAAAAATGTAAAGCGCGATAACCTCCGAAGAGATTTTAGGCCGAGCCTTCCTCTTTCCAATTTGCGTCGTGCTCCTTTTAATTTTTCCTACAAATTGGTGGGACAGGACCTACTTGTTTTATGACGACTCCGAGCGAGATGATTTTTCACTGAGAGCTTTTCAAGGCAGAAATACTCTCGGAGTGCTTGCCATAAACTAACGAGGGGCAACCCAGCTTAGAAAAATTTCTTCTAATTGAAAAAACTTCTTTCTAAAATTTTGATGTTGGTTTTCCCGTGGCGTGAACGTAGGATCTTCGGTGTGGATGGCGGAGCACGCTACCATCACTGACCAAATAAAACTTCGGCAACTGAGAGAGAAAACAATTTATAAAATTTAAAGTTCCAACCTGTTGATTATTTACATATTTAAAAAGACAAAAGAACATCACAAATGCTAAGGAATTGCCAATGACGCCAATCTTTTTAGAGGTTCAACAAAGTCCAATGGTATTTTATTTATTATAGATAAGCGGTAGACCAGGGCTGCCTAATATAGGCAAGACCACGAAACGAACAATTGGAATTCATGGTTTGGAGCTCATTAAAAATGACGTCATGTCGACTAGGCTGCTAGTTCAAGAACACCTTGCATCAGAATTCGGTTGAAGAATGCTCTATATCAGGGTTTTTTCATATACGTTCTATCTAACCTCAAAATACATAGGGAACGTACCCATTTTCTACAACTTTTAACCTGCCTCCCCCCCCCCTCGGTGACCACCCGTAGTATATTTTAAGACCCCCCCAGCCATTTAGTTTTCACGTAGTAGTTAATAAGTATGATTTTAAATTATTTTTTTGCCTCGATATCTATCCACTCGGCGCTTTGCCCCACGATACATAAGATCTCTTTTGGTCTCCTGGAGAGGAGCTGCAGAGGTCGCACGCGAGACATGTCGTCCACTGCATTACCGTGGACGTTTTTCTGATGATTTTTCATGGAAATTTTTGTTGGACGCGAAATAAATTCCACAAAAAAATGGCAATATTTTCTAGAGATTGTTGACTACGTGACAAAGTCTCATCCCCTTCCCTTCCCCCTGTGACCAGGTGTAATTCCTAAAGAAACCCCCTCTCCCCCAAAAGGGGTCACGTAATTTGGGTACGTTCCCATATATGTTGAATCAATTTTCAGGTAGGGCGTTTTTCAAAAGTTATTTGAGATGGAATGATTTCAAAACGGCAAATGAGAGTCCCGACCATGCTTAAAGCAGGTCCAGAATGGTCCGTAAATGATCGTGAAATTATATGGAAAACACACGCGAAATAGCTTAACAAAAAAAAAACAACTAGGAAAACTGCAAATAAGTCAGTAGTCATAACTTAGCAGTAGGCAAAACTATCCATTCGACTTTCGCAAGCCAACATTAATCTCAGCACATCTTCAATAAATATGTTATCTATTTTAGGTGACCCACTCAAAAATAAAGATTTATAGGAATTTCATTGCCTGATTTCAGGAAAACTTCTCAAAAGCGCTGTTTTTGAAAAACGTCGTGTTTAACAATTTTTTCATCTCACGTCAAATTATGTTGAACTTATGATCAGGTAGGGCGTATGAAAAATGGTGCTTAAGATAGGGCGTTCTTCAAATCAATTCTGAAATGGGTCGATTTTCAAAAGATGTTTTTTGTAGCGGCAGCGGTGATGGCAGGTCGATATTCCACTGCACAATCGATGTGCACATAAACTTTTAGATATTTATACACCCAGACCGCCATGACTTTGCAATTCGATTATTATGAATTACACATTAAACGCACGGGGAAGTAATTAATTTCAATTGTCATGGAGTGTCTAATACTTTTGGTCAAGCCTATATAGGTAAATATCGAGGCATATCTCAAGTTGCTGATATGTGAAAATAAGCATTAGATAATAAACATATTTAGCATATTTGCAAAAGAACGATGAATTTTTTTATAACAAGTGCTGTCGCACTTACATACAGGTCCTATTAAGGTGGCAGACACACTATAGCAAACAACAATATTATATATTAAATAATTTATACCTCATTTATTGGCAATTTAATACCGCAAAAAAAAATTTAAAGCTGCGTCCGGTTCCGAGAAACGGGAGTGTCTGCTAGCTTAAGACTCAAGCCAGCAGACACTTCGTGAAAACACGACCTACGACTTCCGAACGACTTGGATAATTGATATTACATTTATTGGCAATTTAGTACCGCAAAAAAAAATTTAAAGCTGCGTCCGGTTCCGAGAAACGGGAGTGTCTGCTAGCTTAAGACTCAAGCCAGCAGACACTTCGTAAAAACACGACCTACGACTTCCGAACGACTTGGATAATTGATATTACATTTATTGGCAATTTAGTACCGCAAAAAAAATTTAAAGCTGCGTCCGGTTCCGAGAAACGGGAGTGTCTGCTAGCTTAAGACTCAAGCCAGCAGACACTTCGTGAAAACACGACCTACGACTTCCGAACGACTTGGATAATTGATATTACATTTATTGGCAATTTAGTACCGCAAAAAAAAATTTAAAGCTTCGTCCGGTTCCGAGAAACGGGAGTGTCTGCTAGCTTAAGACTCAAGCCAGCAGACACTTCGTGAAAACACGACCTACGACTTCCGAACGACTTGGATAATTGATATTACATTTATTGGCAATTTAGTACCGCAAAAAAAAATTTAAAGCTGCGTCCGGTTCCGAGAAACGGGAGTGTCTGCTAGCTTAAGACTCAAGCCAGCAGACACTTCGTAAAAACACGACCCACGACTTCCGAACCACTTGGATAATTGATATTACATTTATTGGCAATTTAGTACCGCAAAAAAAATTTAAAGCTGCGTCCGGTTCCGAGAAACGGGAGTGTCTGCTAGCTTAAGACTCAAGCCAGCAGACACTTCGTGAAAACACGACCTACGACTTCCGAACGACTTGGATAATTGATATTACATTTATTGGCAATTTAGTACCGCAAAAAAAAATTTAAAGCTGCGTCCGGTTCCGAGAAACGGGAGTGTCTGCTAGCTTAAGACTCAAGCCAGCAGACACTTCGTAAAAACACGACCCACGACTTCCGAACCACTTGGATAATTGATATTACATTTATTGGCAATTTAGTACCGCAAAAAAAATTTAAAGCTGCGTCCGGTTCCGAGAAACGGGAGTGTCTGCTAGCTTAAGACTCAAGCCAGCAGACACTTCGTGAAAACACGACCTACGACTTCCGAACGACTTGGATAATTGATATTACATTTATTGGCAATTTAGTACCGCAAAAAAAAATTTAAAGCTGCGTCCGGTTCCGAGAAACGGGAGTGTCTGCTAGCTTAAGACTCAAGCCAGCAGACACTTCGTGAAAACACGACCTACGACTTCCGAACGACTTGGATAATTGATATTACATTTATTGGCAATTTAGTACCGCAAAAAAAATTTAAAGCTGCGTCCGGTTCCGAGAAACGGGAGTGTCTGCTAGCTTAAGACTCAAGCCAGCAGACACTTCGTGAAAACACGACCTACGACTTCCGAACGACTTGGATAATTGATATTACATTTATTGGCAATTTAGTACCGCAAAAAAAAATTTAAAGCTGCGTCCGGTTCCGAGAAACGGGAGTGTCTGCTAGCTTAAGACTCAAGCCAGCAGACACTTCGTGAAAACACGACCTACGACTTCCGAACGACTTGGATAATTGATATTACATTTATTGGCAATTTAGTACCGCAAAAAAAAATTTAAAGCTGCGTCCGGTTCCGAGAAACGGGAGTGTCTGCTAGCTTAAGACTCAAGCCAGCAGACACTTCGTAAAAACACGACCCACGACTTCCGAACCACTTGGATAATTGATATTACATTTATTGGCAATTTAGTACCGCAAAAAAAATTTAAAGCTGCGTCCGGTTCCGAGAAACGGGAGTGTCTGCTAGCTTAAGACTCAAGCCAGCAGACACTTCGTGAAAACACGACCTACGACTTCCGAACGACTTGGATAATTGATATTACATTTATTGGCAATTTAGTACCGCAAAAAAAAATTTAAAGCTGCGTCCGGTTCCGAGAAACGGGAGTGTCTGCTAGCTTAAGACTCAAGCCAGCAGACACTTCGTGAAAACACGACCTACGACTTCCGAACGACTTGGATAATTGATATTACATTTATTGGCAATTTAGTACCGCAAAAAAAATTTAAAGCTGCGTCCGGTTCCGAGAAACGGGAGTGTCTGCTAGCTTAAGACTCAAGCCAGCAGACACTTCGTGAAAACACGACCTACGACTTCCGAACGACTTGGATAATTGATATTACATTTATTGGCAATTTAGTACCGCAAAAAAAAATTTAAAGCTGCGTCCGGTTCCGAGAAACGGGAGTGTCTGCTAGCTTAAGGCTGAAGCCAGCAGACACTTCGTGAAAACACGACCTACGACTTCCGAACGACTTGGATAATTGATATTACATTTATTGGCAATTTAATACCGCAAAAAAACTTAAACTAACTATATATTTTCAAATTGTCGACATTAGGACCAATCGGTTGGTTCCAAATTTTTAAATATAGGATTAATACTTTAAATCTTTATCCGACCAAGCCTTTTATTTTTGACAAACAAAATTGGCTCCGTTTAACTGATATTATCTAACTGAAAAATTAAGTATGAAGTATGTTGTACTTTTTTTAAATAAATCAGAAAAATAGAAAGGATACACGATTCATCATGAGTATGAGCAAATATTACGTACTATATTCCCCTAAAATATTTTCGAAAATATTACATCGTCGCTCGCTAGCCTGAAGCATGAATGTCAAATTTTTCCGATTTTGTGTTAGAGGCCTCTTTGGATTACCCTTTAGACTCTCTAGGTTCTACTTAAATCTACAGCTTCCTACCTTACATGGAAACCCCAATAATTTATGCCGTTTTCACGAATGTATAAATCAATCACACAAAATTGGGTCAGAAAAATGTGGTATATTCATGTTTATCGATGACCACAAAGTAATGCTGTTCCTGTTTGTATGACACATTCGTTGATATGGCTCAACAATTTTTGAAATTAAGGTAAGAACAGCACACATTCATTCATTAATTTTTACTAATAATTCTAATTATTTTAAATATTTAATTATTTCTATAATAATTAAAAAATGGGATTCGGCACAACGCTATCCGAAAAAAGGGTAATTTACCAGTTGGGCCAATTCTTATAGCGTATTCGGACTCAGCGCATCAAAATTCATAGAAAACATGAGCCGCATTACCTGATCCGACTACATTTTTTAATTTTTTTGCATAGCTGTGTTAAAAAAAAATTAAATCAGTTTTTAAAACTTTTGTTGTGCCAGAAAAATTAATGGGCTAAATCTCGGAGAATAAAAGGGATGCGAGCAGAACTGTTATTTCAGTTGAAAGAGCATATTGTGAGTATAATATATATGTAGATACGTTTTTACATTAGAAACTAATTCTTCTAAATTTGAGAGAGCAATAAACTTTGAAACTCGATTTCCCAGCAATTTAATTTTGGCACATTCATGCTTCTGCTAAGCGGGCGACGGTATAATACGCGCTACACGTTCATCAAAAAATCCTTTTTTTTTTATTTCAAAGTGGAGTGTTAGTTCAAAATCATTTATGACGTGACGCCGAGCAGCTTGCCTACATTTACTTGCAGCAGGCAATTTGTTTCACTAATTGTATGCAGCTAACGCGTGCCTTAAATTTGGGGATAATATTTGTTATACCTTTTTGAAAAACGGGGAAAACAACTTTCAACAAATAGATTTGGTGGCTTGGCATACCATTCGATAGTGTTTCTGCCACGAAAATGCAACTGCTGCCTATTTGAGACCTTGTTGAACCGATAGGGACTTGTCTTCATATGTTCGCATAAAGGTACAAAAGGGACTGGTTATATCGATCCCTTTCGGTAGAAATTGGTATAATTAGTCTTCATAGGACATGCTCAAACAAAAGGGAACAGTTGAACTCATACAAAGAGATCAAAACAGGCATTGGTCACATACTCCATTGCGACTCAACCCGGATTCATCATAGACTAATCGCATTTTTTGCAGGGTAACTACACATACATACATATGTACATATGCAATCGTAAATAAACGTACTAATCACTTGGTAAGTAGCTAGTATTTGTGTTTTACCAAACCATTATTGTAAGACAATAGCTGGAGACATTGGTGCTTTATCGGTAACCGTATCGGTAACCTTTTAACAGCTGATTCGACCAACCTTATGAGAATCAATGCAATCGATTATTGGTGCCACTAAGGTCGTAACCGTATCGTAGCCAACTAATTGGGTTTTGGTTTACCGTCGTAACGATAAACAGCTGATTACGTTAGGGATACGGATACAGCGATACGACATACAGCACCAATGACTCCGGCTAATAGGATACAAATGAAAAAATTATTTCTATTCTTTTATAAATTTTATTTTCACACTTCATTGCTCATTTTCCACTTATAACAATAAAATAACAAAATTTAATAATAACTTGTAAAATATTAATTTTACAAAAATAATTAATATAAATTGTAACTTATTATTAGAAATTATTAAATTCTATTTTCGAAAATGAAATTTTTTATATTATTACATGAGGTATCTAAACGTGTACACTATACTGGGTCGATTTATTAACCGATAGCGCGACATCGTTTTTTCGATAGGATTTGGGCTCAGGAAAACAAAGTTCCACTACACATGCCCAAAAAAAATAATTTTCGAGCTTGTGAAAATTATAATTTTTTTTTTTACTTTTTTTCGACTTTGATTTTTAAGTTTTTTTCATGACCTACTAAAAAATCTTCATTTGATTGTAAAATTTTCATGTATACCCTGTCCGACCAAAAAATGTCCGCGAAAAAAAATATTCTTTTTTTTCAAAAACTGTTATCGACAACGTTTAGCGGATATTTTTGGGTAGGACAGGGTATACATATGAACATTTTTTTAGTAGGTCATGAAAAAAAACCTTAAAAATCAAAATTCTTCATTGCTGTGCATTTTAAGCTATTGCATAGATTTTATCGCGGGCTTGGCGACTAAATCAAAAAAAAACCGTAACGGATATTTGTTAAAAAAGGTTCGAAAAGTTTCGAAAAAGTTTCGGTGTTAGCAACAAGATGATTACATAAAATTGGATATATTTATGCGAATATTGGTTGTTGTCTTTGATGTACATTTATCTTCACTACTGCGCTGTAGATGGCACAGGTAACCGCCAGATGCCAGATGACCTGCACGCTAGATGGTGCACACCAATACACACACACACGCTGTACAGAATTGCCTTTGTTGCTGTTGAACTTAGTACAGTAATTACGTACATAGTTGTTCCCTTTGATTTTAAGTTATTGCATAAATTTTATCGCGGGCTTTGAGCGTGCCGACTGAATCAAAAAAAACCGTAACTGATATATGTACATAAAATCATGGAATAACATCTGTTAATAACAGCAAAAGTTTCGGTGTTAGCAACAGGCTGATCACATAAAATTGGATCTATTTATGCGAATATTGGTTGTTGTCTTTGGTGTACATCTATCTTCACTACTGCGCCGTAGATGGCACTGGTAACCGCCAGATGCCAGATGACCTGCACGCTAGATTTAATCAATAAAAGTAAAAAATTTGTTTTCTTATCGGTCACCACGCTTAAAAAGTGTAACTTGAATTAATATCAAAGACAAAACTTGAATTAATATCAAAGAAAACAAAATGTTGCATAAATATTATAATTGCATAAGTGATAATATGCAATAGCTTTACCTTGGCAGTCCCCGAGTGCCACACGTCCTTTTTTATTATTTTGAAGGTACCTGTAATTATCAAAATGAATCAAGAGCAAATCAAACTACTTTTGGAGGAAGAAATTTCGAGTTCTGAATATAAGGATGAAAATGACAGCCAGGTTGAAGATTTGTTTGGAACATTATTATGGTATGTTCTAACTGTTACTGTAGGGTAAAGAAGCTTTTTTCTTACCGCGGAAAAAATTCGAAACAGGGACTGAGCTGTGCTCTAAATTAAAAGAAAAATAGCACGATAAAACTACGCCTCTTGGTGGTTCACTGTAGACATAGTTTATTCAATATAAAGAGAAATGTAGTTTAGTTCTAGTTATATAACAATAGCTGTGTTTTTTTACTTCTATATACGTTTACGCTTAAACTTTATATGGACTGCTAAGCGACAAACTTTAAATACACCTCTGAAATTGATGCGCATAAAATTTGTCCTACTAAATTTCAATACGCATTATACTCAAATGTAGCTGAAATATGTGTCTTTGTTTCACCCTCTACACTAATTCTATGTATTCTCTGTGTGTCCACAATTCATCGCAACCGATTCAGCTATATGTTATACCCTATGGCCATCAGAGGGTTGTGTCTCCGCTTTTCTGTACACCCTGTGATGTTATGTTAGTTATTTAACCACTGCCGCTAGATGGGTCTCCTAAGCATTATCTAAGAAAAGATAGGCGTTTTTTCACGCGCAAACGAAACGTATACGCGAGTATAAGCCGTGTTTTTTAACACGCGTATATCCGTTTACGCTTAAACTTTATATTGACTGCTAAGAGACAAACTATAAATACACCTCTGAAATTGCTGCGCATAAATTTTGTCCTACTAAATTTCAATACGCATTATACTCAGATGTAACTGAAATATGTGTCTTTGTTTCACCCTGTACACTAATTCTATGTATTATATGTGTGTCCACAATTCATCGCAACTGATTCAGCTATATGTTATACCCTATGGCCATCAGAGCGTTGCGTCTCCGCTTTTCGGTACACCCTGTTGCTGTAGCTAGTTGTTTTACCACAGCCGCTAGATGGGTCTCCTAAGCATTATCTAAGCGAAGATAGGCGTTTTTTAACACGCGCAAACGAAACGTATACGCGCGTGTTAAAAAACACGGCTATTGTTTCAGTGTAGCTGCATATGTAGGTATACATAATGCGTTTGTTAGAATTAGTCTAGAGGGTTACATAGAATTAGTCTAGAGGGTGAAACAAAAACACATATTTCAGTTACATCTGAGTATAATGCGTATTGAAATTTAATAGGACAAATTTTATGCGCAGCAATTTCGCGTAAACGTACATATATACAACTAAAAAAAATTATGTGGGTACACACATGTCTGTTTGTATTATGAGTTCATGCTCTAATATTGAAATGTCAATGCGACAGTTATGTACATTATTAAATGGTAAGGTAATGATTGAATTTAAAGTAAATGCATTTGCAAGTGTTCCTGCCTACGACAACATGCAGCGTGTGAAAAATTCCTAGTTATACATCAAGCAAGGAATATGTATGTAAGTGGAAGGAAGATAATAATCTTTTTCATAGTTTTCAATCAATTTTTGTAAAATTGGAAATTATTACCACTACCACCCAACTTAAAATGTTGATGAAAACAAAAGTTTAGTGCATTGTGCTCTAATCAAATGTTGCGATATGAATTAAAAAAATACTTACTTTTTGATACACTTTTTCACGCTCGCGATTTAAAGAAATGTCGACTAAATTCGTATAAAAATAACACAAAATTCACTCTATTAATAAATAATATTTTATCACATTTATTTAGAACGCACAACTTTTTGAATCTATTTCTTATTTGCAACTGAAGAAATTCCTCAGAGCAACCTCTTTAGTTAACAAATCGCGAAACAATAAAACATCGAATTCGGCAACAAAGAAGTTTAAACCATCAAAAAATTGTACTAAATGATAATTACATACAAAAATATGCATACCCCACGCGTACCCGTTAGCGCAGGAGTCCTGCGCGCATGCCATTTGAAGCTTATCGAAATACAAACTTTTCTCTGATTTTCGAAAGAAAGAAGAGCGAGATGCATTTTATAAACCGTTATAGTAGCAAACGTTTCCTTTTTTGTTAACATAGGTATATACAATCAACATATTTATGCAACTAAATTTACGCATTACTTAAATCATTTTGTAGTAAGCACGGTTGCCACATCATGTTTTCATTTGGGACCAAAATTCATAGAAAAAGGACCAAATCTCAAAAAAGGGCCAAATTTTTCTTTTAGTTTATTGTTATACAAACAATTCGGCAATTTACTAGAGTGTCGTTTCGTTATGAAATGTAAAAAAATTAGGATTTTTCCTTGGTTTCCTACAAAAAATAGATACCATCAGCTGAGTTTAAATTAATAAATAGAAAAGAAATATTAAAAGCATACAAATACTACGTTAATTATTTAGGTATAACATTTCCACATTTCTAGGATAAGGCTATGTCTTCCACCAAATTTAATGACAATGTGCTTGCCCAAGGATCCAACACATCTCTTTTTAATGCCTCGCCTGAATCATCTCGTTGGTGAAATGTCATTGTTCTGTTACATTTTGTTGACTGAGCAAATTTTATATTAAGAATTACATTGAAGTAAATTGAAAATTATATGTGAGTTAACGAGTGTGTGGCAAATTTTGTGAGCAGTATTTTGAATTTTTCCCTCAGAAAAGGAAAGGAAAGTACCAAAATCCTGGCTACTTTCTAAAAAAGACCAAAATTTAAAAAAGGAACCAACGGACCAAATTGGCAACAGTAGTGTAGCAAGTATGCGCGCTAACATGTATGTATGTACAGTTGTGAACACGAAAATAGCAGTGAAATTCTAAATGGTATGATTTTCACATTATAGCTGTGTTTTTATACATATATATGCACTCAAACATTATATGGACTGCTTAAGGTGTAATTTTATCTATTATGAAATTTTTGCGCCTAAAATTAGTACTGCTAAATTGCGGTATGCATTGTACTCAGTTGCAACTGAAATGTGTCCCTCTGTTTTATCTCTGCGTCATTCTCCACTTCTATGACCGAAAAACGGTGTGTGTCCACTATTAATTGTAACCGATTCAGCTATAGGTTATACACTATGACCAACAGAGGTGCGTGCCTCCGCTATTCAGAACAACCCGTTTTGTAGCAAGTTATTTACCACTGCTGCGAGTCTTCAATAATTGCCGCTAGATGGACCTCCCAAACATTATCTAAGCGTTTTTTTAACCACAAATGTAGATGTATATGAAGAGTAAAGAAGAGAAAGATCTATTTCATAATTTATGTTCTTTAGGATGGGCCAGATATAAAAAGTAAAATTTTTTCTTTTGGTATAGTAAAAATGTTGTTGAGAACAACGAAAAAGATGGTCTTTAAAAATTGCAGCTTTTAATTTTTATGTTAAGAAGTGCCTCATCGCGATTTTAGTTTCTCCATACAAAATTATATGGGAAGGTTTTGATTTTTTATTTGAAGTGTACCTGCGCTGCGTCTTAAATGATGAGCAATACCCATTCGTATAAAAAAGTGTGAGTTTCAAGCAGCTGAGAAGCCGTGTTGATTTAAAAAAAAAAAATCTTAAGACTAACTTACGCACTTTTGCCATATATTCCAGGAGAATAATAGAGTTTTCTTTTCTGAAATAAAAGTTTTCCTAAGTAAATGGTAAATGGCGGCCACCGTGGTGTGATGGTAGCGTGCTCCGCCTATCACACCGTATGCCCTGGGTTCAACTCCCGGGCAAAGCAATATCAAAATTTTAGAAATAAGATTTTTCAATTAGAAGAAAATTTTTCTAAGCGGGGTCGCCCCTCGGCAGTGTCTGGCAAGCGCTCCGATTGTATTTCTGCCATGAAAAGCTCTCAGTGAAAACTCATCTGCCTTGCAGACGCCGTTCGGAGTCGGCATAAAACATGTAGGTCCCGTCCGGCCAATTTGTAGGGAAAAATCAAGAGGAGCACGACGCAAATTGGAAGAGAAGCTCGGCCTTAGATCTCTTCGGAGGTTATCGCGCCTTACATTTATTTTTTTTTTTTTAAGTAAATGGTAAAGCCTTAATAGAGTTACTCCTACCCCAGAAAATTTTCAACATTTATAGTACATGCAAAGAACATAAATGGCTACCCCGTGTATTAGCTGATTTTCAAAAACGCACACAGAATTATTTCCTTCATTTAAATTTTCGTCGCTAAAAATTTGTGAAGTTATGAAAATAAATTGCCACGATCAGGTGGTTTAGCAGGGTTGCTCTGCCACACCGCCATTTTTTGCAGGGTATAAGTGTAACGCTTTTGCGTTGCGAGCCTGCAACAATTACACAAAAGAACGAAATACCCCGTAAAGGCGTTACCTGCTTTTTAGAATAGAACAAAATATATTTACAACTCTTGCGCCGCGTACAAAAATCATAGCACTTTTGCCAGAAAAGAAAACGCTATAAGACCGGATCATTAAGTAAACGTCATTAAAGCGTAGGTACACATCGAATAAAAATTCCCCATGTAATTTGTAAGAGAAAACTAGATTCGCATGATGCACCTCTTAACATTAAAATTAAAACCTGCAATTTTGACGGGCTAAATTTTTCGTTGTCCTAAACAATATTTTTTAATAGCATGAGATAGCAGGAGATCTACCCTAGTGCGTACATATGAAAACAGATATGTACAATGTGCATGCCAGGGTTGCCATTTGGATACAATTGTATACATTTGAATACATTTTTAATGAGTGGATACAAATATACAAAAAATCTAAAATGTATACATTTTATTTTGGAAGATTGAAGCTCTGTCCCTGTCATGGGAACTACAAATTTTCAGTAAGATTTCTAAAAAATGTTTGAATATGCAGTTTTATAGTAAATCAAATTTTAGACTGATATTTATTTTTTTCTTTATATGTATATTATATATATAGATAAACCGTATTTCTTCTACATAATTATTTTGTTGGTATTAGTTTTGTTTAAAATAAGTAGTATTTGTTAAAACACGTATAAACAATAATTCCGTTTAAATAAACGCGTTTCGTTATGTTAAATAGAAAAACCTTTATAACAGCGACATTTATTTAAAACTGAGCGTTGGTAAAATTTTATAAAATTCAGTTGTGTGATCCGTTTAGCCAAAATAGTGCGGTGATGTGTTGTTTTAAATATTATTCATTTCAGAATTTTGTTTCACACATTATATAAAATTCAGACGAAATGACTCAAAAACTATGTATCAATCTATTAAAACGAATTGATACATTTTTTCAGGAATGATACACTTTAGGAACAAAAAAAATTGCGCGAGTGGCAACGCTGGAACATACATTCAAGGTAGCGAGCATACTTACTACAAATGATTTGAGTAATGAGTAAATTTAGTTGCATGAATATGTTGATTGTGTATGTGTTAGCACAAACTGATATGTTTGCTACTATAACGGTTTCTAAAATACATCTCGCTCTACTATTTTTCGAAAATCAGAGAAAAGTTTGTATTTCGATATGTTTCAAATGGCATGCGCGCAGGATTTCTGCGCTAATGGGTACATATGAAAAAGTTCATATTAGGGTGGTTCGAAAAAAAATTTTGTCCAAATTCTATCCTCTTAAATGTTTCAATTTGATGTAAAAATAAAACCCTCACCAAAGTTTGGTCCTATTACTCCACCCTAAGTGGTACCCGAAAAACGGATTTCCCGCCGGGTTTTAAGGTCTTGTACAGGCTTCAAACAATTTGTATGATTTTTTTCTCTAATCATATCATTTATAAACACTCTTTAATATATTGAGATCTTAATTACGATTTTTGTCCAAAAGTCGTGGCCATTTGAAGTTGTGTTCTTTGACGAAATTGTGTAAACAGTTATTTCACACTTAAAAAGTGTATTGAAATGATAAAGCATAAATTCACATAGCCATAACTAAAACAATATAATAATAACATAAATTCGTAATTAAGGTCGCAATACATTAAGAGCGTTTTCAAATGATATGATTAGAAAAAAATCATAAAAACTTTTTGTAACCTGTACAAGACCTCAAAACTAGGCAAAACGGCACATAAAAGATTTTCGTAAAAAGTTGAGTAAATTCAAGTTTGGACAAAAAATAGTTGTTCCCATGTTAACGAAATGGGAAAATAAAATAAAAATATCGTACCCTGTAGAGTGGAGTTATAGGACCCATCTTTGGTGAGGGTTTTTTGTTTTTAATAAAATAGAAACATTTGAGAGGATGGAAATTGAAAAGTTGTTTTTCTCGGCACACCCTAAAGCACATATGTACATACATATGTACCCGTTATCAGAACTCCTGCGCGCAAGCGGGAAAATACAAATACGAAATATGCACAAACTTTTCTCTGATTTTCGAAAGAAAGAAGACCGACATGTATTTCATAAACCGTTATAGTTGCGAACATCATCAACACAAAAACAATCAACATATTGATGCAACTAAATTTACGCATTACTTAAATCATTGTATGCGCGGTAACATGTACATTGTACATGTGTATATGTATGTTCATACGTGTTTTCGCGAAGCGTCTGCTGGCTTCAGACTTAAGGGCCCATTACTAATACTTAGAATAGACTTGACTTGACTTGGCGTAAACTTGGCAATTTAGCACCGATTATACTCCACTTAGCGCATACACTCTGGCTTCATAATCAATAAGTGTCAATCTGTATGTCAAAATGAAATGGAAACAAATAAATGGCATCTCAAAATGTAAACGTCACTTAGAACTTCATAGAAAATCAAAATTCAACAGACTTCTAAGTCAAGTTAAGTGTTGCTAAGTTTTGAGTAATCAGTAACATGCAACTCACTGAATTTCGAAAGTTATAATTTATATTTATTAGGGTCGGCAAAATATAAAATTTAATTTTTCCTTTTGGTATAGTGAAAATATTTTTCAGGACAACGAAACATTTAGGCAATCAATAAGGTATAAATTATTGTAGTCGTTAGGGAGCTGTACATCGTGTTGTCAAGAAGTGTCTGCTGGCTTGAGTCTAAAGCTAGCAGACACTCCCGTTTCTCGGAACCGGACGCAGCTTAAAATTTTTTTTTGCGGTATTAAATTGCCAATAAATGTAATATCAATTATCCAAGTCGTTCGGAAGTCGTAGGCCGTGTTTTCACGAAGTGTCTGCTGGCTTGAGTCTTAAGCTAGCAGACACTCCCGTTTCTCGGAACCGGACGCAGCTTTAAATTTTTTTTGCAGTACTAAATTGCTAATAAATGTAATATCAATTATCCAAGTCGTTCGGAAGTCGTAGGTCGTGTTTTCACGAAGTGTCTGCTGGCTTGAGTCTTAAGCTAGCAGACACTCCCGTTTCTCGGAACCGGACGCAGCTTTAAATTTTTTTTTGCGGTACTAAATTGCCAATAAATGTAATATCAATTATCTAAGTGGTTCGGAAGTCGTAGGTCGTGTTTTCACGAAGTGTCTGCTGGCTTGAGTCTTAAGCTAGCAGACACTCCCGTTTCTCGGAACCGGAGGCAGCTTTAAATTTTTTTTGCGGTACTAAATTGCCAATAAATGTAATATCAATTATCCAAGTCGTTCGGAAGTCGTAGGTCGTGTTTTTACGAAGTGTCTGCTGGCTTGAGTCTTAAGCTAGCAGACACTCCCGTTTCTCGGAACCGGACGCAGCTTTAAATTTTTTTTGCGGTACTAAATTGCCAATAAATGTAATATCAATTATCCAAGTCTTTTGGAAGACGTAGGTCGTGTTTTCACGAAGTGTCTGCTGGCTTGAGTCTTAAGCTAGCAGACACTCCCGTTTCTCGGAACCGGACGCAGCTTTAAATTTTTTTTTGCGGTACTAAATTGCCAATAAATGTAATATCAATTATCCAAGTGGTTCGAAAGTCGTAGGTCGTGTTTTCACGAAGTGTCTGCTGGCTTGAGTCTTAAGCTAGCAGACACTCCCGTTTCTCGGAACCGGACGCAGCTTTAAATTTTTTTTTGCGGTACTAAATTGCCAATAAATGTAGTATCAATTATCCAAGTCGTTCGGAAGTCGTAGGTCGTGTTTTCACGAAGTGTCTGCTGGCTTGAGTCTTAAGCTAGCAGACACTCCCGTTTCTCGGAACCGGACGCAGCTTTAAATTTTTTTTGCGGTATTAAATTGCCAATAAATGAGGTATAAATTATTTAATATATAATATTGTTGTTTGCTATAGTGTGTCTGCCACCTTAATAGGACCCTTACATACATACATACGTGTCAATACACTATTCATATGTGAGCAGTGCACGGACTTTACCACTTTATTGGTAGATTTACCAACTGTTTAGCTAATTTCTATCATTAAGGCCTTAAAATTTACCAATATTTCAAGGATAAGTTGTGGGGTACAGGTGAACTCCATACGGATGATAAAAGGAGTGCTATCCTCATGATAAAAGGAGTGCTTAAGGAGTATTTAAGGAGTATACGAGTACACCGTAACTGATCCTCATACAACAAATATTGTCCAATTTCCATTGCGATATCATAGGACAGGATCCCCTACTTCAGCTCGAAATACTCCATCTCGAAATACTCATTCAGAGTATTCCATGGAACACCAAAAAGCGAGAACTTTCCAAAAAACCCCAAAAAATTGGTGATGGACTACTCACAAGCACAGCTGGAGCTGGGCCATGCACTTTATATTGAAGTACTAATATGACAATAACGGTACACATGTTCCACCATTTTTTTCACAATCGCTGAATTCTATAAACAGTAGGTACTATACACACCAAAGTGCTCAAAATCCAATGACTTCCAAAGCTAAACGCAGTAAATATTTTTTTTCAGACCAAAACGCAATAATTACAAGCAACTATCTGTCTTAACTTCAAATCTAGTTGCCCGATAAATGTAATTTTTTGGTAATATGTGTGTTTTTTCATAGCTGTTATAATATTATGAGAATCATTTGAAAACGTGCCTACATTTAAGACTCGACACTTTTTCTCATTTATCTAGGAACTTGTTATTAGTCACTTATTGCGTTTTGGTTTGGAACTCTTGATAAGTATTAAACATTTTGTCAAAACGCTGAAAATTAGCCATCTTGAACATCTTTTCAGGCAGTTAAGGGATAAGATAACACACTTGTTTTATCCACAATGCTTTGTGCATTTAGCTTACGATATTTATATTTACCCTATGATAGTTAAATGCAAGAAGTGTGATTAATCATTTATTCAAACTTTGATTAAGCAAAAAGGCGATTACTCAATTAATTTGCTGTTTGATTAATCAAAATAAGAGATTGCTCGAGAAAACTTCCATTTAGATTACTCAAAATATATAATCAAGTTATAAATTGAGTAATGCAAGGAGAAATTAATTGAAATTATGATTAAGCGACTAAAAAATAAAAATATTTCTAAATAATTTGGTTATTCTTGTTAATTAGTATCAAAAGCAAAACAAATCAGCTATTTTTATTTATTTGACAAATTCTGTTTTTTGTTTTTAACTATTTGATGATATTTAATTGTCATTGACTGACTAAAATCAAATTCGCTACGCAATTGAAATCTTTTTTTACTAGATATGATATAAATTATTCTTTCATTAATCAGAAAGTTTAAATAAAATGAATATGAAAACGTGATGGTCAAAAAAAAAGCAGTTATTCAATCAAGTAATTCAATTCGTTCAGTATTAGTAAAAATAAGCTATTAAGTCATTAATTTTAACCCTAAAAGCAAAAAATGCGGTTAATAATCATTAAATATTTAACAGGTCTGGTTTCAAAGATTATTTCTGAGCGGCGACTTTGTTAGTTTGGCGAACAAAGTTTTCGTTCCCCGTGTAATCAGATAAAAACCCCTTGAAACAAGATCTTTTAAATAAATAGGAATTTTAATGATTATAACATCTGATATAGTTTTTTCGGTAAAATCTTAATCTGATGTTGAAAATGTTTGTGTCGTTAGTGCTTAAAAAGACAAAACAAGCGTGTTTAACGATGAAGTAAAACTTTTGTTTAGACTGTTTGGAACATAAAATGTTGAAGCTAAACAAAGCTCGATAATGTAATAAAATAATGATGAACAAGGCCTAAAAACAGCAGACAGACGTGGCTTGCCCGTAACTCGTTCGAGAACATGTATCAAAAGCTCGTTTTTGCTCTTATGTATGTATAACTCATATTGTCGTTGCTTTCGATAATAACTGTAATCAGCTATCGAGTAACATAACATAAAATTGATGCTTAAGTGATTATTTAAGAAATGACTTTTTTTTAGTAAAAATTCAAAAAAATAGTAAGTTCACAATAGAAAATATTCTGATAGCTTCAAAACCATTTTTGAACACTTTTTGAACGTGATTCGTGACCCTCGGTATAAGCTTATCCGCTTATGTGTTAAATTTTTTTACAATTTACAAAAACAAAATACACCGAATGAAAAAATATTTATAAGCAGATAAGTTGATAATGAGGTAACTTGAATACCCCAACTGATTTAACAATGTTGCAACAGCTGTTCTGATTCATGTTTATTTGAGAACAACAAATAATGAAATATTTGTGTTATTTTTGTGTATGAGTACGTAACGCTCGAAATGAAGAAGGTATTTGGATATTGATATTATTTTTGCGAGTTGTATATTTGCATTGTTCACTAACCCAACAAACGTCGAAATATTTAGTTCTTAAGTTAATAACAAACATCATTCTCGTCATTATCTTAGGTTAGGTTCAAGTGGTTGCCGTCCACATCGGAGCGGCACAGCCTTTATAGGCACATTGTGAAACCACACGGATTTGTTCCTACTCTCCTAATCAAACCACTTCGTTGAGTTTGTGAAGCTAACTAAGCGTCGTGTATTGACCTCAGCTATATCAGTCAGATCTAAGAAACATCATGCCCATAAAACGTTGCCTTCTTCTCATCATTCGTGATTATCTTACCTTTGAGAAATTTTGTGAAATTTGTGATGTCGAACGTACTTTTCAAGTTAAATATTCTCTAACCTTACAGAAATTTTGAAAAATTCGTAGTTATTAAATCTATATAATTTCTGCAGTTTATAACGCACATTGGATATCGATTTGAAGTAAACTTGAAAACTTGATGGTTTATCAAAGCCAACAGCTGATTATTGCGCAGAAGTATGTACTCGTATGAGGATGGTAGCATTATTGAAGCGTTAATTCATACACGCTTTATTTTATTTTCATGAAAATACTGCAGTATTTGAATCTTATTTTTGAGTCCAATAGAGAATCACGCTGATATAGGTCTCAACTTGAGAAACAGTATTTTTCGCTATATAAACGATTGCCTTTTTACTTCCTTAATATTAGTTTCGTAACCTGAAACTTCGAACATAGCTTCGGGCTTTAATACGTTGTAATATTAAGGAAAGAAAAGTTTGGTCAATGGGACAGGGATCGAGATATTTAGAGATATAAAAATTCAATTTACAACATGTGGAATCTTGCGACCGCTATTTTAGTAACTTCAAGTAGAACTACACTCTTGACCATTCAGAACAGCATGAAAATTAAACAAAAAGGAAAAAAAATTTCGTTTGGCGGTCCAGGAACCGTGAAAATTTAAAAAAGTTGTCCAAACCTGGAAGTTTTGCTTTAGTGTTTTAAGGAGCTTTCCAATAACCCAGCCCTGAAACTTTGAAAGAAATTTTGACTTTATAAGGTTATAATAATTAGATTGAAAGAGGCTTCTACATTGGACAGGGATCGAGATATTTAGAAAGTCTATTTACAACATGTGGAATCATACGACCGCTATTTGAGTAATTTCCCGTAGAACTAGATTCTTGAAACTAAGAACGTTGCAAATTGAGGGAAAAATAAAGATGGCCAAGGGATCGTGAAATTTCAACAAATAATTCGAGCTCGGAAACTTTGCTTTCGAATTTTAAGAAACTTCCCGATAACCCAGAGACCTGATACTTTGAAGGGAACTTTGGGCTCTATAAGGTTGTAGTATTTGGGAGTTTTCTAGACGGAAAAGGGATCGAGATATTTAGAAAGTCCATTTACAACAAGGGAAATCTTACGATAGCTATTTGAGTAACTTCCCGTAAAGCTAAATTTTTGAAACTAAGAACATATTTCAGAACCCAATGACAATGCAACGTGAGGGAAACTAATTTTACCCAGGGGGTCCAGGGATCCAAAACATCGTTCGAAAGTGGAAAATTTTCTTTCGAGTTTCTAGGAACATCCCGATAACTGAAACTTTAAATGAAACTTCGGGCTTTATGAGGCTGTAATATTCAAGATAAAAGAGTTTTCTAGATGGGATATGGATCGAGATATTTAGAGGTATTAAAAAGTCCATTTAGAATTCTGGAATATTGCGATCGATTTTTAAGTACATACATAACTACTCACTGAGCTACATACATGAAACACACATAGTTCAGGTCACCTGGGCAATGCAGCTAAAATTAAGATAAAAAAATTTTTAAGTACTTCCTTTATAAAAAATTTAACCAAAAGAAAAGAAGAATGTCTCTTTAGTAAACAAAGAGAAAATCTTGTTAAATTTTGATATTTAAAGTTTGACATAAACACTGTAAAAATTTGTATGAGAAACAAAAAAAAATAAAATCCCATGTTTTTGTTATATTTGTTTGTGTTATAAAAACTTTTCGAAATTGTATTCGATATTTGTTTAAATAGTTTTGTTTTAAGCAATTCATTAAAATTACTTAAATTAACAAAAAAAAGAAATCAAAATAACAATTGCAAATCTTTTTTGTTGCTTTTTTTATTCGTAGGTGCATGTTTCCCAGTGTAAACTTCAATCAACATATGTATGTATTCTCACCAAATTTTAACAAAATTCAAGGGGCATCAAGGAAAAAAAAATTCCTTAGTTGACTTAGTTATGTATGGTATGTAGTACATACATATGTATAATTGAGAGTACAACAAAAATTATTCAAAGTTCTTATATACCCACATAAACCGTTATTAAGTTTTGAACCACATTGTATATAATTTTCTTAATCGATAGCAAATAAAAATTGGTCGTGCCGCACTCAGAAAAAGTATAAAATAATAGTAATCAAATAAAATCAAACGCGCCACGATTCATATGCAGATATGTACATATGGGGCATTCCATGCCAATTCACCTTATCTATGGATGGCCTGTTTTTGTTGTAGCACTAAAGACATTCCCCGAAGGTTTTGGGGAGTGTTATCGATGTTGATGGTCCTTTTCCGGACAAAGATCCGGTAATAAGCGGTATCCGGTAATCGCGGGAACGGGACCACACTCACACTGAAGACCCCACCCCCTAGTTCCATGGAACTTTGGGTCACCAGACCATTGGCTGCTAAAGACACACGATTCGCTAAGGGTAGGTGAGTTTGACAATTGGGTGGAGAAGCTATAAACTGCGCTGGCAACCCCTTGAAAGGGCTGCGCTACACAACCGCTTCAATCAAGATAGATACCCTCACCGACTTTGCTGGACTTTGTAAAAGAGGTTTCTATTATTTCTTTTTCATTTCTCCTTCCAGTCAATTGAGGGTTAGAATTTATGTTATACAGAAGGATAATAAAACTAAAAATAAGAATAAGAAATTAATATTCAGATTTTTCATCCCGTTGACATATCCCCTTATTCTGACAAGTTCGGCATGCATATTTTAGAGTTTCTTATCATAAATAACAGCCTTTGAATTCTGAGGAAACTTGTACGTAAAATTAAGCAATCAAAATTTGTTACTTTACAATAATTACAGTAATACAAGCAAATACTGGCAAATAGAGCTGCCGAAAAAGTGAGTTTATGTTGTTGACATCACCTTTATTATTGCATTATGATTTAAGCTTTTTCAAAATGAAGAGTGAGACTTTTTCACTGGATTTGACTCAAGGCGAAGTTAAAACTAATAGAAAGCTTATTATTTAAGAATTCATGAGCTTAACACCGGCTTTATAATAATTGAATATTCAATTATTATGTTTTTCTAAGAGAAACTGAAAAGAAAGAAAGAAACATTTACTGGCATATTGCGATGGTACCATTTCGAAACCCGCCACGAATTCATGATCAGGCAATTTCGTAATGTTATCAAAGGTTTCACCGTGATTCCAACCGCGAATCACACGGTAAAATTGCAGTTGACTGTGATTCGCGATTGGAATATCGGTGAAACCTTTGATAACATTACGAAATTGCCTGATGATGAATTCGTGGCGATTTTCGAAATGGTACCATCGCAATATGCCAGTAAATGTTTCTTTCTTTGTTTTCAGTTTCTCTTTGAATAACATAATAATTGAATATTCAATTATTATAAAGCCGGTGTTAAGCTCGTGAATTCTTAAATAATAAGTATAAATTGAACACGCCATTAAAAACAAACACTAATGTAAAACTTTTAGTTCCAAATTTATACGATATTTTTTTCTGAATTGACTTATTTAAAACTTAAACTCAAACTTCAACCAAATTTATAACCAATCATTATTGCATTACTGCACTAAGCTCAAATCTTGCGCTTCCACAAGAAGTAATTTTGAAAATTTTTGTAAAAGATGCAGAGTCCTAAAATTTATGTTTTAAATTTCTAATAAACACAAACAAATTTTTTAATGATTTATTTTCTAAGTAGTTGTTCAAAAACGATAAATTAAAATAAACAAATTAAAAAAAATGTTTAAGTTAAACGGTTTTATTGAATACAATATTTACATAAAGTAATAATAATACTAAAAGCTAGAAAATAATTAGGTAGGTCCTAGGTACTAGTCATCACACTCCTCATCAATCTAGGGCGTTGATCAGACAATTAAATAAAAGCGTTGGGCGCGTGAATTTTTTAAAAATGTGAGGAGTAGCATTACCTGATTAAGGTTTAGTTGGTCTTATATATGACTATCAATAGAAATTTGACGCGTCCAACGCTTTTATTTAATTGTCTGATCAACGCCCTAGATTGATGAGGAGTGTGATGACTAGTACCTAGGACCTACCTAATTATTTTCTATCTTTTAGTATTATTACTACTTACTGTAAGTATTGCTTTCAATAAAACCGTATAACTTAAAAATTTGTTTTTAATTATTTTATTTATTTTCAAGTTTTCAGTCTTTATTTAATAGCCTATTATTTCTCATTCTATTTAGGTTATTTAGTCACTCATTATTACAAGGACTCTTCCTGGCAATTTGTTACAATCTAAGTCCTCAATACATAATCCTTCCAAAGACTTTACTCGACTCTGCGCCACGTATACTTGTCTCTCCTAGAACACTTGGATTGTATGTAATATTTGTTCCAATTATGAACCAAATCGCACCACAAATACGATTTTTTGAAATATTTCGATCCATGCGCCACCTATCGGAGTTTTTTTTTCTTATTACTGTATTATCGGGTTCTGAACTATATTCCAAGTTTAAAGCTTGCTTATCAGCCTGTCAAGTCAAGCTAAATAAAACCGTTTAAAAAAATACTTGAGTCGAATAATTTTTTACAAAATTTATAAACAAAAAAAATCCCAAAAATTAAAAAAAAAATGTTTGGAAAAAAGAAAGCCACAGACAACTTCCTAATGTTTTGGAATCATACAAAAATATGAACAAATTTCAGTGAAACCGCTGTTGCAAAACTCATAGATATCTTGAAGTGGCATGGAATGCCCCAAACGTGAACACGTTTACCTGTTTGTAGCAACATATTTACACATGAAAGCAGTGAAATCGAAATGCATGCATATGTCAAGGTTAAAGCAATTTATTCAAACATTTCATATACTGACCGACGTGAACAGTAATGTGCTACGAAATAGAGCCATGCATTTACTGGCGAATGCAGCTTAAACAATTTTTTAAGCCTCAGTATGCGCTAAATTGACTTCAGTTTAAAAATTGTTTCCGTGTCGAAACGAGAGCTGATTTTTAAAAGCCTAGATATTTATTTTGCGTTGAGAATACACTCATGCTGCAAAGCTAAAGACATGTTTGTAATCTAAAAAGGATGAATTTGAAATAGCTGTGAGTTATATATACTTTTAGAAGATCAAAAAGGGAAAAAAAGGTTTCTGTATCAAGTAATAAATTTTTTATTTGATGATTTTCAGAAAACGATCAAAAATATATATTTGATATTAATCCAAAATGGAACTTAAGCAATTAAAACTTATTAAAAGCTTAAAATTCATCATATTTTTTAGGATACTATTGTAATTTCTACCTTCGATGGTTAATAAAACAGCAGAAACGTCCGGATTAATTATCTTAATACTTTATTCTTCAGTCGTCAAATCAATAATGAACCGGAAGTCCACCATCTTCTCTTTTCTTCCTTTACAGTGATGAATTTTTGCTTATACGCCAATTACACTGCTCAAGTATCCTTGTTCCAATTACCAATTTGCACAAGGATTTGACCGGTGTGTGCACTGGTTGCGCTATTTGCTCAGAAAACTGCGCTAAAATCAAAATGATTTTGATATTTACGCATGGCTGCAAATATTGCACATGCTTTTTTCTTCGTGTGTGGTGAATCTTACACAGTTTACCTGTGGTTCCTGACAATATAACATCAGTAATTATTGCTTAAAAATGTTAATATCGAAGGCGTAAGGACCATCTCTAGCTTGTAACAGGAATTCACACAAATTTAATAATACAAAATAATTTTTTATACAATTAGAACACATGTTTCATTTGTTGCGCTACTTTAAAAATGAATATTGAGCCGTGTATGTCAAAATTTTCATTTGCTCAAATTTCGTCGTTTTATATTTGCGCATGGTTTTGTGTCATGTATGGGCCCTCTTATTCTATTAATTAGTTGACATGGTTGCATTTATGATCACTATATAAATATTTTGTCCTACCTACCCTTTGGTTGGATGGATGGGGGTGGGTTAAAAGTAAAGTTTATTTGACCATTTCCTTTACGTCGATGAATTAAATGTAAAAATCAAGGAAAATTATAACACTTACTCCAAGCTATTTTTTTTTATATTTATATTTAGTCTATGGTATTCCAAAACCTTACAGACTTGATAACAATAATAACAATACAATAAAACTTGACTTACAATTATAAAAAAAACTTTAAATAAGCAGGGACTTTAAAATATAAAAATTGGAAAAAATATCCACCTGAGTATTATTATAGTAAAGTGAGTTAAAGTCAGTAAGCATTCGAGTTATTGGCTCATACTGAGCATAATTACGCCTACAATATTCAATATGAGAGAGATCAGAGTGACGTAAAGATCTATATGGAACATTAAGCTTTATGAGTTCTAGCAAAGGAGGGTAATCAATATTCCCATTGAGTAGGCCATGCAGGAACAAGAGTCCAGAAATTGTCCTTCTAATCTCAATAGTTTTCATATCAATCAATCTACATCGCGAAATATATGACGGAATAGGCAAGTCAAACCTTAATTGGAACAAAGCAAAGTGCAGGAACCTTTTTTGAACACGTTCAAATCTATTCGAATGGATAGCGTAGAAGGGATTCCAAACTATGGCCGCATATTCCAATTTCGATCTAACAAAAGCATAATAATGTATTTTATTTCGTGTAAGGATCCTTAAACTTACGACTATTCCGTTTTATAAAAGCAAGAGCGGCATAAGCCTTAGGTATAATAAAGTTAAGATGCTCTGTAAAAGAGAAGTTGAAATCGAACACAACACCAAGATCATTAATTTTGGTAAGAGAATTTAGAGTAAAATTCGAAATGAAGTAAGAGGATTGAGGGGCGTTCGCGATTTGTGGTAAGTTGGGAAGGAAGATTTGTCAACGTTTAGAACTAGCTTATTTCGTCTACACCAGTCGTCAAAAGAGTTAAGGTCATATTGAATAACTTCAATATCAGTGTAACTTTTTACCATCATGAAGATCTTCAAATCGACAGCATAAAAAAGATGATGACAGAACTTGAATTGGAGCAACATAAAAGGTATGTACAGTTGCAGCTAAGTTGGATAAGCAACAATAGCTTTGGTAGTGTAAAAGAATTCGTTACGTTTATTTAAATTAAAATTTTTACTTACCGTTCTCAAGTTGGTATTGCTCTTTTATATATATACGACTGCAGCTGACTATTTGCCTTCAAATAAAATTATGACGCGCACTTGAGTATAGATATAAAATTTCTTATGATGAAATAATGCGATGCAACACAATTCCCTTCAACTGATTATTGTGTAATTAGAAATTTGTATAAAACTTGCGCTATGATTGCCGATAAGGAATCTAGTTCGTATATACTTCCGTAAAGCTTTCAATATTTTGTATTTAATTAAGTAGATAAACGCCGCTTTTTCCAAAATAAGTTATGGAATTATAAAATTTGTAGTTGTTGCAAAATTCTGATAAGACTTTTGCACGTTTAAATTTGTTCGGGTTTTTTTAACCCTTTCGACCCCAACGTTCCCTACAAGAAACGCTGATAGTTTTACTAATACACTCACACTTGTAATTGACAATGCTGATCCTGCGATGACGTAAACATTGATACTCAAATTTATGTATATTCCTTTGTTCGCTCACGCATGTCCGCATGTTCCCAACGACAGCCTATAATCATGAAAAAGGACTGAAACTGGGAAGGCTTCGGACACATGGTACAGAACAAAAGAACATACAGCAGATACCATAATGCATGTGAGACAGATACATAATTCTCAACGGAATTTTATGTATGCGAGAACAGATTATCCGATTTAATCATGTTGTCACTACTGACTGTCATATGACATTCAAATGATTATCACGGTTGTTTTGTTATTTTTTAAATTCCGCCATTTTCAACCGACGAAAACCATATAAAAAATAAGTTTAAAAAATGAAAAAGAGAGCATTTCAAAGCTCCATGCTAAAAGAAAAAAAAATCGAAAATAATATTAAAAAATACCAAAAGCTGGCGGAATGTATGGGGTGCACTCAAAAAATTGATACGCGAAAAATAATAGTGGTTAGTGTTGATTCTTTTTTAAATGTGTTTCCGCATGAGGAAAGCGCTCTTCTGTTGTTTTGTTATTTTCTGAATTTAAATTGAACATTTTGAACTCGAATTCTTATAAAACTATTTATTTTAAACAAATAAAACACGTATGCTTTTATCACGTACAAAATTAAAAACGTAATGAAATAAAGTAAATAAAAAGCAAAAAGCATTGTTTCATTTTTGGCGGAATATAACAATGGTCATTTATGATAGTATAACAGTCAAACCTGATATCTACAGTAAACTATCATTTATGACACTTTTTGATAGTTAGAGTGTCAGCACTGATCCAGGAAAAGGAATGAGAGTGAGCAGTATGGCTATATACTTAATCAGTAGGCGATGTTGGTGTATAAGAAGGAGACAAAAACTCACACGTACACAGTTGTTTACATCACATTTGCGCAAGTCCCCTTAAGTTTGTGATAGAAAGTTTGTATGAGGCGCTGATCGTTAGGTTGACATTGCTGACAATCAGATGATAGTCATATGATAGTCAGTGTTCTTGTAGGGTTGCTTGTGGGCAACTTCATATGTATGACGCCTAACGGTCAGCGTCGTTTTTGTTTTTGCTGTTGTAACGGTATCGATATCGGAAGCTACAAGTGTTCTCTTTAAGTTGAATAAAACAACAGCTAATTTGATCGCCAATTAGCAAAGTTATTTTCATTAGTGCACGCGTGTGTCAAGACAAATATATTTGCAAATTTGGAAAGAGGTTTTTATATACGTGAATTTTTTTTCAAAATTATAATAAAAATTTAAAATATTTTTATTGAATCTGTTTAAGTAAATAACAAGTAAAATATTTGTGAATGTTAAATCTTACCATTGCAAACAAACCACAGGTGAGTAATTTCCAAAACTGTCAAGTTGCTTGTGAGCAACTTTGGGCAATTATGGTTATTAATTTATATACTTTTAGACATGAGACCCCAACAGAAAGGCTTGACAAAAAAAGATATTGAAGAAATGTTGAACTTAGATTGGGATGTTTCCAGTGACGAGGAAAGCGGCAATGAGGTGGAAGACATATCGCCAGTGCTGGAGAGGAATTTGGAAGGGATCGTGGAAAGAGGAGAAAGCATAGAGATCGACCTTCTTGACAATACGCTCGCGGACGAGGTTGAGCAAGAATCTTCTAATGCTGTTAATATGTGCTTTGAAAAAGTTGATTCAAAATCTCTCAAATGGAGATCAAGGCCCTATGAAGCCCCTGACACTAGTTTGAAGGACGATAATATCCTAGAAATTATTGAAGTTTTGACGTCAGTTGAATATTTCGAAAACATTTTTGACACTCGTTGTATTGATTTGATCATACAGCAAACAAATTTATATGGACTACAGGAACTCGGCATTGAGCTTAACTGTACTAAGGAGGATATAAAACGGTATATTGGCGCTTTGTTATACTTAGATGTTTTTAGACTAGCCCAGTTTAAAATGGCTTGGGCCCAAAACACAAAGCTTACGGCTATATCAGAAGCAATGTCTCGCGGCCGGTTTGAAAAAATTAAGCAGTGCTTTCATTTCAATGAAAACAGCCAACAACCTAAAAATGATGATTTAAATTATGACAAGCTGTACAAGATACGCCCTTTGCTAAATATCCTCAAAGAGAACTTCAATAATCTACCTCAGGAAGAGCATCAAAGTGTTGATGAACAGATAATTGCATTCAAAGGTATACATCGATATAATTCATATATTCATAAATTTATACTGCTACTCTTGGCTTAGGACGGTCTACTTATAAACAATATAATCCAGCTAAGCCCCACAAATGGGGTTTTAAAATGTTTACTCGTACTGGAACTACTGGCATGGTATATGATTTTACAATGTATGTTGGCGAAGGAACCTGTCCGTCATACGGATTGGGACTATCTTCGGATGTTGTCCTTTATCTGGCTCAAAACCTGCCCAAAAACAAGAACTTTAAACTTTATTTCGACAACTGGTTTACATCAGTAAGTCTTCTTATTGCGTTGAAGGAAATGGGCATATTTGCAACAGGTACTATCCGTAAAAATCGGGTAAGCAGTTGCCAATTGCTTTCAGATGTTGAACTCAAAAAACGGGGAAGAGGATCTTTGACGTGAGATGTGAAGCTAATGCACTTTTGCAATATAGTTCAGTTTCTGAAGATTCCATCCAAAGGAAAAGAGGTCGACCATCGAATTCGGAAAAAAATAATCCAACATCTTCCGATGGTATCTCTCCCTCGAGCAGTGTGTCTTCGCAAAGCACCAAAAAGTATAGGTTCCAACCGAACCCTCCAGATGCAAAGCGGTATGATAAAGTGGATCACTGGGTAGTATTTGGCGAAAAAGGTCGCTGCAGATTGTGCAAAACAGGAACTCCAATGTTCAAATGTCTTAAATGTAAAGTACATCTTTGCTGTAACAATAACAAAAATTGTTTTTTGTCCTTTCATACTTAACATTTAAAATAATTCAATAAATCTTAATACGGCTATAATAACAAAACAAAATTTTTTTATATACCACAATTGTCCAACGTTGCTCACAAGCAACTTTCTCTACCGCCCAAACGAATGGGCGTGGCGACTTGAAATTTTGGCCAGACACTCCTTGAGTGACTACAAAATGATTAAAATTAAAAAAAAAAATTTATGGATACGGATAGAAAATTGGGGTCGAAAGGGTTAATAACGAATTCTAAAAATCGTTTCCTTTGCTTCCGATATGTGTCTCCAAATGATCACTTTAATTGCTTTTATGGTAGGTAGTGTGCCTTTATATTTTATTTAGCCACTGAATTACCTCATTCACTCCTTCTTAGCAGCACACATGCACAATTGTGCTCATGTATAATAACACACAAATTTTTTTCTTGGATGGCTCCCACACGGTACAGAAATTTTACAACGGCGAGTTGTTGTTGTTGTAGCAATGCGAGTCGGAGTAGTCGTTGTCGTCGTGCGGCAGTAAGATTTTTTGTTTATTGTTCGGTGCAAAGATTTAGATTAGCCGATTGTCCACAACAAATGCACGGTTGGTTGGCAATAGGACTTGCTCCACACCCGTTATTGCACTTTACCTCAACAGATATTGCAATTATGTATAAAATATGAGTGACTAAAATATATCTTCCTCAAATACATATATTTTTCACTTCCTAACTAAAACGTTTTTGAATAATAAATGCGGAGCTCACTAAATTCTTAACACAAAATAACACTTTCCGCACTTCCTAATCGTATAAAATTCTATTAACATTGAAGCAAGTTTTATGAAAGCTTCGCTATCATAGTGTACCTATACCAAGTGTGTTCACTAAGCAATAAACGTCAAAACTACAAACAGCCTCGCTCACCTGATGGAAATCTCAGGTCTAGAGTCGCATTTTTGGTCTCAACGACAACATTTTTGACTACCAATCGTATCGACTTTTTCAATTTTTCAATCATTCGGCGCACTCGGTAATGGTATCCATTTTGAATTCGCTGTCATTCCGAATCCAGCGAGTGCCTGTCAGAATGCTTGACAGATAAGTCAACACACTTGTACTTGTACACTATGTTCGCTATTTATGCAATTCGTTTGTTGTCCACTGCTTGCAAAGTTTTAATTCCAATTTCACTCCATGCCCGTCATTGTAAATTTTACCAAGTAGCGCAACTAACAGCTGATCGGTGAAAATTCGCACATTCACACGCACAGTTCTCGACTCACTTTCAAAAAAAAACTTTAGTTTATTTAATTCAAATTTTAAAGTGAGATAATCCATATAAATTTATGTATCCAGAATATATATGGCACTTTTGTTGTTATTAAAACAATAGTTTTATTTATATTAAAGCTTTTATCATTTTTTTTTTTTTAACTTTGAAAAAACTCCGAACACCATTCCTTCATTATATGACATTCGACTGCCTAGTCCACTGCCTTCCACTCAATTCGCAACATAACCTCTACTTAAGCTGCCAAACTATATAGTAAACAATGATGCCCGTTGTTGAAAAACTTCTTCCATCTGGGCTGTCAAAAAATTTGAAAAAAAAAATCTGTTTCTGACACTTTGTTTTGTTATTGACATTCTTCGGGTATGGCCATATCGTGTGAAAATATTTTAATTTCTTTTATTGGTACCCTACCGGAACAATTACAGCTATTGAAAAATTTCCACCAATTTGTCCCCGAAAAAGTTTTGCTTTTTGCATTTTTCAGGAATAAACTATGCCACTTTAGTACTTTTTTTTACATAAACTATCTATTAGATGAATATCAATGGCCCTTTCTGGATTTAATTACAGAAGTTTATCATTTAGGGAATCTCTGATGTTGGCTTCCATAAGTAAGACCGCGCTAAACTAATACTTCCATATTTGTTCAACTAAATAACTGACGTATATATGTACTTTATATGAATAACACATGTTTCTTTTATGTCCGGTTATTCAATGAAAGATTCAACTGCAATTGAAATTGAGGTCAGTTAAACTGTCCAAATTGAATTGTTTATTTTTATTTGATCCTAAAAGTAACGTTAACTCGCACTGCTCCTTTGTATTCAATTTTGCATTGGCGTTAGGTGACACTGATATGCTGAAAAAACTAAGTTCTGTAATGGCTTTCGTAGCAGGTAATTTATTTTTCTACTCCTATTTTTTCAAAGCGGGTAAAAATGTTACCCTCTTCAGACCGTCGAAAACACATCACTACCATTTCAGGTACATCTTTTGTCGTTTTGTATTTACTTCACCTGCTGATTCCACCATGGGTTAGAGCTACCAAGCTAACAAACAGTAAGTTAGGTTAGGTTGAAGTGGCCGGTTGGGTGAGGACCTCACGTCCATGTGAGTGTTACCAGAAGTTTCTTTAACCAAACCCCCTATCAAAAACCAAAAGCTTACGACCAGTGCTTTTAAGACAAACTCAAGGAGCTTTACGCAAATCTAATGTAAGCAAATATATAGAAGTAAATTTTCGCCTCCCTTTTGTGTACAAACCGTGCCAACAATTTTAAGTATTTGCCTATCTGTGGGAAGTGTGTCTTGTAGATATATAATTAAATAAATACATCTAAGCAATATTAAGAATATAGCCAGCAGCCTCGAAAAGAATTGAAGTTGACTAGGAATAGCGTGCGGGCGACCCCATAGAGAAGGGCTCCTTGTGAACGTCGACTAGCTACGAGAGTTCGCATGCTATGGCCGTCGGAATAGCTCTCAAGATGCCGTGAAGCGCTGGTACAACCATTGTGGTGAATGGAAAGGCAGCCAAGCAAAGGCGTAGATCTCAGTAGTGGGCTACGTCCCTGAACCAAGATCCAAGCGGGCCAATTCAACACTTCCCATTCAGAAGGAAGATGCGCCCGCAAACGAGGCATGTTGTTGATATTGTTGTAGCAATGCTCGCCCCACCTAATAGCCGCGACCGATCACAAATTGTCATCAATATCCTCTAGCGGGAGTCCAAGGAAACTTGCCGTTTCAACAGGGGTGGACCATAAAGAAAGGGGTGTTAGAGGCGTTGGTTTCACATTACAATTGAAGAGATGGTTGAAAGCGGGGCATACATTTTGCATGTCGGGGTTGATTCTGGATAGGGAAGAGTTTAACCTGTTACAGCATCCAGAACGAAGTTGAGCAAGAGTGACACGCGTTTCCCTGGGGAGTATGCGTTCCTCTTCCGCGAGTTTTTGATAATTTTCGTTAAGTACTGGATTCACCGGGCAATTCCCGGCATAAGGGTCCGACGCCTGTTTATGGAGTTCACCAAGGACCTGCTTGTGTTTTTTCTCTTCATACGGCTGGGTTCTCAGGTGCCGTATTTCCTCAAAATGTTTACGGAGATGACTCCTTAAGCCCCTAGGCGGTGCTGGTTCATCAATCAGATGTCTGTTGGGATGCCCAGGTTTGTGGGTATTCAACAGGAACTGTTTGGTCAGCATCTCATTTCTCTCCCTGATGGGGAGTATTCTCGTCTCATTATGCAGATGGTGTTCTGGGGACATAAGAAGACAGCCCGTGGCGATTCTGAGAGCAGTATTTTGGCAGGCCTGTAGTTTCTTCCAGTGGGTGATTTTTAGACTTGGCAACCATATGGGTGACGCGTAGCACGTAATCGGCTGGCTAATTGCTTTGTATGTAGTCATGAGCGTTTCTTCATCTTTTCCCCAAGTACTGCCAGCGAGGAATTTGAGGATTTTGTTACGGCTCTGAATTCTCGGAACAATTGCAGCTGCGTGCTCACCAAAATGTAGATCCTGATCAAACGTCACACCCAAGATTTTGGGGTGTAGGACAGTCGGTAGCGTAGTGCCATCGACGTGGATGTTCAAAATGGGTAGACCCTTCCAGGTCTTGCAGTAACGAGCCATGGTTGACCGTATTAAAAGCTTTTGATAGGTCTAGCGCTACGAGTACTGTTCTATGGTGGGGGTATTGATTTAAACCGCAATTTATCTGGGTGCTAATGGCATTTAGCGCGGTGGTAGTGCTATGGAGTTTTCTGAAGCCATGCTGATGGGGGCTAGCTGCAAATTTGCATGGAAATAAGGGAGCAAAATGGCTTCAAGCGTCTTTGCCACTGGCGATAGGAGAGATATCGGACGATATGACTCACCTACGTTAGCTGGTTTCCCAGGCTTTAGTAGCGGGACCACCTTGGCCATTTTCCATTTCTCGGGTATGACAAAGGTGGAAAGAGACAGGTTGAAGACATGCGCTATATATTTGAAACCCTCTTTCCCTAGGCTTTTAAGCATCGGCATGGCTATGCCGTCTGGGCCCATTGCTTTGGATGGTTTAGCACGACCAATGGCGTCCTCAACCTCTTTAGCGGTGATGGTGATTGGTGACGCGCTGAATTTGTGTTTATGTGCGTGTCTATTGGCTCTCCGTCTATCTTTGTCGACCGTAGGATGCATTATATATTGTCGGCAGAAAGCGCTCGCGCATTTTTTCGCGTCCGACAGCACTTTGTCGCCAAAGGCGATGGAAACTTTGTCTTTGTGCTTAGTCGGATTCGATAGGGACTTTGCAAACGAGGCATCACTCTCGCTCATGTAAACTGAGTGCGCTAATTATGGCGGGGTGTCGTCGGGGTTGGGCTTTTCTTTGATAGGGTGGCGGAGCTTTTGGCCTTGTAATGGGGAAGTCTGAGGAAGTGATGCATTATTCCGATGATGATGGTTGTCCATGAGCTAAAGATCTTTGAGTACTAGAAACTGTTGTAATCGTAACAAAGCTTTAGCATGCTCAATATTTTCGATCACTGGAGAAATGGTTATCAAAATCCCCTAATGGGACGAAAGGGTTTGTATATGTAACAGGGGGGTGAGCCGACTTGTATTACAGCGGTAGCTGGAGGGGTTTCGAACCTTATTTAGGTTGAGTAGGGAACTGTTGAATCGGGTATATTTTTGTCTGCTGCGCTTGCCGTTAGTTGGGACTTGGTTGAAACTGTGGTTGCTTTCCGCAATTCGATTTCGAACAGTAACGCTTTTGCTTTCCATATCAGAAAATAAAGACGCGTTATATATAGACTGTTCGATACGTAATTAGCTATCGAATTGCGTATTCACTAGTTGCTTTTGTTATTATTTAGGAAATAATTTTTTTTTAATGAAAAGTTAGGAAACATACACTGTTCATAATAGAAAATATTTTGTTAACATCAAAAACTTTTCTGAACTCTTTTTGAATTATCTAAACTGGAAAAGTACTAATATCAAGAAACTAAAATCAAAAAAGTCTCATAGAGCGTTTGATATCGAACCGACGAGTGTCGACAATCTAATTACAGAAAGCAACCCCTGAAAAAGGTACTCAACATTTCAGCCCTTTAAAAACTAATAAGAGAAGGGTTAATATCTTGGTGGACGGAATCGCTTGACGACCTTAAATATTCCAGTAGATCGAGGAGTAAGCTACCCTCGAAGTGAAAGCTCTACAAAGAGGGCTTAAGGATATACAAAACGGAAATCAGGATTGCCCAGCGGGATGCATGGAGAAGCCTTTGCGAAAACTGTGTACGGGTTACAACGAATCTCTTATAAGGTAAATTCTCCGAAAGATACGACAGCCAATCATTTTTGATGTCGTGGTATCACACTGCCGTCCATTTCTGGCCCTGCCAGAAAGCCAACTTTTGTGAGCAAGTATCCACGGCGAGATAGCATTATTCCCATGTTACTTGCATGTTGCTTGGCGGTTTTCTGCCGCTGTCTGGCCGTCATTTACACAAATTGCCTTAGCTGGACTACATATAAAAGTCCTCTTCATTTCAAAAGCCGATAAGAGCTCAAGGAGTTACACTCGGGATTCAAGGGGTTGATAAGTGCAAACAAAGCTTCCGCTACACAATTGTCAACCTTACCTACGCGATGGGAATCCTGTGACAAATATGAATGTATCAATCACATATTTAACAGGTGAGGCACTGGCGTTTAATCATATAAATCGTTCCATTAATGGTGCTTGTTACCGGAACGTACTTAATCTGTATCCGGCGAAGGACCATCAACATCGATAACACTCCCCAAAACCTTCGGAGAGTGCCTTTATCGTTGATACAACAACAACAACTATAGGAAACTTCAAAAAAATCCGTCTAGATTTATTTCTATTAAAAACTACTTGTATCGGATTTACACCCAGCAAAGAGTGGCCCATATCCGGAACGATCCCTGACTTAGTGGAACGTGTTTTTGCCGTTATAACAACTCGAGTAGCCGCATTCATAACCCGCCCTGTTTAGGCGTTTTAAGTTCAATTTCCATAAATAGATATACCGCAACAATGAATTAGTTCTAAACATCTCGAACTGAATAGATGCTGTCTATTTAACAGCCAATCCCTGATGACGATCTCCGGTGGAGATTGAAATATATTGGAGATAAAAAAAACAATCGTGTGGTTAATACATATGACCTAGATGCAGCTTAAAGGAAATTATTGTTTTCAACTAAAGGTCGCTAATAAAAAAAATCAAAA
This sequence comes from Eurosta solidaginis, assembly GCF_040869045.1. Classification (NCBI taxonomy): domain Eukaryota; kingdom Metazoa; phylum Arthropoda; class Insecta; order Diptera; family Tephritidae; genus Eurosta; species Eurosta solidaginis. The sequence goes on from NC_090322.1 coordinate 254,714,967, forward strand.
TTTGTTATTTACAAAATATTGAGATATGTATATCTACATAATATCTTCGGCTTATATGTAATACCCTCAGCGAAAAGCAAGTTTTTCAGAATTTTGCTCCGTTTGGCAGCTATATTGTAATTTGATTATAAATTGAAGTAAGCCAATGGCTGATGAAAAGTGTGTATTTAAATAATTTTTTGTTCTAAACTAAGCTGCTTAATTAAAAGTCAGATAGAGCTTTTTGCTATTCGAAATAAAATTATTTTTATTAAAAATATTGTTGATGCAGGATTTTGCATAATCAAAATAATTTTCTACACTTATAATATTGAAACACGGAAGTTTGTGTATATCCCGACCTTTTTGTCTTGCCCCCTTACGGTATCCGATTAAATTTTTAATCCATATGAATAAGTATAGCGCGGTATAAAAACAGGGTAGAGGGTTTTGTTTATGAAAAAATATTTCATTCCTGACGGAGAAATTTTCAAAATGAGAATTAATACGATTTGAGCTAAGTTTTAAAGTTGGCAATAATTTCATATATGAAAGGGGAGTTAGAGATCCTTTCACCATCCAAAACTAATTTTCGCCAAATATGGTGATGGAGAGTATTGAATATAATGCGATTATATGGATATGTTGAGTTATACTTAATTTAATTGTAAATGTAAAACAAAAAGTTCCGTTAATATTGTTACTGCATGCTCGGCAGTTGTCAGCCCAAGCACTTCACCCGTATCTTCGAGTGTAATCAAATGCTGTTTTCCAATTCTCACTTGCGGTCCACTGCGATTTCGTAAACCATCTGCACCATCATAATTGGATTTATACAGAAATACATGGCGATGAGACTCACATATTAGAGCATAGTTTAAATCTGGTGAACAATCAACAAATTTACGATGTTGCTTTGAAGCTTGAATATAACCAAAAGCATGTAAATTGCCTTCATGCCGCAGTGACCATTCATCAGGCTTATTTGGATTGTAATGCTGTAACCAAAGACCGGCATCAACATCTTGCCTTATTGCCAAAGCGTTAGGAAATCCGGGACGCAAATTAGTATTGAAGAGAGGAGGCGATGAACCAAGTAATATCGAGTGTGTGACTGATTTTGTGCACAAATTATACCGACCTATAAATATATATTGCAAGTATGAATATTTTAGAGAATGTATTAAGATCAAACCTATTTTTATTTCTTCTTCTATACTGCCCATAGGGAAGTCACACTCCTCAATTGGTGCTTCCAAATTGGCAATCGGTTTTTGATCGATGGGTATACCGTTTTCTCTACTCGAGTCCGAAGTTTCCTTAGGACCTACGTTATCAGGTATAAGTGAGGGCCAATTCAATGTTGTTGTTTGTTTAATTAGTGTTATTTGTAAGTAATTATTTTCCTGAAAATAAGGAAAGCAATATCAAAGAAAAGTTTTTCCGAAGGAGGAATAGTAGATAGAATAAGTCATTACTCACAATAGTCCATGTGGTCAAGTCTGGCTCAATCCTAGCGAAAAGCTCACTATCTAACAACACATCATCACAGCATTTCACAGTAAGTTTGTTACTTGCATATTTTACATTGTAATCCGTTTTTTCTTTGCCGTCTCTAACATCAAATTTTATCGTAATATCATCGTCGGTTTGTGTCCAAGTAAATCCTTTCATTTCTAAATTTTCATCATGTAAATGCGGTTTGTTAGTAGTTTCTTTTTCGCCCTTATCAACGGCCGGTTTTTGTGAACGGAAAATATATTCATGATTCGAACAAATAATTAGCGATTCCGCACGTGGCTCAAAAGCACAGTAATGCAGTGATCCTTTACTCTCTAACACATCGTGTATTGTGAACTCCCACTCGTTATCGGTTTGCACCCATTTAGCCCAATACAAATGCATAAAATGGTTAGAGCCAACAGAGGAAGTGTCTACGCGCTGCACTCTTCCTAATGCCATACTAATATGCTTCTGCTCCTTCGAAATATCTAAACGACAGTCGTACAATGTAAAATTGCGTACAACCTGAGCGCCATCAGTACCATTTTCATTAATGTGCCTCTCTGCTATTTGCTTCCATTCAGCGGCTTTAAGACGATCATTTGTATCTATCAAATACATATGCTTAATACCATCACATAGTATGCAATATTTTTCTGATATGAAACGCATTGAGTAATTGTAATCTCCTTTGACACGTGGCGTTCGTGTTGGCGAACAATAAACAACTTTCGTGGTTTGAGCGCGTCCAGAAGATTCATTGTAAGCGGTACGCATAACTTCACCAAGTCGATTTACAAAGTAGGAATTTGTGCGCGCCCATGGATCGACTTGTAACAAGTTTTGCATGGAGAATAGTTCGGCGTGCAATAGGGAGTACCTGCAAAAATATTTAAATTAAACAAAAACATAATTAAACTAAAACATACTGGTCTTCATTTGGTACAGCTTTATGTGGGGCAGTTGTTAAGTCCTGTTTTAATAGAGGAACTGGATCAAGTGATAATTTATATCCATCGAAGTTATTTCGTATAAGGCTACGATCCGCACGCAACTCTACAATTTTTGGCATTTTCAAATAATGGAATGACGGTATAAACCATTGTAAATTTTACCAAGTAGCGCAACTAACAGCTGATCGGTGAAAATTCGCACATTCACACGCACAGTTCTCGACTCAGTTTCAAAACAAAACTTTAGATTATTTAATTCAAATTTTAAAGTGAGATAATCCTTACATATTTATGTATACAGAATATATATGGCGTTTTTGTTGTTACTAAAACAATAGTTTTATTTATATTAAAGCTTTTATCATTTTTTTTTTTTAACTTCGAAAAATCTCCGAACACCATTCCTTCATTATATGACATTCGACTGCCTAGTCCACTGCCTTCCACTCTATTCGCAACATAACCTCTACTTAAGCTGCCAAACTATATAGTAAACAATGGTATAAACGTGTTCAATCTCCAGTCGCACCAAATATTTTTACCGGCCAACACTAGCTTGAATGACACATTCTTTTATGCATGCGGCAGTTAAGCGGCAGTTACGAACGTATGTACCAAAAACGTGTCAGCTGACACGACCTATCTTATGAGTGTGCAATCAAATAGGACAAATACAATAAGAGCCGTCACTCGTTATTTTGTGGCGAGTATTTCGCTGGAAATTGAAAAAAATTGATGCCGAATGTTTTCTGAGAGGGACATTTTTAATTGTCGTCTCATTTATCCATGCCGTGTAAGCCCCTTGTGCAACTATGATTTTTGGAAAGGGAATTAAATAAGTTAGTTAAATACAGTCGGAAAAATAAACACAAAAGCCCCACGAAAATGTATAGAAGATATTTATAAACATCTCGCCCAAAAAAAAGTAGCGACTACCTCTCAGTATACATCGAGTAAATGCCTAAAATAACGAGTGACTGCTCTTATTGTCTTTATCCTCTTTGCTTTGGTGCAATGTAAACAAAAACTCACCGACGTGCAACGCCCGTACGTACGTAGCCCGGAACGTAGAAATCAAAACAATTTTGATTTTTTTCGTAAGAACGTGTCAGCTGATCGCTCTCTCCCTAGACAGAGTTGCCTAATCAACTCTTGTGCGCTAATTTTTGACCGTTTGCAGTTTTATGCAAAAACACCTAATTAAAGTTTGACAAATTGTGAAAATAATTCGAAATAATAATGTAAAAGTGCAGATTATAAATATCTAATCTATTTATATTTATTTAATATTAATTCCAGCCTTTTACAATATTAAAAAATTAAATTGGAAAAAGTTGATGTTTCCATAAGCATGCATGCAAAATGGCCAATGGCAACAGTGCTTATCTGTAAACAATACACACACAAATATGTTATGTACATGTACACAGACGCACACATTGATTCCTACGGGCTTGAGGGTTGGGTCAAACGTGTTTCGTACGACAAACGTTCGTACGTACGGCACACGTGGGTGGGTAATTGCCGCTTTACTGTATCGAGTTCGCCAATAACCCCCCCAAAAATTTTTTTTTGTGTGAAAGAGTACACACCAGCGGAGTCAAAAGAAAATTTTCGTAGATTTCGATTAACTGACATTTTGTTGTACGAGGCCATTGTAAATTTTACCAAGTAGCGCAACTAACAGCTGATCGGTGAAAATTCGCACATTCACACGCACAGTTCCCGACTCAGTTTCAAAACAAAACTTTAGATTATTTAATTCAAATTTTAAAGTGAGATAATCCTAACAAATTTATGTATACAGAATATATATGGCGTTTTTGTTGTTATTAAAACAATAGTTTTATTTATATTAAAGCTTTTATCATTTTTTTTTTTAACTTTGAAAAATCTCCGAACACCATTCCTTCATTATATGACATTCGACTGCCTAGTCCACTGCCTTCCACTCCATTCGCAACATAACCTCTACTTAAGCTGCCAAACTATATAGTAAACAATGTACAAGGCTTTGTATGGAAAATTATCAAGAAGAACCAATCAGCTGATGGGATAACACCACCTGTAGTGAATTCGCCTTGGACGCATAATGAAGGAATGATGTTCGGAGTTTTTTCAAAATTTGCCCAAAATCCTGATCACAAAAGCGAGTGTAGTTAAGTACGAAAATGAAAATATGTAGTTATGTTTTGGTCCTTTTTTAGCAAGAGATTTTCAATTTAAAAATGTAATATACAAACCAATGTTCATTTTATTACCTTTTTAGCAGGAGATTTTCATTTTAAAAATGTAATATATAAACCAATGTTCATTCTATTACTCATTTTATCTATGGGGCTTCATTTATACTTTATAATAACATGATTTTTATTTTTACGATTTATTCCTCAATGAAAATAAATGAAACACGTATAAATGTAGTCATTAATCATGTTTGTTACTTCTTAATTTATGTTAAAAAATAACTATGTGTTAAAAATAACAGAAATAAAATCTCAATGTCAAACTACTTTTATATAATAAAAATTATTTTATGCATGCAAGCATTTTATACATATGCATTATATCTTAATTTTCTCGCTATATAAGGTAACAATTCCAGGGGCCATTTTCACCATCTTCGGTTAACGCTAACTAGCAATTTATTTGAAATCGTTCAGTGATTTGTCAAATAAAGTGTCACTTTGGAATAAAGCACGTTAAAAGAGTCCCTGCCACAGACAGATCGAAAATTTATTGAGAATTGCACTGCGAACATTGGTCTGTTGTGCTCTCATCAGATTGCGTCGCATTCCAGGAGGATATGTTCCGCCGTCTCCGCTGATCGATCACGAAATCGACATGAATACAAAATTATGTTTTTTATTTAGTTGAAAGGCGATAGAAAATCGGTTTATTTTCTAAAATGCAAGAAACTTTAAGAAACATTTATGTTTTTAATTATTTGTATGTGTCCAAAGACAAATGTAGATGCAACGCAAGTGCCAAAACGACGCAAAAGTCATCTTAAGCTTATTTGCTTTAGGTGTTATTTATCAATATTAATTAAAAATGTTGGATCTCCTAAAAAGTTGAACTTAGGCAAGATACACACGAGGCGTAGCTTCGTATACGCCTACAAAATACGGCATGCAGCTTAGATCTCTCTACACCTCAAGATTGCTTATGCTGCCCCTAATACGCGTCTATGAAACTACGCCTCGTGTCCATCTTCTCTTAGGTTATATTTCAAAGAAAAATTGTTTAGTTTTAAACTTTGTTCATAATATCTACTACTATGGCAGTCGCTTGCATGCTACTATTTCATTATTTAAAAAAAATTAAGTTCGGAAAAATGCAAGCTTATCACCATGGTTCAACTATATGGTTGGCTCATCATATGTCTGTTCAAATTGTCAAAATCTGTGTACTGGTGTTGGTGCGAATGGTATGGAATGGAAACATAAAACTTAGCAGTTTTTGTATGTGTAAGAAAATGTTGCCAATGTGTTGGTTTCATTTTGAGTTTGCCATCTCCTTTTGACAATCCGATCGACCATTCAATGAAATAAATAAAATCAGCTAGTGAGATGAGCCAACCGTATAATTGAACCATGCCTATCACGTGCATTTTCTAACACGGTTGCCAAACGATGTTTTCATTTGGGACCAACATTTTTCGAAAAAAGGACCAGACCTCAAAAAAAATTACCAAATTTTAGTTTTATTTTATTGGTATACAAACAATTCGGCAAGTTACTAGAGTATCGTATTTGTTGTAAAAAGCAAAAATTGTAGATTGTTTCGGTGGTTTCCTATATAAAATTTTTATAAAGGAGACACTTGGCTTTAGTTCAAACTGCACAAACAAAAATAAAGTGAACCTTTAGGTATTACATTTCTAGGATAAGGCTATGTTTTTCACCAATCAAACGTTGTGAACCTAGTTTTGCTTGATTGCAACGAAATAAAATGTATAGCGCAGTTAGGATTTAGTAGGGAACGGTTAAAAAATTGGCAAACTCAATAAATCGTAAATGAAACTAAGCAACTATGTTAATGCTATTTTTATAGCTTACATTTTCCCTAATAGTTTAAACTTCATACCAGAGCCTAGATTCAGTAAGCTTGAGTTTTGAACTCAGACTAAAAATTAAGCATCTTAAAGGTTTCAGCTGTATAATAATTGAATACCGATAGTAATATCTAACCACTAAAACAAGTATTTTTCTGCTAAGTCCGTTGTTTCATCAAAAATTTATGACAATGGTTTTGCCCATAGTGTACCTATACCAAGTGTGTTCACTAAGCGATAAACGTCAAAACTACAAACAGCCTCGCTCACCTGATGGAAATCTCAGGTCTAGAGTCGCATTTTTAGTCTCAACGACAACATTTTTGACTACCAATCGTATGGACTTTTTCAATTTTTCAATCATTCGGAGCATTCGGTAATGGTATCCATTTTGAATTCGCTGTCATTCCGAATCCAGAGAGTGCCTGTCAGAATGCGTGACAGATAAGTCAACACACTTGTACTTGTACACTATGGTTTTGCCCGAACATTCAACACTTCGTTTTTAATGCCTCGCCTAAATTATATCCCAGGTGAAATGTCATTGTTCTGCTATAGTGATGGACGATATGGCTATTTTGAGCTATCAGTGAAAATAGATATGGCGATTTTTGAATCGCGGCTATTTTTTATAGCTATAGCGATCGCTTTAATTTATTTTTAACAAGCGAATCTATGCAGAAGATATGATGGGCGATACAGCGATTTTGACTATCAGTGAAAATAGATATGGCGATTTTTGAATCGGGGCTATTTTTTACAGCTATAGCGATCGCTTTAATTTATTTTTAATAAGCTGGAAATGATGTCTATGCACCTTTGTTTTATAAATTTTGAAAATGTTTTGGTTTTTAAATGTAAGACGAGTCAACCCGCAATAAATCTGTATATGTAACACCAAAGAAACATGATTTATTTACTATTATTTTTTACTACACCGATGTATTCAGAAATACTCTTCTGAATTTATTCTGAAAGTTTTATTTGGGTGCATACAATTTTTATAGTAAAGTGACTGAATTTTTAATGAGAAATTCAATGTAAAAATATAGCAAATTCTTCAAACTATTATAAATATATTTTTTAACAGAAAATTAACCACCAAAATTGACATACCACTGTCTCCCCCAGCGGGTCAGAATATACCCGCGGTAGGTATGCCTGTCATAATAGGCGATTAAAATATCGGATTCAAGGGGTTTGTGTAGCGCAGCCCTTTCAGGTTTCCAGCGCAATACATAGCTTCTCCAAACCCAATTGTCAACCTCACCTATCCATGGCGAATCCTGTTTCATTAACAGCCGAGGCTGTGGCGACCCCGAACTCCTCGTGGATCTTGGGGGTGGGAGGGCAAGATGGCCTAGAAGGTTGCTGTTGTTGTAGCGATAAGGTTACTCCCCGATGGGTTTGGGGAGTGTTATCGATGTGATGGTCCTTTGCCGGCTACAGATCCGGTACGCTCCGGTAACACAGCGCCATTAAGGTACTCGGTCGACCATCTCGGGAACGATTTACATGGCCACATTAAACATTCAGGGCATCCCTCCCTCCCCACCCAAGTTCCAGAGCCTCGTCTGTTAGTGAAACGGTATTCGCCGCCCGAAGGTGAGGTTGATAATTAGGTTTGACAAGCTATACAAATCGTTCCCGAGATGGTGGGCTTGGTACCGGAACGTACCGGATCTGCATCCGGCAAAGGACCATCAACCCGATAAAACTCCCCAAGGAATTCGGGGAGTAACCTTATCGCTACAGCAACAACAACAACTTACCACTGTCAGTGCCCTATGATATAATATAATATGACAAAACTTGAATTGCATTCTCCCCAAAAACTTAAATTTTGAGTTACATCTGTTTACAATAAAACGTGTGTTACATATTTCTATAATTATTTTATTTTTCCACCAAAAACAAAAATTTTATAAAACTGCTAACTTAGGAATTACACAGACGACCAATCTTAAATCTTATTTTGACAAATATTAGTTTTTATAAAGAAATTTCGGTAATAATTTAGCTGAAAACCGGTGAAAATTATAAATACTTAAATATAAAATCGCCGCTATCACTATTAGTATTAGAATTTCATGCTGAAGGAAAATAGCCAATCACTATAATCGCCATTGGCGAAATGCTGCTAGAGGTGATTGTCATTCAAAAGAATCGAATGAAGGAAAATCGCCAATCACTGATATATTTGGATAGCAATAGCTATCGCTATTAGCGATTTTTCTTTCACGGCGATGCAATCACCAATAGCGAAATATCGTTCCATCACTAAGATCCCTTGCCGCAATTTAAGTGTAACCAACAAAAAGTAAATTTTGCAGTAGAAGGTTGTTTGTAATTATCTTCTTACAAAAAATAGCTACTATCATGAAATTTGGTATGTGCATAAAATATTTCTTGAGCCTACAATTATGACTTCGGTTTTTGACCACACTGTACCGAAAGTCCTGTTATCTGTACCAAAGAGGATAAATACAATAAGAGCCGTCACTCGTTATTTTGTGGCGAGTATTTCGCTGGAAATTGAAAAAATTGATGCCGAATGTTTTCTGAGAGGGACATTTTTAATTGTCTCGCATTTATCCATGCCGTGTAGGCCCCTTGTGCAACTGCGATTTTTGGAAAGAGAATTAAGTAAATTAATTAAATACAGTTAAAAAATAAACACAAATACCCCACGAAAATGCATAGAAGACATTTATAAACATCTCGCCCAAAAAAAAAGTAGCGACTACCTCTCAGTATACATCGAGTAAATGCCAAAAAAAATAACGAGTGACGGCTCTTACTGTATTTATCCTCTTTGTCTGTACTTATGTTTTTTTTTGCTGTCATGTTGGCTCACTTTCCAAACACTATTTTGTTGGTTACCTTAAATTTTAAGTTATTCAATTATATTTTTCAGATTACATAGGGGCACATTAAAGGCGTATTTATAGTAATTTTTTAGTACATACATACATTTGAAATTAAAGAAAACTTATACAATTCCAAATTTGAACACAATATATTAAACAGTATTGTTGTAAACAAAATAATTCAGTCATCTTCGTCTGTCTCAGGCAATGTATCTATTATCTTTCCAGTATGGGATAAGCTAATATATTCATAGTGAAATTATTTTGGTATGATATTCTTTTCGCAAAGAGCCTTTAGGTCGTTATATTTTGAAGATGAAATGTGTAAGAAGTGATCATACAAGGTAACAGGACCCTTACTAAGTATGAGAGAATTTCGTCTTGACCGCACAATTGTACTGAGATTGTATACCTTTTTTTCGCTATCGTCAAAATAACCATAGTGTAGTTTAACCAATGGAGAATTTTTTTCGAAGATAGCGCGACGCAAAGACCTAAATGATATTTTAACTGAAGCTGGAAGCAAAGCTTGAGAAAAGGTTTTCCAATATTTAAAATCCGAATTATGAATTGGAATGCATGTATAATTTTCTGGTATAGTTCTTGCGTTCGAAATAATTGTATACCATTCACTTGGAGCCCAAACATTTCTATCACGAATAAAAGACTCAATAGTGCTATGTATGGAGTCCACGGGCAACATGGTATGCCCAGGCAACAGGTAAGTTAATTTAAAGTGTTTTATGTTAGTAGCCTTCTCTAAGAAATATATTATCATTGCTTGCATAGCTCTGTTCTGCCCAACACAACTATCACAATATAGACTTATATCAGGATGAGTCCCCCTTTCATTCACGATATTTTAGTATTGGATAATTGCACTGGAAATTTCTTTACATCCACGTTTTCCATCCGATTCACCCTATAAAAAGTAATAACCGTTTCTTGTGCCGTTTTCGTAAACGCTTTCATTATAAAAAGCATATTTTCTTGAATAGAAAAGGTTTGTGCTTTTTCCGTGTGGTTTATTCAATATTTTCTGAAGGTAGAAGCTGGCGCAGATAGACGTCCCATTCTCTTTGCTTTTTCTTTGATCCTCTAAGAAAATTTCTTTTGATTTTCTCTGTCCCGTATGTGCATTTTATGTTCCTCAGTTTGTTGTAAAAGGTTGTGTGCTTCTCTGTCCGAATTCTTATACTTTTCACAAATAATGCATTTGTCCTTTTTTGGCAAATGGAAGCCTATATGGTATTCATTTTTGAAAATGTTACGAGAAACTTAGGGATAACTTAGCTTGCTCCTGATTTGTATTTATCAAGTGCTGCGTGTCACAACTATACAAAGTTGGCACGTTTCGAAAGTACTGTGGAAGATATAACTTAGTACTTTTGTTCCTACAATAGTGGGATGGAACTGCTGGTAGGTGTTCAATGAATGATTTCAAAAGAGCCACATTTATTTCGTCAGACTTATTATTGGGAGGAGGTCTTTTTTTGGTTAGGCAAGAGGTATTTGAAGAGTTATGTTTTTCTCTAACACATATTATCGTGTTTTGGGAAATATTAAGTGTTTTCAGTAAACACTGCTGACAAACTTTAAAACGCTTTTCGTTATAGGTAATGAAATATGCATAGCTCCACTGTTTTTTAAGGCTATCTGATTTTCCCTTTTGAACGTATTTCCGGGTCATGCACGATAGAAGCCAATCTCTTTGTCGTATCTTGTTGCCTAAGCCCCAAAAGTGTTCATTTAGCACCAACCGATCTTACTCAGTAAGCTTTTCACAACACTTGTTTCCACACTTTTTACTTACGCAGGGATTTGGTTTAACTTCATACAGCTTTCTTTTTTTACCCAGAAGTCTTTTAGGAGGTTTTCGTTTCTTCTTGTACCCTTTTGTTCCAACGCATATCTCCTTTTCTAATTCCCCAGAATATGTCTTTTCAGTGAGTTATTCTTGATCGTTCATTGGTACAAAAAACACAGTTTTGTTATTTTATTTTAAAGGTAATATAAAATAATCACCTTATTTTGTAAAAGCTCCATATTAAAATAATAAAGCAATTTTATTGGATTTCACGAACTTAAGCAGAAATGATTTGTATCAAGCTAAAATATATATTTTCGTTTTCAGCCGTATTTTTTTCTTTTTGCAAAAACGTTGCTTAAATCATGCATATACAGTATAATTGCAACAATAGCTTTTGCGAACAATATAAATATACGCGATAAAAGTGAAAATAAACATTACTCGTAAGATACCACAGAGAAGCACTTTTGAGGTAAGTAGCAATTTGCGGTCATAAAAAAATAAACAAACCTCAAAATTCACTTACACTAAAATTTCTTTTTGGTTTAGCTTGATAACGGTACTATTCTCTATTATAAAAATTAGTGAGATGATTCAAAACTATCGGTTTTCAGCAAAAAACTAATATCTGTATTTTTGTTGGTTACACTTAAATTGCGGGAAGGGCTCGACTATTCTGCTACATTTTATTGATAGAGAGATTTTCGTGGTAAGAATTGTATTGAAGTAAATTGAAAATTATATGTGGATAATAGATTTGCGCCAAATTTTTTTAGCAATGCTTTGAATTTTTGTTTAGTGGAAAAGAAATAAGAGTACCAAAACCGTGCCGAAAAAGAAGCAAAATTGAGAAAAAGTGGCCAACGGACCATATGGGGTTGAAAGGACTATTTTTGGTCCAAATGGACTGAAGTAGCAATCATGTTCTCAAATGCAAGCTTCCACATCAAATACATATACATATAACTACTTCGACATTTTGAAATACATTGTCGCGTTGTGAGGCAAAGTGTTGTTGCATAAAACCTTTTTGGCACCACAATACCAAAGATTAAGTATAAAATTTCAGAAAAATTATAAATTTTTTTTGGAAAAACCACACAATATCCGGTCATTGTTTACGAATTTAGAAACAATAAGAATGGCAAATACGAACGTGTATGAAATGTAATGTCAAAACGTATATGCACATGGTTGTATTTATATGCACCAAAATGCTTTAAAAACGCATGAAATTGTTAAGATAAAGTTGAAAAAAAATAATAAAAACTTTAATATAAAAAAAAAAATATTCTTTTAATAACAACAACAACGCCTTATATATTCTATATATACATCAATTGTAAGGATTATGTCACTTGCGGCCACCGTGGTGTGATGGTAGCATGCTCCGCCTATCACACCGTATGCCCTGGATTCAACTCCCGGGCAAAGCAACAGCAAAATTTTAGGAATACGGTTTTTCAATTAGAAGAACATTTTTCTAAGAGGGGTTGCCCCTCGGCAGTGTCTGGCAAGCGCTCCGAGTGTATTTCTGCCATGAAAAGCTCTCAGTGAAAACTCATCTGCCTTGCAGATCATTGTAAATTTTACCAAGTAGCGCAACTAACAGCTGATCGGTGAAAATTCGCACATTCACACGCACAGTTCTCGACTCAGTTTCAAAACAAAACTTTAGATTATTTAATTCAAATTTTAAAGTGAGATAATCCTTACAAATTTATGTATACAGAATATATATGGCGTTTTTTGTTGTTATTAAAACAATAGTTTTATTTATATTAAAGCTTTTATCATTTTTTTTTTTAACTTCGAAAAATCTCCGAACACCATTCCTTCATTATATGACATTCGACTGCCTAGTCCACTGCCTTCCACTCTATTCGCAACATAACCTCTACTTAAGCTGCCAAACTATATAGTAAACAATGTTGCAGATGCCGTTCGGAGTGGGCATAAAACATGTAGGTCCCGTCCGGCCAATTTGTAAGGAAAAATCAAGAGGAGCACGTCGCAAATTGGAAGAGAAGCTCGGCCTTAGATCTCTTCGGAGGTTATCGCGCCTTACATTTATTTTTTTATGTCACTTTATAATTTAAGCTAAATCATCTAGTTTTTTTTTTTGAAACTCAGTCGAGAACTGTGCGCGTGAAGGTGCGAATTTTCAGCGATCAGCTGTTAGTTGCGTTACTTTATTTTGACATTTAGCTTCATTCTCGCATTCTTTATTTTGATTCTCGGCATTCAGTACGTTATCCTTTTTTATCAAGAGTTTTATAGGAAAATGGGTGGGTTTTTCTGGCATTCTGTATTCTTTCATATCAGTTTGTGCGTGCTATTTGGAAAATTTGGTTTACTAAAATATACATAAATCTAGGAAAGTAAGAAATATTTGCGGGCACCAGTAAAAAGAATGATTGTAACATCGTTTCTACTTTCAGGCGGCGCAGTCAAAGTTGTGTTGAAATTAAACAAAGTTTGAAAATTTTCAATTAAAATAGTTTGAATGAATATAACTTTACAAACTTATTATACATATTTACACGCTCACCTTAATTCGAAGGACTCGTTTTTTTTATTTTACTTTTTTCGGATGTGTTGACACGCCTGTCGTCCCTCACACTGTGCTTCTTAAAGAATACACACAGTATCAATGTAAAAACGAGAAGATTGTAAGAAGAAACAGAATTTAATTAACGTCCTTGGCTAGAAAATGGGTAAGTTGATAAACAAGGGCGTAGTAATGCTGGACTGAGGTCGGGAATGAGTTTTTTGGGTGCGGAATTCATTGGTTTTATTGAAATTTCATGGTTTTTTTTGCCGTACTTATGTTATTGTGGTAAAATTTCAGAAAAACCACATGTTGAGTCGATAGATAATTGGGTTCTCTGAGGTAGCACTTTTAAGCACCAGCTCCCATTTTTAAATCAAGGAGAAACTGTGGGGCTCTTAAGGCCGTATGAAGCCGCGGGATCAAGGTTCGCTTAGTTCGCTTCTTAAGTACTTATCGAACATTCATTAACTTCTATAAAGCTACCCCACAACTTGCTGTAATCTACTCCCAATAAAGGCATCTATAATATAAGGTCCATTAGCGAACCCGATTTCGGTACCACAGCTTACCAAAATAAATTTTGTGGATGTGAAAAACACCATATCGCATCTACAGATCAGTTATCGAGTTGCAAAGTCATTAAGCTATGCTCCCTGAGAGTTTTGTCTAAGCGATTTTGCGTCCAATTCAAGTACAGTTACATAAGCTTTTAAACCCAATCTATGAGCAGGGCATTAGAAGACACTGCTAACCTTCAAATAGATTCTTGGATAAAAGGTAGTCAGGGAATATTATCCTAACGGTTGTATGTAATTAAAGTCGAACGAAAGATTTAGCAAGACTGCAGAAATAGTCAATAATTCAGCAAATTCAGCATATTAAATACTGAAATGCGATACTAGGCGGTCAGATATGTATAAAGATATCTATACAAGACACTTAAACAATCAGACTGCTAATGGCATCCTCCAAGATTACGATATCCAAGAAAGTAAAATCATTTTCGCCCAACGTGGCCAGTGTTAAAGCACATACACTTTCTTAGCCCAAAGAAGGTCCTTCCTGGGACTGTATGAAATGCTGTTTAAAAATGCTCCAATAGACCTAAGGCTGTGCAATCCTCAAACTATTATATTCTTAAGGTGCGTTAAATTCTAATTTCGTTAAAATCAAACCAGAATGGCTTTCGCTGTACTCTTAACAGTACAATTCAATTTTATCATATGTTGTTGTAGCGATAAAGACACTCCCCAAGGTTTTGGGGATTGTTATCGATGTTGATGGTGTTTTTCCGGATAAGAACCCGATACGTCCCGGTAACAAGTACCATTAATTTACAAGCCCGAACATCTCGAGAACGATTTAATATAACAACATTGAACCTTTAAGGCCATTCCGCCCTGCAGTCTCTAGTTCCATGAGGGTCTTGGAGTCGCCAAACAAAAAAAGGATTCGCCAGAGCCTCGCCTGCAAAAGAAACAGGATTGCCACGTGTGGGCGAGGTTGAAAGTTGGGGTGGGGCTTATAAATTGCGCTGACAGCCCCTTGAAAGGGTTGCGCCCCACAAACACTTGAATCTCTCTTTAGACTCACACATTTCACAATTTCTTTAGCTAAATATGGGGTAGTAGACCCACTTATTATCCTCTCTATACAAATATGTGTTTTGACCAAATAATGAACCGTTAAAATGCACAAAAGTACGGCTAAAGTATTCAGGAGATTGGTATTTGGATGTATGAGTGTATGTCCATATTATATTACAGCCAAAGGTCGTGTAAATGGTAAGCAGCATTTAATGCGGCAAGGGGGTGGTGCATGCGTTGTTCAAATTTTTGGCAGTTCTACTCATTTCGCTGATTTGGGTGGTGTCAACTGCACCACGTTTTACTCACGCCTGGCTGCATCGTGTAAAATGTTTTTGAGGCTTCATTTTTAGGAACAATCGAGCTTAGTGCCTTGGGGTGCAGCTTCTGCTGTAGACGTGCTGCTTTTATTTTTCCGTTAAAATTGTGATATTTGTTGTTGTTGTTTAACTTCATAACTGCTTCTGCGGTTACCTTATGTGTGTTTAGTACTTATGTAGAAATAACTACAATCCACCTTTTTAATATTTTCCCGTTCTTTTTTTTTTGCTTACTTCAACAGAAAGCATCGAAATGCTGAAAGCACTTTACGACTTCCAAGCGGTTTATCCCAAAACTATAAGCTTCGATGAGGGTGAATACTTCATATTGTATCAGACATCAGCTCGTCAGCGAAATTGGTGGCAAGTGGTTAGCATGAAAGGCAATATTGGCTTTGTGCCTTCCAATTACGTAATGAAAATTAAGGTAAGTAAATAACTGTTGTTAATGTTGGCAAAACGTGTTAATCGGTATGTGAACGTGCCCAAATATGTTGCCTACAATATCCTGTACAAAAGAATGTGTGTTGTCCTGCAAGATTTTTGCATAACATGACATCAAAACAAATGTTAGCGAAAGTGATTCTGTAATAAAAAAGGGGTGTGGCAACATGCGCGTATATTGAGTTTAGTGTGAAGTGCTCAAGCAAACCTATTTCCTGCGTACGAAAATTTTGTGACAATTATGCTGTTTTTGTCCATTTTATATTTTGTTATTCATCCATTGACCTAATGGATAAGAACCTCAATAGCGAAATATTTTGCTACCCCTACACCGTGTTTTTTTTTTAATTAAGCGGACCGCCGGGCAGTTTTTACCGTTAAAAGAATGTGGAGAGAGAGATAGAGAGGAAGATGCCACGGATGATAGCGCTGGAGCGATGGAAGCGGGTCTCGAAAATGACGGTACGGGTCGCGGTTCTCAGAGAACGGTGGTGATGATCTTCAAATAGTATCTTACCCCCAGAGAAAGCCTACTCGGATAGGTTCAGGCGGATTACGGTGGTGCTCCTACGGCTAATGATTGACGGCGGCGGGCAAGAAGGGCGCAGTTTCACCTAGGTGAAGTATAAAGTTTCTATTAGTACTACCCAACGTATAGGTGTATTTGTATACATGGGTGCTGGGTAGATTCAGTACCCCTCTCAGGGAGCCTCGGACGAGAGTCCTAGCGACCATGAGCGGTGTAGTGGAGTCCACCATTGCATTCGGCGCGGCACCCCAATCAGGAGGCGGGGGAGGGAGATGCTCCTCGGCCACCCTGAGTGGACTGTCCGCGCCTCATGCCATCCCCCATTTGTTGCTGGGTAGACCCAGTACTTCTCTCAGGGAGCCTCACACAAGAGTCTTAGCGACCGTGAGGGGTGTGGTAAGGTCCACCGTTGCATATGGCTCGGCACCTCACCCAGGGAGCGAGATGATCCTCGGCAACCCTGGATGGACTGTCCGCGACAATTGCCACCCGTATTAATATGTATTGGGCCTGGCGTGTCCCTCAAGTGGAGCCCAGGACAGGTCCTGGACGCGCCTTGGGGGAACTACCCGTGCCCATCCGTTCTTCGAGGTAGAAAGGGAGCGTATCCCCTTCTACCCCGTGGGACGTTGTGAAAAGGTTGGTTTCCCATAGGTGAGGGGGGGGGGAGATCCATGAGCCCGATGGGTTCGCTGGGAGTCTTCCCCATTTCCTACCATTGGAAGTTTGGCCTCAGCCTCACTTACCTAGGTGAAGTATGCAGTGAGTGGTGGCGTTTGCCATTTCATACTTGTTAGCGTATAAAATGGTTAAGAATTCAGCTCATCAATAACTCCTCGTTATGATAGCGAATGAAAAATGCACGCCAGATAGTCAGTACCACACATGCTGAGTATGTTTGGTTGTTCGCTGTTGGTACTTGGCATACTATGTGCGGGTGGTTGTTCGCTGTGCAAGGCGATCGAAGAGTATGTATATTTAAATGCTAGGGTAATTACATATTTAATGTTAGGGCTTGTGGGTGGGTTATAGTGACGTAGCATTTTGCTACGTTACAGTCCCCCTCCCACTTCAGGGAAGAGAGGATTCGGCATTCAAGGCCAAGGTCCAGGGTTCAAGTCCCTGATCGGGCGCCATTTGTGAGGTGGGTTTTGTCGAAGGCTGAGGTAAGCTCAGCCGCTCCAGGGTCAGGCGAAGGTCGTAGTATTTTTTCTGTGTCTTGGCCGCTATAGCCAGATTCTTCTTGATCTCTTCCCATATTGTTGGGGATACGGTCGGTGATTCTTCGGGGACGGCGCCTTCGGTGCGTATTTGCTCAGCTGTCGCGATGTTTCTGCCAAAGTTGATTTCAGCAGCCGATGCTTGGGTTGCTTCGTGATGTGCTGTGTTCATAGCGAAAGCGATTTGCGGGATTTCCCTGTCCCAGGTGCGGTGATCGGCTTTTGAGCGCTGCGCTATCATGGTCTTGATTACCCTGCTAGCTCTTTCTGTCGGGTTTTCGGGGGGGGGGGGGGGGGGGCATATGCAGCCATGAATTTGTGGGTTATTCGATGTTCGTCGACTTCGGCATTTATTACCTGTTGCATCGCTGAGTTCCGTGCGTAATATCACTGTTTTAGCGGGCGATCATGTTTCAGCGAGATTACATGTTCTGCTGCCCTGCTGGGACCAGTTATTCCCCCGAATATCCGTTGGTGGTGGTTTAAAAAAAACTGCAAGTTCGGCATTTTGAGTTGCTCTTAAATGCTTTCCTTCTTTCACGGTACTTAGTTTTGCAATTATGGTGTTCTGGGTTGGCGTGGCTGGCGGTAATAAGTTTCCATCTAAGGTGAGGGTGAGCCCCCTTTCCCTGAGAAAGTCCATGCCTGGAATCATGTATTCGGCCAAATTAGGCAGGGTGGACACTCGCATGTGGGTCGGTTTATTGTTGCAGAGTATGGTTACTTGGTAGGTATACGAACTAACAACGCACGTCCTATCGGCGAGCTGTACGTTGCGGACGCTGGGTGCGCATGCTATTTTCTTGCTTTCCAGATGCTTACTTATAGTGTCACCTACGTAGGTGAGCGTTGCGCCGGTGTCCACCAAGGCTCGGACGTTTAACCCTTCGATGGTGAGCTTGACGTAGTGACGGCCATCCATCTTTTCATTCGGCGGCTGTTTGTCGATGGCTGCTGATTGTGGTATTTTCCCGTGCCGTAGCCTGTCGGGAGTCAAGGTACTCGCCTTATCGCACCTGAAATCTCTGGACAGAACGTTGTCCCGACCACATCTGGAGCAAAATAGTCTTCGGGCTTTTCGGCATTGGTGGCGCATATGTCCTCGCTCCTTGCATCTCCAACAGGATTCCTCTCGGCTATATTCTTCGGTCAACGGTGATAAAGAATGCGCTGTTTGTCTGCTTTGTCTGGTAGCCTCTAATTGTAGCAACTCGAATTCGTCGGGGAGCTCCATCAGCTGCTCTTCAATGGTTCGGAACTCGCTACGCTTTGCGAATAACCGGTATTCGACGCGCAGCCCGTCGTAAATGCGTTCTAGGTGGTTCTCTCGTGACATAATTGGATGTTGTCGGATCATAGTTTGCATGGCGAGAATGTAATCCTTAGCCTTTTCCCGCCCCTGCTGTCTCCTCTGCCGTATGGCGTCCTCTAGTTGGTGTAGATGCCGTCTGGGTAAGAAGAATTGCTCGGCCGCTGTGCGGAATTGTGCCCACGAGAGTATCTCGGCTTTGCGTACGCGGAACCATTGCAATGCCTTGCCGCGCAACGTCTCTGGCAGCGTTGGGAGCAATCTGTCCAAGGGAATGCTATAGCACTCGGCCAGCTCCTCAATTCTCTCCAAAAAGTCATAAAGCGTTTCTCCACCCGTGAAATGGGCGTCCCATTGGCGAACCGTGTTCATTACTTCGGCGTCGGTTAACTTGGTACGGGGCGGTGACGGTCGTTGGTTGGCCTTTGTAACTGCAGACGGTGTGGTCACATGGATGGAGGGAGTTTGGTCGAGAGGGGTTTTAATTTGGCTATTCTCTTCTGCCTTGATTTCATCTTCAACCTCTCTCAGTAGATTTTCAGTTGACTTGCGATTTCGTTTTGCCTTGACGTAGGCACTGAGCGCTATGCATAGCTCAGCGACAGTGCTGCCGTTAACGAATATCCGGTATCTCTTGCACTCCTCAATGAGTCTCTCTTTCTTCAACGAATATATCCAGTTCAAGCTGTCGGTATTCAATAGGTTGGTGTTGTCCTCTGATTGTGGTTGCGTGTTCGGTGGCCCATGTCCCGGCGGGCTGGTGCTTGTTGTTGCTTTTACACTTTCCTCTCCGGAGATGGGTCCCTGCTCGGGCGCCATTTGTGAGGTGGGTTTTGTCGAAGGCTGAGGTAAGCTCAGCCGCTCCAGGGTCAGGCGAAGGTCCCACTAACCTTTTCCAATTAATAACACAAGTAGTTGTTGTTTTGTTCCGAACACGCCCACACACACGATGCGGCTTTTGCCTTTCGATGCCGGCAGCCTCTGATCCCAGAGAGAGAGAGAGAGAGAGAGAGATAGAGAGATAGAGAGGGAGATGCCACGGATGATAGCGCTGGAGCGACGGAAGCGGGTCTCGAAAATGACGGTACGGGTCGCGGTTCTCAGAGAAGGGTGGTTATGATCTTCAAATAGTATCTTACCCCCAGAGAAAGCTTACTCGGATAGGTTCAGGCGGATTACGGTGGTGCTCCTACGGCTAATGATTGACGGCGGCGGGCAAGAAGGGCGCAGTTTCACCTAGGTGAAGTATAAAGTTTCTATTAGTACTACCCAACGTATAGGTGTATTTGTATACGTGGGTGCTGGGTAGATTCAGTACCCCTCTCAGGGAGCCTCGGACGAGAGTCCTAGCGACCATGAGCGGTGTAGTGGAGATGCTCCTCGGCCACCCTGAGTGGACTGTCCGCGCTTCATGCCATCCCCCATTTGTTGCTGGGTAGACCCAGTACTCCTCTCAGGGAGCCTCGGACAAGAGTCCTAGCGACCGTGAGGGGTGTGGTAAGGTCCACCCTTGCATATGGCTCGGCCCCTCACCCAGGGAGCGAGGCAGCGAGATGATCCTCGGCAACCCTGGGTGGACTGTCCGCGACAAATGCCACCCGTATTAATATGTATTGGGCCTGGCATGTCCCTCAAGTGGAGCCCAGGATTGGTCCTGGACGCGCCTTGGGGGAAATACCCGTGCCCATCCGTCCTTCGAGGTAGAAAAGGAGCGTATCCCCTTCTACCCCGCGGGACGTTGTGAAAATGTTGGTTTCCCATAGGTGAGGGGGGGGGGGGGAGATCCTTGAGCCCGATGGTTTCGCTGGGAGTCTTCCCCGTTCACCTTGGGGGGTTTGGCCTCAGCCTCACTTACCTAGGTGAAGTATGCAGTGAGTGGTGGCGTTTGCCATTTCATACTTGTTAGCGTATAAAATGGTTAAGAATTCAGCTCATCAATAACTCCTCGTTATGATAGCGAATGAAAAATGCACGCCAGATAGTCAGTACCACACATGCTGAGTATGTTTGGTTGTTCGCTGTTGGTACTTGGCACACTATATGCGGGTGGTTGTTCGCTGTGCAAGGCGATCGTAGGGTATGTATATTTACATGGTATATTATGTGCGGATGGTTGTTCGCTGTGCAGGGCGATCGTAGGGTATGTATATTTAAATGCTAGGGTATGTACATATTTAATGTTAGGGCTTGTGAGTGGGTTATTGTGACGTAGCATTTTGCTACGTTACACAACAATAACAATTCATAAAAAACTAGTTAGTTCTTCTAAATCATAACGCATATAAGAAAAATTTAAGTGTAATATTTGAAAGAACCACAGACCTCTCGCACACCCACCTACGTCCAAAGAACGCTAAGATTTTGCGTGCAGCGACTTCATCCCAAATAACATTCAGATGATGGACTCAAGGTGCACTCCAGAGTTCATTTTGAGAAAATATTCTGTAGCTAAAACTTTTTCAATCACGGTGCCACAACATTCTTAATAAGAGACAGTCATGTTGATATCGGCCCCCAGCGGATTAGGGATTCAGAATATACCCGCGGTAGGTATGCCTGTCGTAAGAGGCGACTAAAATACCAGATTCAAGGGGCTGTGTAGCGCAACCCGTTCAGGTTGCCAGCGCAATATATAGCTTGGTAAAAGTCTAGTTGAGGGGTCGACTGCTAATACGCGTCAAAAATATCGAGAGTGGTGTCAAAAGACGCGTATTAATCTCGAGAACAATAATCCGAAGGCGAAAAATAAAAATTTTATCTCTGTGCGGAGATAAATGCAGTTAAAGTTGGAGATTTTCATGTGGTTGTTGTAATGTTGGCGTACCCACAAAAAAAATTGTGAACATAAGTGTTTTGCGCGGATATAGTTTTGGTCTCCAAACCGGTGTTGGACCCACCAAGGGTAATTTTTTATAAGCGCGGCCGAAGGCCGCCAACGTAGAAAGGTGTTCTGCGCAAACATACTATGGATACCACCCCCGGTTTCGGAGGTACCCGCGGGACTTTTTTCGGTTTTTCGTTAATATGGCCATATAAATCGTTCCCGAGATGGTCGGACTAGCACTTTAATGGTGCTTTGTTACCGGAGCGTACCGGATCTATATCCGGCAAAGGACCATCACATCGAGAATACTCTCCAAAACCTTCGGGAGAAACCTTATCGCTACAACAACAACAACATGTTGATATCGGCTCTTCTTCAGAACGATTTTTTAAGCTGAACCCCAAGTATCAGTCTCCTCATCAACGCAAAAACAAGAAAGTATTATTACAATCTTTAGTGCGTGATGCGTTTGTCTGAAAGCAGCTTTGCACTTTACAAAATTAGGTCTTCCTCTTTACCGCTAAAAACGCAATCCGTTGGACCTTCTCATTTCGTTGGTGATAGTATAACCTTGAATGTTTCAGGATAGAAGATGCTTGATTTTCATCCTCCACTTCTTCTTCTTGCAGAGATAAAGGGACTCCCCGAAGGTTTGGCACCGTTAAAAAGGTTTCACGCTCTACAAGTCCCTCATCATACCTGTCCAAATGTATGGCTCGGAATCATGGACGGTGTCCAGAAAAGATGAGATGGCTCTAGTAGTCGGCAAAAGTAATCGATACCAAAATAACAATCGAGGGAAAGTACTCGTATCGTACTCATTAAAAAGCTCAGTAAAACTTATGAAAATTAATCCTTTACTTATTAAAGCAACTCACTAAACTCGCAAATGCCTAATGCGGGGTTCACACAGCTTACGAGCTATACGAGGGATTCGTATTCATGAGTTGCCCCCTTATGAAGACATTATGGTGAACGCACTGGTTCATTTACTCATAACTTTTGCACTGTCAAAACATGTTAGGTTCCGGATTTTTTGAACACCCCGTCAAAAAGTAGGTCGAGTTTAGACGAGCCCCATTAGCTGCACAATTTTTTGCATTTCCTACTTTCATTTTAAAATTCTTGTGTTTTCGTGTGCCGGTGTTATTAATTAAGATGGACGTCGATTTTTTGGGGCCAGCTAGTTTGAGAGCGGAACTCAATATTATTTTCAAGATAACATTTCTTTACGACAAAGATTGAAGCCTAAAGTAAACGAACTGATTGGACCGCCTTACGGCACTCTAAATCCTGGAAAGGACTCCGAAATTGTTCAAATCGGCATCCATACCTTAAAGCAGAGGGTTGACTTTTTACGCAACAGCAAGTGTCACCTAGGCGATTAGGTGCCAATTAATAATGGTGGTTTCTTCTGAAAATTTCCAAATACTGACTTTTTCTGGAAGCCAATTTATGAGCGGAATGCAATATTCTTTTTGAAGCACTCATTATATGGGAACTCGAAATAGCAAAATGAAGAAAATCTTAAAATACTGTGACGAATATTACCATCACTAAGCCGTTACTAAGCAGCCACTCGTATGTACGTAAACAAATCAATCATCATCTACACACATACATACAAGGCTACGGAGAGATATTCATAAACACATGTAACCATCAGCAGAAGTAGTACTCACATATACACACGCATATTGCTATGCGAGAGGCTGTAAACTACAAATACACACGCGTATAGCTGGTAACCAAGCAAGAGATGCTAGAAGGAGAAACGTCTAGACATTTGGAAAAATACGCCGACAAGACAGCAGAGAGTATAAAAGCAGCGCAAGCTGAGTAGTCAGTAATCAGTTTTGATTTAAGCACGCTATTGGTTGTGAAGTTAAGTGTTATTGTGAAGCACTCTCAAAGTAGTCTAATAAAGACCATTTTGCATTATTGAATATTGGAGCAATTTATTGAACAGTTTAGCGATTCGAACGTTAGCAGAAGGTTTGGAATAAGCGGAATTTCCCAAAATTCGTGACAATTGGTATCAGAAGAGGAATTGTTGACTAAATTCCGAAAATTTCGAATACAACTTGGGATGGCAAAGTAAATGAATTAAGGATCCAGCAACTGAAAAAGGATTTGGAGGACCGTGGATTGAATACAGCCGGCAAGAAGATCGAACTTCAAACACGGCTACGAGAGGTAATGGACTCGGAAGGAATTAATGTGTCATCTCAACTGGCAGAACAGAAGACATATATGGCATCTCAACTGGAAGAACAGAAGACATATATGACATCTCAGTTGCTGAGCAATTGAAAGCACAGCTGGAAGCACAGGAGATAAGGTTATCATCGAAGCTGGAGGCCCAGGATACAAAAATTTTACAGTTTGAGGAAAAAGTCGAGGCCGAGGTGGATGCTTTGAGGGGACGTATTGAGCAGTGACAACTAGCAGTTTCAGCGAGTAATCCAAAGGTAAAAACACCATCCTTTAACGTTCTGTTCCTTTCCAGGTATTTAAGCTTCAATTCGAGAAGACGACAGCAGTTAACAACTGGAATACTGAAGATAAGGTTGCTGCGCTGTTCGTCGTATTGAAGGAACCTGCAGCTGAAATTTTACAGACCATTCCAGAGGGAGAACTAAACAATTACGAAACATTGATGGGCGCTCTAGAAAGGCGGCGATACGGAAGCGAACACAGGAAGCAAAAACACCGAACAGAATTGCAAAACCGTTACCAAGAAGCTAATGAGACTTTGCAGGAGTTTGCTTCAGATGTTGAAAGGTTGGCTCATTTGGCAAATGCGGTCGCACCCGTATAATACACCGAAAGGGTAAAAATTCAGTGCTTTATCAATGGAATACCAGATGTTGAAACGAAGCGAGCGACATATGCAAATAAAACCACATTCGCAGAAACGGCATACAAGGCTCATCGCATACAAGGCTCATCGTGTGGAAGTAGAAAGACCAGAGTGGGTAGACACAATTTTGGAAGCATTGAAGGGCACGTAGCAGAAGAATAATGATGCAGTCAAATGCTTTAA
Organism: Eurosta solidaginis; assembly: GCF_040869045.1. NCBI lineage: Eukaryota > Metazoa > Arthropoda > Insecta > Diptera > Tephritidae > Eurosta > Eurosta solidaginis. Next base: position 254,739,971 of record NC_090322.1, read on the forward strand.
GTGTGGCAAGCCAGGGCACATTGCGCGTTATTGCAACACCAACCCTAATAGATCCAACAATGTGGGTTGTCGTAAACGCAGAGCTGAAGGAGGTGAGCAAATCTCCAAATCCACTCAATCGTTAAACTAAAGCGAGGCAACCGCAAGGGGCGACTGCTGGCTCCCGCAATTGAATGCCCCATAATCTCTATCTCGCAGATTGGAAGAAGGTCGATCAATCTTACTGTCGGAGGACATGTGGATGGAAAGGAACGTTTACTGACTGTAGATACCGGCGCATCTCATTCCATTATTCGATCGGATTTAGTCAACAAAAACCCTCACTAGGGTAGGCACCTTGTCGTTGGTGTGAGGGCTTAGCCGAACTCCATAGCGCCCGACTATGAGGCGGAGCTGTTTAGGACTGACATCTACGCCGTTTCGCCTCATACGAGGGCGGCGGGATGTCGGTGGCCAAGAACTGCCAACCCCCTAATCCAGGGTGTTATGCGGCCCCTGCCTATTGGACGATTTGCAGCCAGGGGATAAATTCGGCTGTATTCGAACGGAGCCTTCCCGATACCGGGCCACCTCGGGAAGTATTAATGGCCTTACCACAGTAAGGGGCGCTGCTGTGGCGTACGGTTCCGTATATAATACTGGACCGCTGAGCCCGCCTTGTCAGGCAGGAGGTCGTACGACCAAGATGAACGACTCATTACCTGACTGTAATAAGGACGATGTAAAGAGGAGGACTGAGTCGCAATCCAAGGACGACAAATACGAATTAAGCGATGCGTCGGACTCGGGGAGCGAGAGTAGTGCTGATTCAATGAACTCCGTGTTGGAGAAGCACACAAATGAAAACGGAGTAGAAGAGTGGAGAAGGGTACGGAGCAGAGGAAGTAAAAGAGCTCTCTCGCAGTACCGTGCAGCACTAAGAATTGTACAACGCTTGGGAGCAGTGGTCGACCCAACAGAAGTGGAGATCGAGCGCTTGGAATGGGCCCATGAAGCGGTAGAAGTAGGTCGAAGGCAGTTCAAAAGGTTTGCTGCGAGAAACCCTCGGTTCTGCAACCGGTACGAGGAGGAAGAAGCGTCGAATGGCAGAATGAAGAGGCAACGTTCGGCGGAAGGCGACAAGCCTGCTTTCAAGAGGCAGAAAGGACCCAATCCTAGAGCCGCGAGGCAGGGCAGTCGCATAGACAAGACAAGTAGGCCCAAAGCTGTAAGACAGATGGGCTCCAATAGCGAGGTAGCAACTACCTCGAAAGCTGCGAGTCAGAGGGAAGTTCCAATTAAGGAAGTAGGAGATAAGCCAAAGGGAGATAACGCTAAGACTCCGGCTTTCTCGGAGGCGCTAAAGGGAGTTAACGCTAAGACTCCGGCTTTCTCGGAGGTGCCAAAGGGAGATAACACTAAGACTCCTGCTTTTCCCGAGAAGATGAGTGATGTTGCAAAGCAGTCACTGACTGTGGCGTTGGTTGATCGTAGCAGTCCTTTCGGACAAATGACTACTGAAAGGTGGAGATCTGTGGAAAGGGAGCTTATTATCTTAATGCTTAAGATGATGCGGGAACAACCAAGTAAGCCCATTCCAACCTTTGATTCGGGGGGATGGTATAATGGTGTGAAGATGATAGCGTGCGACAACATCGCGAGCTTTCGGTGGCTGGAGGAAGTGGTTCCAAACGGCAAGGCACGAACGCGCGGTTTGAGGTGGTGGATAAAGCGCAAATCCCCACGGTACCAAAAGTTAAGGTATGGATACCATGCGTGATGAAGTCGGAGGATACACTGCGACTTCTGCAGAATCAGAATCCGAACATACCGACACAGGATTGGAAGGTACTTACTGTATCTCGGCCTACCGAGGATGGTCAGTTCTACATCTTCCAAATAAACAAGCAGGCGGAGGATATTTTGTACACGCAGCTTGGTAAAATGTCCTTTGGTACTGGCAAAATTTACATGCGACTCAGGAAAAGAAGTCCCGAGGATAAAAACCCTAACACGCTAGAGGTGGGCGAAGTCGAAAAGGACCTCAAAAGCCTAAGGGAAAAAAGACAGGTGGAGGTCCCCGACGTCACCACGAACGTGCTAGAAGAGGACCAACCGCTAAATGGTGCTGTGACTCGCACAGAGGAACACCCTGCACAACAGTCACGAGAGGCTGAAGGGGGCCTCGAATACTCTAAACCAAAAGGGCAAGGGGAGGACGACGACGTCAAGATGAAGGTGCTGGAGGGGGACAAACAGCCCAATGGTGCTGCGAGTCCTACAGATAAACCTCCAACACAGTAAAGTGGCGTCGAGCGAACTCCTCCTAACCCTTGAGGAGGTTTCGTTTGAAGTGGCGCTGATCCAGGAGCCGTGGCTCTCATCGGGAGGAAAGGTTTCTGGACTTAGCGCGCGCGGGTTTGTCGTTTACTACGCGCAAACGGAAGGACGGGTGCGAGCTGTAGTAATGGTAAGGAAACAGCTGCATTCATATATGCTGCCTAATTACACCACTGAGGATCTCGTAGCGGTGGCCGTTGAGCAAAAGAATAAGCAGGCATTTATCCTGGCGTCCTGCTACATGGCCCATGCTGTGGAGGTCCCACCGATGGAGTGCAAAAGGCTAGTACAGGAGGAAGGGCGCAAAGGGCGGTTGGTCATAGGCGCAGATGCAAATGCGCACCACAATGCGTGGGGAAGAGCAGATACGAACGAGAGAGGCGAATCTCTGTTTTGTTACATCCTGCAAACCAATTTGCAGATAGCCAACAGGGGAAATGTCCCTACATACATTGGTCCAACATCCAGCAATGTTCTGGATATTACATTGAGCTCCGAGCGTGATATATCAAGGTATGATTGGATGGTTCTTGATAGACCATCCTTCTCCGACCATGCGTATATCAGCTTCAACATCCCCCTAAAGAGGGTAGAGAAGGGAGGAACCTTTAGAAACCCTAGGCCAACGAACTGGACTAAATTCCAGAAACATGTAGAAACAAAACTGGGACAACCCAAAGAGGTTGCTAATGTAGAGGAACTGGAGGAATCGAATGAATTCCTAACAAGGACGCTTATGACTGCGTATAACAAAGCTTGCCCTCTAAGAAGATTCAGAGGAAAGCAAAGCCGCCATGGTGAAGCAATGAGCTGAGCCTTCTAAGAAGACAGGTAAACGAAATATTTCAGCTCGCAAAGACCGCGGAAAGCGAAGCGTGTCGGGGCGAGTACAGGGATCTACTGAGGATCTACAAGCGCGAAATTACGAGGGCGAAGAGAAACTCATGGAAAAGTTTCTGTACGGACATAGAGTGCTCCAGCGAAACAGCACGGTTGAAAAAAGTCCTAGCAAAGGGAAACATAGTCCAGGGACTAATAAAGAAAGAACGGGCAATGGTCACGTAATAGTGAGGAATCCCTTGAGGTGCTTCTCGATACACATTTCCCATCGAGAGACGGTTTAGAGGAGCCAGCAGACATCACTCACACTTCGATCACGGAGCTAGTAGTACCAGGCTTGGTGACCGATACCAAGATCGAGTGGGCAGTGAAGACGTTTTCTAAGTTTAAATCGCCGGGCCCAGATGGTATATTCCCCGCCATGCTACAAGTCTCAAGTAGGGCGGTCGTGGAATGGCTTAAAATAATATTCGATGAATGCATACGACTGAATCATGTACCGCACTCTTGGAGAACTGCTCGTGTAGCTTTTCTACCAAAGGCGGGGAAGATCGGTCACATGTATTCCAAAGACTATAGACCCATTAGCTTAACATCATTTCTGCTCAAAACCTTTGAGAGGCTGATAGATGTGTACATAAAGTCCAAAGTGGATGAAAAGCTGCTCTCCACAACACAGCATGCGTACACCAAAGGCAAGTCGGTAGACACCGCATTGCATAGGGTGGTAATAAGCATAGAGAAATCCCTGGAATATAAGGAGTATGCCCTAGGAGTCTTCTTGGACATTGCCGGGGCTTTCAATAATGTTGCAAAATGGGCGATTATGGATGGTCTTAATTACATTAAAGTACATCCTGCCTTAATCAGATGGATCGGCTGCATGTTAAATTGCAGAAAGATTTCATCAAAATGGGGATTGTACGAGGCCACGAAATCAGTGGACAGGGGCACGCCGCAGGGAGGGGTGCTATCACCTCTGCTGTGGACGCTGGTCATCAACCAACTGCTCAGGCAATTCGATGAGGTACCCGTAAAACTTACGGCTTACGCAGATGACGTTGCAATTGTCATAAGTGGAAAGTGCCTTCCAACGATTAGTTCGTTGATGGATCGGGCGCTTCGCGATATTCATACCTTGGCATCTAATTCGGGTTGAAAGTCAACGCGGAGAAGACGGATATGGTCTTGTTTACAAAGAGGTACAAGGTCCCAAATTGGACCAGGCCTAAGTTAGGAGGGGTGACCTTACAGGAAAAACCTTGCACAAAATATTTAGGAATCATCCTAGACAGTAAGCTGTCATGGAAGCTCAACGTGGAGGAGAGGGTCAAGAAGGCCTCAACGGCACTCTATGCATGTAAAAGAATGCTGGGGTGTACGTGGGGCCTATCGCCCTCTCTTTCTTATTGGGTTTTTACAGCGATTGTAAGCCCTATTCTATACTATGGAGTTCTTGTTTGGTGGAAAGCCACACAAAAAACAACATACCTAAAAAAATTAGAGGGGGTATGCAGACTATCGATGCTTAGCATTACGGGAGCCCTGAAAACAACCCCGACGGCTGCACTGTATGCCATTTTGCACATCCCATCTGTAGACCTGGTAGCAAAGAACATAGCATTAACAACTGCAACCAGGCTCGGTGCCTCGGGGCAGCTTGAGCGCCGACCATATGGCCATAGTTGTATAGCGTCATCAATCACAAGACGAACAGACTACATGATTACCTATTTGCGCTTCGAGGGAGATCTTAAGGCCACAATAGAGGTGGACGGTTGGCGCAAGGGTGCGCAAATGGCGGACGAGGCGATACATGTATACACAGATGGTTTCAAAGTAGTGGAAGGAGTAGGGTCTGCGGTATACTGTGCTGATCCGGAAATAAGCAGATCATACAGGCTGCCGGATTACTGTAGCGTTTTCCAAGTGGAAATATTAGCCGTAACCAAAGCAGTAGAAACCCTGGAAGAGAATAGCTTAAGCTGCAACCGTGTTAAATTTTATATTGACAGTGAAGCAGCAATTAAGGCAATAATCTCGCATAGCACAGCATCTAAATGCATGTTAGAGTGTAAGCAGTCTCTGGAGAGAATCGGGACAGGGAGAATCATACATCTATATTGGGTCCCAGGGCATATGGGAATAGAGGGGAATGAAAAAGCGGACGAACTAGCTAAAAAGGGCGCATCCCTTGAAGCTTGCTCCGTAGATGTCCCAATTAGATTGGGCGAGATTAGGCGAAGGCGAGAGGTGCATATGATCGACCAAGCGGGAAAGGCGTGGGTTCAAGCGTGGGGCTGTAAAGTGTCGAAGATTATGTGTAGGTCTTACAACCTTAGACTAACACAGTTGCTCCTATCATTAAAAAGAGAGGACTGTAGACTCATGACGGGTATTCTGACTGGTCAAATGCCTTTAAACTAGGCTTGGTCAGTGATAGCAGATGTAGGAAGTGCGGGTTGGAGGAGGAAACGATCGAGCACGTTCTGTGCTGGTGCCCTGCACTTGCCAGGCTAAGACTCCAGCTATTAGGAGTGATACAGCTGTCAGATATAGAAGCAGCAAGTGGCTTAAGTCCTAGGAAGCTTCTAGTATTTGCCAAGAGGACGGAGTTATTTTATAACATAGGTCCTGGTTTTTGATAGGGTTTTTCAGTTTGGTCTGGTAACACTACGGACTCAATCAGTCCATGTGAGGTCCTCATGGACCGGCCAGTTCAACCTACCTACCTAGCCAACAAAAATATAAGACCATATCCTACCAAAATCTATGAAAATCGCTTAAGCAAGATTGCGTACAGCCACTGGAGAGGACATCCAGGTAATTGGAGAAGTAGCATGTGAAGTCGTAATTGGGAAAGTCACGGTACTACACAGTTTTATAGTGGCAGAGATTGTAGATGAAATCATAATTGGAGTGGACTTCTTAATCGACCAAGGCATCAAGATCGACATGCAAAGCAATACGATGCGATAAAAGAACATGGATATGGCACTTAGTTTCGGCTACGAGAAAGACTACAGAGTGCTGGTGATGGAGAATCAGCAAATACCACCAAAATCGGAGGCAAGTAATCTGGCCAAAGGTTGATGGAGATTTTGGGAGAAATAAATTGTGGGTTGTCGAAGCAGCAAACAAATCAACAACGAACGTACTTGTAGAAAAAACCCTGGCTATGACAAAACAGGATGGACGAATTCCGGTAAGAGTACTCAATGCGTTCAAGTCACCACTCAAACTGACCAAAGGAGCTATATTGGGAAGATGCCAAGAGGCTGATGTAGTTATTAACTGTGAGCAGCTCCAGGAACACGTTTCGACTAGCAAGATAAATCTTTCAAATAACATGACCGCATGGACGGGATAAATGTCGATACAGAGAGAAATGCCAAGAAATACACTGATGTCTTGGAGGAAGAGATGAGGGAAATACATGCTCTTGTAAGACAACCAAGATTATGAGTGACAAGATGAAAGCCAGATACGATAAAGCAATTAATTCGAAGGATTTAGGGAAGGAGATTTGGTGCTGTTATACAACCCACAACGAAAAAACGTTTGTCCCCGAATATGCAGTGTAATTAGGAAGGCCGATGTAGTTTACCGCATAAAAACCATTGGCAAATAGCGAAACAAATGAAAGTGGTTCATTTGGAAAGGCTGGCAGCATTTGTCTGATCGGAACGATCCGACTTAGGTGGAGGGCAGTGTGGCGAATGTTGACATCACTAGGCTGTTAGTAAATAATCACGTAACAATAAAAACATGAAGCAGCCACTCGTATATACGTGTACACATTAAAGCTAGCAACACTTATGCACAAGGCAACGAAAAGATCTCTCACACACTCACATGTGGTCATCAGCCGAAGCAGTTGCTCACACATACACACGCATATGACTATGAGAAACGCATAAAGTACAAATATACATGTATATAGCTTGTAACCATGTATATAGCTTCTAGAAGGTGAAACGTCTAGACCTTTGGAGAAATATGCAGACGAGGCAACAGAGAGTATAAAAGCAGCGCAAGCTGAGGAATCAGTAATCAGTTTGATTTAAACACGCTATCAGTTGCGCAGTGAAGTATAATTGTACTACTCCCAAAGTAGTCTAATAAAGATCATTTTCCAATACAGAATATTGGAGTGATTTATTCAGCAGTTTAGCGATTCGAACATTAGCAGAAGGTTTGAAATAAGCGGAATTTCCCATTCGTTACAATATATTTTAAGTAACTTGCATATATACAAAGATATTGTGACTTTTTTACATAACAGGCTCAGCGTCCGAATGTTAAAAATGGAGATAAAAACCGTTCGCACAACAGCACCCCTTGCTGTGGTAAGGCCGTTATTATATCCTGAGAAGGCTCCGTTCAAATACAGCCGAAAATACCCCTTGGCTTCAAATCATCCAATAGGCACGGTCCGTATAATAACACCCTGGATTAGGAGGGTGACAGGTCTGGGTCACTGACATCCCAGACGTTCACTGCCGCTATATTTTTTTGGAGCTTGTATGGATTCTTTGAACTACACCAGGACCCCTATCTTGATCTACATCGAATCGAAAAGCATTTTCTGAATAACAATAGCTCAAAAATGGCAAATCGAACAAATAACATGGTGAACTAGTCACCACAATACGATAACTTATTAGATTAACAATTTGCTACCAATTCCATAGTTTCATATATTTATGTACATATATTGATCGTTTGAATCAAAATTACTTTCGGTTCGTGTTAAATGGGGTTACACTGAAATAACAGCCCTAGATCTGTAAAAATCCCGAGTCGCTCGGGCATAAAAAACCTCCTACAGTGATCGTATGCAACGATACTGCTCCAGCTTTTCAAAGTTTTTTCTTCATAAACAAATTTTAAAAGTAGCAAATATTCCAAACATCTTTTGATATTTGCCCCTATTTCAAGCCATTTATTGGTGAACTGCTAGGCTAGGCTCAGCTATGTACTTCAACCTAAAACAAATTGCCTAGCTACGGTATGGTTATCACTAAGGCAAGGTGCACACGAGGCTACGCGTCATAGACGCTGCAGGCGAAATTTGTACGCTTTGATGCCGAACACATGTATTTGAATGGATAGCTGCATACGAAGCGTCAGCTGCATGAAAGCGACAAAGCATGAAATTTTCGTGTAGCTAAGCGTACAGCAATGTTGGTCGCTGAGCGTACGTACGCTTGAAAAACAGGAAGAATAAGATGTTTATTTACATTTTTTTGTATGCAAATTTGTGTAATTAGTTAAAAAATGTTACTTTACATGCCAACCTAATAAAACCGCACTGCGTTTTTTTTAGCGCACGCAAACAACCGGCGTTTTTTGCCCTCATCCAAATAAGCATGCGTTGCGACAATGTAAAGCATGTGCGCAAACGTCAAATCTAAATGTCACGCAGAACAAAAATTGGAAATCGAGTTAGGTTTTCGCGCAGCAAATTCAATTTGGGTTGCTCTCATACAAGTTGTATGTGCATGAGACTTTTTTGACAGAAAATGACTTGCGTGCGTTTATATTAGGTTGTCATGTTAGTTAATAAAAGTGCGTGAAAGGTATATTACCAAAGCGAACAAGTAAGGAAGGCTAAGTTCGGGTGTAACCGAACATTACATACTCAGCTGAGAGCTTTGGAGACAAAATAAGGGAAAATCACCATTTAGCAAAATGAACCTAGGGTAACCCTGGAATGTGTTTGTATGACATGTGTATCAAATGAAAGGTGTTAATGATTATTTTAAAAGGGAGTGGGCCTTAGTGCTATAGGTGGACGCCTTTTCGAGATATCGCCATAAGGTGGACCAGGGGTGACTCTAGAATGTGTTTGTACGATGTGGGTATCAAATGAAAGGTGCTAATGAGTATTTTAAAAGAGAGTGGACCTTAGTGCTATAGGTGAACGCCTTTTCGAGATATCGCCATAAAGGTGGACCAGGGGTGACTCTAGAATGTGTTTGTACGATGTGGGTATCAAATGAACGGTGTTAATGAGTATTTGAAAAGGAAGTGGGCCTTAGTGCTATAGGTGGATGCCTTTTCGAGATATCGCCATAAAGGTGGACCAGGGGTGACTCTAGAATGTGTTTGTACGATGTGGGTATCAAATGAACGGTGTTAATGAGTATTTGAAAAGGGAGTGGGCCTTAGTGCTAGAGGTGGACGCCTTTTCGAGATATTGCCATAAGGTGGACCAGGGGTGACTCTAGAATGTGTTTGTACGATGTGGGTATCAAATGAAAGGTACTAATGAGTATTTTAAAAGAGAGTGGGCCTTAGTGCTATAGGTGGACGCCTTTTCGAGATATCGTCATAAAGGTGGACCAGGGGTGACTCTAGATTGTGTTTGTACGATGTGGGTATCAAATGAAAGGTGTTAATGAGTATTTTAAAAGGGAGTGGTCCTTAGTGGTATAGGTGGATGCCTTTTCGAGATATCGCCATAAAGGTGGACCAGGGGTGACTCTAGAATGTGTTTGTACGATGTGGGTATCAAATGAACGGTGTTAATGAGTATTTGAAAAGGAAGTGGGCCTTAGTGCTATAGGTGGACGCCTTTTCGAGATATCGCCATAAGGTGGACCAGGGGTGACTCTAGAATGTGTTTGTACGATGTGGGTATCAAATGAAAGGTGCTAATGAGTATTTTAAAAGAGAGTGGGCCTTAGTGCTATAGGTGGATGCCTTTTCGAGATATCGCCAAAAATGTGGACCAGGGGTGACTCTAGAATGTGTTTGTACGATATGGGTATCAAATGAAAGGTGTTAATGAGTATTTTAAAAGGGAATGGGCCTTGGTGCTATAGGTGGACGCCTTTTCGAGATATCGCCATAAATGTGGACCAGGGGTGACTCTAGAATGTGTTTGTACGATATGGGTATCAAATGAAAAGTGCTAATGATTATTTAAAACGTAGTGGACCTTAGTTCTATAGGTGGACGCCTTTTTGGACATCGCCATAAGGGTGGACCAGGGGTGACTCTAGAATGTGTTTGTACTATATGGGTATCAAATTAAAGGTATTATTGAGGGTTTTAAAAGGGAGTGGCCGTTAGTTGTATATGTGAAGGCGTTTTCGAGATATCGACCATGATGTGGACCAGGGTGACCCAGAACATCATCTGTCGGGTACCGCTAATTTATTTATATATGTAATACCAGGAACAGTATTCCTGCCAAGATTCCAAGGGCGTTTGATTTCGCCCTGCAGAACTTTTGTCATTTTCTTCTACTTAATATGGTAGGTGTCACACCCATTTTACAAAGTTTTTTCTAAAGTTAAATTTTGTGTCAATAAACCAATCCATTTACCATGTTTCTTCTCTTTTTTCATAATTGGTATAGAATTATGGGATTTTTTCATTTTTCGTAATTTTCGATATCGAAAAAGTGGGCGTGGTCATAGTCGGATTTCTGCCATTTTTTATACGAAGATAAAGTCAGTTCAGATAAGTGCGTGAACTAAGTTTAGTAAATATATGTCGATTTTTGCTCAAGTTATCGTGTTAACCGCCGAGCGGAAGGACAGACGGACGGCAGTGTATAAAAACTGGGCGTGTCTTCAACCGATTTCGCCCATTTTCACAGAAAACAGTTAACGTCATAAAATCTATGCCCCTGCCAAATTTCAAATGGATTGGTAAATTTTTGCTCGATTTATGGCACTAAAAGTATTCTAGACGAATTAAATAAAAAAGGGCGGAGCCACTCCCATTTTGAAATTTTCTTTTAGTTTTGTATTTTGTTGCACCATATCATTACTGGAGTTGAATGTTGATATAATTTACTTATATACTGTAAAGATATTAAATTTTTTGTTAAAATTTAACATTTAAAAACATTTTTTTTAAAAGTGGGCGTGTTCGTAATCCGATTTTGCTAATTTTTCCTTAGCACACATAACGTTCCTGCCAAATTTCATCATGATATCTTCAACGACTGCCAAATTACAGCTTGCAAACTTTGAAATTACCTTCTTCTAAAAGTGGGCGGTGCCACGCCCATTGTCCAAAATTTTACCAATTTTCTATTCTGCGTCATAAGTTCAACTCACCTACCAAGTTTCATTGCTTTAGCCGTCTTTGGTAATGAATTATCGCACTTTTTCGTTTTTTCGAAATTTTCTATATCGAAAAAGTGGGCGTGGTTATGGTCCGATTTCGTTCATTTTAAATAGCGATCTGAGATGGGTGCCCAGGTACCTACATACCAAATTTTATCAAGTTCTCGTGTTTACGGACGGACGGATGGACGGACAGACATGGCTAAATGAATTTCTTTTTTCGCCCAGATCATTTTGCTATATAGAAGTCTATATCTATCTCGATTAGTTTATGCCGTTACGGATTACCGTTATTCGAACAGGTCTGCTCAGCTGAGTATAAAAGGAGTATTAAACACCACACCAGCTTGGTTAGACATTGAAGCGTTTAAAAGGCTAAAAAGTGTTGGAAACTAGAAATCACCCTTTTCTCTAGTCCGCAGGGGTTTAAAATTGCCTTTCATAATTTACAAAGGCACGGGGATGCAAACAAGGTTTAATACATATTTTCCTTTGGTTTCGGGGACGGATATAGATGAAGAAATTTAATTTTTTATTTTTTTCAAAAATTGTTTGCTTTTTGTAGCGACGCTCGAAAGTAGCTTCGCGTGCAGATCTTGAGGCGTAGAGAAATTGTAGCTATATGAAATATCTTGTACGCGCCTATGACGCGTAGCCTCGTGTGCACCTTGCCTAAGGCGTTATGCCTATGTCATCAATAAGAGAATACATTTATTTCCATAAGGTTGATTGCATCAGCTGTTTTATTCGGAGTTTGCCAGGGCCATAAAATACTTACTCAGCAATTTTCTTTTTATCTCATGTTCTCTTCATTAAAGAACTTTAAAGCTAAGAATAAAGTTTCATCTCACAACCTAAGGCATTTGCATGTGTCACACTTTCCTTGCATACAATCAAAGGCATTTTTTTTTAAATCGCAATTATAAACATTTATTTGAAGATAACGACTAAGTCTTATTGTACTAATGTTTAATTATTAAATAAAATTATAAATTCGAAACTTATGTATTAAGTATAAAAACAAAATTTCTCTCCTTTGGGTACCTGGCCATGTTGGCATAACTGGCAATGAATATGCCGATAATACTGCTCGTTACTTCGAAGCAGTGCCAACATTTCAGTTCCATTCGCTCGATAAAAAGGATTTAACTAAACATATCAACAAACAAGTACTACTGAAAAAAGACGGGATTCAAGGGGTTGTGTAGCGCAACATATAGCTTCTCCAACCCAATTGTCAACCTCACCTTCGAGCGGCGAATCCCGTTTCACTAACAGACGATGCTCTGGCGACCCCAAGCTCCTCATGGAAATTGGGGGTGGGGAGGGAGGGATGGCCTGAAGGTTCAATGTGGCCATATAAATCGTTCCCGAGATGGTCGGGCCAGCACCTTAATGGTGCTGTGTTACCGAAGCGTATCGGATCTGTATCCGACAAAGGACCATCACATCGATAACACTCCCCAAAGCCTTCGGGGAGTAACCTAATCGCTACAACAACAACAACAACAGTGAAAAAAGACATCGAGTGGCTTAATTTCATCACAAATACACCAACATCAATCCTACATGTAAAAAGACAGTGTACTCCAGTAGCATAACACGCCATCAATCAACCGTTTTCACCCGCTTAAGGCTAGGGCATACACTAATCACTCATCAAATTTATTATCCGGCACAGACGCAGCTTCCTGTCCATTTTGCTCCTGCATCGCCTCATTAGAACACTTTCTTACCAGGTGTCCAATTTTAGAGAGACAACGGCAAAAACACTTTGGTTCTTCAAACCCTTATACTTTTCTAAAGACGCATCACACGCTAATGTAATCAAAATTTTCGATTTCGTATCAGAATGTAAACTTTTAAAACTCATATGAAACAGCTTTGATATATTCTAACATTAATATACATTCTTATGCACATACTAATTTACTATATACTTATCCAATAATATTATAACTTTATTTAGATATATAATTTTTACTAAATTGTTCTAATATAATTTTTACTACTATTTTAAGTCGAGTCGATGGCCATAGCTGCTAGTACTCTATATATATTTAAGTTTTATATTTGTATATATTACTTAATAAATAATAATAATAATAAATACAAATACAAATATAATAAAAAGCTTCGTTTAATAACACACAAAAAAATATCGCCATTTCGACTGCTGATTAGAATATCACCGCTGAGGCATGGTGGAGCCATTTCGAAAAAGCTCTATCTTAGAATAATTTTCATATGCTTCGACGTGAGGTGCATGAAAAGTTCTGAAATGGCGCGTTGGTTAGGGGGATTTTCCACTCAGTAGTCGATATATAACAACACCCTGCAAATTAGGACGGCTTGTGGTTACAAAGAAAATTGTTTTTTTTTTGTGTAATATTTCGATTATAATTTATTAAAATCTTTGAATCTTTTTTGTTTAACAAATTTCAAAGGATGAAAATTTTGGATATTGCAAAATTCAGCATTGAAAAATAACATTTCGATACATATTGAAAATTACTAAAATTCAAAGAAATAAATTTACAAAGTTAAATTAAATTAAATTAATGAAATTAAACCATTACTACAGCTTGACGGATCTCTTTGTTTAAAAAATTTAGAACCGAAAGATCTAATACATTTGTAAAAGCAGTCGGTAATGTTCTGTTATTACACATAAGATTATGTGATGCCACAGCACAAAGTTTCTCATTTATAACGCCCGGTGTCCCAGGATTTACATAGCAATACTTTTCTATAGGATCAACAGCACAAGCCATTCTTTCTGTGAAAACTTGTTCAACCACCCTATATAACTCCTTACATTCACTAAATTTTAATGAAGTAAGGTAATTATAGTGGAATGGTTTCGAAATCTCTTCTCCAATTTTATAACCCCATCCAAAAACGGCTAATTTTTCGTACTTGTGTGTATATGGGTGACTGCAAAGTTCTATTAATTTTATTTTGCCATTCAGTGCAAACTCTGAACGCACTATCACCACAGCAATATTGAATTCATTTGTATTGAGATCATACCTAGGATGATAAAATATATCCCACACATCCTTAACTTGTCCATAATCCCCAATATCACATAAATCCGATGTACCAGCTATAACAGAGTACAAATGCTTATTTGGATAATCCATACAACTTGCAGCTGTCACTGCCTTCTGCCGAGTGACTAATGAGCCGATGCAGTCATTACGGACGGCATCACTTATTGATACTAGATATGAACTTCGGCGTTCAGAACAATCTGTGCCACCTAACATACGATATTCCGAATAGGAATATGAAAAAAGCATGACAAATAAAAGCACTAAACAACTGGGTGAATTCATTTTCGTTTAAGATTATTTCCACCAGTTTTTAAGAATAAACTACACCAAAATCAATTTTGTGGACGCTATTTATACATAACTGGCTCGTGTGAATGAAAAATAAACAAATACGTGTCTTTCTAGATTCCCGGAATTTGAAGAATAAAAACACTTCTACATTTGAATTAAAGCTATTTTTTTCCACTCAACCCATTAACCTTGAGTAAATTTTTGGTTAGAAGTGCCTAATTAAAATTTCAATGCCCGTAATGATGAAAAATACAAAATATATATATACAGCTTTTTAAATCTAGATTCCAGGAATTTGAAGAATAAAAACACTTTTTTTCATTAAACCGATTTAACCTTGAGTAAATTTTTAGTTAGAAGTGCCTAAACAATTTCAATACTCTTAATGATGAAAAGTACATAATGTTTAAACAGCTTTTAAAATGACATTTCTATAGAAATTTCTTATTATGTTAGCTTTATATTTTTATGAAAAAAAAAAACAAAGCGTACACTTAATTAGTTTCATCTGTTTGCAAACTGCTAATATGTTCTATAGTATACTGCCAAATAACCAGAGTTGGGAGCAGTGCAATAAATTTTGAGTAACAACACTGCTCGAACTTAAGCGGGATGACATAATCAAGATCTTGTTCAAAGTATGAATGAGATCTTAATTTGTAATGGATTAAAGCATCTTTCCGTCTTTCTCATGTTCGTAAAATTAATGTGTTTTAGACGGCTTCTATAGGAATTTTGAAAATGAGTTTACCTCGCTTCAAATAAAGCAACCTTGTTACTGTAGACTTTTTGATGTTTTGACAAGAGAATTTGGGGTCCCAACCACGTTTTGTAAGCTTTTTCTTTTTTGAGAAATTTATTAAAAACTTACATTATGTTTATTTTGGTTGTTGGGATATTTATAGAAACGAAGATTTTTTTCTCTTGACACATATAACCAGAGCTGCTCAACCCCTACACACTTGTAGCACTTTTGTTTTTGTTTTGCCCTGAATCATAGGCACATATTCAAATTCACACTTTGAATATAAAAAAATTTTTCATAGCACCCCCATAAGCCCTCATGTATAATTTCGAATGATATGAAAATGCTTGAATTTCTTATGAAAGTGCCAAGAAAAAGCACTCCCGTATGAAGCTCAGGCACTTGTGTATGATAAACAAATTTACACTAACAATTTGACAACTAAACATTTTTCAAAAACATAATAGCACTGAAAAAAATTTGTAATCAAAATTGATTAATAAATAAAATCTTAATATATAAAAAACACGTGTCATACAATTGAGGCCAATGGAATCCTAAACTACTGAACCGATTTTGAATTTGTTTTGCACCCCCTGTGTAGTTTGATCTAACTTGAAAAATAGGATAGGTCTCTAGGGTCTCTAGGGTCTCGGAATATAGGCCAAAATGTGGACCCGGGCACCTCTAGAATGTGTTTATACAATATGGATATCAAATGAAAGCTGTTGATGAGTGATTTAGTACAGGGTAGTTTTCATACCCCTGGGTGACTAGGGTCTCCAGATATAGGCCAAAACGTGGACCCGGGCACCCCTAGAATGTGTTTATACAATATGGATATCAAATGAAAGCTGTTGATGAGTGCTTTAGTACAGGGTAGTTTTCATACACCTGGGTGACTAGGGTCTCGAGATATAGGCCAAAACGTGGGCCCGGGCACCCCTAGAATGTGTTTATACAATATGGATATCAAACGAAAGCTGTTGATGAGTGCTTTAGTAGAGGGTAACTTTCATACCCTGGGTGACTAGGGTCTCGAGATATAGGCCAAAACGTGGACCCGGGCACCCCTAGAATGTGTTTATACAATATGGATATCAAATGAAAGCTGTTGATGAGTGCTTTAGTACAGGGTAGTTTTCATACCCCTGGGTGACTAGGGTCTCGAGCTATAGGCCAAAACGCGGACCCGCGCACCCCTAGAATGTGTTTATACAGTATGGATATCAAATGAAAGCTGTTGATGAGTGCTTTAGTAGAGGGTAACTTTCATACCCCTGGGTGACTAGGGTCTCGAGATATAGGCCAAAACGTGGACCTGGTTACCCCTGTTGTTATTGTTGTTGTTGTTGTAGCAATGCTCGCCCCACCTAATAGCCGCGATCGATCACATATTGTCATCAATATTCTCTAACGGGAGTCCAAGGAAACTTGCCGTTTCAACAGGGGTGGACCATAAGGAAAGGGGTGTTAGAGGCGTTGGTTCCACATTACAATTAAAGAGGGGACACATTGCAAGCGGGGCATACATTTTGTATGTCGGGGTTGATTCTGGATAGGTAAAAGTTTAACCTGTTACAGTATACAGAATGAAGTTGAGCAAGAGTGACACGCGTTTCCCTGGGGAGAATGCGTTCCTCTTCCGCGAGTTTTGGATACTTTTCTTTAAGTACTGGATTCACCGGGAAATTCCCGGCATAAAGGTCCGACGCCTGTTTATGGAGTTCACCAAGGACCTGCTTGTGTTTTTTCGCTTCATACGGCTGGGCTATCAGGTGACGAATTTCCTCAAAATGCTTACGGAGGTGACTCCTTAAGCCCCTAGGCGGTGCTGGTTCATCAATCAGATGTCTGTTGGGAAGTACAGGTTTCTGGGTATTAAAAGGAACTGTTTGGTCAGCATTTCATTTCTCTCCCTGATGGGGAGTATTCTCACCTCATTATGCAGATGGTGTTCTGGGGACATAAGAAGACAGCCCGTGGCGATTCTGAGAGCAGTGTTTTGGCAGGCCTGTAGTTTCTTCCAGTGGGTAATTTTTAGGCTTCGCGACCATATGGGTGACGCATAGCACGTAATCGGCTGGCTAATTGCTTTGTATGTAGTCATGAGCGTTTCTTTATCTTTTCCCCAGGTACTGCCAGCGAGGGATTTGAGGATTTCGTTACGGCTCTGAATTCTCAGAACAATTGCGGCTGCGTGCTCACCAAAATGTAGATCCTGATCAAACGTCTCACCCAAGATTTTGTGGTGTAGGACAGTCGGTAGCGTAGTACCATCGACGTGGATGTTCAAAATGGTCGACATTTGGGACGTCCATGTTGTAAATAAGGTCGCGGAAGATTTAGTCGGTGATAATGCCAGGTTTCGCGAGGCGAAAAAACTGGAGAGATCAGGGAGGTAGCCGTTTATTTTATTGCATAGCGCATCGATCTTTGGGCCTGGGCCTGTGGCCAATATTGTGCAGTCATCGCCGTAGGAAACGATTGTGACTCCTTCCGGTGGTGAAGGTAGCTTAGATATGTAGAAATTAAACAAAAGTGGGGATAGGACACCACTCTGTGGCACCCCTTGTTTAATTCTCCTTGGTTTTGATGTTTCGTTTCTAAATTGCACCTATGCCTGCCGACCACCCAGATAATTTGCGGTCCACCTTTTAAGAGATGGGGGAAGGGTAGACCCTTCCAGGTCTTGCAGTAACGAGCCATGGTTGACCGTATCAAAAGCTTTTGATAGGTCTAGCGCTACGAGTACTGTTCTATGGTGGGGGTATTGATTTAAACCGCAATTTATCTGGGTGCTAATGGCATTTAGCGCGGTGGTAGTGCTATGGAGTTTTCTGAAGCCATGCTGATGAGGGGCTAGCTGCAAATTTGCTTGGAAATAAGGGAGCAAAATGGCTTCAAGCGTCTTTGCCACTGGCGATAGGAGAGATATCGGACGATACGACTCACCTATGTTAGCTGGTTTCCCAGGCTTTAGTAGCCGGACCACCTTGGCCATTTTCCATTTCTCGGGTATGACAAAGGTGGAAAGAGACAGGTTGAAGACATGCGCCAAATATTTGAAACCCTCTTTCCCTAGGCTTTTAAGCATCGGCATGGCTATGCCGTCTGGGCCCACTGCTTTGGATGGTTAAGCGACCAATGGCGTCCTCATCCGACAGCACTTTGTCGCCAAAGGCGATGGAAACTTTGTCTTTGTGCTTAGTCGGATTCGATAGGGACTTTACGGTGGACCAAAGTTTACCCACACCGGTAGAGAGGTTACAACCTCTTAGGTGCTCCTCCCATTTCGCCCGCTTGTGTTCGTCCACAAGCAATCTGATGCGATGGTTTATATCCCTTATTTGGGGGTCGCCTGGATCAAGCTGTCTTATAAGGTCACGTTCTCTCGCTAAGTTTGCGGCCTCCGCCGGGAAGTGGGGCCGGATTTCGGGAATTCTCCCGGCGGGAATGAAACGTACCGAGGCGGATTCAATGACTTTACGGAAGGCACGCTCCTCTTGGCGGGCATCAGTCGGGATAGGGAGGGCAGCAAAGCGGTTGTCTGTAAAAGATTTATATTCCTCCCACTTTCCTTTTTTGAACTTCCTACCATACGTGTGGGTGTGTCTCCGTTTATTGTGCAGAACGTCGTTTCTTCTATTTGATCCGCCAACATCTCACCCCTACTGTCCGCCCGCAAGTTTGAATGCCATAGATCATGATGGGCATTGAAATCGCCTAAGATAATGCGATTGTTGCCAGTGAGTAAGGCCCTGATATTAGGGCGGCATCCACTGGGGCAACAGGTGGCAGGAGGGATGTAGATGTTGATGATTTCTACGTTTGCATCGCCGGACCGGACAGATAGGCCTTGACGTTCTAAGACATTGTCCCTGCGGTCGATGCCAGGATCAAATATATAATATTGCACAGAGTGGTGTATGATAAACGCGAGGCCGCCTCCATTTCCGCTCTCGCGGTCTTTCCTGTGGACATTATACCCAGAGCAGGTCTGCAATGCAGATCTTGCTGTGAGTTTAGTATATTGGATGTTGTGCCGCTTCATGAAATCGGATATCTCCGTAATCTTCCCGCGACTCTGAGGGTAAGTGACGGGTGACTACGCCTGGGTTGTGGAAGGTCAGGACGCAATTGCTGTTGTGGCCCTGGGACTGGGCGTCCTTGGGCAAGCATTGGGGTACCCGGATGATTTGGGTTTGCGACCTGGCAACATGGCGCGATGAAACCCGTCGGGGGGTTGCCGTCGCGGAGACCAGAACATCTAGGAAAGTGGCACCACCCAAGGCAGGAGCTGCATTGGGCGGATGTCGTAAACCATTATATTCTGTGCTGGCAGACGGTGCAAACGGAGGTAGGGTACCCCTAAAATGTGTTTATAGAATGTGGATATCAAATGAAAGCTGTTGATGAGTGCTTTATTAGAGGGTAATTTTCATACCCCTGGGTGACTAGGGTCTCGAGATATAGGCCAAAACGTGGACCCGGGCAACCCTAGAATGTGTTTATAGAATGTGCATATCAAATGAAAGCTGTGGATGAGTGCTTTAGTACAGGGTAGTTTTCATACCTATTAGTGACTAGGGTCTCGAGATATAGGCCAAAACGTGGACCCGGGTACCCCTAGAATGTGTTTATAGAATGTGCATATCAAATGAAACCTGTGGATGAGTGCTTTAGTACAGAGTAATATCCCTGGATAATGGGACTGGGTTTAGGACTAGGACTGGGACTGAGACTCGGAATGGGACTGGGACTGGGACTGGAATAAAATACAGGACAGGAAATAAGGGATGCAGAAGAATGAGAATAAATTGAGAGAAGAGAAAAGAGAGAAGGAGATTGAGAAAGAGATAGAATGAGACGAAGATGGAGATAGATGAAGCGAAAAAGACGGAGGGAGGAGTGAATAAAAGGATTAGAAAAAAGTGTAGAGGTGGGAGGGCACAGTCAGACGGAAAAAGCTTATTGAAATGTATGCAGATTGGCCAAATATAGGGCAGGACAACGTCTGCCGGGTCTTCTAGTTAAAATATAGATAATAATATGACCAAAGAATATAAGCAAAACTGTACCAAAAGAAGAGGAGCCTATTATAACCTCGTATGATATTAGCTAATTACGCTCAAGGGAAGTCAGTAACTAGTGTTACAAATTTCTGGTTCGGAACTAGACCTAGAGTGCCAAATAAGTATTTGTTCGTTAATAGCTTGATTTTCAGCAGGGGCTGAAACTGTTATTCCTTTTTCCTTGCAAAACTATTAATTTTGGACTTTTAATATATTTGGATCAAGATAAAAGTTATTTTCGGATTTTTATCACTTGAGTCCGATAGAACTAGTTAAACTCGAACTTTTAAAAATAAAAGTCCGGAAATAAAAGTTAAATTCGGACTTTTATTTTTTAAGGCCAAAATAATTTAATAAAAAAATGTTTTTAATTCGGATAAGCCGTTTCTTTGTTATCAAGCGGGACTTTTATTTCGGCCTCAAAAAATAAAAGTCTTGATTTAACTTTTATTTCCGGACTTTTATTTTTAAAAGTCCGAGTGTAACTATCGAACTAGGAACTCAAACATTTTCGCCTAGGACAATTTTTTCATCAGGACTTTTTCGACTCCGAAAAAAAAAATTATTATTATTTTCCGTCCCTGATTTTCAGTTATAAAATGGACAAAAACTCCTACCAACTTTAACGAGCTGCGGATACCTATGAGTATGCCTCTTTCTCAACACTACTCCACCAGTACGTAACTATCGAAAAAGTACCAAAAACAAATTTGTATATAGTTAGGAGCTAGTGAAAAGTTAAAGCAGCGGGGACATCGCCATGTTAAATTCGCCAGTTGTAAGCACTTAAAAGAGAACTATTACTGGTTCAGAATGCAGCAGAAGTGCACTAGTTTTGAACCAGAGATAGTCTTAAGCGGAAGTTTCTGTGATTTTGTATTTTATTTCGGTATATTATTTTTCGTGGTTATGAAACATTTTTTGACTAAAATTGGGGGCTACCATTAAGCAACCATGCCTATCATTTAGCACCACGCGGAGCCCTCTAATTAAGCATTTAAAAAGTTTTCAAATTCAATTTCCAATGCAACATTCGCGGAAATCTCTACATTCACTTTTAGTATGATTATTGAAATCCAAATTCCGACGATATATGTATATAGAATATGTTCCCACAAAACTGAAGCTAGAGGTCAATGTAATTTTTCACTACTTTCAGAATTAAATTTATTAGCTCTTGTATGTTGGTGATATAACTATTGACGTAATATTTAAAGAAAATATTTTGTAACATGAAACCAAATATTCAACCTTTTCCAACCTCAAACAATTAAAATTTTTTAAATATATATTTTTTAAATACAAAAAAAGTTTCAGTGCACATAAATTTTGTACATGCATTGTGATTCACACTTCCATATAAAACATTTTGAGCAGCACTGCATATAACCTTGATTAAACTTTTGATTAGAAGTGCCTAATTAAAACTTTTAGAGATGAAAAATACTCCTAGTTTTCGACAACTTTATCTCTAACGCTGTATCAACCAAAAATCATGTTTTCGCTCCTAGCCTTGATTTTGAAAAGGCCTACGACAGGATTGGAATTCATCTAGTCCTAAGACAACTCGCCAGATGGAAAGTCGGCCATAATATTGTAACGAATTTACTGCAACTCCCCTTATTTGCAACCTTCTGCTAAGTTCGAATCACTAAACTGTTGAATAAATAACTCTACTGTTCAATAATGCAAAATGGCCTTTATTAAAGTACTTCACAATAACACTTATACTTCGCTTACTGATAGCTTGCTTAACTCAAACTGATTGTCGTGCCTCTACTGTTGCTGCTTTTTATACTCTTCGGTTTCCTCGTTCAGCCATTTCTCCTACGGTCTAGTAATTTCGTGAACCTGATGCTTGTTTACCACGTATATACACGTATATTTGTAATTTGTATCCATTTGCGTGTGTATATGTGAGCGACTGATGATGAAGTGAGTATCTCTCTCTGTTGCCTAGTATGTATGTGTGTAGACATAATGATTAATTTATTTACGTACGTACAAGTGTGGCAGCTAGAGGTTTACTCCGATCACTTTATCGGTGGCGGCGGCGGCGCCGTGGGCGGCGCGCCGACATACGCCGGTGTTCTTACTTTAAAAAGCTTGATTTTTCTATTTAAAAAAAAGTATTTAGGAAACGTTTTATTTGTATGTATTTAAGGAAACCAAAGTTTTGGGCATTTCGGAAAGATCCGGAGTTTTTGCTTCAAAAACTCGCAGATCGTTCAAAAATTCCCAGGAGTAGCTCTTTGCGGAGGGATTGCCCTCGTTCACTTACTCCAGACAGGATTCGAACCTAACCCCGGTCTTTGGAATTGGTACTGCTGCGTCTGCTCAAAAGAAATAGAGATACATAAAATGGTCACACTTTTGTCTGTATATCTCGTGCAAAGCGTAGCTTCACCTGGGGTTAACTCCTAATCGCGAACACAATTTCTTTAAATCATTTGTGGCTCCTTGGCGGTCACGCACAAAGGCGACTTACGGTTGCTATTCGTGGTCTATTAATATTCATGACTCTCGTGGTACAGGGCGCATTCAGTTTTTTCGAGCTATAATTCCCGATGATTAGGAGCTACAATTCCCGATGTGCGAACAGTAGCAATCCCGACCACCAGTCGCTACGACGCCTTCTCACCCTCACAATATGCTAGCACAGAAGCTATAGGACTGCGACTTCGAACTCATATGTACCTTCGTCGACGTCACTTTCCTAGAAGCTCTAGGTGTAGTTCCGAAGACTTTCTAACGGATGTTTTTGTCGCGCTATGCTGCCGAGATAAACCAGAGAAACACCTTGAAACGTTATGGAGTAACTATTCGGCCAAGGATGCCGCCCTCGAAATCATAAGCAGTCTAAGTAGATGTCATTGCGTAACTCATGGGTGAAAATCGTATAATTCTCGGCGCATCTACATAATTAAAATTTTACAAGGACCCTGGATAAAATTTTTAAAACGTAGACCAAAGTTTGCAGACGTTTGTTTTCACAACATTGATTTCAATAGTCTTCGTTAAATCAAACCGATATTTTAGAATGAAAGTCGGTCGATTTTAAGTTGAAAGATGTTAACCGGCCTTATGATATAAGAGCTCATTATGGATGACTACGTAGCTTCAGTTTTCAGACTAGTTCAACTGTCCACTACGTTAGGGTAGTAGCACACACGGTCATTAGTTAGACTGTTTTGGGAAAGCTTTTGCTTCACCACTTTGAGTGTTCTTGCGAAGGACAAAGCCTCACCTGGTAAATATATGTGCCTACGTATTCACATTTGTAAAAGGAGCCGTAACGCGTAGGTTATATTGAAACTTGGTTGGTAGGGTATAAACAATGTTATTCACTCCAAGGGACTAGTTTTGCATAAGGGCCGCCAACTTTAGGAAATGTCAAACCGGGAGACTTGGGTGTTGAAGGATGAAGTGTGAAAATCAAAATAAACATTTGAGACTAGTTTCGCAAATAAACAACAGGTTTTTAAATGTAAGCCCAAGTGATCTTTCAAACCCTTTTCATACGTACATATGCCTTCAACTTAAGTATGAGGTGGAAATCATTTCAAAGTGTTTAAACCCCTGGCACCTACTAAGGATTTTGCATCACTGATTTAGCTTATTCTTTCAACCAGTCGCAATACACATTTTTGTTTTTTTAAATCGGCACCTTTTTTTGTGTATTTTGGTTTTTTTTTAACAACTTGAGGACAATTTGAAAAATGTTCGCCTTGGGTCCTTTTATTTGAATTAATTATTCGTTATTAATTTTTTGAAAAAAATATGTAAAGTGAGCATATAAGTTTATTGTAAAACTTTTCTTTTAATAACTTGGTGAATTGGGTGATGCAAAGTCCGTGTTAAGCTGACATCGAAAGCGCCTGTTTTTTTTTAATAACTTATGAACAGGTAGAAAGAGTTAAATTTCGCAATTAGTTTCTTACAACTGGCAGTGATGCGCATCCGCTGATACCCCTTTCGACCATATCGGACCAATTTTCGACATGAACAATAGATGGCCTAAACAGTCTTAAATGAGTTATATTATCTACTCATTTAAGACTGTTTAGGCCATCTATTGTTCATGTCGAAAATTGGTCCGATATGGTCGAAAGGGGTATCAGCGGATGCGCATCACTGCCAGTTGTAAGAAACTAATTGCGAAATTTAACTCTTTCTACCTACTGTACCGCGCCGGACGCCGCCGCCGCCGAATGTCAAAAATATCGGCGGCGTATATATCTAGTGGCAGCTTGCTTTATTGTTATGGTGGCTTTATTTACTTAGTGTCAGATTAGTGACGGTAGTATCACTTAGTGTCACTAATATACGTCACAATATATACAATTTTGTTGAAGCATTCTTATTGAACAGAACATTCTCTGTTAAAGTTAACAATAGTTTTTCAAATACGCGTAAGCTATACAACGGCATACCACAGGGCTCGCCCCTATCCGTTGTTTTATTTGTTATAGCATTTGATGAAATTAATCGTATATTCACTAATTACAAAAGGATATCTCACGTTATCTACGCTGCGTGCTTTTGTTCACAAAATGCAAAGAACACTCTCTAGTACAGAAAGATTTTAACGACATTCTTGTAGACATTTCCATCTTGTTAAAGTCGTCAAGTGCCTCTCTGGTACATGAAAAATGTAAGATATTCCACATTTGTAGAAAGCACATCTGCCCATCTTTAAGTTTAAGCTTAAATAATGTAAATATTGCTAATAGTTCTAGTCTAAAATTGCTTGGAGTTATTTTTGATATAAAGCTTACGTTTAAGAACCATTGTATCTAAAAGAATGTCTAACAGTACGTCTTAATATTATAAAATATCTTTCGTCCAAGCACTGCTTTGTACACACTCCAACACTAATAAATGTCACAAAGGCACTAATCTTGTCAAAGATAGACTGCGGACTAGCCATTTACGGACATTGCTCAAAAAGTAATCTAAGACTAGTTACACCACCCTACCACACAGCAGCTCGAAGAAGCATCCGTGCTTTTCCTACGTCACTACTAAATTGCGTACTAACAGAAGCAGAGCTTCCATCTATAAGTGAGTAAAGCACAGCACGCTGAAACTCATTCCGAAGGTACTGTATGGCAATAACTGCTTGATTTACAATATATCAGCAGCCGAGTCAAAAGAAAGAGGCCACTAAGGCAACCATCCACGATAGCAAAGCGCGTGGTTTTGGCCAGAGAGCTGGGCTTAAACTCCACACCTATAAAGCCTACAAATAACAAACCTCCACCATGGCAGTGCTTTAAGGACATTATTTGCCCGGACCTAATCCGACATCGGAAAAGTGTACCAACAACTCTTCACGGAATTAGCCTCAGGTTTTGCAAACGATGAATATCACTTCTTATACACTGATGCTTCGAGATTCAATTCAGTCACTGCGTTTAAAGTAGTCGTTACAAACGAGAATACGTTAAAGGTAGGACATCTGCTTCCATTTTGCTCAGTATAAACAGCTGAAGCCCCAGCAATATACTTAGCTGTGCAATATGCAACTGAAACCAAACAAAAATATATAATATGTTCAGATAGCCTATCCGCAATAAACATGTTAAATAACGCAAACAATAAATCTGATAGTACACTATCGTTTCGATCGATGTTAGTTAACAAAATAGAAAGGATAAAAATTATGTGGGTTCCAGGCCATGTAGGTATCAAAGGCAGTGAAGCAGCGGATCAAAGGGCAAAGTTGGCCACAAATGAGCCATTGATCTCTTCCGAAGTAATGCTGGCTCCAGCTTTCAGACGGCTTATTGCAAATCATCTTGGCGCAACCAAATTGAGTGAATGGCAAAACATCAACCACCACTACAAGAATTACAACATAAGTGGTGAAAAACCAGCTTTTCCACAGAAAGTTTTATGCAACGACTTAAAAGCGTTTATACGTCTGCGAATCGGCCACACTAAGTAACTTACAGCCATATAATTAAAGGAGAAACACAGCCGCAATGTCCGTTTTGTGCTACCCGTACATTGTCTGTAGTCCATCTTCTACACGAATGCACCAATTTACATAACGCTCGTGCCGAAGTTTTTGGAAATAACACTCCATCTATTTGTGACAAATGGAACTAAAGAACATACAAACAGTACCTAAATTCTTAAAATTGTCAAATTTGAAAAAACTAGTTTAAAAGATAAATAGATACATATGTACCTATGTATATGTAACTACCATTAATAATATGTATGAGATTTAAGTAAAATTTGAGGAGGGGGCGAAGAATTCTGATTTTGCTCTAGAGACATGACCGGTTGTTTTGTTCTAGAGAAATGATCGGTTGTTGACTTTGTTCTAAAGACACAACCGGTTGATACAAATTAATTAAACTCCTATTTCTAGTTATAATCGGACTTCGCAATATCGACATAAATTAGTCGTAAAAAATAAAAAGAGAACAATCACAAACAGTATTTAAATAGTCAATAGCTTCAACTTAAATTAGTCGTGTATGTATTGTATATATGTATACCTATTAATCACTTACAATTTGTAAATTTTACATAAGATCAGGATCATATGATGATGGATTTACGACGCAAGATGTTTGCGGATGTAAATAAATTATTATACTTGCAGTTGATTTAAACTTGAAACATTCATTGATTGAAAATGTGGAGTTCACAATCGTGGATCAGCTATGAATTGCTCGTCCAATCACCAGATTTTCTTTCTCTAAAAGGTTATGTAATTAGCGTAGTACATTAATATCATAACATATGCTCGACACAATAAGATCGTATGATATATGTGAAACAGGGGGTATATGTATTTGAAATCGGCAACTGTTTTCTGTACAAATAGGTTTTTTGAATTTGTATCCGTTGTCGTAAATGCAGAAAACGATGAGTTGTTGATGCTAGTGGACGGATTATAGATGATAATATTCATTGGAGTAGAATCCTGCTGAAGTATGCCATTGTTGCCAGAAAATAAGGTCGTTCCTCCGCTGGAACTGCTTAAGAATGTTCTTTTTATCGGGGTCACCAATTTATTGAAATAGTCACCAATTTTATTAGTTGTTTTAAAAATATTTATTTAACTGAACTTTTTAAGTTGAGAAAATCTTTTAGAATAATTTTCGTTTTACAAATTTTTATTAACATATTTTTTAACACCTATTTGATCTCTTTTTATATATTTCAAATATCAGTAAATAACAAAATTTTAAAAAACATAGTGAGTAAAACCCGTTACAATGTCAGCAGAGAGTCCGATTGCGAAGTCATATTGGGCACAGTGGAACAGTTTAGATTTCATAACCGGTTGCTTTCTGTTGGTTTTAGAACACTTAAAATAAATACACCACTATTTATTTTTGGTTAAAATTTTATTATAAAATATTTTTATAG
Organism: Eurosta solidaginis; assembly: GCF_040869045.1. Classification (NCBI taxonomy): domain Eukaryota; kingdom Metazoa; phylum Arthropoda; class Insecta; order Diptera; family Tephritidae; genus Eurosta; species Eurosta solidaginis. The sequence continues at coordinate 254,767,779 of NC_090322.1, forward strand.
CACAACGCCCGAAAGTATGCTCGCGTCTCTTTTTAAAGAATTTTTATAGAATGAAAATTTTTGATTATTATAATATCAAAATTGAAATATAAAAAATTAACAAGAACAATTCATTCAATTTCTTCAAAGTAGATTCATATAAAGTTGAATATAAATGTAACTAATATTAACATCGTAAATTTAAATAACAAACCCTACACTTGCATCGAGTATGGGAGAGTGAGGATGGTCAATACAAGAATAAACTGATAGTTCTTACCAGGAAAAGGATTCCTAACGTGCTCAGCGAGCTGCATAATGGTCCAAGCGGTCATCTTGGAATCACGAAGCCGTTCGAGAAAATTAAGCAGAGATTCTGTTGGGTTGGTTGCCGTCAGTCGGTCAGCGAGTGGATTGCCAACTGCGAGGTTTGCAGCAGAGCTAAAGTGCCCAAAACACGAAGTAATGGCCAGATGAAGCAATATATTTCAGGTGCACCATTTGAAAGGATCGCCATGGATATCGCAGGTCCATTTCCTACTAGCAACCGCCGAAACAAATACGTACTGGTGGTTATGGATTATTTCAGTAAATGACCAGAGGTATACACAATCCCAAATCAAGAAGCGGAAACAGTAGCAGAAGTGGTTACAAACGATTGGGTTGCAAGGTATGGTGTACCAATGGAGTTACATTCTGACCAAGGCAGGAATTTCGAATCAGCGGTGTTTCAAGAAATGTGTTAGAAATTGGGAATTCGAAAAACACGGACAACTGCATTGCATCCTCAGTCCCATGGTATGGTGGAACGATTCAATAGAACACAAGTTCCATAAAGAGTGGGATACACACATATCATTATTCTTGATGGCTTACCGATCGGCAGTGCATGAGACAACGGGCCAAGCTCTTGCAAAGGTAATTTTTGGCAATGACCTTCGACTGCCAGCTGATTTGAAGTTTGGGATAGATGCCGATGCGGAGAGAAATACCAAGAAATCCACTGGTTTCTTGGAAGAAGAGATGAGAGAAATACACGATCTTGTAAGGCAACGAACGAAGATTATGAGTGACAAGATGAAAGCCAGATACGATAAAGCAATTAATTCGGAAGGATCTCAGGAAGGAGATTTGGTGCTGCTATACAACCCACAACGGAAAAAAGGTTTGTCCCCGAAATTGCAGTGTAAAGTGTAAGTGGAAGGCCCATACAAAGTAGTAAACCGGATCAACGATGTAGTTTACCGCATACAATCTATTGGCAAACCACGAACCAAAATGAAAGTGGCTCATTTGAAAAGGCTGGCAGTGTTTAGATCAGGAAATTTGTCTGATCGGGCGATCCGATTTAGGTGGAGGGCAGTGTGACGAATATTACCATCACTAAGCCGATACTAAGCAGCCACTCGTATGTACGTAAAAAATGTTCATCTACACACATACATACAAGGCAACGCAGAGATACTCATAAACACATGTAATCGTCAGCCGAAGTAGTACTCACATATACACACGCATATGGCTATGCGAGAGGCTATAAACTACAAATACACACGCATATAGCTGGTAACCAAGCAGGAGATTCCAGAAGGAGAAACGTCTAGAAATTTGGAGAAATGTGCGGACAAGGCAACAGAGAGTATAAAAGCAGCGCAAGCTGAGTAGTCAGTAATCAGTTTTGATTTAAGCACGATACTGGTTGTGAAGTTAAGTGTTATTGTGAAGTACTCTCAAAGTACTCTAATAAAGGTCATTTTGCATGAATGAATATTGGAGTTATTTATTCAACAGTTTAGCGATTCGAACGTTAGCAGTAGGTTTGGAATACGCGGAATTTCCCAAAATTCGTTACAGTACAATTTAGCAGGAATTTTCACAGCCAAACTTACAAAAATACAACAACAACAACAGGAGTTATTTGATTTCTCCTTGATGCTGTGCCCACGTACTTGATACGCGAGGTAGTGTACGAGGTAATCGACTATGGAAAACACTCGGCAAAGTACTCGAGTACATTTCATATTTTAGGCGAAATTAAGAAATTTATGTTGCAACTTGAAATAGCATAGGATGCATATTTTTTGCCGGGTATTTACCATGTATGCGAACGCTTGAATGAATTCATCGCAACATCACTTCGCCAGCCTTGTAGATGCTGCAACAAAAGATGTGCGCCGAATATTTGTGTCAATAACCCTTAAATTGCATTTTATTCACTTATTTCGTTGATTCTATCACCGACAAGTGCAGCCGTACCGGGGGACAAGCAAATCTGTAAAAGAGGCAATATATGGGTTGAGTAGCAAAATAGCACACAAACACACAGGCATCACAACAACTCCCGTGCTGTGCGGTGTAATGAGCCATTTAAGTGAAAACGAAGAACCACAAATATGATGGAGTAGAAAATTTTATTATTTTAGTTTTAAGTTTTATTAGATGTTTTAGTATTTAATCAAAATAAGTGCACAAAGTGGTGGTGCAATCCCCAAGTTGAAGGGGATGTTCGACCCAAAAACTAATCAACGTTAAAATTAAGTAGAATTATTTATCCAGCTGTGAAGCAAGTGTGGTTTGTGGGACCACAAATATGACCTCTACGCGACATGACAGGGCACACGTTCAATGATTCTCCGTTTCCATCAGTTTACCAAGATTATCGCAGTAGTCAGAGATGTGATTAAACCAAGATGGAAAATAGGGTGTTTCCTGGCTGATTGCTCCTACAAAATTCAGCTACACATGAATGAACTCTCGAGGAACGGCTCTGTTCGAATTCATACCAAGAGCGAGAAGAATCAGTAATCTGCCCTCCCAAGACTGTATACTAGGCCGGGTCGATTTGTGGGGAGGCAAAAAAATCGCCCATTCCTCTGTGAAAATCATGTTCTAGGGATCAAAATAAGAAACTTTTCCGCAGGAACCATACCTCTAAAACGAATTCTGATGTCCCCCCCTTTGGGTCGTAGGGGCAAATTTTGAAAAATCCCACTTTGAAATGCCTATGTTTTTTCTTTTTGGAGTTTATTTTTCTCTTTAGAAATTTATTTAGTCAGAACATATGTAAATGAAAAAAGAATGTAACTTAGTAATAGAAAAGAAATTAAAAAAAATTATTAGAAATTAGCGTTTTGCATGTCGTAAACATAGTTGTGTAGGTTTTTTATTCAACCGTTTTAAAAAATGAATGTATCACTGTGACACAATTGCAGATCGTAAAATTGCTTGTGTTGTTTTTTTAAGCCACCACAAGACACAGCAGGTAGAATTGAAATTGCCCCTACCCAAAAGTTCGACCCAAAGGGGAGGACATCAGAATTCGTTTTAGAGGTATGGTTCCTTCGGCAAAGTTTCTTATTTTGATCCCTAGAATACGATTTTCACGAAGCAATGAGCGATATTTAAATCGATCCGCCCTACTGTATTCCCACAAGTTTAACATTTTTTTCTATTCTAAATTGTTCACTTCCTGAGCTTTTAAAGAGAGCTGGAATTTACAACAAGACAGGAGACACGATTGCGTATCGTCTGCTGGGAGCAATATCACCCTATCTCACCTGCCGTTTGGAAAATGCGCTATATAGGAATTCGGTTGAAAAACGCTGTATCGTAGTTTTTCATAAACACCCTGGATAAGGCCCGCCTACCACAACAAAGATCCGTGGTTCAAATCTCGGGCAAAGAAACATCAAAAATTTAGAAATAAGTTTTTTCAATTAGAAACAAGTTTTCTTAAACGTGAATCGCCCCTCGGCAGTGATTTGGCAAACACCCCGACTGTACCTACTTCTGCCATGAAAAGCTTCTCAGTGAAGGCTCACCTGCCTTGCAGACATGGACGCCAATTGGAAGTGAAACTCGGTTTAAACTCTCTTCGGAGGTATGTCGCGCCTTGCATTTATTTATTTATTTTTTAACTAAGAGTGTGCCATATGGAAATGTCAATTGTCAATTGTGAATGTGAAATGCGCTTCGATATGATTACGGACACTTGTAACTGCGAACGAGCAAATAAAAACTCAAAAGCGTCAATGGTAATTGAGATTAAGCATTTGTAAATGAGATAATCAATTGTAAATGTGAAAGCGTCGTATGAAAATGAGAATTCGATGTAAGAAAAGTAAATTTTAAATAAGAAAGCGTCAACTGTAATGGAGAATACTCAGCTGTAAATGAGACTAGGCATTTGTAAATTAGAAAGTGTCAAATCGCGACGAGATCTAAAGATTCGATATGAGAATAGAAAATTGTAAATGAGAAAGCATCAAATAAAAAAGCGAAAGTGACATTTGTGAAAGCGCCTTTTGTAAATTTGAAACTCCTGAAGTGTACTTTTTCTAAATATTCAAGTCTCAACATACCGTCGGTTGTCCGCCGGATGGTAATGTGTCCTTCACATGCGTTTTTACATTTCCCTAAGCAGGCTCGCAGCAGTGGTGAGTACGATGCTTATTGGAGCACTTCTACATGACCGTTAAGGATAAGCTTCCACTAATTCGATTCTCGAATGACATGAAGCGTTGTCGCAAACCAAAACCAACTGAAAAATGGCTCACCTGCACCTAACCTAAGCAGCACATGTGTCCATCCTAAACGAACGCCCTGTTAGAAGATCGACACAACTTCAAACACTGATATCGTGCAAATTAAACGAGCTTTTTGTCGTCTGACATTTACAATAAGAGCTTTCCATTTTCATGCTTTCTTTACCATTCAAATATCGAAATAGCACTTTTACATTTACAATTGACCATTTTTATTTTCATATGACGATTTCTCATTTCCCATGACGCTTTCCCCATTTTCATTTGACACTCTCTCAATTGCAACTTGAAAGGGCGACACCCCAAGGCGACTAAGTAATTTCTGGAACCTAATTGTGGCTTTCCAGTGATCGAAAAACTAATTTTGTTAGCTAGGTGGCTATATGTGGTCTTTATTGGGCGGCCAGTTCAACCTAACTCAACCGTGCAAGTACGGACACTCTTTATCTTTTAGTAGTAGTCGTTCCATTCCTAGTTCTCATAGCAGTGTTGGAATGTTCGTTCATCATCTTCCTTGCTATTAAGCGTTGTTGAGAAGTATTCCCCTCATAATATTTTTGGTTTTTATTATCTTTCCTCTCCGCATCACAATAACGCCTACTATCACCGAGTGCTGCGTTCGTACACATCTGTCCTGTTGGCAGCATCTTTCTTTCTGAGTCGAATAACATCAGTTACAGGCTAAATTAAATCCATTTAATCTGAAAAAAGACCCGAAATTGTAGCCCTATAGGGGGTGCCCTTCCAAGGACAAGTGCTTGTCCTTACAAACAAGAACAAAAACAACTCATGCAGATCAAGTGTTGTTCTTATCCCTTTGACGCGTGTTCCTTTGGTATTGTTGTATCTTTATTCTTAATAAACTATCATTTAATTAATTTAATTCACTATGAAGTCAGGCATGGTCGATTAGCGAAAACCCCAGAGGGATAATCCATTGGCATACAGATGTGAATGAAAATGGAACTTTTGATATAATAATCATATCTCCCTCGAAACGTTTTTTAAACGACAGTGTAGGACAGTTTTCTTAAAATCACCTAAGAGTCTTCTCATATTCAGTAAGTTCAAGGCACTTCAGCCAGGTCATATAAAAATGCCTTGTTAATACTTTCAGTCTACGACTTTTTAACTTGTTTTATATCTAATTTGCCGTGGTCTTTAACCGATCCCGTCCATTTTTACTAGAAATATTTTCTGCTATAAGGAAAATATGTGTACACAATTTTAGTACGATATGTTAATTTTTCTTGGAGTTATGGCTGCCGAAAAAAAGAAAATTGCTTAGTCATAAAAGGGGCGGAGCCACACCCATTTTCAGAAATTTTAGTGTTTTCCAATTTAATGTTATAATTCAATTTAAAAAGTAAGATTTTTGATTTATGATTAATAATATTTGTAAAATTGATTTTATCACAAGTGGGCGGTGCCACGCCCATTTAAAAAAAAATTAAAATTTTTATCAAGAGTCTCAATATCAGTAGTCCACACGTAAAATTTCAACATTCTAGGTGTATTATTTACTAAATAATCATGTTTTTTATGTTTTCCAAAATGTTATATATATAAAACGTGGGCGTGGTTATCATCCGATTTCGCTCATTTTCAATACCAATCTATTCTGGGTCCAGATAAGCTCGTGTACCAAGTTTGGTGAAGATATTTCAAAATTTATTATTATTATCGTGTTAACGGACAGACGGACGGACGGACCTGTACAACCAACCGTTATCCAATCAAAGTTAATATACTCTGTGTGCAAAGCACGCTAAGTATAATTAAGCTCTCCCGATAAAGCATCACCGTTAGAATGCTATCCGCCCGGGGATCTTCACCAATTTACAATACGCCATAGCGTTCTTGGATGTCTAGCTCGTTTTTTTAGCGATATAATATTCTTGCTGGGTTAGTTTTGCACTAACGAATGCAAAAAGCGCCTTTGTGAATGCTAAGTAACTCTTGACCTTCATGTGTAAGAAAATCATTTTATCGTTAGATGTGATGCAGGCGTAAATGGATGTGCTTATTTGATAATCGTAGTTGCTGTTGTAGCGATAGGGAGTGTTATCGATGTTGATGCTCCTTTGCCAGATGCAGATCCGGTACGTTCTGGTACCAAGCCCGACCATCTCGGGAACGATTTGTTATGACCACATGCGACCTTCCAGGCCATACCGCCCTCCCACCTCCTAGATACATGAGGAGTTCGGGGTCGCCAGAGCCTCAGTTGTTAATGAAACAGGATTCGCCACGGATAGGTGAGGTTGACAATTAGGTTTGGAGAAGCTATATTTTGCGCTGGCAACCTGAAAGGGTTGCGCTACACAACCCCTTGAATCTATTTGGTATTTTTGTCGCCTCTTACGTCAGGCATACCTACCGCGGGTATATTCTAACCCTCTAACCCGCTGGGGGGTTTGAATAGCGTTCGTTTGTCTTTGTTTAGGTTTATAAAACCTCCTTCACATGGCTTATTTATTAAATTAAAGCAGTCCTTATAGGACTTCTTTACGTTATAGCGAGACGATGTCTTTTTAGCACAGTTTATATGCTTGGTGTTACTCACGAGGCCTAATGTGTAAGCATGTCACGCTTCCCGTGAGTGGGTCCATCAAAAATATCAAGTCTTTTCTCTTTACAGATTTTCCCCTTTCCGCCTTTAAAAAGCGGCGGTTGCAAAATTTGGCTCAGAGCTTTCGATCTGATTGCACTATATATTGTGGCGAATGTTGACATCGCTAGGCTAGATAATAATCACGCAACAACAAAAACATGAAGCAGCCACTCTTATGTACACGTACAAGGCAACGAAGAGATACCTCACACACACAGATGTAGTCATCAGCCGAAGTTGTTACTCACACATACACACGCATATATGTAGCTCAATTACCAAGCAGGAGATACAGCAGTTCTAGAAGGTAGAAAAATGCGGACGAGGCAACAGAGAGTATAAAGCAGCGCGAGCTGAGGAATGACTAATCAGTTTGATGTAGTGGTGTTGTAGGTGCAAGCTCCTAGATCGTTCAGCCTTATAGTGGGACGCTATGGAGTTCTAATAATAAGATCATACACGCACCATCAAAAACTCGATATCGAAGATTCAAATATTTTCCACAAAATAAATATTAGCCAGCAAATTATTTTTAATCGTATTTTCGTTTTACTACATTTTGAACTAAAAAAGTCATCTTATTGTCTTCATACAGGTGGAGCCGGATTTTCTCATTAGTTTTCTCAACTCTTCAATTGAGTCGCTTCAAAAGTCCAAAGAAACTGAAATCAATGGAATTATGCCAAAAGAAGAACTATTGGAGCGTTTGCGTGAGAAAAAGATGTCTATGGAAAAACTTTATTTGGTATGTTTGCTTATTTTGATTATCTACTTAGTACACACTAACAAGAAGCCATCTCATATATTTGTAGGACTACTCCGAGCGTGATTACGACTCATCACTGTCCTTTTCGCAAAGCATTAGCGAAAAAAATTTTACCAAAACACAAAATAAGCGCGCCACATCAGCGCAACAAACACCACACAGTCCACAAAGCCCCCCACGTTCCAAACGTTTAGATGGTAATAAAAAATCCATGTCGAGTCCTGCTGTTGGTGTTGTTATGCCACAAGTTATGCAAGAATCCACAAGCATGGGCACCATGTCCATACAGACACAACAATCGCAACAACAACAACAGTTAACACAACAAACACAATCAAACAATAAATGCAACGATATCACACAAGATAATAGCATCACATCGGAACCTTCAGAAACTACCACACCAACAACAACAACTAGCGAGGATGTTGTAACCACATATAAAGAATCGAGTCAACGTGAGTCATCCCCATTGCAAAATTATTCGAAACATAATGGCAGTGAACGGAAGTCTGAAGCAGGCGATGCTAGCGGTGGTGGTGGTGGTAGTGGAAGTGGTGGAGGCGGTAGTGCCCCCAATAGCTTTAATGGCGGTATCGGCGGCATTGGTGGTACAAATACCATTACAGATGCTAGCGAACATTTTATTGATGAAAAAGCTACAGAAAAATCAGATGGCAGTGAACCGGTGAGTGATGGACGTGATGGTGCAACTTTGGCGAATGATGGACGTGGTGATTTTACTAATAGCGTCGAAAATAGTCAAACCTTAGATAGTGAGGATAGCGCTATACAGCAGGCATTACCTACGCATGGTACAGCATCTTCAGTTACTTTGAATGCGGCTGCGGGTATATATGGTGAGGTGGTGACACGCAATCAATTGAAAGTTGAATCCTCAGATGTTTATCAAGTTGTTGACATAATAAGACGCAATACGAATTTAAGCTTTGATTTATCATGCGAAGCTTTACGTGTTGTCTTAACTAGTTTAGAACAATTGTATAATGGTGCCATAAATCCATATTTGGAGGCTGTGGCGATACATGTCACAGACAAAGTGGAAACCCCCAAAGCTTTACTTGGCATGACGCACGATTCGAAGCGACTGCAATATATATTTTCTCAACTGGCGGATTGCAAAAATGATACTGAACAACGTTCTTGGATGCTCTACGAAGATGAAGATGATATTATACAATTCCTAGAGGAATTAGTGGAGATTTTGGTAAATTTGATAATTGGTATTCAAATATTTGTCCTCTATATTAAACACAATGAAATTCTTTATTGCAGAATAATGCTGATGAAAATATTAGTTGTTATGAAATGTCATGCGATCAATATCAGGTGCTCATAAATTTAGTGCAGTATTATCAAATGGAAACTCGTTGGGCAATTAAACAGCTTTTGCTGAAAACTTTTACTGCTGCTTGCCATTTAGATCACATTATAGTTGATATATTACTCACATCTGTATTGCCATTAGAAATTGTAAGTTGGTATTTGCCTTAGAGGAGTTCAGTAGTTAGTTTAAACGGTCCAACATAAATAGATTTCCAATGCTAAATGCGCAGAACTTTGAACTCACTTAAAATTTTTTTGTTGATCGTCTATCTGTTATACATTTTGTTTTTTATTACAGGTAGAAGATATGAAAACCAATTTTGCCAATTTAGATAAATTTAAGAAACTTGTCAAAATGTTAACAATCATTTTCTCATTAGGTCAACCAATGCCAGTTAACCATCAAGGTAAGTGCAATTTTTATACTCAGCTGAGCAGAGCTCACAGAGTATATTAATTTTGTTCGCATAACGGCAATCCGTAACGGCATAAACTAATCGAGATAGATATAGACTTCTATATATCAAAATGATCTGGGCGAAAAAAGAAATTCATTTAGCCATGTCCGTCCGTCCGTCCGTAAACACGATAACTTGAGTAAATTTTGAGATATCTTGATAAAATTTGGTATGTAGGTTCCTGGGCACTCATCTCAGATCGCTATTTAAAATGAACGAAATCGGACCATAACCACGCCCACTTTATCGATCTGGAAAATTTCGAAAAACCGAAAAAGTGCGATAATTCATTACCAAAGACGGCTAAAGCGATGAAACTTGGTAGGTGGATTGACCCCATGACGCAGAATTGAAAATTAAATTCAAAGTTTTGCAAGCTGTAATTTGGTAGGCGTCGAAGATATCATGATGAAATTTGGCAGGAAGGTTACTCCTATTACTATATGTGTGCTAAAATTAGCAAAATGGGATTACGAACACGCCTACTTTAAAAAATTTTTTTTTTAAAAGTCAAATTTTAACAATAAATTTAATATCTTTACAGTATATAAGTAAATTATGTCAACATTCAACTCCAGCAATGACATAGTGCAACAAAATACAAAAATAAAAGAAAATTTTAAAACGGGCGTGGCTCCACCCTTTTTCATTTAATTCGTCTAGAATACTTTTAATGCCACAAGTCGAACAAAAATTTACCAATCCTTGTGAAATTTGGTAGGGCATAGATTCTATGACGATAACTATTTTATGTGAAAATGGGCGAAATCGGTTGAAGCCACGCCCAGTTTTTATACACAGTCGACCGCCTGTCCAAATCGATATATCTTTACTAAACTAAGTTCACGTACTTATCTGAACTCACTTTATCTTGGTATAAAAAATGGCCGAAATGGGACTATAACCACGCCCACTTTTTCGATATCGAAAATTACGATAAATGAAAAAAAATGGCATAATTCTATATCAAATATGAAAAAAGGGATGAAACATGGTAATTGGATTGGTTTATTGACGCAAAATATAACATTAGAAAAAACTTTGTAAAATGGGTGTGACAACTACCATATTACGTAGGAGATAATGAAAAAGTTATGCAGGGATACTGTTCGTGGTATTACATATATAATAGGGCGGGTCGATTTAAAAATCGCTCATTGCTCTGTGAAAATCGTATTCTAGGAATCAAAATAAGAAACTTTGCCGAAGGAACCATACCTCTAAAACGAATTCTGATGTCCCCCTCTTTGGGTCGAACTTTTGGGTAGGGGCAATTTCAATTCTACCTGCTGTGTCTTGTGGTGGCTTAAAAAAAACAACACAAGCAATTTTACGAATGCAATTGTGTCACAGTGACAAATTCATTTTTTAAAACGGTTGAATAAAAAACCCACACAAACTATGTTTACGACATGCAAGACGCTAATTTCTAATAATTTTTTTTAATTTCTTTTCTATTACTAAGTTAAATTCTTTTTTCATTTACATATGTTCTGACTAAATAAATTTCTAAAGAGAAAAATAAACTCCAAAAAGAAAAAACATAGGCATTTCAAAGTGGGATTTTTCAAAATTTGCCCCTACGACCCAAAGGGGGGGAAATCAGAATTCGTTTTAGAGGTATGGTTCCTTCGGCAAAGTTTCTTATTTTGATCCCTAGAATATGATTTTCACAGAGCAATGGGCGATTTTTTGCCTCCCCACAAATCGACCCGGCCTAATATATAAATAAATTAGCGGTACCCAACAGATGATGTTCTGGGTCACCCTGGTCCACATTTTGGTCGATATCTCGAAAACGCCTTCACATATACAACTAAGGGCCACTCCCTTTTAGAACCCTCATTAATACCTTTAATTTGATACCCATAACGTACAAACATTCTAGAGTCACCCCTGGTCCACCTTTATGGCGATATCCCGAAATCGCGTCCACCTATAGAACTATGGCCCACTCCCTTTTAAAATGCTCTTTAATACCTTCTATTTGATACCCATGTCATACAAACACATTCCAGGGTTACCCTAGGTTCATTTTCCTAAATGGTGATTTTCCCTTATTTTGTCTCCGAAGCTGTCAGCTGAGTATGTAATGTTCGGTTACACCCGAACTTAGCCTTCCTTACTTGTTCTTAAAATAAATTATCCAGCTCTCGCTAAATCGACAAAATTTCTCAAATTCGAGATAAACAGCTCTTCTGGTTTCACAAACTGCAAGCTTTTATTACTTCAAGAAGTCGGAAACAAATGAATTGAAAATAATTTCTAGCGTGACGTGAGATACTCAAAGTTAGTAATGATCAATTACACAACCCGCCCAATTAATTTTGAAATACTTTAATTGAAAATATCACAGCAAAAAGCTTTTCGGTTTTTGCGTAGTTTAAGAAATAGTTTGTCTAATAACAGCAGTGTCTTCGAATAACTGGAAAACGGTTTTAGAATAACACGAAAAAAATATTTCCAACAACTCGGGAATATGTTTTAGAATAAGTCGAAAGTAGGTTCAAGAGCAACAATAAAAAAAGCTCACGAAAAACTCAAAAAACTTGTAATTACTCGATAACAGGTTACCGCATATCTCTAAAAATGTTTTGGGAAAACACAATAACAGGCTTTCGAAAAATCTCCAAAACAGGGTTTAGAACTACTATAAAACTCGTTTTCGAATAAATTGCAAACAAAGTTTCGAACAACACGAACACAGATTTTTGAATAACACGAAAACCGGGTTTCAAATAAGTAGAAGACTGATTTTCAAATAACTAGCAAAAGTTTCGAGCAAAACACAGATTTTGAGTTTGAAAACGGATTTTCGAGTTTGAAAACAGATTTTCGATATCGAAAACAGGTTTTTGATTAATGTCGAAACCGTAACCGTAAAATAATTTTCAAACAACTAGAAATAGTTTCTCGAAAACAGGTTTCCGAACAACCATAAAACTCGTTTTCAAATAAATCGCAAACAAAGTTTCGAACAACACGAACACAGATTTTTGAATAACACGAAAACCGGGTTTCAAATAAGTAGAAGACTGATTTTCAAATAACTCGCAAAGCTTCGAGCAAAACCCAGAGCTTTAAAACAGATTTTCGACGAAAACAGGTTTTCGAATAATGTAGAAACCGTAACCTCTACACATAAATATGTACATGTAATTAATATTGTTTACTTTAAAAAACCTATTTTCCTTTATAACTTTTAATTTCAGATTATCTCGGCGTCCATTTTGCCAGCTTTCTTCTAGAAACCGTCGAGGGTAATAATCCCGAAAGCCTAGTAGATATGGTTATATCCTTAATATTAGCATTTAACCAGCAATTCACTGACTTTTCACAAAATGTTGTTGTAGAAGCTATGCAAAGTTTGCCAAGTGCGAAAATTTTCACAGAAAAAATTCTTTTGCTGTTAAATAGAGAAGGTGAGCACACAAATATTGAATATTCCCATATTTTTATATTTGATAACGCGCTAATTATTTTCAGAGGATCCAGTCCGTGTGCTGAAACATTCAACTGAGTCAATGAATTCGGTATTAAAAATGTTTATTGACATCTTTAGCAATCCTGATACGGCTGGCATGTTTTATACGAACGACAATAAAGTGCTTATCGATATATTAGTACGACAACTATCTGATCTATGCGCAGGAAATCCGGTATGGTTATTAGCCATGTTCTTTTTACACGCGTATACGTTTACGTTTGCGCGTAAAAAAACGCCTATCCTCGCTTAGATAATGCTTAGGAGACCCATCTAGCGGCAGAGGTTAAATAACTAGTTACAGCACAGGGTGTACCGAAAAGCGAAGACACAACCCTCTGTTGTATGGCTGCGTATAACATATAGCTGAATCAGTTGCGATGAATAGTGGACACGCATAGAATACATAGAATTAGTGTAGAGGGTGAAATATTTCAGTTAAATCAGAGTATAATGCGTATTGAAATTTATTAGTACAAATTTTATGCGCAGAAATTTCAGAGGCGTATTTAAAGTTTGACGCTTAGCAGTCCATATAAAGTTTAAGCGTAAACGTCTATAGATGTAAAAAAAAGGCTATTATTAACTGTATTTAGTGGCAACAACAACTTTGCGATTCTGATATTTATCTGAATCAGTTTGTTGTTGCATTTTCATGTCAAATTTTTATCGGGATATAGACCACTGCCGATTGGAAGCCAGAACATATGATGTTGATTCAAGGGGTTCAAGGGGCTGAAAAGCGCAATACAAAGCTTTACAGCTTCAGAGCTTCCCCAACCAAATTGTCAACTTCACCAACGCGAGGGGAATCCTGTTACAATATGAATTTAGCAGGCGAGGCTCTGGCGATCCCAAGTTCCTCATGGAATTAGGTGGTGGGGGCGGGATGGCCTGGAAGGTATCGTTCCCGAGATGATCGGGCTAGTTACCTAAATGATAGGGCTAGTTAAATGTGCTTGTTATCGGAACCAACCGGATCTATATCCGGGAAAGGACCATCAACATCGATAATAATCCCATAATCTTCGGGAGTGTCTTTATCGTTAATACAAAAACAACAACAACAACAGCAACAACATAGCTGATAACTTTAATTACCAATTTTTTATTTACAGATGCGTCGTTGCTATTTAGAGTTATGCCGACGTATATTACGTAATACAAATTATCCAGAACATCAACATCGTAAGCAGGATTTTATGAAAATATTCACACGCATATTCTGTGAAGAAACAGAATGCAGTGCATCGGATCAACAATTAGTGCGTGAAATCGCTAACGAATTTCCACAGTTATTCAAGGCTTAAGAAGAAACTGACGTTTGTTTGACAAGAAGACATGAACGAAATAGAAACTACATAAAGGCAATTTGTTGACTGATAATATAGAGTAGTAGCTAAATTTTTAGTAACACAATTTACTTGTGTCATACATAAAATCTTTTGTATTTTTATTTGTGGCCGAAAATTTTTCAAAATCAGATGTTACTGTGCACGCATTTATTAAAAGATATTGTATATATATTTATTTTGCATATGTATTTAAAATTATATTTGCTTTATCTTGCGTTAATATTAAAAAAGAAATACCAAAAAATTTTTTAAATCACTCATAAATATATAGTTGTTTTAATTAGTCTTAAAAAAGAAAACCAATCCAGATTTTATTTTAGCGTTTAAGTGATAAACTACAGAAAATGGTCTAAATTATGAAAGCAAATGAAAAATTAACTCCTGCATTAGAGATTATATATTGATAAATATAAGCAATTAGTATAAATGAAATACTGAAACAGTTTGCAATATTTGAAATTATACCTGAATCACATTATAAAATTTACGAAAGTAATATTTATTACTAATTATGTAATATTAAATAAGCTCAAGCACATTTAGATATTATATTCATATGCCAAACGGGGTAGTTCTAGAAAAAAGGTTGCAAAACCAAAAACAAAACGATTCATATTTCACCATGTACACCTGTGAGTAAAAAAATTAGCACCAAAAGTTGCTTGCACATGTTATTTGTTGGTTTCTTCTTTTTATTATTCCTGTAAATTGAAAAAAATCAAACTTACGAAAACTTTATAAACCAATTTCGAAAACGTTTTCGAAAAAATTTAACCTGATTTCGAACACGTTTCCGAAAAACTCCAAATTTTTATTTCGAATTTTAGGAAATTTTTGACTATGCAGTTTTTTTAGTGAAACTCTCAAAGTACGCATTGCTTTTTGAAAAATTTTTTCCCAGGCGTTTTTTAGATGTTATTCCATACAAAGTGTAGAAAATTTTATTTTTCATTGAACGAAAAACTAAAAAAAACCACTCGGAAAAAGTCTAATGAGTTATATAACGTAAATTATGTTAACCAATTTCGAAAACGTTTTTAAAAGTGTTTATGAAGATTTCCCAGATTCTATTTATAGTTTCGGGAAATTTTTGAGTACGCAGTTTTGTAGATAATTTTAGTGTGATTTAGTCAGTTTTTCCAAACTTTGTTTTACAAATTGTCAAAAATCAATGAAAATTTTAAGAGACTTTAAGCTTGAACTTTGTTAGACTTAAATGATTTTGACTACAAAACTGCATATCGGTTTATAAACAAACAACCATCAAATTTTTCGAAACTGCATTATGTCACTTTTAGGAAGCCATTCCCCCATGTAGTGAATGTAAAAATAGTATAACTTCAAATTTGTATTTGTTTGTTAGGGCCTTTGTGAAAGAAGTATCCTGCAACACTAAATAAAGAAGGAATTTCGAATTTTTTCGAAAAGTTTTAGAAATTGGTTTACATAGTTTGTTTCATACAATAAATTAACGTTTTTTATTTGAAGAAAAAAAGGAGAAAATAACTGCTTAAATTTGCAAATAATTTTTATTGCTGTTTCTTTTACTCGCACCTTAACTGTATAAACATAAATTTTCGATATTTCGATAGATTGATAATAATTTTTTAATTAAATTTCAATTGCAAACTTTTTGCAAAAATCATAAAAAGCAAAAAATGTAATTTTACTATGTTTATTTATAGAAATATTTTTTCCTGACGGTGCTACTCATTAGGGCAGCTCTTGAAAGCTCGCAAAGTCCTTGCAAAACTTGTAAAGAAAAACGTTTTATTTGACCATTTCAAGGTTACGCTTGCAGTAATAAAAAAAAAAACAAACTGAAAAATAATGTCAAAAAAAAAATTGAATTTGATTTAAAAACGCGCTAACTCAGAATTGGGTTGTAGGGTCGCCTACCGAAAATTTTTGTCATAAACGCCTTATCTCGTTTCAAATTGTATTGAATTTATGCTCAGATAGAGGTTTTTGAAAAAAATTTGATGACTAACACTCTCAAAAAAAGGTTTGATTAATAAAAACAAAGCCAAGTGTGCTTTCAGTTTGTCAGGAGCTTTAAGTTGTACGCATAAACAAATTAAAATAGAGGGTGTTTTCTAAGTGAGATATATTTATATGTTCTTTTATTAATCGTTGATTTAGATAGAACTTTAAACTCAGACTTGGAATTTAACAGAAAAGGCCAATGTATGAAGAATCTGCGCTACTGCGCAAATTTATTGGAATATAAAAAGAAGCAAATAGTTGAAAACCAATTTTTTAAGAGATTTAGTCATAAGCAAAAAGGTAATTTTTTCAAAGTCAGCTTGCGCAACATATCTATGTTTAGGTATGAGCTTTTGATGTTCGAAATGTTTTACTGGTTGGTTAAAAAAAGTATAAATGTGGGAATGCTCTAGCCTCTTCTCTTATTTGAACTGTGTTTTTTTCTCAATTAGAAATTATTGGTTTCTGATTTTTTAGAAGATCTGACTTCGACCTCCACATAGCACTTGGTATATAAACTTCCATAAAAAATACGCCCTTATATATTTTTTATACGTTAATTTAAAAGAAATTATGAAAGTTCCAATGGCGGATTTCGAAAGCCTATATCTATATTTTCGAAGCTAACTTCGAAAAAACAGAAAAACACATGTTTTACTTACATATTTTTGGAGTTAAAAGAGAACAACGAAAGGTCCAATTTTAAACTTCGATAGCCCATACTCGTTTCAGAGCATAACTTCGAAAAACGAAAAAGTTTAATTATCTCTTGAAAATATGATTTGGCCCAAGAACCGGAAAACATTCATCCTGTTGCATAGTTTATTAATATTATAGTTTAAAGTAGCTAAGAATATTAAAATAGTATTCCCTTAAGTTAAGGAGTTGGAAATGATTATTACTAGCATAAAGCAAAGAAGCTTTAGTGAGCAAATCGCAATTATAAACATTTATTTCAAGATAACACACAAAAAAATATCGCCATTTCGACTGCTGATTAGAATATCACCATATCTCAACTGCCGTTTCGAAAACGCTCTATGTTAGAATACATTCCATATGCTTTGACGTGAGCTGCATGAAAAGTTCTGAAAAGGGGCGTTCAGCCGAGTTAGGGGGATTTTCCACTCAGTAGTCGATATATCAGGTTGACCTCTTCATTCACTGTCACCACAGCAATATTCAAATGTTTTTTATCGTGTCTAAACCCAGGTGGAAAGGCTACATCCTTCACTTTGCGAACTTGTCTTTGTCTTATATTACATAAATTCGTTATACCAGCTACAACAGAGTACGAGTCCCTATTTGGATTATCCATACAAGTTTTAGCTGTAACCACCTTTTGCGAAGTGACTAATGAGCCAGCGCAATCATATGGGCCGTCATCACGTATTGATACTAAATATGGACTTAACTTTATAGTCGAATGTCTGCCACCTATCATACGATATTCCGAATTCGAATAACTCAAAATGCTGCCAAGAATGACAAATAAGAGCTCTAAACAATTGCGTGAGTTCATTTCACCGGTTCTTGTGGACGTTATTTATACATAATTGAGTCGTGTGAATGAAAAATAAGCAAAAACGTTTCTTCTATATTCCAGGAATTTGAAGAATAAAAACACTTTTTTCACTCAACCTATTTAACCTTGAGTAAGTTTTTGGTTAGAAGTGCCTAATTAAAATTTCAATACCCTTAATGATGAAAAATACAAAATATTTATACAGCTTTTACAGCTGGGTATACAAAAGTTTTTTTAAGATATATAAAGATTTTTGTATCACTCTTTAAACACCTTGTATAAATAATATTTCACCGCTTCTTAAGTATGTACATTAGGGTGGTTACAAGGTATATGGTGATTTTGAATTTTTTTCTATCTTTCGGGCACCCTCCTAAAATATGCCAATAGATCAGAAAATGATTATTGCAAAGTTTCAGGCCAATCCGATAATATTAACACGTGCCTCATTGAGGTCAAAGTTAGGAAAAACAGCGATTTTTCAGAAAAAATTTTTTGTGTTTCGTCAGTAAAAGTGAAAACATTTATGCCAGGAACTTGACTCGTATACCATTGAATATTGTAATGTCCATAGACGTTTGCATGGAAATTCAAAATTAGGGATATCCACTATGACCTGATGTGATAAATGCTAAATACTGCTAAAAATAACCGTTTTATAAAAATATTATTAAGATCAAAATCAATACAAATAAAATTACATATCGAATCGTGTACGAGTCAAGTTCCTGGCATAAATGGTTTCACTTTTATTGACGAAACACAAACAATTTTTTCTGAAAAATCGCTGTTTTTCCTAACTTCGACCTCAATGAGGCACGTGTTAACATTATCGGATTGGCCTAAAACTTTGTATGTATCATTTTCTAATCTATTGGCATATTTTATGGGGGTGCCGAAGCGGAAAATCTAAAATTGATTTCTTGTGGCCACCCTAATGTACATACATATATTTTAGGTAATCGTAAACTTACCAAAAAAAGCACGCCGAACCTAATTTTTTTTATAAATATCCATTAGTTCGTAAACATCACAACAACTAGACAGACCTAAAATTAGAATTTTGTTATTTTAACGATTTTATTTACTCACTACTACATACAAAGAAATACATGTATACACACATTTATGCACAAATAATTTAGTACGAATTGAAAGCAGCGAGACGCAGCAGAGGCAGCAATAAATTTTTACCCTCTAATAAAACACAATTCTAATGCAAACAATGTAAAATACAAACGAAAATTAAAAAAATTAATAAACTAACAAAATAAAAGAAATTATAACTAACAAAATTTTTATTAAAAATTGCAATGTTAAAGTTGACTATATAATCTTTATAATAAAAAAATCTAGTAAATAAAATATATATTGAAAATATATCTAATGAACATGTTATAGCCAATACTGATAATATAATAGAAACTAAATTCATACATGTGTGCATGTGGGCTTTCGTTATTGGCCAAGTGTTTTTTTGCCAGCCGCCCTTCCTCTCTTAAGTTTTTGTCTTAAACAATTTTTTCATACGTATGCATTTCGAAATTAAATAATTTTTTTTTAAATTTTGCTCAAATTACAAAGCTTGGCTAATTTCCGCTCTACTAGGACATATTCGTTCTGCTGAAAAAACCTGCTGCAGAAATTATGAAAACCCTAAATTACTCCTGTTAACACAAAAGTTGCAGTAAAAATTATTCAGATACTTAATGAGATGCATAAGTTTTGTTTTTTTTTAAATCCAAAAAAATTTGAATCAATTGTTAAACCAAAACTAAAAAAAAAAAATGTTAATGTAAAGCGCGATAACCTCCGAAGAGATTTTAGGCCGAGCTTCTCTTCCAATTCCAATTTACGTCGTGCTCCTCTTGATTTTCCCTACAAATTGGCCGGACGGGGCCTACTTGTTTTATGCCGACTCCGAACGGCATCTGCAAGGCAGGTGAGTTTTCACTGAGAGCTTTTCAAGGCAGAAATACACTCGGAGCGCTTGCCAAACACTGCCAGCGGCGACCCCGCTTAGAAAAATTTTCTTCTGATTGAAAATTCTTATTTCTAAAATTTTGATGTTGCTTTGCCCGGGATGTGAACCCAGGGCATACGGTGTGGTAGGCGGAGCATGCTACCATCACACCACGGTGGCCGCCAATCCACCAAACCAAACTAAACTAAGTAAAGCAAAATCAAAACCATTTTCGAAAGTAATTCAAAAACTCAAAAATTTTCAAATATTAGAAATTTTTCGAATTTTTATTAGCTAAAACTATGTAAAAACAATTTCAAAATGTTTTTCAGATATATTCTACAATTCAAGAACAGAAACAGAAACAGATTCATGTAATTTTCAAAAACTTAAGTTAGAATTTTTAGAAGATTGTGCAAAGTTTGAAGTCTCTCAAAACTCGCATTGATTTCTAACAACCAATATTCCAACAGGTGACCTAGATTTTCTGGCACACAAAGTGTATATAGCTTCATTTTTCCAAAGTTTTGAATATATTTTGCTAAGGTTTACATAGCTTAAGTTATGAAATATATAAAAGCATTTCTAAAATTAACTAAAATAAAAATTAAAATTAATTAATACATGATTACAGACGCGCGATTAAAAAAAAGGAGCAAAAATTGTTTATAAATTTTATTTACGTTGATTTGAAAAAAAATTTCACGAAGTATTTTATTTTCGTTATTAAAGAAACGAAAACTTTATAAACGAATTTGGAAAAGGCTTTCGAAAAAAAAAAATTAACGAAGTATTTTTTTCGTTGTTAAAAAATTTAACGAAAACTTTATAAACAAATTCGGAAAAGGCTTTCGAAAAAATTTGCAAAGCTTTTAAAAGTTTTCATGAAAATTTTGAAATTTAGGTTTATAAGTTTGGGAAACTTTTTGAATATGCAGTTTTTAAAAATGTTCGTTCAGATGTCACGTTTTTAAATTTTCCCCAAATTATTAAATAAATTAAAAATTGCTTCAAATAAATGTTTTCATGCATTTAAAAAAAAAGCAATGAGGGCAATCTCCGCGTAATTCATACGAAATCTTTTTTATTTTTTAAAAGAATATTTTTTCGGAAATGACTTTGAAATTGATTTACATACTTTTCGTGAAACAACGTATACTTATTTTTTTTTAACTATTGCAGAAAAATTAACTAATTAAATTTGTAAATAATGTTTTGCTGCTTTCTTTTTATTGGCAGGTGTACAAACATACATACATCTGTTAACAAGTATATGAAAAACAAAATTATTTATAACTCATATTCACCCTTATCGCGAGTTTTATTTTCACACGAAAATATTCACAATTTTCGTTCATCCTATCGCAGAGGGTGGCGAAACAATTTTTCCTGTTCGAAAAAGATTTCACCTTATCGGGAACTCTTTGTTCGGGCGAAATGAACAGCGGGGAAATCCAAATTTGTTCACTTATTTACAGGCGAACGAGAGGAAAACTAAATGTAAATAATTTTTTGTTTTGAAATTTGATACTCTTATAATTATATGTACTTTTATTATTAGAAATAAATCAATAAATAATGCATAATCGGAAGCTGAGTGGAAAAAAGTGAAATTCCTGTATTGCTAAGTATGTAAATTCTATTTTTTATGACAACGTATCAGTCGGCCAAGTTATCCATAGTGGACAAAGCAACGGTTCAAAAATGTTGAGCAAATCACTGAAACAAGATTGGCTAAGACTCACTTCATAGTCCTTTCCAATGCATTTTCCCTATGCGAAAAAATGAAGATATGTACTGAACTTTACAATTGGTGGAACTCCAAATTTCTGCTTCAATGGTGGCAAGGAGTTGGTAAGAATATCTAGAAAATATTAGAATGCCGGCTTGTTTAGCCTGTAATATTGGCGAAAGCTAATTGAAAAAAAATTAACTTGTTATTCAAAAGTGATGAAAAAAGTATTTTTTAGCTTACAGTGAATCATTCAGCTCCAAAGGGTTAGAACTTTCCCTTAATTGCCTCCGAATTGCTTTCACATTTATATTCTCCCCGCGCTCAATCAATACTAACCTAATTTCATACTAAACATTATTTTATAAATTTTTTATTTCTATTTTTGTTGTATTTTAAGGAAATATATGCTTGGTTACAAAATTTACAAAATTTTAAGTAAATTATTTGTTCACTGCCAATTCACAATAGAGCATCAGCTGTTTCGAAGTGAACTTTTGTTCGCCCGAAATTGCCGATAGGCGGAAAAAGTTCACCCGAACAAAAGAAGTGAAGGCGAACACTTTTCCGCGTGAACTTCGCGATAAGGGTTATTATTTAAACAGTTCACAATCAAATTAATGGTGTATAATAGAAATAAAACAGCAGAACGTAGTTTAAACATAAATCTGAAAAATTTTGCAATTTCAATTGAAATTTAGTACGTTTACAAGGAAATTTATTAAAATGTTTATGTGCTTACTTCTACATACAAAGATACTTGCAATTGTCAAACAAAAAAGAGAATAATAATTAAAAAAAAAAAAAAAAAAAACAATTTCTGTACTTTTTGAAGCACATTAAGAAAAAAACTTTCGCGATTGTTTTAAATTGGTGTAAGTCGAATTGCTAAAAAAAAAAAACAAATTATTAGCATTTTAAAAGTTTCGTTATTGGTATCTAATAAAATTGTAATTTTTCTTTTTCTAAATCGTACTTATACCATTTTCAAAACACGTGCTTCATAAATTTGAACGAAACAGTTATGATTAAGCTGCCTTTGTCACAAAAAAAAATCAATATTTATATGTAAAAATTATGATTGTTATAAACTATTTATTAAGTTTATATATATTGTTATATATGACTATTTTAAAAAACCTATCCAAAATACTCGTATCGTATGTGCATCCAATATGACAAACGTGTTCAACTCATTTTTGAAAAATTCTACACAAAACACAGCACATTTAAATTCGTCGAGATTAAATAAAAAAAAAACCCAAAAAATTTTAAAATGAGACTAATAAAATGTTTGTTTTAAACGGTAAATAACATAGTAGTCCGATGTATTATTTCTACATGAAAACGTAAATAAAAAATCGCACATACTCTATTTTAAAATTAAGTTGTCTGCCTGGCTTAAGTAATGATTCTGATATTACTTGCTGTCAGCCCTTTATATTGAAAACAAATATGTTTGTTTGCTAGTCAAGCAACGTCAACACTTGCTTTCTTCTAATCTTGCCTGTTACACATTCACAATTCCAGAAATATTTTATTTGAAGTTTCTTTTTCCATAATGGCGTTCGAGCGCCAATGTAACTATTTATTACCTTTTATTTATATTCCTTAAGCGTTGTAATGTAGGGACAGTAATCTGTTTTGAAGTAAAGATAGTTGTGGGCCATTCTAGACCAAATGTTGGAAGCGATGTCTTTCAATCCTTATGCATTTTGTTAAAAAAGTTACTGGTGTCGTATGACGGAGCTTCATCAAAGAAACCAAATTTTAAATTTTCCCAAAAGCAACGCAGAAGTTTTAAAGGCTTAGATTTTGAACATCTCGTAAAAGGTATAACCACTAGAAAAATGTATGACAGCCTTGATAAACACCACCCCCTTAAACTTAGTTCTAAAACTATACTTCGGCCGAAACACTTTCACCTAGTCCTGGCTGAACCTGCACAGTCCAGCAAAAAATTACTCGATGTGTTCACTAGACTGGTTCGATTTATTAAGCGATATCGCGCCCTCGATTTTTCGATAGGATTTGGGCTCAGGAAAAAAAAGTTCCAATACGCATACCCAAAAAAATAATTTTCGAGCCTGCGAAATTTCATTTGATTCTAAAATTTTCATGTATACCCTGTCTGATTCAAAAGTGTCCGCTAAAACCGTTGTCGATAACAGTTTTTTGAAAAAAAAAATTTTTTTTTTTAACTGTTATCGCCAACGTTTTTATCGGAAATTTTTGGGTCGGTCAGCGTATATATGTATATGAAAATTTCTTTAGTAGGTCATGAAAAAAACCTTAAAAATCAAAGTCGAAAAAAAGTAAAAAAAAAAATGAAATTTCCCAGGCTCGAAAATTATTTTTTCGGTTAATTTTCGACCATAAAATCGACCAACCATAGTGTCCACATCATCATTCATGCCGCTGCAGCAAGAAGAGTGTTCTAGTATGTATAGACTCCCATTGGAAAATGACACATCCGAAATCCAGTGACGAAAGATAACTGTGAATTAGTGAATACAACGCTCTTGGCAGCTGGCCAACAATTTCCGCACTGAGGGTTTTATCACCGTACAAGCAGAAGGCACTGCCAGTATTTAGCTGAGTATGCACATCTGCACAAGCGGAGATTACACGAGTTCGTCGGAACTGCAAATTCCGTACAGATCGCCACGACCGACCAGAATATATATGTTTGCGACAACCGCACAATGCAGCTCCTGCCTTGGGTGGTGCCACTTCCCTAGATGTTCTGGTCTCCGCGACGGCAACCCCCCGACGGGTTTCATCGCGCCATGTTGCCAGGTCGCAAACCCAAATCATCCGGGTACCCCAATGCTTGCCCAAGGACGCCCAGTCCTAGGGCCACAACAGCAATTGCGTCCTGGCCTTCCCCAACCCAGACGTAGTCACCCGTCACTTACCCCCAGAGTGGCGACGTCTCCCCTTATGCACTTCAGAATTCTGCAGTTAAACTGTAATGGACTAACTGGGAAGATTACGGAGACAGTCGATTTCATGAAGCGGCACAACATCCGCATTGCTGCGATTCAAGAGACTAAACTCACAGCAAGATCTGCATTGCAGACCTGCTCTGGTTATAATGTCCACAGGAAAGACCGCGAGAGCGGAAATGGAGGCCCTCGCGTTTATTATACACCACTCTGTGCAATATTATATATTTGATCCTGGCATCGACCGCAGGGACAATGTCTTAGAACGCCAATGCCTATCTGTCCGGTCAGGCGATGCAAATCTAGAAATCATCAACATCTACATCCCTCCTGTCACCTGTTGCCCCAGTGGATACCGCCCTAATATCGAGGCCTTACTCACTGGCAACAATCGCATTATCTTAGGCGATTTCAATGCCCATCACGACCTATGGCATTCAAACTTGCGGGCGGACAGTAGGAGTGAGATGTTGGCGGATCAAATAGACGAAACGACGTTCTGCACAATAAACGGAGACGCCCCCACACGTATGGTAGGAAGCTGCCACAGCTCGCCAGATATCTCAATCGTGAGCGCAGAACTCGTAAACTGCGTCAACTGGCAGCCGATGGTAACATTGGCATCCGACCACCTGCCCATACTCATTTCGCTTGAGCGTAACGCCGACTTCATCGTCACTGAAAAACGCACTTTCATAAACTTCAAAAAAGGAAAGTGGGAAGAATATAAATCCTTTACAGACAGCCGCCTAGCTGCCCTCCCTATCCCGACTGATGCCCGCCAAGGGGAGCGTGCCTTCCGTAAGGTCATTAAATCCGCCTCGGCACATTTCATTCCCGCCGGGAGAATTCCCGAAATCCGGCCCACTTCCCGACGGAGGCCGCAAACTTAGCGAGAGAACGTGACCTTATAAGACAGCTTGACCCAGGCGACCCCCAAATAAGGGATATAAACCAACGCATCAGATTGTTTGTAGATGAACACAAGCGGGCGAAATGGGAGGAGCACCTAAGAGGTTGTAACCTCTCTAC
This sequence comes from Eurosta solidaginis, assembly GCF_040869045.1. NCBI lineage: Eukaryota > Metazoa > Arthropoda > Insecta > Diptera > Tephritidae > Eurosta > Eurosta solidaginis. The sequence continues at coordinate 254,793,512 of NC_090322.1, forward strand.
CGGTGTGGGTAAACTTTGGTCTACCGTAAAGTCCCTATCGAATCCGACTAAGCAGCGAAAAAGGGGTTCAAATATTTAGCGCATGTCTTCAATCTGTCTCTTTCCACCTTTGTCATACCTGAGAAATGGAAAATGGCCAAGGTGGTTCCGCAACTAAAGCCTGGGAAACCAGCTAACATAGGTGAGTCGTATCGTCCAGTGGCAAAGACGCTTGAAGCCATTTTGCTCCCTTATTTCCAAGCAAATTTGCAGCTAGCCCCTCATCAGCATGGCTACCACCGCGCTAAATGCCATTAGCACCCGGATAAATTGCGGTTTAAATCAATACCCCCACCATAGAACAGTACTCGTAGCGCTAGACCTATCTAAAGCTTTTGATTCGGTCAACCATGGCTCGTTACTGCAGGACCTGGAAGGGTCTACCCTTCCCCCATGTCTTAAAAGGTGGACCGCAAATTATCTGGGTGGTCGGCAGGCATCGGTGCAATTTAGAAACGAAACATCAAAACCAAGGAGAATTAAACAGGGGGTGCCACAGGGTGGTGTCCTATCCCCACTTTTGTTTAATTTCTACATATCTAAGCTACCTTCACCACCGGAAGGAGTCACAATCGTTTCCTACGCCGATGACTGCACAATAATGGCCACAGGCCCAGGCCCAAAGATCGATGCGCTATGCAATAAAATAAACGGCTACCTCACTGATCTCTCCAGTTTTTTGCCTCGCGAAACCTGGAATTATCACCGACTAAATCTTCCGCGACCTTATTTACAACATTGACGCCCCAAATGTCGATCATTTTGAACATCCACGTCGATGGCACTACGCTACCGACTGTCCGACACCCCAAAATCTTGGGTGTGACGTTTGATCAGGATCTACATTTTGGTGAGCACGCAGCCGCAATTGTTCCGAGAATTCAGAGCCGTAACAAAATCCTCAAATCCCTCGCTAGCAGTACTTGGGGAAAAGATAAAGAAACGCTCATGACTACATACAAAGCAATTAGCCATCCGATTACGTGCTACGCGTCACCCATATGGTCGCCAAGCCTAAAAATCACTCACTGGAAGAAACTACAGGTCTGCCAAAATACTGCTCTCAGAATCGCCACGGGCTGTCTTCTTATGTCCCCAGAACACCATCTGCATAATGAGGCGAGAATACTCCCCATCAGGGAGAGAAATGAGATGCTGACCAAACAGTTCCTGTTGAATACCCAGAAACCTGGGCATCCCAACAGACATCTGATTGATGAACCAGCACCGCCTAGGTGCTTAAGGAGTCATCTCCGTTAGCATTTCGAGGAAATACGGCACCTGAGAACCCAGCCGTATGAAGTGAAAAAACACAAGCAGGTCCTTGGTGAACTCCATAAACAGGCGTCGGAACTTTATGCCGGGAATTGCCCGGTGAATCCAGTACTTAACGAAAATTATCCAAAACTTGCGGAAGAGGAACGCATACTCCCCAGGGAAACGCGTGTCACTCTTGCTCAACTTCGTTCTGGATACTGTAACAGGTTAAACTCTTACCTATCCAGAATCAACCCCGACATACAAAATGTATGCCCCGCTTGCAATGTGTCCCCACATGACACCAACCATCTCTTCAATTGTAATGTGGAACCAACGCCTCTAACACCCCTTTCCTTATGGTCCACCCCTGTTGAAACAGCTAGTTTGCTTGGACTCTCGTTAGAGGATATTGATGACAATTTGTGATCGGTCGCGGCTATTAGGTGGGGCGAGCATTGCTACAACAACAACAACCGACCAAATTGTACCCTCTTGGGCTAACAATTTCGCTTGACAGTTGGCTGTGATATTGCTACACCCCCGAACTCAGATGATCCTTATCTTAAAGTAATTTGGAGCAATCGTAGTGTGGGTCTGGCACTCCCAGACCACTTTCGATTGCACCACAAGCGAGCTCAGAGCCCCGATTGTGTAGATCTTAAATTCTCCATCTGCAGTAGCAAATCTTCCACCGTTTCTATTATCGCAGCAACTTCCGCTTGAAACACACTTAAGTGATCGAAAAGCTTTAATTTTCGACTTACATTAAGCTCCCTACAATTTTCGCTGGCAACTTTGATCCGTTCGTGAAACATACTTGTAAATCCCCAAAATCAACTTGTACAGCTCCCAAGCCAAGCCTAATTGTCTTGGCTCTACTGAAGAGATGTCTACCCAAAGCTGTTACGTCGTCCGGAGATTCCTACCAACAAGCGTTCATGCCCTTCTCTCTGTAAGTTTTAAACGCGTAGGAAGTATAGCCCTCTATCGCAATTTTGGAAACTATGAATATTGCCGTGCGCTGAGCATACTGCGCTAGCACAACATAAGTTCCGCTATTACCCATTCCTAAACAATTTTTTGTTAATGAAAACAGTTTTTGTTTAGTGTGTTTGTTTCGTTTTTTGTTTTCAAATTACCAATTTTTTTTATTGATATTTATTTCAATTTATTACAAATTTCATAACAATCATGAAAACATGCAAAAAAATTTTAAATAAAATTGTTTTTTTTTTTTTTTTGTTTTCTATAAAAACGTAACTACAATTTTTCATTACATAAAAATGTTTCACAGTTTTTATAAGCTTTGTAGGGAGGCGAATTTAAATGTTTTATTTTGATTTATTTTTTAATCTTTTTTCCTTAACAACATATGTACATCAGTACGCACAAATTTGCCGATTGCTGACAAAACACATAAGTTTGGAGTTTTGTAACAAATTTGGTAACAAAAATTCAAAATAATGGCAAACAAGTCAAAGTCTAAAATCTAATAAATGCACTTGACTCTGGTACTTAGGGTTTTTCCAAACAAATAACATTTTTATATAGCTGAGAATTATTTTGTTTTTGTACTAGTGGTAGGTAAAAGTTAACTGTAACCATATATGTAATACTCCTATATACATATATGCAGGCTAGATACACTCACAAACATAAGAGTGACGATAAAATGTTTTTGTGTTTGTATTCAATATTCGAATGTACCTAAATTTAAAATTTTCCTTGTCACACTTATGCTGCTACAATCACAAAAATTTTGTAGACTGTCTGATGATACAAAAAAGATGGTAGTTCCACTCAAAATTTTTTGACGTATTTGGGGATTTTTGAAGTTTCATAATGTTTGTTGCCAGAAGCGTTGCCATACCGGTACTGTTTAAGGCGAAATTGTGGTTTTTCCAGAAGGAAATTTCCTTTAGGATGAAAACGCAATGGTCATTTGAGACAATAATAATAAGTTTTAGCACGATTTATGTGTATATACATATCGATTGAGAATAGAGTAAAACATGCAGTTTGATTGAAAAAAAATGGATAATGACTCATATATTGGTTAATGACTCATATATTTATGGCAGCTTGACCCTTAGACAGAAAAAAAATACAAGAAAAATCCTGTTGTTCTAGCATGGCCCTATTATCATGCCCCTACAGTGGATATTTCTCAAGGAATGTTGAGAAAAAGTGTACCTTCAAAGTCTGCACATCTATGTCAATGCTAAAAGGGCACATAATGTGTATAGGCGGGGCTGCCCCAAGGTGACCCCTGGTACAACGGGCAAAAACACTCTCATAACTAGTGGATAACCTGCAGAGCTACAGGGTAATGTTCTCCCTAAAAAATGGTTTGACTATTCCCTCCTAAGCGCAATGCTTGAATTATAAAAAAAATAAAGAAATAAAAAATTTGGACTTGTAGCCAATTTATCAAGAAATTGCGGCGTCGGTTTATAAGGACCTCCTTTGAGCAAGCAATTGACAAACGAGAATGTTTGTCAAAATGTTCTGAGCAAACGTACGGACACTTAAGAACGCTATATTCACTTGCTTTGCATACTTCGATCCATGTTTCTTACACAAAACAATTTTCAGGAGCTCGAAAAACTTATTAAAAACCTTCTTTTCTTGGCTGATATTTCGTATTAAAATATTTCCAAGACTCATTTTTTTCTTTTTTATTTAAAATAACTATGAAAGTAATTTAGTCGACTTCATTAAAATGAAATCCATCAAAATTAGAAAAATTCGTATCATTTTTCAATATGGTAGCTTGTTTTTGGTAAAATTGTCATTGTCCCCGCAAACGTCAAGTGGTTAATGTCGCACTAAATGGAACTACCTTCATTTTTTGTATCATGATAGCGAGCATTTTGAATTAGCAATATAGGAGTATTACATATGTATATGAATTTCGAAAATTAAAAAAAAAATAGGAAATTAGAAGAATTGTTCTATCTTTTTGTTTTGAAATAAAAAAAAGCAGTTTTACATGCATTGCGTTTTAGTTTCTCAGCATATAATTAACAAAATCATTTTATTATTAGCTTAGCAATCGTACTCGATTTGCAGTTTTCTGTGTTTTTTTACTTTAACTTAAATTAAATTGCTTAAATCAACTTCTGAATTTCTCTATATATTTATGTAGTATGTAACCTTACCCTAGCAGGTTAAAAATAAATATCTATTTTAAAACTTAAGTATTAAATATGAAAAAAAGTCTTTATTAAAGGACTTCTAAAGGCAGATGTTTACCAAAAATTAGCTTTTACCTTTTTTAGGCTTAAAATAATAGTCAATTATGCGCCAAATTGATTACTAGTTTCGGCGCACAAAAAAGGCCAATACACAAATGCAATATTAGCATAAACAAGTTTTAACTAAAAGAAAAATTCGAAATTTTCCATTTCCCAAAATATAAACAAGTAGTACATGGTACTGTTTGTAGCTTAATTACCCACTATATCTGCTTGAGTCCATATCGAAAACTTTTATAAATTACTTTCTTTTCTAAGTACTAGTAAAAAGTTATCAGAAATGGGTAATCCAAATACAGTTGCATTACATTCAAAATTAAAATAAATGAGTAATTGTAAAAAGTTAGCGGCAGAATACAGAATAAGACAGAATTTCAACAGGAAATTTACTTATTTTGCTATTACTTGGCAAGCAATTTCAAAAGTAATTTTGTAATTTTTTTAAAAATACCATTACATGTATTTCAATTTCTATTTTCCAATTTAAATTTTTTGCTTTTAAGTACTGTGAAAGCAGTTGAATATGAATTAAATTTACTTCCAAAGCCAAACGTAACACTGCAAGTGTTACATTACTAAGCATTCAATTCAATTACTGCTATAATGCAACTTAAATTGCATTAATTTTGTGAAGGCAATACCCAGAGTTAAAAAAGTAATAAATTGTGAACTATCTACAATTTACTGCAATTAAAAATTTAAAGTAATCCAACTACAAAATGCAGCATTATAACCCAGTGCTGATAGTCTAATGCAAGTAATAAAGCTATATATAAAACCAGAAAATATAGATTAAAAAAAACTAAAATCTACTAATACACTTTGCCTTTTGCTAGACACAAACGAGCCAAATTCCAAATGGATAAGAAAACAATTTTTTCTGGAATTCGAATGCCAGCAGATTTGGTGAGCACATGCGAGTGTTTCAGTAGTCTATTTCTAGCGCCCATGGATGATCTATTTTGCCATATTGTATGCCAGTTAATGTTTCTCGCATCGTTTCGTGAATGGGTTGTTCTTGTTCCATGGTGGGAATGTAGAAATCTGTGCCCATATAATTGATACGATTAATGGGACTAACCACGCACGCTGTACCAGTGCCAAACATCTCGAGCAGCTATACGCGTAAGGGAGCAAAGGAGAGATATAAAGAGAAAGCTTATGTTAGTTGGGGGTAGAAACCAAAAAAATATATAGACAAACTTACTCTTCCTTGATTGAGCAATTCAATGATCTGTGTCATGTTTATGGTCTCTTCACGTACTTCGAATTTGCCCCATTGCCGAGCCAACGCGAGTATCGAATCTCTGGTAATGCCGGGCAGTATGAGACCATTTAGTGGGGGTGTAAGCAATACTTTTTCTGGAATAAAAAAAATTATAAATAAAAGTTAATAACTTAAATTTTAAGTTTTGTGTTTTCAGAAAACGTTTTAAGTTCTATGTTCTACTTAATTTTAAAATTTTAGGCTGTAACTTTTGAGTTTTTAGGTTTTCAGATTAATTTTTAAGTTTTGCTCTTTGATTCTTCATTTTTGGATTACGTTTTATTTCTATATCTTTGAGGTATAATTTTTAGTTTTTAATATTGCTTTTAAATTTTTTATACAAAAACATTTGAATAGTAATAATTTACTTATAATTTTTAACTTTTAGTTTTAAACTTTCAATCTTTAATTTTAAGTTTTAGTTTTAAATATTTAGTTAATAATTTTTGAAATTTATTTTTTAAATTTGAATTTAAAATTTTTCATTTTTAACTTTTAATTTTTTTTCTTTATATTTATATTTTTAATTTTTAGTTATTAACTTTTTATGTAATTTTTGTTCTCTAGTTTTCTGTTTTTCATTTTTGGTTTAAATTTAAATTTTAACTTTAATTTAATTTTGTATAAAAATTGAATTTTTAATTTCAGTTTTAATTTTAATCTTTAGTTTTTAGTTTTTGGTATTTAAAATTATAAATTTTAGCTTACGTTTAAAATTTTGTTTTTAAATTTAAATTTTTAATTTTTTAATTTTAAATGTCAAGTTTTTACTTTTAAATTTAAATTTTAACCAAAGCAAAAGTTTGAGCAAAGTTTGAAAACTAAATATTAAAAAATAAATAAATGTAAAGCGCAATAACCTCCGAAGAGATCTAAGGCCGAGCTTCTCTTCCAATTTGCATCGTGCTCCTCTTGATTTTTCCTACAAATTGGCCGGCCGGGACCTACATGTTTTATGCCGACTCCGAACGGCATCTGCAAGGCAGATGAGTGTTCACTGAGAGCTTTTCATGGCAGAAATACACTTGGAGCGCTTGCCAAACACTGCCGAGGGGCGACCCCGCTTAGAAAAATTTTCTTCTGATTGAAAAACCTTATTTATAAAATTTTGATGTTGATTTGCCCGAGGTGTAAACCCAGGGCATACGGTGTGGTAGGCGGAGCAAGCTACCATCACACGACGGTGGGCGCCGAAAACTAAATATTATGATTTATAAATAATAGTTCAAAATAAAAGAAATTTAATTTGATATAAAATTTTAGTTCCATGTTCTAAGTCGAGTTCAATACCTATGTATAACAATAATTTTTATGATAGCTATTGTTGTTGTTTTTTAGCTCGAATTTGAACCTGGAACCTTTATCAATAGGCCGATATAACAAAAACAGTTTTTAAAATTTCAGTTTCTTATTCAGACAAATTTTTTATATTTATTTTTTGATTTTAAGACTTTAAATTTTAAATTTAATTTTAAGCTTTATTTTTACTTAATTATCAATATTTAATTATTTATTTTAAATTGTTTTTCATTTAAACTTTTTTTTTTAAATTAATTTGATTCAATAAAATTAAGATTTAAAAATAAAAAATAGAAAATTCAAACATTAAATAAGCTTCAAATTTTAAACCTTTTCTTACTTTATATATAGATCATAGCTGATTACCTCCTTTTTCGTTAGCAAAGAACACAAAAATATTCATTGTGCCAACTTCTGTTAGTTGATGATCTTCACCATATAACCACAGCACTTGTTGAAGTCCTTTTTGTGCAGCCTCTTTTTGTACATTGATCGTGGGTGCATAGTTAGAGCCCATTTTACGATTTCCTACACCACCGGGCCACGCTCTAATAACAAAATACCAAATCAAAAATAAATATTTTGCTGTTTTGCATAAATAACAACTGCCCATCAAACTTACCTTGTATACCGTGGATCCGCGAGCAACGAAACCGCACCATTACTATCAGGCTTAAAATAACTACCCACTGGGCTAAGTATCGTGTAAAGTAGGGCAGAATTTGAGGAGGCAACACCAAGCGTTGGATCGATACCGATTAATGTAGGGCGGATATATAGACTGGCAGCTTCTGTGTGTGGTACCCATTCGGAATCGATGGATATAAGTCGGGATAAACATTTGATATATTCTTCACCTTCAAATGTGGGTAAACCGGAACGTTTAGCAGCGAGATTCATACGATTCATATTCATGTTTGGCCGGAAGATACGAATTTTGCCATCAACACCGCGATAAGCCTTCATACCTTCGAATAGCTGTAATTGTGAAGAAAGTAGGGATTAATTTGAGACAGATGAATGAGAAATGTGTCAAGCTGGCGTGAGTAGGTAATAGAGAGAGGAGAAAGAACGAATCAAGCACAAGCTATGTGCGAAGCGGATGGGTAATAAATACACCCACCATGTTAATAGCAATAAGGTTTTTGTTGAGACTATTTGCTTTGTTGTATGCTATATGACTTTTATCCGTTAAGATCTTATCTAAGACATATAACATACACTGGAACCAGTACATCAGCTGATCAGTGTTCTGACTGTTAATTAGTCAAATCAATTTTTCGTATATAAATCTAACTCAAATCGTATAAATTGATATGTAGGCACATATACTATAAGATATAGCTTATCAGCTAAAGCTCCTCAGGTATGTACGAAAGTGAAATATTTTTCCTTTGAGTAATAACCATGGTTGAATTATGTACAGGTTGGCTCATCTCATCAGCTGATTTTATTTATGTTATTGCATGGTCGAAGGGATTGTCAAAAGGAGATGGCAAACTCAAAATGAAACCAACACATTGGCAACATTTTACTTACACATACAAAAACTGCTAAGTTTTAGGTTTCCATTCCATACCATTCGCTCCAACACCAATACACAGATTTTGACAATTTGAACAGACATATTTTGTTGCTTTACAGATGAGCCAACCTGTATATAGTTGAACCATGGTAATAACGGTTTGTTTTTCGAAGGTAAGTTAATAAAGAAATACAAATTTTTGACTTGCCCTATTTGATGTTTTCTGAGAAGCTGTACTGAGAAAACAACTTGTATACAACATGATCTACCAATAGCAAATTTCCTAAGCTTAGAGATTACAACTTCTATTGGCTTATCTTTGATTTGCAACTCAAACAATTAGATCTATTGTGGCTTTCAAAGTGCATTTTTATAATCTTTGACCATTCAATGATTCTGACTTTCCATACTTATCGAAGTACTTGGCTTTCTAATGCTTAGCCATTGTCCTAGTTCACTCAATTTTTGTTCAGTTTTATTCCGTCAAAAGATCAGTTAAGCTTTTCTAAGAAAATTTAACTATGTATTTTAAGAAAGATTTTGAATTGAATAATTCAGCCAGCCATTTGTTAAGTGCAAAACTTATATAGGACTTACTTTCTCTCACAGGTCTAGAAAACTCTAGGGATCTATAGAATTAATAAAGTGAGGAAGGTTTGATGACTTCGGGTTTTATTAATTGAGAATAACTAAGCTAAAGATCATTTTAGCGACCGCCGTGGTGTGGTGGTAGCGTGTTCTGCGTACTACTCAGAAGGTCCTAGGTTCAAGTCCCGGACAAAACAACATAAAAAATTTAGAAAAAAACGTTTTTCAATCAGAAGAAAGCGGGATCGTTCTTCGGCAGTGATTTGGCAAGCACGCCGAGTATATTTCAGCAATGAAAAGCTTCTCAGTTAAAATGTATGTGCCTTACAGCTGCCGGCAATTTGTAGGAAAAATTAAAAATGACCAAGAAGCAAATTAGAAGATAAGCTCGTAAACCTGCAGAACCGTAAACCGTATTATTAGGGATTATGTTGGCAGAGCTGTGTCGGGTCACGGTTTGGAAATATCCACATGTGAACTTTGAGAACATTGGGTGAACCTGGTAGAGACTAGAGTTCGGTGATAATAGAGACCTGTTTCCATTTAAGAATTAATTAAGTGTCCTCCTTCGGCCCCATTTCAATAATTCCAAACCGGAACTTTTCAGGTATCACTTCGAAATTATTTTTGCGATAATTTCGGGCTAATCTCTGGACTGTTTTCGAGAGCCTGTCGAAACTTCTTCCGTAGTTGCAAGGACTATTTAGGGACTGTTTCGTCAAAGTGAACGGTACTTTATATATTATACCAAACGTTTTTGCATTCAGGAAATTTCAAGAACAGGTTCAGCTATTTAAGCAGAAACCCGAAGCGTACAGGAAATTAATGGCAATGGCTCCACCAGGACAGTTTAACTGGTGAACACGGACCCAGTACAACTGTTAGAAGTTCAGATAGTGGTAATTCAGACCTACAACAACACAAGAGGGTATTCTAGATGTGGGCTGTTTTTACAGGTTACACTTCTCTTTAGGGATATTTGTGGGAATGTCAGGGCCTAGTCAGTATTTCTCTTTTGTCTTCCAAACAACTTACCTCAACGGCGTAATGTAATACTTTTGCTGCGGGATGCATAACAAGATTTTCCAATGGCGTTATCTCTGGCCGCTGCCAGCCGCCCAAATTCCGATGATAATATATTTTCAACATATGATCTGTGAATACTTTGCCAAAACCTAAAGCCTCATCATTATCTGGTTTTGGATGCAATTGTTGTGGTGATGCCAAACGTACGGATAATTGTACGGCAGCAAATTGTTGTCCAACATCTTTGTCGTGCTTAATGGGTTCCGGAGCGTGTGTGTATTCTGTGGAAATTGATGCTGAAATCTGGATGTCTGGTTCGGCATGTTGTTTGGCTTGTTTTTGTGCTGTTTTCAATGATTGATTACTACACAAACGTATTGATTGTTCTATGAAACGAATAAGTCGATGTTGATTGCGGAATATATCCTAAAAGGATAAAAAGAAATATACATACAAAAAAATTAGTAAGTTTTGGAAACATTGTTGAAAGGAAAAATAGCTTAATTGTTTAATGAAAGTAAAGCTGTGACTAATCAGGTATTAAAAAAATTGTAAGACCTAATTGCTAATTAACTGTGAAATTATTTTAAATATTTTTTTTACAGGGACCATTTTTTGAAGTTTCCTTTAAGGTTTAAGGTTCGATGAAAGAATTTTTTGTGCACAAAAGTTACGTTTAAAGCTCAGATAAATTTAAAAGTTCACATGAGAAAACCATAAACAAATGAGTCAAGATCCCGCATTCCGAAATTATTAAAAAAAAAGTTTGATGACGTAGCGCTTTTGAAGTTTTTCGATTTATTACATTCCTCTCATATTTCGCTACCAGTGTTCGGAGTATTTAAAACTGTTACCTGAGTAAACAACTACGGCGGAGTAAAAATAAAATTTTCGGAGTATATTTTTTCTTCCTTTTTGATAGTGGGCGAACAACCAACATCAAATTGATTTGGTGGCTTGGCAATCCCTTCGATTGTGTTTTTTCCATGTAATGTTTCTCAGCAAAAAGTTATCTGCCTTATCAGATGCACATGGAGTCGGCCTAAAACGTGTAGGATGACCATATAATGCTCCCATTAGCACAGCACATTCTGGAAGAAAAGTGGGCTCTATCTCCCCGGATATTTATCGCAAAAAATATTATTATTATTTTCGGTTTATCATACATATTTCATGCTCTTTTAATGACAGAAGGCTTCAAGACCGGGGCAGATTCCTGTAGGAATGATAATGGTGACCTGACATACAGAGTGTGGGGGAAGACGAAGCCGATACCCCCATCGCGGATGATGAAAACACGCTCCGGCATCCAACTTTGGCGAAGTGAGAATGGCAATATCACGGCTAAGAAATCACAAGGTGCCAAGTAATGACGGGATACCCGCCGGGCTGTTTAAACATGGAAGCGAAGAGTTGGTATAAATGTGGACAAGATGAATTACTTGCTGTTATCGTGGCCTTTGTAGCCACGTCACTGTTGACTGATATAAATTCGAGACTGTGAAGGATTTCGTCTATTTGGGAAGCAGCATGAAAAGCAAAAACAATGTCAGCCTTGAAATCAAACGGACAATAACTCTTGCCAACAAGTGCTTCTTTAAGCAATTGAAAAGTAAAGTCCTGCCTCGACGAACAAAATTCTCGCTCTACAAGTCACTCATCATAACTGTCCTGATGTATGGCTCGGAATCATGGAATGTGTCGAGAGAAGAATAGTCCTGTTCGTGATGTCGACGGCGAGTACCGAAGGAGGTATAATGATGAGCTATATGAGCTTTTCGCAGATATGACGATAATGCAGCGAATAAAAACAGGAAGCTTCGCTTACTAGGACATGTTATGCGCATGGACGAATACGCTGCCAAGAAAGAAAGTTACCGCGGTTTGTAAACAGAGGAAAGAAAAGACCTTCACTGAGTTGCGAGAGACAGTTGGAGGAAGATTTGACCTCGCTTGGTGCTACCAATTAGCGACTGTTATCGCTGACCTCACTCACTCAACGTTCTTCATTTTTATATAAAACTTCAAGAAGTGCTGTATCTTGAATTTTGGCAGGATTTTCAGATTACGTTGGGACACATTTTTTGCTTACATTTTACTTCTTCAATTCTCATTCCATGCGAAATAAAAAAAAAACAAAAACTGTAAGCAAAATGTGAACAAACATGTCTTAAGACACGAACAATGAATTCACTTCATTTCATCCAATCGTCACTTGTAAACAATCAGCTTTTCATACGTATGCATATAATGAAAACTTCAACCAAAAGATATTAGGTAGTAATAGTATTTAGTTTTCAACTCTAGTTGTAGTAGGAGGTTGAGCAGAGCAAAATACTCCGATTGGAATAAGGTCTGAACACTGAGTCAGCAATAAAACATGATGTCAAAAGCGTGACGTCACGCCAAGAAAATTTATTTCCCAGCCAACTATGATTTTTTTGCTCTCTCATTTTTTAATGCGAGATCTGTTTATTGGTTCATGTGAGAAAATGGCCATTTATTTCGAAATAAGAGAAGAAATATTTAAGAGAACATGTTGATATTCAGAAATTGTTTAGATTGTCTGCTTAAATTTTATGGAAAACTAACAATTTCTTACCCAATCGAACCTATACATTGTTGTTTTTATTTTAAATACCTTAGGCAAAATAACCAAGTTTGTGATACCTCAACATTATCCTAACTCTACTTTGGCTATTGTTCCATAAAGCTTAAGTTACCATGCAAGCTTTCCACGCATTTATTCGGTGTTTAAGTTCATGTGCAAATAATTAATTTATTCGACAGTAATGTATACGTAACAATGTTTTTTTTTTGACTACGACATTGGTTCCTGTTAAAACCCGTCTATTTTTTTAATTATAGAGCAAAAGCTTAAAGTGCAAATGCTCATCCATTGGCAGCGTGCTATTGTCTTATAATTATTTGACGGGACTTGTGTATAAAAAAATACAAGTTAATGCACAAATTAAAAATGTCAATGAAACAAAGAATTTGCGAACTTTAGAAAATGGAATAATGAAAAAAATTTAAAAAAAAAAATGAATGAATGAATTAATCGAACTTTTTTGTTAAAAAGTTTTGAATTTGCTTTGAAATATTACTATGGTAAATTTAAATATTTTTTTCTTGAGGTTACGAATGAGGCCTCTGCAAAAATTTCAGAAATAGGATTAAAAAAAAAATTTATGTAAGGCGCAATAACCTCCGAAGAAATTTTAGGCCGAGCTTCTCTTCCAATTTGCGTCGTCCTCCTCTTGATTTTTCCTACAAATTGGCCGGACGGGACCTACACACATGTTTTATGCCGACTCCGAACGGCATCTGCAAGGCAGATGAGTTTTCACTGAGAGCTTTTCATGGCAGAAATACACCCGGAGTTTTGAGATGAGCCAAGATTTTTGAATTACTACTTTCGGCTTACTTGCTGAGCTGGAAAAACATTTCTTTAAAATACTCCACTGTGATTTTCTTTTTTCTGGCTTTTAACAACACGAAAACTTGTTGTGTATAATGTTCAAACCAAAGCAAAAACTTATAGCAAAAAACTATGAACATATAATAAGATTATTTTCATTTTCATACTTAACTGCTCATCGGTGATTAAATAACTAGATTTCCTCATATACATTATCATTCATCGATGATTGATAATTATGACCAAATTTTAGAGATGTAAATTTTTTGTTCCTAAACTGGTAACCATCTTAAGCAACCTAGGCATGAGACATATGCGAAAGCCTAGATGAATTATTGTGGAATTTTTATAGACTAAAAAGCATGTGTAAACGTGGTCTTAGATGCAAAGTTTACATTTTTATTGTGTAAAGATTTCTGCTTTTTTTTATATAAAAAAATCGTTCTCACTCAGAGAAATCTTTATTAGCAATCATTAACTGACCTCTAAGAGGAACCCTTGTACGGAAGGTTTGAAACTTTAGCACTAAGGGAAAACATGTCCCTCTGTGATTTATAAAGTAGTTTCCTTCAGTCAAGAACGGAGCTAGGCTGGTGAGAAAAGGAGGGATGGTGTACCATTTTTAACACGCTTATATTAACTTCACTTGTATGTATGCTTGTTTGTAACTCTCTAGGCTAGGCGCGCAAGGGAGAGTTAGATCCATCTAGCGGCAATTATTGAAGACTCGCCGCAGTGGTTATATAACTCGCTACAAAATGAGTTGTGCTTAATAGCGGAGACACGAACCTCTGTGCTGGCTGCTATGAACATCAAATATCTAAGTGGATTGTAGATACTAAAACGACACCATATTTGCGTGTTTTTTTAGTTTTTTAAGTATATTTATTATATAGGGTAATATTTATTAAGATTGGCTGCCCAGTAGCAAAAGAATTCAGAACTGAAAAAGGTAAGCGAGTTGGTAATAGGTTTCGGGGTGAGAAGATATACAAATTTAGTTTTAAAATCGTTGTTGTTATTTTGAACAAAAGTATTTATATCAAAGTATGGAGTCGGTAAGGTAAACAGCTGATTTTACCCAAGTATGTGAGTTGAAAATTTAAGCTCGATCGTGCAAGATCGTTTAATAAAAAATAAGTTTTTATTTTAAAATTTAATTTTTTTGATTGGTTAATATCCACGGGTAAGCGAGTTGTTCAGGTATGAATTTCGTAGGACATCGCTGTGTTAAAATTCAGCGATGAATTCAGTAGTAGACCCTCACTTTGGCTATTACCAACTCATTTCCTATCTATTACCTTTTGTTACTGGGTGATTTAAATATTGTAAATTTGTAAAAAAAAAAACGATAACGATATAATAATATGATAAATTCTAGGGCGTAGCTCGAAGGATGAGGAGGGAAAGGAAGTCTTTCCCATTTATACTTTAACCCTTTCGAACCGATAAAAAACTGTGGGATATGCAATATCGACACTAGTTGGACTTTAAAGACTACTAAAAAGTTAAAACTTTGACCGAGCCCGAATATCAATTTTCCTTATCAGAGGCGCCGTGGGGGGTGGGACAATTAATCCCAAACGGTTGTTTAAGTTTAAAATTTGGGATATAATGTCCCAGCAGTGTCCATAATTAAAGATTTCAACCAGAGTAAGTTTATAAAATTTATTCATTTAAAAAACAAATATTACATATGATATGGTGTAAAACACTTAAAACATAGTGGCACTTCGCACGTCTTGCATGTGAAGAAAGTACGCTTATCGTTCTTTCCACCTTTCTTGTCCTTTGAGCACTTCATGCATCGGCGTCGCGTTGTGCCTTCGATGGGCATATGATCGCCAACTATGCCGTAATTGACGTCTCGATTCTTCAAATGTCGTCCAGATTTCTTCTTCTTGGGCACTTTAGTTTTCTCTAGCCCAAACTTAATCATATCCTCCGCTAATGAAATGACAAAATCAATGTAAGGGTAATTTGGCAAGTGGTGCGTTTCTCTTTATAGTATCCATGAGTTGACACATGTAGTCTGCAGAAGTTTGTAGAATACCTTTTTCCACCACTTTGTAGACTTCCTGTTGATATCGTATAGCTGTGACATCTGGTCAGACAGATCGACTCCACCCATGTATTGATTATATTCGATAATGGACTTTGGGCAAGCCAAGTTGATTTTTTCACCGTTTTTCTGTTTCCGTTGAATCCACCTATGTCTCCGCCATGACAATTGCTCATTACAGTCACCAGTTTAGTGTCTTGCCAGAAGGCACATGATGTTCCAAATTGATTTTGGTAGCACAAACTCTCTCCTCTCTTCAACTTCTCTGTACACGTAGGAAGCTGCTTCCGATTGGAAATAATAGTTCCGACCGCCGGAAATGGTATGCTGTTGAAGAGGTACACTGAGGAAAAAAATCTATCGAAGAAAAGTGCCACATTCGTTCGCTTTATAGTTTTTGTCAAACTTAAAACTACCCTCTCGCCCAATGCCGAGTTGTCGGATAAATTTCGTGATTCATCTTTCCCAAAATATATATTGAAGTCGTATACATAGCCAGAGGATGAGTCAGATCTTTCCCAAATTTTAATTCCACGTTTTATGGGTTTCATTGGAAGGTATTGCTTCAATGCTGATCGTCCTTTGAACTTGACCATTGATTCATCGATGGCTTGAAATGAACTATCCTTGCGACACGCAGTGAAGGTATGTTTTAGGCAATTGACCACCTCTTCAATATAGTAGCTTTTTGAGCAGCCATTTGGCTTTTCTGGAGAGTTGCAATAAAACTTTGAGTGGAGCAACAGGTATCGGTCTCGTGACATACTGTCCCTAATCAAAGCGTTGCCAACAGACTTTCTCTTAGACCAGTACATGGGGATTTTCGGTAGTCTATTGTAGGAAGTCACGAGCATTATTCCTAGCATTGTCAAAATTTCATTCTGGTCTGTTTCATGAATATTTACAGGTTTCTTTTTATATTCACCTTGAGCTCTCTTGACGATATTGATCCTTTCATTTGTGCACTGGCTTATCCATATGAGAAGACTTGGAGGAAATAGTTTCAAAAAAGTGTTCAGTTCAGTGGAGCCTCGATTCAAATCGCAAAGCACGGATGGGGTGTACTGTGGAGGCATTTCTTTTCGTGGGCGGCCGCCGTCTGCGATTGTCCATATATTCTCCGTAGCAGGTGTTACTGAAACGGCAAAATTCTCTTCCACGTCATCGGCACCGATATCTTCATCGCAACTGGATTCCTCATCACTATATCCATCACTTTCCATATGTGGACCCTCCTCTTCCCCGGTAGATTCATCGTAATCTTCCGAAGCTAGATACTCAGAGCCACTATCTTCAAATGGCTCCGATTCCCCTGAGGAATTGTAGAGCAGATTTTCGATGTCATCGTCTGTTAATTTAACTCTCTTGCTGGCCATTGTGTCTATTAGGTATAAAAATTCTAAAAAGACTTTAGTAAACTTATAAGCATTTTGTGAACTCCAGGGATATATAATCCCGAGTTAAAATACTACTGGGACATATAATCCCATAAAGAAATAGCCTTGATTTTATTACGAATCGCTTTATTTCTAGGCTCGAATTGTAAATGTTTATCATAAACATATAATAAACTTACGATAATTGAAAGAATTAATAATATTTACCGTTCTGGTCGTAGTATTTATCAAATTTTCTGCAGAATTTCACAACACGTGCTCACTTTTTCACTGTTTACAACCTATTGTAGCTGTTACATTTCAAAGAAGTGTCAACACAATGTAGTGAAGATTATAAATAACGGGAAAAATTTCTTTTCACGCATATACTTCAGCAAATCTTACCAATAGGTGTCTTTAAAGTTTTTGGGATATATTGTACCGACCGGGTCGAAAGGGTTAAGATTTAATTTAAATATTTTAGACTTATTCAAAAACGGAGTATTTTGCATATATTATTTTATAGTTCTCTTTTTTATCCAAATTTTTTTTTCTAACTTCCTTCATATGCGAGTTGTATTTGAGAATAAGGCGTTTTTGTTTTTAAATAAATGTGTCTGTTAATATTTTTGCGGTATGAAACTCATTAGCAACCACATCCCAACTTCCCATATTTGAACACTACGTTGACCCATTGATAACCTAAAAAATGTGTTATTTTATTAGAGGACAATTACGTAGGCGCATATATTCATTGATTCTTTTTAATATACATACATTTTTTTTATATTATAATATTTATGGACATATATTTATGAACATTTACTTGTACATATGCTAATATGCATATTAAAGTTTGGCTTTTAACGTTGTATGATGTACACATTTTCATGACAGAAATACTGTAGGACTGCTTACCAAATCACTGCCGAAAGGCGATCCCGATAATAAAAACTTTTTTCTAATTGAAAAAACTTTTTTCCTAATTTTTGTTATTACTTTGCCCGGGAGTTGAACCCAGGACCCTTGGTATGTCAGGTGCGGAAGATAACAAATTGTTTAATATAAAATGTTTTGTCGCTGGAACAAATTTGTTGCTAAAGCGCAGAAATTTAAATTTAAAACAATTTGTTTATTTGTTCAGCTGCTACATACAGACAAAAAATTTAATATCAAAACAAATTTTCGAGTACTTCCGAATTGAGCACGAAAATAGTGCAATTTGAAAAGATACCAACCTGTACAGTATTAAAGGTTTTCACACCGAACGTCCGGGGTTAAGTCACACGCAAAGCGACATCAAAAATTTAGAAACAAGTTTGTTCAATTAGAAAAACATTTTTATAGACGGTGACGCCACTCTGCAGTGTTTTGGCAAACACTCCGAGTGTATTTTTTCCATGAAAAGCTTCCAAGCGAAAACTCATCTGCCTTGTATATGCCGTTCCCGTTCCGCCAATTTGTACGAAAAATTAATGAGAGCACGACGCAAATTGGAAGAGAAGCTCGGCCCAAATCCCTTTTGAGGTACACTGAAAGAAATGGTGCTAGTAAAATCAACAAATCGGTTCGGTTGTTCTTGACTTAACGGAGATTCGGTGAAATTGGTCGAATTATGGTTAATTCGACCGAGTTCTTTGTCAAGCGAACAAATTAGTTTAGTCATTTCAACAGAAGAGAAATTGTCGCTCTTAAGTTAACAAAATTTTGTAAAATTGACAAATTCCTAATCAATCTAACTGATGTTTTTGTTAACACAACTGATCTCACTGGTAATTTCAACGGCGATCAACAGTCAATACATGAGCAAATTTCAAAGAGAATTTTACGCTCACTGCGCTCTCTACTTTGTACTTATGTATGCTGTGTACTATATGTATGCACATATTTACGTATGTATATGGCGGCCGCCGTGGTATGATGGTAGCGTGCTCCGCCTACCACACCGAAGACCCTGGGTTCACACCCCGGGCAAAGCAACATACAAATTTTAGAAATAAGGTTTTTCAATTTGAAGAAAATTTTCTAAAGCGGGGTCGCCCCTCGGCACTGTTCGGCAAGCACTCAGAGTGTATTTCTGCCATGAAAAGATCTCAGTGAAAACTCATCTGCCTTGCAAATGCCGCAACATAGGTACTTTCGTACAAAGCTGTCGCAGCAACTTTGTTTTCTTCATTTGACTGCTAAAACAGTCAATTACGAATCAACGATTCATGCGCAGTTGATTCAACATCTTGTTGCGATGGATAAAAATTGACAGAAATTTCGGTTGAATTGACCCGTATTTTGGTTGATTTTACCAGTGATTTTCTTTCAGTGTATGTACGTATATATGTATATCGGCCTTTTATTATTATTATTTTGTTTAGCCTTAGATAACGCTTCATATGTACAAATATTTATTAATAATTAATTTAAACAGCATCATCTTATCTTTTATTTCAATTATTTATTGCCTTAACGTCATAAACAAATGTTTCTCACGAATTAATTTGAAAAATACAACTTTTCAGCTAAATTAAAATACGTATGTTAGTCTGATGCAATTTTGAGTCTTTAGAAAATAATCTATTCTTAATTTTAATATTTTGAATTAACCAAAAAATAAATGCTATTTAAATAAACCGATTACTTATTTAATTTTGTTGAAGGCCTTCAGTGTGAAAAAACAGAAAACCACCATAACTATAAATACACAAATGCTTCTAGTTTTGGAGATCGTCTGTCGCCGGTAAAAGCTGATGAAATATCTATCTTATTTTAAGTAAGCATTTTTTTTTATTGTTTGGCGACTGGGTACGGTCATTGATATCATTTGAAAAAAATAATAATAAATATAGTTAAAAAAAACTAAAAAACACAAATATCGTGCCGTTTTAGTATCTACAATCCACTTTGATATTTGATGTTGATAGCATCGTAATACAGAGGCTCGTGTCTCCGTTATTAAGTGCAACTCATTTTGTAGCGAGTCGTCATTAATTCCCTATATGTGGGTATAACTCTCCTTTGCGCGCCTAGCTTAGAGAGTTACAAACAAGCATACATACAAGTGAAGCTAATATTAGCGTGTTCAAAAACAAACAAACAAACAATCACTAAAATTTAGGGCATTCAATTCCCCAGCATCTGCCTGACGTGAGGGCTTGATGCACTATTTTCAAAAATATTTTAAAAATTTCTTGACCTAAAGCATATTTTGTTCTTTCTCGGATGGGGAAATCGAAAAACTCACACTCCGGGGAATAAAACTGATTCTAACGTCCATTAATTCAAATCCCTTAGGCATATTGAAAGGTGCCCATGGCAGTGCCGCAATAATTTCATTTTTAAAGCCATATTCTTTAACTTTTGAAATAATTTTTTGGATTTATTTATTTTTACTTATAATTTCAACTTAACATAATTTTTATTGGTTTTTATGTCTAACTATTGAATAATTTTTTTTCTTTACACAATATAATTTTCTTAAATGAGGAAAGTTTGCGTTTTATATAATTTTTATAACTAAATTTTTTTTTACTAATTTAATATTTTACCTCAGTAAATGACACTAAATGTTTACGTGACCTTTTATACATTTTTTTTTTTAATGTATTTATTACTTAAATTTTTTTGTTAGTATTTTGTGTTTAAATAAATACATATTTTTACTTGTTGAAATTTTGATATATGTATATTAATGAAATTTGTTTAATGTTTTAATTTACATAATTTTTTTTTTAATTTAATATAAAGTTTTTAACTTTTAGTTTGATAATATTCTTTTTTTCAGTGATATAAGTGTTTATTTGTTTTAACAATTTTTTTTTTTTGAATTTTTCTCTTTTAGCATTTCAATATGTGTTTTTATTTTCATTTTATTGTTTTTACTTACGAGTTTTTTTTAAGCATGATCGTTATTTTGAATAAAAATTGTTTTAATTATTTAAGTGTTGATTTATTTTACAATTTTTTTTTTTATTTAATAATTTGGGAAAATTTTAAACAACGGTAGAAAAAGGCTTTGAAGAGATTTAAAAAAGGTATAATCGAAACAGCTGTCGCCTTGTCCGTCCTGATGTCACGTTGTTTAAATTTTTCCCAAATTATTATTAAATAAATTATAAAATTGCTTCAAATATATGTTTTCATACATTTAAAGCAATACAGGCACGCAATCCCCGATTAACTCTTACAATTTTTTTTTTAAAGTTATTTTGTTAACCTTTCTAATATGTTTAAAGATCTTTTCTTGTTTATATTTTTGTTTGATTTTAAATGCCTTTTCATATTTTCTTCAAGTTTTTTTTTAAATAAGAAATTTGATTTCATTAAGAAAAATGTTTCATATTATTTCAAAGATTTAATTTTTTTAAATAACAAATAAATTCTTATAAATTCTTTATAAATTTTACAGTTTTCAAGTTTTATTTTAAATATTTTTTCCTCTTAATTTTTCAGTTGTTTACTCTATTTAAGTTAATAATTTTTAAATAAATTTATTAAACTTTTTTCAACATATTATCAATTCATTTTTAATAATAAGTTTTTCTTTTAATTATTTGACTTTATTTAATAAAAAATAACCTATTAAATGTTAAACCGCTGTATTAAATGTATTAATTAATTAGCCCTCTCAGGCTTCCAAAAATTGCCGTAGTGGACGGTATTTCACGTCCCCATGGCGGGGTATTGGTTAAAGTTTTCAACTAGCAATAATCGCACCTCAGTAGAACTTCATTGGTTACGATATCGCCTCTGCGCAAAGCTAAATAACATCACCACAATATTAACTACTTAAATACGTTTGTGTATAAAATGTTTGAGAACTTGAATGCAAAACAAAAATTGAATGTGTGTAGCAATGAAAAATAGCAAATATTTATGTTTGCGATAAACAGCCCCAGCAGTAGCAACAGCAACAAAAAAGGTGGAAGGGTAAAACAAAAATTATCACAAATGAGTACCTAAAACATTTTACTTTGTCTCAATATGCAGAGACATGCCCGAATAATGAATGCACGCATACTTTTACATAAATACGTACGTACCAACGTATGCCCATCTACCAACAACTTGTTTAGTTTTACACAACCTTATACAATTGCAACAATGCAGAAAGATACTTGGAAGCCCATGAAAAGTATGTGCAAAATCAACCCCGTATGGCATGGGTGCATCAATATACACAAACAGACATACAATGTATGTTATATAAGCACGGATGTACTTATGTGCAGTGCATCGTGCTAGTTGCATTTGGGTGCTGCACTTTCAATTTCATTGCTTAGATATTACTTAAAGCTTTACCAACACTTAGCAAGTGAAAGTATTTTTAGTACTTATTGCTATCAATGTCTGTAAGATTACTTGTGAACAACGGAAGAGTGCTTTCAAGGATATTTGTACCTTTGGCTCGGTATTAATATCGGTTTATATGTAAAATTGTAAATTGTAACTTTCAGTGACTTTCTAAAAAAAACCACAAGTTTCACTTGATGAGTCTGAGAGCACCTTCAGTATACATACACGCTTTGTTTAAAATGCTTTTGTCGTTTCTCTCTGAAAGAATATGTTGATTGAGTACAAGAGTATGTAAACGTTTATCAAACGATTTGGTTAACAAAATGTACCC
This sequence comes from Eurosta solidaginis, assembly GCF_040869045.1. Taxonomy (NCBI): domain Eukaryota; kingdom Metazoa; phylum Arthropoda; class Insecta; order Diptera; family Tephritidae; genus Eurosta; species Eurosta solidaginis. The sequence goes on from NC_090322.1 coordinate 254,816,249, forward strand.
ATTAAACCAATCTGACTGCTGAAGTAAATTGAAAGTCTTTCCACCCTAATGTATATACATATATATGTACATACATATACATATACATTTTATATTTATTTATAGTGAATTTTTAGTACTTGTTAACAATTTGCACAAAACGGGGAAGTGTAAAAAAATTTGGGAGGTACATACATATCTACACGTGTATATTAGGGTAGTCCTTAAACAAATCAAATTTTGTGTTTAATCAGTTTCAGCTCTTGAAACGGTCATATTACTGTTAAAAATTTCATTTCTAAGTTTTTGGCCTTTATATGTCACATCTTCACTGTTTACCGGTTGAAAGAGTGAGACTAAAAAATCATACATTTGAAGAATGAGTTAAGCCCATTCTAACATACATATGTACATATATATGTAATATAAAAAAAGGAAAGCGATTCTTCATATGTATGTGTAGGGATGTTATCAATTTAATGTTGTTTTATTTATACTTGTTGTACGTTATACTTATTTTATTATTAGAACTCTAAATAAATAAATAAATTGTATCTTTCAAATTTTTTCTTAGTTCTTTCAAATAATTTTTCTTTTGAATGGTTTTTCATTAAAAAATAAAAACGAATTTAATTTTTTTCAAAGAAAAATTTTTATATGCAATAAGTGAGCAAAAATATTAGTAGTTAAACCTACAGTATACATATGTATTTCATTAATAAAAAAAATTACTAAATGAAATAAAAATTAGTTCAATTTCTCTTGCACGCACCAAAAAGTATTTCCCAAAATTTAGATAAAAATGTACCAAAATGTGTGAGTATGAAAAGAAAGAGCAACAAAACGGCAAAAACTTAAAGACAAAGTACGAAGCGTGCCGCGCGGCATCATATGGCTGAGTGGATAGAGGCATCCGCCTTAACACCATTATGATATGTGGATGATTTCGAGTTCTAAACTCAGCTCCCAAAAAGCTAGTACCCACCGCCGTATGTAAATTTTCCAATTTTTCTCTACAAAATTGTCCACTGATTCACATATGTATATTAATTACACCTGAAATTCTTTGATAAGGCCTATATGTATGCTGTGGAATTTATTTATATTTTGTTCAAATCCTGTCGAAAACCTCTGCTCTAAGGAAACAAACACGTAAACATAAAAAACAATTAGAATATTCACGTGATCCTGATTAGTAGATTATCTGCTAATGTGCTTTTATGTTTAAGCAACTGTAAAGAAACCATTTTTAAGCAGATACCTCAGTTGATAACGAGCTGACGTGAACACTCCAAGTATATTCCAAAATATTGGTAGAAATAAGAAATTCATGTGAAAATAAGGTCAAAAACATTAGCCGTGTTTTTTTACACCCATATACGTTTACGTTTGCGTGTAAAAAAAACGCTTATCCTCGCTTAGATAATGCTTAGGAGCCCCATATAGCGGCAGTGATTAAATAACTCGCTACAGCACAGGGTGCACCGAAAAGCGGAGACGCAACCTCTGATGGCCATAGTGTATAACATTTAGCTGAATCAGTTGCGATGAATTGTGGACACACATAGAATACATATAATTAGTGTAGATGTGTAACAGACACATATTTCAGTTGAATCTGAGTATAATGCGTATTGAAACTTAGTAGTACTAATTTTATGCCCGGCAATTTCAGAAGAGTAGATTAAGTTTGATGCATAGCAGTCCATATAAAGTTTAAGCGTAAACGTCTATAGATGTAAAAAAATCACAGCTATTATCAGCTTAATTGTTAATAATACATTTTACATAAAACAAGTAAGGAATTTTAAGTTCGGGTGAAACCGAACATTACATACACATACCCAGCTGTACACTTGAAATACTGTTGTTGTTTGTTTTGTGTGCTTAATAGTGTTACAAGGCTTCGCAATAATACACATACATATGGTTCTATTCTGAACTAATTTTCGTTAAAAAAAACCGAAAGGATACAGAGGCTAACACCAATGACCTTGAGCGGGTAATAATGCAGTTTTCCTTCAGATATGGGGATTTCCCTACTGTTTGATATAACAGAACAATAAACATAAACACACAAGTGCCATTGTAATAAAAAGCGTTATTACAAAAAAAAAGGGCAGGGTTATTAACGAAATTTTCCAACTTTTACTAGAAATAGCTTATTACCTATATCTACGCACTTTTACAAAATCTTCTATATGTATGTGTAATATTTATATTTTTAATATTTTTAATGAAAATATTTCCTGTTAAAAGGCATACATGTGCACCAAATTTTTCGTCGAGTTATGGCTCCAGAAACGTTGGGAAATGCATTGTAAGAATGTTTGAATTTTTTCCCATTTCTTGTTATAATGGCACAAAATACGATTGGTACAAAACGATTTTTTTCGCTAAGATTTAACTTTTTATTTTTGCCTACGACCCTTTTTAAAGTCATTTATATAAAAGTCGGCATGGTCCTTAACCATTCTTATCCATTTTTACTGCAAATATATCCTGCTATAAGGAAAATATGTGTACCCAATTTTTTCACGATATGTAAATTTTTCTGCGAGTTTTGGCTCCCGAAATATAGAAAATTGCTTAGTCATAAAAGGGGCGGTGCCACGCTCATTTGTAAAAATTTGCAGTTTTTCCTATTTATTGCTATAAATCCACTTGGGAAATGAAATACCATTGACATAAAGGTCTGTTTTGCAAAGATATAGCTTATTTTATTCGTCCACGACCCTTTTAAAAATCTTTTATATAAAAGTGGGCGTGGTCCTTAACCGATTTCGTTAATTTTTCTTCAAAGCATTCCCTCTAGTGAAGGCGAACTCTCTGCCGAATTTTGTTACAATAGGTTTAACGATTTTTGGTTTATGTTTAATAATATTTGTAAAATTGATTTTATCACAATTAGGCGGTGCCACGCCCATTTAAAATTTTTTTTTTTTAATTTTTATCAAGAGTTTCAATTTCAACATTCTAGGTTATTATTTACTGAATAATCAGGTTTTTTGTGTTTTCCAAAATGTTATATATATAAAAAATGGGCGTGGTTATGATTCGATTTCGCTCATTTCCAAATAAATCTATTCTGGGTCCAAATAAGCTCGTGCACCAAATTTGATGAAGATATGTCAATATTTACTCAAATTATCGTGTAACGGACAGATGGACAGACGGGCGGACGGACGGACATGGCTCAATCAAATTTTTTTTTCGATACTGATGCGTTTGATATATGGAAGTCTACATCTATCTCGATTCCTTTATACCTGTACAACCAACCGTAATCCAATCAAAGTTATAATACCCTGTGTACAAGTACAGCTGGGTATAAAAATTTAATCTCGGGAAGTTTTTATTTTGTATAAGAGCACAAATTTTGTAAGAAATTAAAACAACTCAACAAAAAAATATTAATAAGCTATAAAACTAGCATTTAGTGGAAAAAAAAACAGGAAATTTAAATAAATTTATTATATTGATATTAGAAAATTGTATAAACTAATATAAGCATGTCTCGCTAATTAAATACAGATGATAAATTTATTATATTATTTCTTCAGTCAGTTCAAATAAGACAAACAAAACTCACAACTAGTAATATGTATGTATATAGAGATTGAAATAACACTGTATCACAAATTCCAATTTTTTTTTCTGCACGAGAGACGCCCTTACGAGATTCCTATGTAAAATCACCCCTGATTTCGAAAATCAAAGTTATTTTTAATTCTATGGTAAAGTTTTTGAGATATTTACGAAAACGGTTTTTTCAAAAAAAAAAATAAATGAGTCCACTTAATCATATATATCTCAAGAACGAATTGAGCAATTCCAAAACAGTTTGAAGCTTTTAAAAGGTAATACAATTTTTTTGCTAGGTCCTGCAGATTCAAAGATAACGAACAATCATTACGGATTTTTTCCATTTTTTTTGGAATTGCTCAATTCGTTCATGAGATATATGTATATGATTAAGTGGACCAATTTTTTTTTTTTTTTAACATTTGTTCGTAAATATCTCAAAAACGTTACCATAGAATTAAAAACAACCTCGATTTTCTTAATCAGGGGGTGATTTTACATAGGAATTTCATAATGGCGTCTCTGGTGCATTTTGGCCGTAAACCAGTGTAATTTATGGCGTCCGCAAATATGGTATATTTATAAATCTGCTTAAATGTTGTATGTACATATACCCGAGGCAACGACCCTAATATTTTTGCAAAACCTAATAAACAAAATAACCAAGTTTTAAAAAATTCAAATTTTAAATATTATTTGCAGAATTCCTTATTTTTTGAACTTTAGTACGAGTTGAGAAACGTTTGTTATTTATTCTTTCATTAATTATACTCAGCTGAGCAGAGCTCACAGAGTATATTAATTTTGTTCGCATAACGGTAATCCGTAACGGCATAAACTAATCGAGATAGATATAGCCTTCTATATATCAAAATGATCTGCGCGAAAAAAGAAATTCATTTAGCCATGTCCGTCCGTCCAACGATAACTTGAGTAAATTTTAAGGTATCTTGATGAAATTTGGTATGTAGGTTTCTGGGCGCACATCTCAGATCGCTATTTAAAATAAACGAAATCGGACCATAACCATGCCCACATTTTCGATATCGAAAATTTCGAAAAAACGAAAAAGTGCGATAATTCATTACCAAAGACGGCTAAAGCGATGAAACTTGGTAGGTGGGTTGACCTTATGACGCAGAATAGAAAATTAGTACAATTTTGGACAATGGGCGTGGCACCGCCCACTTTTAAAAGAAGGTAATTTCAAAGTTTTGCAAGCTGTAATTTGGCAGTCGTTAAAGATGTCATTATGCAATTTGGCAGAAAGGTTACTCCTAAAAACTATATGCGTGCCACATAAAAATTAACAAAATCGGATTACGAACACGCCCACTTTTTAAAAAAAAATTTTTTTTAAAGTAAAATTTTAATAAAAAATTTAATATCTTTACAGTATATAAGTAAATTATGTCAACATTCAACTCCAGTAATGATATGGTCCAACAAAATACAAAAATAAAAGAAAATTTCAAAATGGGCGTCGCTCCGCCCTTTTGCATTTAATTTGTCTAGAATACTTTAATGCCATAAGTCGAACAAAAATTTACCAATCCTCGTGAAATTTGGTAGGGGCATAGATTCTATGACGATAACTGCTTTCTGTGAAAATGGGCGAAATCGGTTGAAGCTACGTCCAGTTGTTATACACAGTCGACGGTCTGTCCTTCCGCTCGGCCGTTAACACGATAACTTGAGCAAAAATCGATATATCTTTACTAAACTTAGTCCACGTACTTATCTGAACTCACTTTATCTTGGTATACAAAATCGCCGTAATCCAACTATGACCACGCCCACTTTTTCCATATCGAAAATTACGAAAAATGAAAAAAGTGCCATAATTCTATACCAAATATGAAAAAAGGGATGAAACATGGTAATTGGATTGGTTTATTGACGCAAAACATAACTTTGGAAAAAACTTTGTAAAATGGGTGTCACACCTACCATATTAAGTAGAAGAAAATGAAAAAGTTCTGCAGGGCGAAATCAAAAGCCTTTGGAATCTTGGCAGGAAAATTGTTCGTGGTATTACATATATAAATAAATTAGCGGTACCCGACAGATGATGTTCTGGGTCACCCTGGTCCACAGTTTGGTCGATATCTCGAAAACACCTTAACATATACAACTAAGGGCCACTCCCTTTTGAAACCCTCATTAGTACCTTTTTGATACCCATATCGTACAAACACGTTATAGAGTCACCCCTGGGCCACCTTTATGTCGATATCTCGAAAAGGCAACCACATATAAAACTAAAGCCCACTCCCTTTTAAAATACTCATTAACACCTTTCATTTGATACCCATATCGTACAAATAAATTCTAGAATCACCCCTGGTCCACCTTTATGGCGATATCTCGAAAAGGCGTCCACCTATAGAACTAAGGCCAATTCCCTTTTAAATACTCATTAACACCTTTCATTTGATACCCATATCGTACAAACGCATTCTAGAGTCACCCCTGGTCCACATTTATGGCGATATCTCGAAAAGGCGTCCACCTATAGAACTAAGGCTCACTCCTTTTTAAATACTCATTAACACCTTTCATTTGAGGATTTGTGCTAGAATTGGAAGAACTTTGTACGTTCCCATCTAATTTATGCAACCTTCTTCTGTCGTCACCAATTCAGAATAGTGTGTTCGAAAAATATTTTTTAAAACTGCTTCGCATTCTACTCGCTTCTCGGACGCGGTTCCTTCTTATAGTTGATACTTTATCTTAAATCTTTAGATCAAAGTAGGTTTGCCCTCCCATTAACTTTTATCTTTGGATTTATCCCAGGTACCGTTTATTGTTCTTTCCTTTTGGACCGGCTTTATGTTAGTTTTGCACACATAGTATATTAACTTTGATTGGATAACGGTTGTTTGTACAGGTATAAAGGAATCGAGGTAGATATAGACTTCCATATACAACGATACCTTGGGTAAATATTGAGATATCTTCACCAAATTTGTCACACGAGTTTATCTGGACCCAGAACAGATTGCTATTGAAAATGAGCGAAATCGGATGATAACCACGCCCACTTTTTATATATATATAACATTTTCGAAAACACAAAAAACCTAATTATTTAGTAAATAATACACCTAGAATGTTGAAATTTGACGTGTGGACTGATGATTGAGACTCTTGATAAAAATTTGAAAAAAAACAATTTTTGTTGTTATATCGGCCTACTGATTTGTAAGATCGTGAGTATGAATCGAGCTCAAGGCCTAACAATGATTATTTTATCATGAAAAAATTAAAAAAAAATTTTTTAAATTAGAATAGAAGAAATAAAAAATTTAGACAACTTCGTTTCTTGCCAATTGATAATCACAGCACTGCGACTTCTGTTACAAAATAGTTGTGAAAATTGGACTTGTTAATGACGAATAGAAGTAGAAATAATGAAGGCAAATAAAAAACCGCTGTGATAGCTGAATGCTTATAGCAGCGGCTAAACGCTGCCGATGAAGGGGAATTTAGCAGTTCCCGAAATGGATCTATACAACGAGCTTTGGCAGTTGTCTAAATTTTTTCTTTCTTCTATTCTAATTTAAAATTTTTTCAATTACGAAAAAATATATCATAACAATAATAGTGATAAAATAATCACTGCTAGGCCTTGAGCTCGATTCAAACTCACAATTTGAAAATTTTTTTAAATGGGCGTGGCACCGCCCACTTGTGATAAAATAAATTTTACAAATACGATTAAACATAAATCAAAAATCGGTAAACCTATCGTAACAAAATTCGGCAGAGAGGTTGCCTTTACTATAAGGAATGCTTTGAAGCAAAACTAACGAAATCGGTTAAGGACCACGCCCACTTTTATATAAAAGATTTTTAAAAGGGTCGTGGAGGAATAAAATAACTTATGTCTTTGCAAAAAAGAGCTTTATATTAATGGTATTTCAATTCCCAAGTGGTTTTATAACAATGAATAGGAAAAACTTCAAATTTAAAAAAATGGGCGTGGCACCGCCCCTTTTATGACTAAGCAATTTTCTATGTTTCGGGAGCCATAACTCGAAGAATAATTAACGGATCGTAATAAAATTGGGTACACAGATTTTCCCTATGGCAGGAAATATTTCTAGAAAAAATGGACGAGATCGGTTAAAGACCACGCCCACTTTTATATAAAATATTTTTAAAAAGGTCGTAGACGAAAAAAATAAGGTATATCTTAGCGAAAAAGAGCTTTGTATCAATAGAATTTTACTTTCGAAATTGAATTATAACATTAAATTGGAAAACACTAAAATTTTTGAAAATGGGTGTGGCACCGCCCCTTTTATGACTAAGCAATTACATATCGTACTAAAATTGTGTACACATAATTTTCTTATAACAGAAAATATTTCTAGTAAAAATGGACGGGATCGGTTAAAGACCACGGCAACTTAGATACAAAACAAGTTTAAAAAGGTTGTAGTCTAGAATAATAAGCTATAATTTAGCAAAAAATAGTTTGTAATCAATATATTTCAATTATCAAGTTGTAAGAGGAAATAGGGAGACACTTTTTTTAAACGGGCGGTGCCACGTGTTATGTAGAAAAGTAATTTATCTGAAATGAAATGTGCAATTGAAGCTCACGCTGAGTATATAATGTTCGGTTACACCCGAACTTATACACCTTTACTTGTTTATTACTGCTACTTTAAGTATAATTATGCCCTCAGCGCTACCTGTTACAGGCTGTTAATGAATTCAATATAATTTCTAATTACATGTATCGATCTTAATTTTTCCGTTTAGAAATCATATTTTCTTTATATTTTTAGATTTTTTTAGTTTGTAAACTTAATTTTCTTCACAGTCTGTGTAAATGTTCTTCTACCTTCAAGGAAATGTTAAAAATATTTTATTGAATTATAAATTGCCAAAAGTTCACGGAGCTAACTTTCTTGTAAAAAAAGACAATGGTTTTAGTATATTATTCCTAGTTTGCCGCAACACTGTTTGAGCCTCTACGGCTAATGATAGTGCCACTACACTTATCACTGACACATTCTACAGTTCAACAACGACAATTTTTTTTATCGTTAAATGTTTTTTTGGCAAAAACTTACAAAAACAATGCTTTTAGGCATATATTCAGATCTCAGATGCATGTACATATGTCTGTTTGGATTCTCTTTTGTCAGTTCTTGTACTAAATCTGTCAGAGTTTCCTTCTAGAATGTCTGGGAGAACATGGGGCAGAAAACTGCAAGGAGAGCATGCCCATTAATAAATGTGGTAATTGCGTAGATGCCAATAATCAGTTAGGTTTTAAGCTCAATATAGACCATAACATAATGAGCCATGACTGCCCAGTTTATCAAAGGAAGCTTAAATTGGAAAGACAACGAGTTGGTTTTTAGCAACCAAGACGTACAGGCCCAGTAATAAATGTTTTTGATTTGAAATGTGTCTACTTGATTATTTGTAGTTTGTTAGCAAATAAAGCAGAGCTCGAGAAAATGATAGAAGAAGTGGATCCGGACATTGTTTTATGCTCAGAAACACATATAACTTCAGATATTCTTGATTCTGAAATTAATATTGCACCGTATACATTAATTCGCTGCGACTCTCATAGTAGACATACGGGAGGGGTCGTATGTATGGTGTGTTATAGTAAAATTAAAGCAAGTGGACATTAAGTGGCATATAGGTGTGTTGTACCATTCCCCAAGTTCTAGTGACAGTGAATTTTTAAATCACGTAGAGAGTATTTTATCAGAAGTATTAGAATCAGGTACGAATTCCCTTCTAGTTGGAGATTTCAATATAAACTTAAATATTAACTCTTCGAGTAGCTACAAACTGAATGAAATTTGTGCACGTAGCGCAATGAAACAAAAAATAAATTTCAATACAAGAGTCGCGGAAACTTCTCAAACAAAAATAGATTTATTATATGCAAACGCTGATATACTGTCTTGTGTAAATCTTGAAGACCACAGAATATCCGATCACGAAACTATTTCATTTGCTATAAAAGTAAGTAATTCAAACCCGTTACGAAGAGTCATTTCATCAACATCCTGGGAGAATTATTCGGCCGATAACTTGACGACCCTACTGAGGAATTGCGATCTCAGTTTAATAAGAAGCATGAATGTCAACGACATGGTCAACTAAATATAAATACTTGTTTACTAGATTGTATGGGAGTACTAACGTTTGAAAAAAACAGTACGGTAAAGTTAAGAAATAAATGGTATGACCAAGAATTGACAGAATTGAATAAACTAAAATACCGGTTGCACGCACAAGCTAGAGCAACGGGTGACTATACCGAATATAACATGGTAGCGAAGTACTACAAAAAACTAATCAAATTTAAAAAGATTAAATACATGGAGAATAATATTAATTTCAATATTTCAGATAGCAGGCTAATGTGGAAGTATCTTAAGCATGCTGTAAACTTAACGGGGCCAAAAGAAAAGATCTTGACGGTGATCGTAAAAGGTGTGACATATGATACACCCCGCGATATTGCTGAAGCATTGAACTCCTTCTTTATAGATAGCATTGTTGATATAAACAGTGAAATTGAAGTTGTTCAGAGTCAGAGCGACTTCCAATTTACAACTAGGTCATGTTTAAAATTCGAAGAAATTACGGTTGAGGATGTTATACGTATAGCAAAAAAGGTTCAAAAATAAAACTGGGGGGAAAAATTTACTTTCAGAAGGCGTAATTAAAGATTCGGTATCGTACATGGGTTTCTTCTATGCAACCGCTATAAACAAATCCATGACTACTGGAATAGTGCCAGACATGTGGAAAATTTCGACAATAGTACCAATTAGGAAAGTAAAAGATTCAATAATGGCAGAAGAATTAAGGCCGATAAATACATTGCCGAACATAGAAAAAATTCTGGAAACTGTAATAAAAAATCAACTGCTTAATTACTTAGAAAATAATAAAATCCTTATAAAGGAACAATCCGGTTTCCGAGAAAGTCACTCTTGCGATACGGCGTTAAATTACGTCATATCTAGTTGGAAGGAAGAGCTGAGCCTAAAAAAACATATAGTAGCAGTTTTCATTGACCTGAAAAGAGCGTTCGAAACAATTGATAGGAATATAATGCTCGATAAACTACAAAAAATTGGTATTAGGGAAAAGGAATTGCAGTGGTTTAGAAGCTTCTTATCAGACCGGAAACAAAGAACAACCATCGAGTCAGTAGTATCATCCGAGGCACAAGTGGACATAGGTTTACCACAAGGGTCGGTATTAGCACCAATCCTGTTCAACATTTACATAAACGACATATCATCGGCACTGAAATATAGTAAAATCAGGTTGTTTGCAGATGATGCGCTACTTGAAGTAAATGAAACGGACATTTCAATAGCAAGGAGCAAAATGCAAGAAGATTTGGACTCATTGTATAGATGGCTTTGCACTAATAAACTCAAGCTCAACGTTAACAAAACTAAGTTCGTGGTTTTATCTAGGACGACCAATAGAGAATCACTTAATTTTGATCTAAAAATAATGAATACGAGCATTGAGGATGTCAAAATATTTAAGTACTTAGGGATCCTGATTGACAATAATGAGGTTTACAGATCATATTGATTATATTGTTGCCAAAATGGGCAAAAAAATTGGATTTTGGAAGAGATCGTGTAAACTTATTAGTAAGAAATATAAGTTGAAAGTTTATAGATCCATCATAGAACCGCACTTCTTATATTGCCCCACAATATTCTTTATCGCCAATGAAACACAAGTCGACAGGTTACAAGTTATGCAAAACAAAGTTATGAGGCTATGAGGTTTATATTGAAAATGAGGTACGACACTTCCATAAAGAGTATGATCGATGCACTAAACTGGTTGAGTGTGAAACAGTTGATATTTTACCATAGTATGAAATTTGTATTTTATATCAAGCATGGTAAATTACCAGCCTACCTAAGTGAAAAACTTGTTTATGTGAATGAAATCCATTCTTACATAATCAGGGAAAATAATAATTTTAGATTACCTCTTCTCAAAACAGAAATGGACAAGCAAAATATATTTTACAAAGGCCTGAAATGTTTTAATGAACTACCTAATCATGTTAAAAATTGTGAAAACTTAAACACCTTCAAAAAAAGTTTATTAGAATATTGCAAAACCCTTCCAATAAGATAAATATTTTGTATCTGTATTTCATGTTACTAATCCTTGAGCGTACAGGGCAATCCAAACAGACATAGAGGAACCTTATGCATCAGGTTAAATACATATATTGCTCGCAATCAAATTAGGAAAGAATTCCTGAAAATATCGTCCCAGACAAACAGTTGGAGTATTCATGTGAATCACGTATATTCCTAAAACAATGATATATTATAATTAATTATGTTTACATAAAAGCTGGTACAGGGAGGATTGGAAACACGTCCTTTCCAACCGTCCGATAAGAGTGGCTTATTCTGCTGAGCTGCTAGCTTTTGGGTTGACCGGAATCAAATGCATTCCGACAGCATAAATAATAAAACTGGGTAATCATACGTCTTGGAGTAGGGCAGGATTGAGAACACGTCCTTCCAACCTCCCAATGATATGACTCCAAGACACGCCCGTTGGGACCACCAGTTCCCGTGCTGATCGGAATCTCATGCATTCCGACACCCCAAACGCTAGAAATCCTATTATTATTAAAATGTATTTAAAAATTTGTAATAATCTAAGTTTTAGGCTTAAAACGCCGTAATAATAAATAAATAATAATAATAATAATTATCGGCAACTTTATCATTATTGCATATCGTCGCTTGGTGCGCAATACCGCGTATTTGTAAAAAGCAATACCGTGTATTTGATAGAAGCCAAATTGTGTAGGAGGAAGAAAAAACTAATTTTTAGCCAAACCGTTGCTCCAATCTTGAACTGATCTAACATTTTATTTCTTTTCAGGTTGCCTCACCATGTACATATAATAATTTACCAAAAAAAGCATTCAAACAGCAGAAAAATGACTTTTTTTTAAATACGCGGTATTGCATTTCTTTATTTCAAAGAAAATAGGTTCCATAAGTCATTTTATTTATTATTAGCAAATTCTATTCTATTTATATTTTTTAAATAAAGTTAAATTAGTGTTAAAATAACTATGGAATCAGGTGGTATGACTTTCTTAAGTTGTTGTAAATGTTCAAATTCAGTTTTGGGTATTTTCAAACGTGAGTTGTAGAGTGCAGAGGGTATATATTTTCCTAAATTCTTTTTAGATCGGCTGGGTAGTATCTTGTAATCATCGTTAAAATTTAGTTTGAATTGGATTGTTCCGTTAGGTAAGTATTTTAATAAACGCAAATTATTAACGACATGTTCTCCTGTTCCCATACCAGGTCGTATAGAAGAGCTGTATGTATAGAATTGTTTGTTGCTATAATCTTTAAAAAAGGTATGGTCTACAAAACTGGCTTCATATGGGAATGGCTTTACTCGCGATTCCTCTGTTGCAAGAGCATATTGGCTTGGAAGGTATACTTGCTTATTTTTCAATTTTCTCTCAATCACTGAGTGAACAGAATCTACTTCCATCTGAGTATGACCTTCCTCTAAATATTTATGATAAATTTCAACTTTGTACTCTGTAGACAAGTTTAGAAGAGCGTTAACAAAGGCAATATTTCTATTCTGATAGGTACATCCATCTGTATATATGTAGATACAGCAACTGTTTTTGGATCATCCCGAAGCAATTAAGATATGTAATCGACATAAAATGATGTAAAAGTGGATGATTTCAGATTGGCCTCGGTTTCATCGAACCAATAAAATAACAATTTTTTTGTACATAAATTGTAAATGGTAAAGTTATGTACAGCGACCTTCATCTTAAAGTATGAGGAACTGGCATTTACTTTAGGGCATAACTTAGGACCTTGGACATCAGCTGTAATTAAATGTATTTCACCATTTATTGCTAACAACTTAAAATAAAAAATAAAAAACAACCTTTATCTTTTGATTTTTCTTCTCTTGCCGCATTTTTTCGTTCAATGTGGATATTATACTCATGTTCAGAAATATTTCCTTCTTTGAATCCGATACAGATATTTTTTTGGTTTAAATAAGGACAAATTCTTCTCATAAAACACAGCGTCAAAAACCTTTCTAGAAGCGATTGGCTGCGATAATTTATCGGCTTCCCCGTTTATAAACCTTGTAAAGATCAGATTTTGTCACAAAAATAGGTTCTAAACATAGCTTACTTGAAGAAGCTCTGCAATAATGCGAAGGCAACTTAGGTAAGGCTTCAAAAAAAGTTTTCAAGTACTTTCTCTTGGTTTAGTAAATTTTTTTTCAATTATATATCAAGAAGAAAATGTTTAATATTTTCCTAAAAAAGCATGCTTTAATTTATAGAGTAAAAAATCAAAGTATATATTTACAAAGTTACTAAAATAAAGCCTACATTCAACTCTACACATCTTTGTGTAATATTCAAAACTAAAATATAAGCGGTATTGCGCCCAATTTTTTTTTTTTTAATTTTATACGCGGTATTACCCTTGATTTTTATTTGGGGTTTTGTTGATAAAAGCGGCGGAATTTTAACATAAATACAGTAAGGGCGATGAGTCCTAGTCGGGGTAACGAAATCTCGTTTTTGGAAATTTTGGTATATACGCGGTATTGCGCGCCAAGCGACGATATGTTGTAATGTTGGATGATTGCTATTGGCGCACTATCCACACGATAATCACTTATTTTAGCGTTCACGTACTATTTTTTAATTAAGAGCTTTGTATTTTTGTTTGACTTCGTTTTTGTTTTTTTTAAATATATTGAGCTTTTTTCTTCCATTTTTTGTTTCTTTAACTTATTTTCACCTACCCAACCAAAAATCTTTTTCCCTTCCCATATACAAACCTTTGCATTTATCGCCATTTTTGTAGTCATTTTGCCAGTTGTAATTTATTATGAAAGTCGCAACAGTCTGTGTTCTTTCTTTTAATTCTTTGTAGTTTGTTTATTGATTTTTTGCACAAAGTAAGCAAATTCACAGCCTTTGATACTTCAATTAAAATAATTTTCAGTATTTTTTAATTTATTTTTCACAACCTATTTTTGTATTAAATAAATTCTTTGCACTTGCTCCACTTTTATTTTACGTTTAGTTTTTTTCCTTCTTTTCTAAATTCTAAATTTTTTGTCTTTACACTTTGCAGTATCTTTAACAACTGAGTTTTCGAGCGTTTTGCACCTCTATCTATAGGCCTTGAGCGGTGCCGATTGCAGCGAGTTTACCAATTCGTTTAACGTACCGGATGCCAGCAATGTTACAGTCTCTCGCATTTACGTATGGGATATGCACGCGCAAACATTTATACATGCACACACACATAAATATAAGGCAATGGCGGGAGTGTGACATTAACAGTTAAATACTCCTTGTACTAAATTGTTTATGCCTGTATGTGCATGTGTGTAGCTTTTTGACTTTGGTGTAAATAATTATGAGTTGCCTTCTTTTATTCATAATTATTTCCAAAATTATAGTTACCTATCAGACATGAGATCTTAAATTTGTTGTTTTCATGCGTGTGTACGTAAATTGTAAAAAAACCGGCTAAATGCTTTGCTCACACTGGGAAGAGTATTGATACTTGAGTATTTGCGTAATTGGTGCTTAACACGGGGCCTTCCGCCTCCCTGAAATTAAGCTCTATTTTGAATTATGTAGTCCGTTTTCTGAGCAGATTTTTGCTTGTCTCTTGTATAATATTTCCATTTTACAACGCTGACTAAAAAAATGTGAAACACAACGGAAACAGAAACATCAAATTTGGACTTCTTTGTACTAAAAAACAAGTAAGGAAGGCTAAGCTCGGGTGTAACCGAACATTACATGCTCAGCTGCCAAATTACAGCTTGCAAATCTTTTCAAAACTTTTAAATTACCTTCTTTTAAAAGTGGGCGTCGCCACGCTCATCGTCAACAATTTTACTAATTTTCTATTCTGCGTCAAAGGTCAACTCACCTACCAAGTTTCATCGCTTTATCCGTCTTTGGTAATGAATTATCGCACTTTTTCGGTTTTTCGAAATTTTAGATATCGAAAAAGTGGGCGTAGTTATAGTCCGATTTCGTTCATTTTAAATAGCGATCTGAGATGAGTGCCCAGGAACTTACATACCAAATTTCATGAAGATGCTTCAACATTTACTCAAGTTATCGTGTTTACGGACGGACATGACTAAATGAATTTCTTTTTTCGCCCAGATCATTTTGATATATAGAAGTCTATATCTATCTCGATTAGTTTATGACGTTACGGCGTATCGTTATGCGAACAAAATTATTATACTCTGTGAGCTCTGCTCAGCTGAGTATTATTAGGATTTCCAAAACTGCATACTTAGATAAATTTTGATTAAAGAGTTTGAATTTTTTATGAAGGTTTTTTAAGCCTTAGAGTTTTAGAGGATTAAAGAGTATTTTAGCAAACTTTAGCGTCGATACAGGTATATGTAGGCAGGCTCCACCATTATTAAAATCATTGCATAGATTGCAATTTTTGCTGATTGTTAAGCCTATACCCACGGCCCACAAGAAGAAAATACAGCATACAAATATAGCGTATAGCCTCGACAAGATCCTGAAAACAGTTTTGTGACAGTCCAGAAAATAATCTTGAAACAGCGTACACAATTGAGAATGAGTCCAGAGATAAAACCACAATGACCTATAGAAAGAAGGATGTATTGGATATTTTAAAAAAGTGGGGCCCGGAGTATTGGGATGAAGTACTGTGTTACTTTTTTTCTGAATAGTCCCCAAATGGTGATGAAATAGTTACGAAATCGATCTCGAAATGATCTGGCAATAATTAAAAATTATCCCGTATAAATCCTTTTATTATGTATCTCGAACAGCCTCTAAATAGTCTAAAAAACATTCCCGAAACGATCCGACATAATCTCGAAAACAACCTCGAAACTATTCACAAATAATTCCGAAATAGTCACGAAATGGTCAAGGCTATATTATTACGAAACAGTACCAAGAAACTTATCCGAAACAGTATCAACATGATCTCGATACAGTCCTAAAAATTCTTGCAATAGCCCCTTAAAGGACCCTAAAACAAGCCCAAAAAAAGGCTCTTAGCCAGTCATAAATATTCTAGAAATGGTCCCGAAACGATTTCGAGCACAGTCTCCACCTGGCCCAAATAATTCCAAATTTATTTCCCCGACACCCCCCGACAAATTGACCCGTAGTGTTCCATAAAAAGCCTTAAAATTACCCGGAAAAAACAACCAAAAAATTTGAAATGATGATTTAAACAATCCCGAATTTGTACACATGAGGTCCTGAAAAGATCCTTAAACAGTCCCGAAATAGTTCCAAATTGATCTCGAAATATTCGCGAATAATTCCCCAACACAATTCCGAAATAATGTTCTAAACAATCCGGAAACAGCATAGATACAGAGAAATTTCCGATGTGATCTTTAAAACAGCCGCGCACAGATCTCGAAATAGACCCTAAATAATCCTAAAATCATTCCGGATGATACACTGCTCACATTACCATTTTTCATTAAGGCTCAATCTAAGTTACCCACATACCAAAAATTGGTAGACCATGATATTTTGGTGTGAGGTAAAAAAATCAAAAGGGCGATTTATAAAAAGGGTTTGAAGATATTGTACCAAAGAAAGGGGCGGGGCTGGGCGAGAATACCGCTAACTTTTCCAAAATTCATATACCTCTATAAAGACGGTAGACTTGATATCACTTTTCATAGTAAATATACTTAAGGCTATAACGGATTAAAATAATTAAAATATTACTGTTCCTCTGTTTTTAAAAAGAATGTAGCCAGTAGATCATTCCACACTTTTGTCCATCTCTGGATAAAATTTCATTAAAATCCGTTCTGGCGTTATTGAGTCACAAAACAGTTAAAAAAGTATTAAAAAGTAACTTTTACCAGAGGGTGCGAGACCTCTCTTTTTCCAAAGAAAAAACATGGCCAGTAGATTGTTGCAAACTCTTGGCAGACTGACGTTAATATCATATTAGTAAAATTAATCCATTTGTACCACAACTAAAAGGATCTTTGAGAAACGAAAAAAAAACAAGTAAGGAACGCTAAGTTCGAGTGTAACCGAACATTACATACTCAACTGAGAACTATGGAGACAAAATAAGGGAAAATAACCATGTACGAAAATAAACCTAGGGTAACCCTGGAATGTGTTTGTATGACATGTGTGTCAAATGGAAGGTATTAAAGAGTACTTTAAAAGGGAGTGGGCCATAGTTCTATAGGTGGACGCCGTTTAGGGATATCGCCATAAAGGTGGACCAAGGGTGACTCTAGAATTTGTTTGTATGATATGGGTATGAAATGAAAGGTGTTAATAAGTATTTTAAAAGGGCGTCGGCTTAGTTCTATAGGTCTACGACTTTTCGAGATATCGCCATAAAGGCGGACCAGGGGTGACTCTAGAAAGTGTTTGTACGATATGGGTATGAAATGAATGGTGCTAGTGGGTATTTTAAAAGGGAGTGGGCCTTAGTTCTATAGGTAGACGCCTTTTCGAGATATCGCCATAAAGGTGGACCAGGGGTGACTCTAGAATTTGTTTGTACGATATGGGTATCAAATGAAAGGTGTTAATGAGTATTTTAAAAGGGAGTAGGCCTTAGTTCTATAGGTGGACGCCTTTTCGAGATATCGCCATAAAGGTGGGCCAGGGGTGACTCTAGAATTTGTTTGTACGATATGGGTATCAAATGAAAGGTGTTAATGAGTATTTTAAAAGGGCGAGGGCCTTAATTCAATAGGTGAACTCCTTTTCGAGGTATCGCCATAAAGGTAGACGAGGGGTGACTCTAGAATTTGTTTGTACGTTATGGGTATCAACTGAAAGGTGTTAATGAGTGTTTTAAAAGGGAGTGGGCCTTAGTTCTATAGGTGGACACCTCTTCGAGATATCGTCATAAAGGTGGTCCAGGGGTGACTCTAGAATGCGTTTGTAAAATATGGGTATCAAATGAAAGGTGTTAATGAGTATTTTAAAAGGGAGTGGGCCTTAGTGCTATGGGTGGACGCCTTTTGAGATATCGCAAGAAAGGTGGACCAGGGGTCACTCTAGAATTTGTTTGTACGATACGGATATCAAATGAAAGGTGCGAATGAGTATTTTAAAAGGGAGTGGGCCTTAGTTCTATAGGTCTACGACTTTTCGAGATATCGCCATAAAGGTGGACCAGGGGTGACTCTAGAAAGTGTTTGTACGATATGGGTATGAAATGAATGGTGCTAGTGGGTATTTTAAAAGGGGGTGGGCCTTAGTTCTATAGGTAGACGCCTTTTCGAGATATCGCCATAAAGGTGGACCAATCGCGACTCTAGAATGTGTTTGTACGATATGGGTATGAAATGAATGGTGTTAGTGAGTATTTTAAAAGGGAGTGGGCCTTAGCTCTATAGGTGGACGCCTTTTCGAGATATCGCCATAAAGGTGGACCAGGGGTGACTCTATAATGTGTTTGTACGATACGGGTATCAAATTAAAGGTATTAATGAGGGTTTTAAAAGGGGGTGGTGGTAACTGTATATGTGAAGGCATTTTCGAGATATCGACCAAAATGTGGACCAGGGTGTCCCAGAACATTATCTGTCGGGTACCGCTAATTTATTTATATATGTAATACCACGAACAGTATTCCTGCCAAGATTCCAAGGGCTTTTGATTTCGCACTGCAGAACTTTTTCATTTTCTTCTACTTAATATGGTAGGTGTCACACTCATTTTACAAAGTTTTTTTCTAAAGTTATATTTTGCGTCAATAAACCAATCCAATTACCATGTTTCATCCTTTTTTCGTATTTGGTTTAGAACTATACCATTTTTTTCATTTTTCGTAATTTTTGATATCGAAAAAGTGGGCGTGGTCATAGTCGGATTTCGGCCATTTTTTATACTAATACATCGTGAGTTCAGATAAGTACGTGAACTTATTTTAGTAAAGATATACCGACTTTTGCTCACGTTATCATGTTAACGGCCTAGCGGGAGGACAGACGGTAGACTGTGTACAAAAACTGGGCGTGACTTCAACCAATTTCGCCCTTTTCACAGAAAACAGTAATAGTCCTAGAGTCTAAACCCCTACCAAATATCACAAGGATTGGTAAATTTTTGTTCGACTTATGGCATTAAAGGTATCATAGACAAATTAAATGAAAAAGGGCGGGGGCACTCCCATTTTGAAATTTTCTTTTATTTTTATATTTTTTCGCACCATATCATTACTGAAGTTGAATATTGACATAATTTACTTATATACTGTAAAGATTTTAAATTTTTTGTTAAAATTAGAATTAAAAAAATTTTTTTTAAGTGGGCTTGGTCGTTCTCCGATTTTGCTAATTTTTATTAAGCATACATATAGTATATAGGAGTAATGTTCCTGCCAAATATCATCGTGATATCTTCAACGACTGCCAAATTACAGCTTGTAAAACTTTTAAATTACCTTCTTTTAAAAGTGGGCGGTGCCACGCCCATTGTCCAAAATTTTACTAATTTTCTGTTCTGCGTCATAAGGTTAAGCCACTTACCAAGTTTTATCGCTTTATCCGTCTTTGGTAATGAATTATCGCATTTTTCCAGTATTTCGAAAAAGTGGGCGTGGTTATAGTCCGATATCGTTCATTTTAAATAGCGATCTGAGATGAGTGCCCAGGAACCTACATACCAAATTTCAACACGATACCTCAAAATTTACTCCAGTTATCGTGTTAATGGACGGACGGGCGGACATGGCTCAATCAATTTTTTTTTCGATACTGATGATTTTGATATATGGAAGTCTATATCTATTTCGATTCCTTTATACCTGTACAACCAACAGTTATCCAATCAAAGTTAATATACTCTGTGAGCTCTGCTCAACTGAGTATAAAAATGCGATAAGAAATGTGTCTGTCCTGACTATTAAGTCCTGTAAGCATAATTAAGAATTTATTAATATCATTATTACTATCCGAAAATTGTTTTATGATGAGATAATTTTGCTCATTTCACTAATTTCACTTCCAATTTAAATTTGTTCATAAGATATTTGATAACAAAAATGTGTAATCTTTGGGATTTGTGGGTTCAACCAGATATTCCTAACCCCTCCTTAATACTGTTTCTGGCTACGCCCATGGATATGAGATATTCGACTCACAAAGTCGTTTGTACTAAATAATAAAAATGTTAGGAGTGTTTCTGCTCTCTGCTCTACAAGTCGTTTAAGTGAGTGCACGATATTGATTCGATAAGTGATCTATCTACTCTTTCTTATCATTACGGAGAAATTGAACTTTTTATTTGTTTTATTCTTTTTATTTTTTTATGAACTTTTGCCTGGCATTTTTTGGTAGAATTAAAATTTTTATTTGTACAGGTTTTTGGCACAAAGCAAAAAAATAAACACCTCGAAATGTATGTATGTGTACAATGCTATATGCATAAGTACATAGATATTAGGTATTTCTTTATTATTTATCCCAATTCCTATACATAAAACATAATAGTATTTGTCAATATGGCAGAACAATAGTTGAATGACCTCAAGGTCAGTAGACCTCTAGACCAATGAGAATAAGTTCATAAAATGTACCTACGTGTCATCTATTGCGCCGCAGGTTCATGATATCGCCCATATTTTGGAAACAGTTTCAATTCAAAATTTTAATTTGTTGGGAAAACGCAATCAAAGCTTTCGTTTTTCATACAGTTTTATTACAAAAATTATATCCAAAGACCGCTGGGGCCATCTTTGCCCCAGGAGCATTCTATGTATGTGACCACAGTCTCACCAGTCGATTGTTGTGGAGTATCTTAAAATCTCTAAAATTTTAATTTTGGATTACATCAGTTTACAATAAAAAGGGCGATATATACATATACAATTTTTCCAATGTATGTGGGGGAGAAGTGGGTCCGAATAACCTTTGACAAACCAATTGTTTCCGGCTAATTATAAACCTAATGTTTCCATGAGTTTCAGGAAAAAAAATCTCCTTTTCACGAAAAGCTAGTTCAAGGTTTTTAGATCTTTAAAATTTCGGAAATATGTGAATATTTGGCGTGTTTTTCCACAACTTTGTTTCTCCTTTTCAGGAATTTTAATGCTATTCAACACAACTTTTTTCTGAAACGTTTTGGTTTGTTGATTTCCCGACAGGGTGGATAAAATTAATGTATATTGGAACGATTTTCTTCCATGCTTTGTCAAACTTGGTTCAGAACTTTAAATGATACTGATGATGGCGCAACGCCAAAACTGGTTTGTCTCCAATCCAAATTTGACAAGGGAGGACAGAACTTCGTTGCATACATAATTTTTTTTGACTTCCTAATAAAATTAACAGTATCGATTCATCCGTCAAGTTGTTTATTCGTTCGGAATAAAAGACAACAGCAAACACGGAAATAATATTGAAATCAGAAAACAAATTTCGGTTAAAACATTTCCATAATACACAAAAACAAGAACACTTAGGTATAAACTAAATGTAGGTATCGCTCGTTATATTGTGAACAGTTGTTATTCAAAGTAACATTTTATATTTGTTCCACAAATGTTCTTTAACGGGACTTGGTCTCTGTTTTATTTTTAATACACGATCTTGAGTGTCATGCCTACAAAATGTGTAGGAATACAGTTGTTTTTTTTTTATGTGTTTTTAAATGTGTCGTTATTTTTTTATACACACAAATTTTCGTGTATATTTAGTAGGTATGTGCTAAAAAATATGTTAAAATATGGCGCGTGCGATAACAACCGCTGCATATTTATTGAAATCAAACATGATGATGAAAACTTCTACCATACATAATATGTTTACTCTGAAAAAAAAAAAAAAAAAATCAAGACCGAACAGAAGAGAGAACGGTTATACCTCGTAAGTGTTTTAATCATGGGTATCTCAATGTAGATGGGGCATTCCATGCAAAATTCTGATTACCTATTTACAGCGCATTGAAAATATATCACACTTTAAGTTTTTTTTGTTTTGGGTTTCGTGGAAGGAGGATATGCTTTATGCCTGGGGCCTCGTTAAAAGAATTTTCGAGTGAACAACTTCTTTCTTCTTTCAAGGGTCTTTTGTGACTTTTTATACATGTACCACAGAAGCTCCGGGCAGTTATTTGCAGTTATCATAATTGCATCCGTGGGTATTTCCTCAGGCTCATAAGCCTTTCCAGGCCTTTGCTACACTGTTTGAGCTTAAATTTAAAACCATTCATCGGTTTGAACAATTTTGCAAATTTTTTTATCTAAATTCAAAATCTCTCAAATTACTGATGTATTTCCTAATTTTATTTTTTTGGATTTTAAGCTTAATTGAACAATACATCTAAAATATCAAAATTAGTTTACAACCAAACACAAAAACCTAAAGAAATCTTGAAATAGAAATTGGTAAAAAATAAGATCAAAAAATGTAATAGATTTTTTTTCACAATATTTTGTTATACATAGAAAGTGTTATAATATGTTTTGTTATACAGATGTGATAGCAGAGAGGATATATAGAATAAGATACGTCATTTCAATTTTTATTTTTAATGTATGTACCTGATTGGCGGGTATTAGAAAATTGCCTTCTACGCATTTTAAGAAGTTTATATTAATATATTTAGTGATTGTTGGAAAGAGGATGAATTGCTTAATTAATACGATTCTTTAAAACAATCAAAAAGACCTCATGAAAATGTGTAAAAGCAATTTAAAATTACCCCTCAAATGGGACATTACAAATAAAATTCACAAAAAGTATTAATTAACCTCTCTTATTCATCTATCCTCTGTGGTGATAGCTTGACAGGTAGATCAAGCCACGGCGGCTCAACCCCGCCCACTAAATTTTGTTTTTTGTTCTTTTATAAATGCAAGTGTGAGGTTTTCTGGTTTAGAGCTCAAATCTAAGGATCAAACCAAATTCAGTTTTGTAATATATGTAGTACAAAGGAGTTTCAGATTTAGACTTTAACGCCAGAATGATGTGTTTTGAAAAACGAATTAAAAATTTTAAAGTACTCTATTTGACGTCAAAATAATCGACTATTTCGCTGATGATTACAGAATTATGTTCAAATATCAATTGTAGTTGCACATTAGTTAGCTTGATCCGATTTATATTACCTTGCTAAACAAGGTACGATACTCGGTGAGCTACCTTTGAGCAATAATATCAAAACCGAACCTGAAACCCTTTCAATACCCGAAATGAAACTAGCAGCCTCGTTTCGCATACGAAACAGTTCATCATTTCTATAGGTCAAAACTTATCATCTTGGCTGCTGGGTAGCCCCAAAAAAGGTCATCTAAATTGGTCCTTCCGAAAAACGATTTATGTATTCCAATGAGACAGTTATCTAATACACTGTTGATATTTTTATTTTTGGTACACAAATCCAATGTCTAACGTTTGTGTGTAGGTAGGTATATATGTATGCTACAAGCGGTAAGTGTTTTCTAAGGTCGCACACTTTTGTTAACGCCGCCTGTGTAAACACAAAAAGTCTGATGCAATTCACGTGTTGCCGGTAATCATTAATAGTGACGTTGTTTGGCATCCAGCTATGCGCACATTTGTTGAAGAGATTAGAGGCACTCTTGCATCATTATTTTTCCAATTTTCTTTATGACCATAGAAGTTGTCTCATCGAAAAACACTTGTCTCGGTTATTTAGTACAAAACCTCTCAAATTGAGCGTTCCTGTAAGTGCGTTCTCACAGCAGCATGAATACATATATACATGCGTACATTTATACATATAAGCTGATTATATTTCTTTGCTCTGAGGGAGTATATCAATTATATATTCGCATACGTAGTAGTGTTCATAATGAAGATCATACTACTTAAGGTACAGTTATTTCATACTACCGTATCCGCTATGTTCGTAGCTCATTTCCGTAGAAGTAACGTCATAGTAATTTGATGTTTATGAAGACATGGGTGGGCATGAGCGTAGCACCTGCTAAGCGGCCTTATACGTACACGACGAGCGAAAGAAAAATTATTACTTCGTCAAAATCAACGACCAAACACATTTAGTTTGATCATAGTACAGGTCTACAAGTAGGATATGTAGCAGCACGCACATACACAGTCACGCTCACCTGATAAAATGCTTGTTCTTGTTCAGTTTTTTTGTGGATGCTCTTTGGCACCGTTGTACTTCTTAGGTCCAAGAAAAGTGTAGTAGCTGCTAACGAAAACTGCGTAAAATTTTTATTGTAAAATTACAAAGAAATATCCTTATTTACTTTCAAAGGAGCTCTTAATTACATCTCTATTTAAAATCTATATGTTTTGGACAATTTTAATTAACAAATTCTGATACTTTATTACCGGGGCGATTGCTAAAACACGACCAAAACCGTCGGGGGAGATATTAATAGAAGCGTTTTTGCCTCGCTTCCAATAATTCGAATACTTTTTCGCCTTTGGACTATTGATAAAAGGATAAAACGCGTCCTTTCATTTCTCTTCCACATTTTTGGACGAGTTATTGCAGTCGACCTCGGTTTCAAACTGTTTTTCGCGGAGAACTTTTAAACGGGTAGAAAAACTTGGCACCCGTGTATATACCCCAATCCAAGACTTTTTTATAATTTTCTGCAAGACCCATATAGGTGCACTACATTTTCATACTAAATTCTTTCAAAAAAATTTACCATCACAGCAACCCATATCTGATATTCCGCTCCTTTTTTTGTTTCCCTGCGTCGCTTTGCACGACAGCAACCTCGGTAATTCTGACATTTCACTGAGTTCCACAATAGTTTGACACTGACCGATGTGTCAAACGGGTGTGTGTTAGAAAGAGAAAGGAATTGTTTACTTCTCATACATATCTTAATAATAATAATAAACCCAACGGATAAATACCCTCCAAAGCCCGCCCAACCGACACGAGGGGCGCATCCGCATGACGCGCGTGAACCTGTACTATGAGTTTGATTTCGACGTCCGTACAATAAGGAAGTGTCACACGCACTATTACCACACATGACGGTCGAAAAATACGTACATATGAATGAAACATTTTCAGGTTGCGTCATTCGGCCATCTGAAAATTTTTCACCAATGTTGTCCCCGAAAAAGTGTTGTTTTTTTCATTTTCAGGAGTAAAATTAGGTAGGGAGTCAATGCTTTATAAAATAATAATGAATAACAAAAATGTAAAAAAGTTAATTAAAGCTCATCTCCATTGTATAACATAAAAGAGAAAAACTACGAAGAAATGTACATATTTAATTAAATCATCGTAATTTAAAATGACATTTGAAACTTTAATTCTGAGGAGATCTTCCAAATGCTCAATTTGTGAGTTTGCTTCTGTACGAGTTTTTAATAAAAGCTATAGGTGAAAGCACTGATCCACAGGGGATTCAGGGGTAAGAGTATTTACGCTCCTGAGGAGTAAAATGAAATTTCGACTTAAGCTTTGCTTGCAAATTTATAGTACTTGCCAAAAGGATGGAATTGGTCTATGATATATGTAAGCTCTAGTACCTACCTCCAGTCCATGTGACGTCTTCATTGACAGACCAGTTCAACTCAAACAAACTTTGATTGGATTGAAAAAAAAGAGATTAAATTTAGACACCGCATACATATGTACATATCGCTCACCCAAACAAATCAATAGGGAGAGCAAAATCAAAAATCTTCAGTTCTGAATTTATGCATATTACCGGGTGTCCCAACTCAAAACCAAAACATCTGTATACTTCATTGAGTATTAGTTCCACAACTTACACTTAAATTACAAATTAAATAAATAGTTAGATACACTTTTATTAATTTATTCTTCCACCCTTTATTTCAGTAAATATTTTATTAAAAAAATATTGCAGCAACGTTCAACTTTAGTATTTCGTTGATGATACAGAGTTTTATTACTTTAAAGCCTTGGCCTTCGTGCACTATTCAACTCCTCAGGAGTGCAAGATCCAATATGTAAGAAAGAAATCTTCGGCGATTTTAAGATGGCCCATTCTAAATCAAAACAACTTGTGTAAGTCCTTGGTTCGGTTGAGCAAACAGGTTGTCCCCAACCGTACTTATAGCAATCACTGATATTCATGGTTTCTAACACCCGAAAACGCATAAAAGTATTAAATTTAGGAAAATGACAGCAAACTTCATTTTGAATAAAATTTGTATTCTTAGTAAGAGTCGATAAGTGAAAATGAAAAAAATGTACATATGATTAGGCGAATAGTCGCAATCAAACTATAAGTTTATTTGCTAAATATCTTATTATTATACTCTTTTAAGTTAAATTTAACTTTTGCACGACTTCTTTGAAATGATTAAAAACCATTTGCATTTCCTTAATTAAAAAAATATATATATATTTGCATAATTAGCAACACATTGTCACAAAAATTAATTTAGCTGGATTTATTAAACAACTATAATATTATGTACAAACATACACCAAATTGGCAATTTATACCATTTGGGCAATTTATTACGTAATTTATCATATAATAAATTGCAATAATAAATTGCCAATTTAAAAAAAATTCTGTAATAAATTGTTTCAAACTGCAAAAGCAACCTTGTAAAGTGTGTTTATTGAGTAGATTTTAACGTCAGTTACGCATGGCTCAATTATATGATTGGCTTATCTCATCAGCTGATTTTATTTTTTCAATTTCACTGGAGTAGGGATTGTCAAAGGAAGATGACAAACTCAAAATAAAACCAAAACATTGAACACATTTTTTTACAACACACAAAAATTGCAAAGTTTTATGATTTTATTCCATTCCATTCTCCTAATACCAACACGCACATTTTGACAGTCTGAACAAAGGTATGTTGTTGCTGTAGAGATGAGCCAACCAACTATCAAATTACTATTGTGTAAGCTAAATTGAGTTGTATGAACACCACTCAATTTAAATCGAAATTGCCTCAATTTATTTTTCTGTTTGAACATAGTATAAGTTAAACAACAGAGCAATTTAACCACTCGACCAAAATGTGATCATTATTGGGCAAACTCCTTTTTAAAATTTAGTATTTTTCGGTTAACAGCATAAAAACATGTTTTAGAAATAACTAACAGACTCAGCAAATATTGTGCTACCAGAATTTTGATTTGCGTGCAACATTTTAAGAGGAATTTTCCGTCACCTTTACCTTTTTATTTGCTGGCTCGAGTTCATATAAATAAACAAGTAAGGCAGGCTAAGTTCGGGTGTAATCGAACATTACATACTCAGCTGAGAGCTTAGCTGCGTTGGTTTCGTAGGGTTTCGTAGATGGTTTAAAAGTGGTTTTTCCATATCACATTCGTTA
This sequence comes from Eurosta solidaginis, assembly GCF_040869045.1. NCBI lineage: Eukaryota > Metazoa > Arthropoda > Insecta > Diptera > Tephritidae > Eurosta > Eurosta solidaginis. The sequence continues at coordinate 254,844,191 of NC_090322.1, forward strand.
GGGAAATATCCACCAAATTTTAGGCCAAGGGTGACGTTTTTTGGAACGATTTCCCTTCATCCTTTGTCAAATAAGGGGAAATCACCATGTAGGAAAATGAACCTAGGGTATCCCTGGAATGTGTTTATATGACATGGGTATCAAATGAAAGGTGTTAATAAGTATTTTAAAAGGGAGTGGGCCTTAGTTCTATAAGTGGACGCCTTTTCGAGATTTCACCATAAAGGTGGACCAGGGGTGACTCTAGAATGTCTTTGTATGATATGGATATCAAATTAGAGGTATTAATGAGGGTTTTAAAAGCGAGAGGCCCTTAGTTGTATATGTGAAGGGGCTTTCGAGATATCGGCCAAAATGTGGACCAGGGTGACCCAGAGCATCATTTGTCAGATACCGCTAATTTATTTATATATTTAGTACGACGAACAGCATTCCTGCATTCCATGTTTCATCTCTTTTTTCATATTTGGTATAGCATTATGGATTTTTTTTCGTTTTCGAAATTTTCGATATCGGAAAAGTGGGCGTGGTCATAGTCGGATTTCGGCCATTTTTTTATACCAAGATAAAGTGAGTTCAAATAAGTACGTTAACTAAGTTTAGTAAAGATGTATCGATTTTTGCTCAAGCTATCGTGTTAACGGCCGAAGGGCGGAAAGAACTGAAGGTTGACTGTGTATAAAAACTGGGAGTGGCTTCAACCGATTTCGCCCATTTCCACTGAAAACAGTTATCGTCATAGAATCTATGCCCCTACCAAATTTCACAAGAATTGGTAATTTTTTTTCGACTTATGGCATTAAAAGTATTCTAGACGAATTAAATGAAAAAGAGCCACGCCGGCCGCCATATACACACGTAAATATGTGCATACATATAGTAAACAGCATACATAAGTAAAAAGTAGAGAACGCAGTGAGCATAAAATTCTCTTTGAAATTTGCTCATGTATTGACTGTTGATCGCTGTTGAAATGACCAGTGAGATGAGTTGTGTTAACAAAAAAATCAGTTAGATTGATTAGGAATCTGTCAATTTTACAGAATTTTGTTAACTTAAGAGCGACAATTTCTCTTCTGTTGAAATGACTAAACTAGTTTGTTCGCTTGACAAAGAACTCGGTCGATTTAACCATAATTCGATCAATTTCACCGAATCTCCGTTAATTCAAGAACAACCGACCTGTTGATTTTACTAGCACCATTTCTTTCAGTGCAATACATTAAGAAAGTTCTAAAAATAAAAATGGCGTATAATTAGCTATGAGTATGTACGAGGGATCACAGGTATATAAGTAACTTGACACAATTTCATTCTGCAATACAGAGGCCTTGCGTACATTTTAAATGGCGCCAATGAAGGTTTTGTGCCGCTACAATTTGTAATAATGCAGGCAACAAAGGGCGCAAAGCTAAGGAAGACTTTGGCACGGGGAAAGTAGTCAAACTATGAAATGTAGAAGGTTTGAGAAAAAAAAAACACTCATTCACCTCCAGAGAAGATAATAAAGTGATCAAAAAGTAGTTTAAGGTAAATTTGGAAGATAAATCGTTCCACGTGGAACATCGAGGCGCTCCACCAGAACAATACATTCATGTGGAAAAAAGACGTTTTTAAGGGGCTTTCGGTCCCACAACCAAGTCGCTTCTGCCATACTGAGCATGAGACCATAGAGCATATCGTTCTCTAGTATGGTGCCATTGAGAGAAGAATACGAAAGATTTTCGGATTGCTGAATTTAGAAAATAGGCACATATATCGCTTAAAGCAGAAACTGTACAGATAATCAAAAGCCAACTGTTTAATAGCTCCACACCCCCTGAAGAAACTATAAGAAGAGGGTGTCTGCTTAGAAAGAAAAAAGTGCGGCCGAAGGGTGTGAGCTCAAGCAGCTTAATATGCTGTCACTGCGAATTAGTGCGAAGTTATAAATCACAATCGAGGATGCGACTAGCATTTGAAGCAATGATGCGAAGAGATGGTACAGTATACACATATATTAGCTAGGGTCGGTCCCGCTATAAAATTAAAAAAAGTATAAAAGCCCAACGACATTTGAATCATTGTTGAAAGGGTTCGGGTAATCTGCCTTGAGTAAATTAGTTGTAAGGCTGGATTATTGGCAAAATTTTCTTATTGGATATTTTATTAAAAAAAAAATTGCTTTTGTATTTATTTTTTTTAGGAAGTATGAGAGTGCGGGTTAAGGGCTAATTAAACTTCCTTAACCCTAACGCCATAGTCCTAACCATACCCATATCCATAACCATCTCCAATGTGATCGATTAATGGTGCCTTAACCTAAAAATTAGGAAATTTTCATAAAAATGAAGAAAACGCAAAAATTATAAACATATTCCACAAAAAATAAGTCTCTTCTAAACGTATCCAAAACAATGAATAAAATCCACAAAAAGTTATTAAATTCACCAACTCAAATATTTTTAGGTTATGGATATGGCGAGAAACCAAAAACCAATTGGTTGGCTATGATATGCTTATGGCGTTAGCGTTATGTTATGGGACCATTAATCGATTACATTGATTTCCATAAGGTAGGTTCGATCAGCTGTTTTATCTGGTTATGGTTATACGGTTAAAAGTCACCATTAATTGGCCCTTTATCAACGAGAACCTGTCATTACCTGGTATCGGCATACTAAATACGTACTAGACTGGGTAAAAAAAGTTTGTTAAAAACCACCCCGGAATTTGAATCTTATATTGGGGGATTCCGGGAAAACTGTTATTTTTGGCCTAAGTTGGTTATTTGACATCTGATTTTCAAAGGTGATATGTTCTAATTTTGGTCTTGAGAAGCTTTATAGTTGTTTTTTTTACGTAGTTTTCTCTGCTCCGCCAATTGTAGCCTCTTGAAGTATGCTTCTCGGCTTTCCAAATAATGAAAAAAATTCTATGTGAAAACAACGGCAGAACTTGAGAGAAAATACATATAAAGGATTTGATAATTGATAAAGGTCTTCGAGATCAAAATAATAACAAAGCAATTTTAAAAATTGGATGTTAACAACCAAGTTACAATAATAACAATTTCGGCTGCAATTGTAAGGATAAAAAAGGTTGTAAGTGCTCTTAGAAACCCCTTCAATATAAGTTTCAAATTAAGGCATGGACTTTTGTCACTTTTTTATTTCGCACGGTGACCGGAGCAGTCTACTACGTACATACGTAAATTTACGCAAACGTAATCGCGTAAACGTGTGTATTATTAATGACGTGTCTATTACAGCCGCTGCCGATCGCATGTTGAACGTCTAGTATGAACTCGCCGTAATCAAAATTTATAAGCCAGCCATTCATAAATAAGTTACAACAAGAATTGCCTGGATTTTCCGTGAATGATTACAAATCAGGTTTTTGTTGATTTTATTTAAATGCATGTAGTATTTGCTATTTGATTGTACTGATATGTTTACATACTGACCCAGGAAAATATTTACATGGAACAGATAGCTTTCAAGGCTGTGCATTGCGTAGTTTCGTTTCTTAACTTATTTTCATCAAAGGTACAGATAGTGTGAGCGTTACATTAAAAATTTTAAAAAGGTCTTGTAGGAAATGCTTTACACAAAAAGACGGTGGTCTATATATTAAAAAATTTGGCTTGGATACAAACCGGTTTTGGCATTGTGCTATCTTTAGTGTCATTTTTCGTTCTCATTCTGTACTTCGGGGCGCTGATTTCGAATTTTCAGTCATTCTTAAAGTTTCGAGTATTTTGGCGAATCTGAGAAAAAAATCATCGATCTAGCTATAGCATTTTCAGGTCAAATGAAACTTTTTTCAAGTCAAAGAAACTTTTTTCTAGTCAAATGAAACTTTTTTCATTTCAAAAGAAACGTTTTTCAAGTCAAATGAAACTTTTTTTATTTCAAATGAAATATTTTTCAAGTCAAATGAATCCATACTACTAAGGTAATTAATTGTCAATATATTTATATCGTACTTTATAACGCTATTTATCAAATTTTTTTTAAGACGACAACTATTTCTAATTAACCACATTGAAGCCAAAATTTTTGCCCAAATTTTCTTTGTGAATTTAAGCTGTACTTAAGGTCGGCTTAGTTTAACCTTGCCTTTTGATCGTTTCAATTTTTAATAGATAAAGTAGCAGGGTTAAACACTAGGCAACTTATATACTACAGTTTAACCACCCACTGAAAACAAGCACCTATATTTTTTATTTGTATCTACTCCTCTTATATATAAAGCACATTCTTCTTCTACATATACTTCGTTCATAACGTAGGAATAAAGCAACGTAGAGAACAAAGAGAAGGAACCAAAAAGCATGGTGTGAGCGTATTTCCTATTCACTGTCTGACACCAACTAACATATCGGTTGAATCCTCTGTATTATGCTTTGCTCTTTGACCAACGACTTACCAAACAACATAGAATGATATCAAGGTATTGGGAGAACTGGGTCGATTTATTAACCCATATCGTGCCATCGATTTTTCGATAGGATTTGGCCTCAGGAAAAAAAGTTCCGCTACGCATACCCAAAAAAATAATTTTCGAGCCTGCGAAATTTTATTTTTTTTTACGACGTTGGTTTTTAAGGTTTTTTTCATGGGTATACCCTGTCCGACCCAAAACGTCCGCTAAAAATGTTGGTATACTTGAAAATTATACAATCAAATGAAAATTTTTTTAGTAGGTTTTTTGCAAAAATAAATAACAGAAAATAAATATTTTGTAAATAAATCAATAACACAACATACGAGTGTATGATCTGAAATGGTTTTTCGTAATTGTCAATAATATGTAAATATATTTTATGCGGAAAATAATGGAATTAATAATAAATTTGCATGTATACATGCATACGTACGTCAGCCAAAGAGAAACAGAAATCCTATTAAAAAATATGCAAAACTTATTAAATTGACCATCAATCGGTGTTAAATCAAAGTTACATATGTAGCTGCAAATATTAATAAGATCACTCACTTGCATTCATAAACAATTATAACACTTTTATGATGATAAGAAAATAACCCCAATATGAACACAATTTGATCGCGAAAAGGGGACGAGTATAATTCTGTAAAATTTGCGAGTTATCTCGAGTAAGTTCTGAACTGATATGGAAATCGTATAAAAGTCACACCGCAAAAATTTCGAAATGATCACCAATCATGTATTGGTACATTTCCAAAGATTGAATACCGATTTCGAGAACGTTTCCAAAATAATTCCGAAATCATCGGAAGATGATAAAAACTGCCTCCAGCAGTGATCCGGAAAGTAATTTTGTAATGTTTTTATGACGAAACACTCGTAGAAGGTATTGTAGATATGATCGAGGGTGTATAATGTTTGGTTGGGCTTTAGTAGCATCTGGATTATATATATTTGAAATCACCCATAAGACCGCATATAAAACACTTTTCAAGTAGTTTAGTTTAAAAATGTTTCTATTGCGTCGACAACTAGTAAATTCTATTAATAAGTTACTCCAACTACTTAAACAATGATACTAAAATTCAGTTGACATATTTTAGCTTAACAGATTGAGATTTGTCCCAGGATTATTGCCAGCAGGTGCATGGTTCAAAGAAAATTATATAGTTCTGCGCCTACCACAAAGAAGGTCCTGGGCTTAAGCCCCGGGAAAAGCAACATTGAAAAATTATTAATAAGTTTTTCAAACAAAAAAAATTTTGTAAGCGCGGTTGTTGTTGATGTTTTTGTATTAACCACAAAGACACTCCCCGAATGTTTTGTTGAGTGTTATCGATGTTGATGGTCCTTTGCCGGATATTTATTTATTTGAATTAGCCTGCGAACATAACAAATATCCTTACAGACTACTTAATAGATTATATTAAATTTATAGTATACAGAAAACATGATTTCTAGACCGAAAAATCAATATCGAGAGAATTAGAGATTATATTGAATTCATTAACAACCCTTGGCAAAGGGGCATTCCGAAGATAGTTTGTCTTAAATTTTTTGCAATAAAAAATATTTGAATATCGCAGTGTCCTTTGCGGGACATTAAGATAAATGCGCTCCAGAAGGTAAGTACAGTCAACAGATAATTATATAATTCCAAAAGCAACAGTTAACGAGAGGACAGACCTTCATTTTTCTAAAGATTTATTAACAATGGTCGAGACCTGTAAGAAGGAACTGGTTCCGAGAAGCGAAGGCAAAGCAAAGCGTATTTAAGAAATACTTTTTGAACACGTTCTATCCTAAATTGATGAAATGGACGCCAGATAAAGGTTGCATACTCCAGATGGGGACGTACAAAAGTCGTGTAAAGCAATTTTAATGTATGGATTTGAGAGCTCTGAACTATTTCTTCTAAGAAAACCTAGCATAGCATATGATTTCGATACTATAAAATCAATGTGGCTGTTGAAAGAGAGCTTGGCTTCAAAAATAACACCAAGATCCTTTATTTCACTGGATATCTGCAGAGTATGAGCTGAAATACTGTAAGATGATGCTAAAAGATTATTCGATTTTAAAAAAGAAACATGAAAACATTTGCTGATATTAAGCGAAAGGTGCGACTTCAGGCATCACAAGTATAAATTATTATGGTCTAATTGAATTTTAGCCATGTTAGTTAGATTGGTAACTCTCGAAAATATCTTCAAGTCATCGGCATATAGGAAAAAGTAACAGAACTTAAAGCATAAGGAAATATCATTTATAAACAACAAAAAGAGTAATGGACCAAGAATGCTAACTTTGGGACACCCGATGTCGCAACATACGAAAAAGAGGAGGCATTATCAACCATAACCACGCAGGGTCTATGACATAAGTACGACTTAAGCCAATTTAAAAATCCAGAATGAAAGCCAAGACACTTAAGCTTCGCAATCAGAATCTTATGAGACATTTTGTCAAAGGCTTTCGAAAAGTCCGTGTGACCACAGTCTACCTGACATCTGCTAGAAAAAGCCGATAGACAATACTCACTAAACACTGCCAAATTTGAAACAGCAGAGCGCCCTGGAATAAAACCATGCTGGTTTGAAACAATTAAACTTTTGACTGAAAAATACATTTTGTCCTTAATAACACATTCAAAGTGCTTTGAAACAGTAGATAGTTTGGAAATTTGTCTATAATTGCTTACATTGTTTTTGCTACCACTTTTAAAAACCGGGGTTATGGTTGCCAATTTCCAAGCATCTATAAAGACACCGGCGATCTGTTAAATATAGTTAGTAAAGGGAATATCAAAGCTGGAAAATTCCTTAATAACACTGGAGATATTCCATCAACGTCAGTACGTGAGGAAGGCTTCAATTTCGAAATACCATTAGCAAAATCTTCATATGTGAGAAGAAGGGACCCAAAACCTGACGACAAAATTCGTCAGAAGAAAAATTTATATTAAGGACTGACTCAGAATAATTTTTATCAAAATTAGATTTGAAGAAGTCGGCAAACAAATTTGCCACATCTACAGGAGTATGAGCTGATTTATCATAAAAAAAACGGTTGATTGTATTATAGAACAGGACTTTTTCGACTTCAAAAAATTCCAAAATGTCTTGGGATTAGAGTTGATGCTATGTTCGATATTAAGAATATAATTTCTATGCAAAAACTTATCTAAACTCTTTCAGCAAACGCTTGCAGGTATTACGAGTATAATGGCATTGACTGTTGGTTGCCTTATACTTCTTCAAACGATAGTTATACCAAGGTAACTTATATGGTTTGCTTTTTATATAGATCCGGTACGTTCCGGTAACTTAGCACCATTAAGGTATTAGCCCGATCATCTCGGGAATGATTTATATGACCGCAATAAACCTTCTAGGCCATATATTAACCTAGCTATTGCCGTATGAAGCGATGAGGCTGGAATAATCATTTATTTGCTTTATAAGGGCCACCTCTTAAGGTCCATCTTGTATTTGCAGTCTCCAAACAGAAATTTGGGGTATTTATTACGAAAGTTTGCTACTAATATTACGGTTTCAAAGAAAAAGTTTTGCCTTTGGCTCATTGAACTAACCTAAATATTTCACTCTTCGGGCATTCCCGGGTTTTTTGTTACATAACTACAGCGTAATTTGCGTTACACCTCGTTCCTAGATAATTTCGATTAAGTCAATTGAACCTAAAGGTACTAAGGACATGGTGCAAAATGTACAAAAGCAACCCAAAGGCTCAACCCAAATTTATTTTAGTAGTTGCCTCATACAGGGAAGTTGTGTGTGTTTTTGGTATGCTGTAATATTCTTTGCATGTATATATTGAGAATGGACCATAAATATTTAAAAGTTACAGTACGAGTAGAAACATAGATGTACATTAGGGTGGACCAAACAAAATTGTGTTTTTGTTGTTATATCGGCCTACTGATTTTAATATCGCGGGTTCGAATCGAGCTCAAGGCCTAACAATAATTTTTTTATCATTATTATTGTTATGATAAATTTTTTCTTAATTGAAAAATTTTTTAAATTAGAATAGAAGAAAGAAAAAATTCAGACAACTGCCAAAGCTCGTTGTATAGATCCATTTCGGGAACTGCTAAATTCCTTCATCGGCAACGTTTAGGCGCCGCTGCTATAACCATTCAGCCACCACAGCGGTTTTTTGTTTGTCTTCATTAATCCTACTTCTATTCTGGTTCGTGCCAATTGATATTCACAACACTGCGACATCTGTTGCAGAATGGCTGTGAAAATTGGACTTATTTGTTGGCAATGCTGCCATAGTGTCATATTTTTATTGACACTTTTTTCCCCGTGCTCTGGGATGTATTAACAATTTTTGTTGTTATATCGGCCTACTGATTTTAATATCGCGGGTTCGAATCGAGCTCAAGGCCTAACAATAATTTTTTATCATTATTATTGTTATGATAAATTTTTTCTTAATTGAAAAAATTTTTAAATTAGAATAGAAGAAAGAAAAAATTCAGACAACTGCCAAAGCTCGTTGTATAGATCCATTTCGGGAACTGCTAAATTCCTTCATCGGCAACGTTTAGGCGCCGCTGCTATAACCATTCAGCCACCACAGCGGTTTTTTGTTTGTCTTCATTAATCCTACTTCTATTCTGGTTCGTGCCAATTGATATTCACAACACTGCGACATCTGTTGCAGAATGGCTGTGAAAATTGGACTTATTTGTTGGCAATGCTGCCATAGTGTCATATTTTTATTGACACTTTTTTCCCCGTGCTCTGGGATGTATTAACAATTTTTGTTGTTATATCGGCCTACTGATTTTAATATCGCGGGTTCGAATCGAGCTCAAGGCCTAACAATAATTTTTTATCATTATTATTGTTATGATAAATTTTTTCTTAATTGAAAAAATTTTTAAATTAGAATAGAAGAAAGAAAAAATTCAGACAACTGCCAAAGCTCGTTGTATAGATCCATTTCGGGAACTGCTAAATTCCTTCATCGGCAACGTTTAGGCGCCGCTGCTATAACCATTCAGCCACCACAGCGGTTTTTTGTTTGTCTTCATTAATCCTACTTCTATTCTGGTTCGTGCCAATTGATATTCACAACACTGCGACATCTGTTGCAGAATGGCTGTGAAAATTGGACTTATTTGTTGGCAATGCTGCCATAGTGTCATATTTTTATTGACACTTTTTTCACCGTGCTCTGGGATGTATTAACAATTTTTGTTGTTATATCGGCCTACTGATTTTAATATCGCGGGTTCGAATCGAGCTCAAGGCCTAACAATAATTTTTTATCATTATTATTGTTATGATAAATTTTTTCTTAATTGAAAAAATTTTTAAATTAGAATAGAAGAAAGAAAAAATTCAGACAACTGCCAAAGCTCGTTGTATAGATCCATTTCGGGAACTGCTAAATTCCTTCATCGGCAACGTTTAGGCGCCGCTGCTATAACCATTCAGCCACCACAGCGGTTTTTTGTTTGTCTTCATTAATCCTACTTCTATTCTGGTTCGTGCCAATTGATATTCACAACACTGCGACATCTGTTTTTTCTTTCTTCTATTCAAATTTAAAAATTTTTTCAATTAAGAAAAAATTTATCATAACAATAATAATGATAAAAAATTATTGTTAGGCCTTGAGCTCGATTCGAACCCGCGATATTAAAATCAGTAGGCCGATATAACAACAAAAATTGTTAATACATCCCAGAGCACGGGGAAAAAAGTGTCAATAAAAATATGACACTATGGCAGCATTGCCAACAAATAAGTCCAATTTTCACAGCCATTCTGCAACAGATGTCGCAGTGTTGTGAATATCAATTGGCACGAACCAGAATAGAAGTAGGATTAATGAAGACAAACAAAAAACCGCTGTGGTGGCTGAATGGTTATAGCAGCGGCGCCTAAACGTTGCCGATGAAGGAATTTAGCAGTTCCCGAAATGGATCTATACAACGAGCTTTGGCAGTTGTCTGAATTTTTTCTTTCTTCTATTCTAATTTAAAAATTTTTTCAATTAAGAAAAAATTTATCATAACAATAATAATGATAAAAAATTATTGTTAGGCCTTGAGCTCGATTCGAACCCGCAAAATTGTGTTTTATTTATTTTTATTATAGTGAAAATATTGTTTAAGAAATCCAAATAAGAAATTACATAAAACTTGAGGTTGAACTTTATCCTTAACTTAACAAAAAATCTTTCTTTTACGAGTTTGAACAGCAAGTCAATTGTGTAATAAGCGTTAGTACTTTGGTATACTTTTTATAAAAACTTGAAAACTCTCCATATGATTTGAATGGGGAAACTTAATTCGCAATGAGAAATCATTAAACATTGAAATAAAAATCTATATTTTTGGATGTTCTGAACGAAATCTGCACTATACCAAAAGGAAATATAAAATATGTACTTTGTTTGGCACACCCTGATGTACATATGTATTCAAGAAGTCATGGCTAGAAGTTGGTCTGCTTGAACAAAAAAAAAAAAAAATGTGTGGAAAGATGGTTCCGTTGTAAGTATGTAAGCCAAACTAACATAAGGTGCATATGCACATGTATGTATGCATTTACACATGTATGTATGTAATTCGGACGATCGTTCATTCACAAAATTTATTTTTTCACTCAAAAGAAACGTCTTGACAATCAATGAATACACTCTTATGACTTTGTAGTACCACATATATATGCATTTGTTTGTATGTGTATATATATGCATTTTCAAAAACTTGCGATTATGACACTGACATATCTCTTCGATATATAAAGGATGTAGGTATAGCTTTTTAAATTTTTATACCCAGTTGTACTTGTACGTAAGGTATTATAACTTTGATTGGATAACAGTTTGTACAGGTATAAAGGAATCAAGATAGATATAGACTTCCATATATCAAAATCATCAGTATCGAAAAAAAATTTGAATAAGCCATGTCCCTCCGTCCGTCCGTCCGTCTGCCCGTTAACACGATAACTTGAGTAAATATTAAGATATCTTCACCAAATTTGATACACGAGCTTATCTGAACCCAGAATAGATTGGTTTGACAATGAGAGAAATCGGATGATAACCACGCCCACTTTTTATATATATAACATTTTGGAAAACACAAAAACCTGATTATTTAGTAAATAATACACCAAGAATGTTGAAATTTGACGCGTGGACTGATATTGGGACTCTTGATAAAAATTTGTGATAAAATTAATTTTACAAATATTATTAATCATAAATCAAAAATCGTTAAACCTATTGTAACAAAATTCGGCAGAACCTCTCTTTAGCCTTTACTATAAGGAATGCTTTGAAGAAAGGTTTTTAAAAGGGTCGTGGACGAATATAATAACCTATATCTTTGCAAAAAAAGCTTTATATCAATGGTATTTCATTTCAGAATTGAATTTATAACAATAAATAGGAAAAACTTCAAATTTTAAGAAATGGGCGTAGCACCGCCCTTTATATGACTAAGCAATTTTCTATGTTTCAGGAGCCATAACTCGAAGAAAAATTAGTTCAGAATAAAACCATATCTATATGTATTATTGCGCAGCCTTATAACACCATTAAGCACACAAAACAAACAACAACAGCATTTCAAGTGTACAACTGGGTATGTAATGTTCGGTTCCACCCGAACTTAGACTTCCCTACTTGTTTTTTTGTAGTTTTTTTTTTTTTTTTTTGGAAAAGAAATACTTAATTTAATCACCGGGAGTTAAATACCGGCGGCCACCGTGGTGTGATGGTAGCGTGCTCCGCCTATCACACCGTATGCCCTGGGTTCAACTCCCGGGCAAAGCAACATCAAAATTTTAGAAATAAGATTTTTCAATTAGAAGAAAATTTTTCTAAGCGGGGTCGCCCCTCGGCAGTGTCTGCCATGAAAAGCTCTCAGTGAAAACTCATCTGCCTTGCAGATGCCGTTCGGAGTCGGCATAAAACATGTAGGTCCCGTCCGGCCAATTTGTAGGGAAAAATCAAGAGGAGCACGACGCAAATTGGAAGAGAAGCTCGGCCTTAGATCTCTTCGGAGGTTATCGCGCCTTACATTTATTTTTTTTTTTTTTTATTAGATGCTCTAGCATTTGGACTCTTCGAGTGACCGCCTTATTTTCTGCACGAACAGAAAGGCACATAAACTTCTCTGGTTGTGGCCTGATCAGTGCATGTTTACATCAAAGCTCAGAGAACACTTATTGAAACACACCAATCCACTCAAAACACAGCCCAATTAATGATAGCTTTGCTTTCTGCAGCAATCTGATAAGGCCAGAGATCTTTTCACCTCACAACATCACACCTGACACTATCATCGATCACGCTGCGGCGCCACTAGGTATTACGTAAACATTAAATTACGATTCAATTGCTAATTAATTACAAATTCAAAGTATATTGAAAAGTGCCAACATAACTGCGTAGAAAAATGAAAATTATAATTAATTCGCAATGCACGACGTTCGCTCCATGTTCTGAAAAGGAATATTTAATTTACATTTGGCAACATTGACCCTCACCACAGCCATATTTGCAATAAGGGGCAGCACTTATTATAACGACAATTGATTCAATCGGTAGAAATGGGTTCATTCCAATTCGCATATGGATATACCTATGTCGAGCGCCATCGCCAAGTAAGTATGTATAATATACATTGCATATGTAGGTGTATCAACGGTATTTTAGGTACGAAGATTTTTGTATTTTCGAATGATTATAATAAGTGCTTCAATACGACTTTCTTTGACATTTGTTTATATTTATTTATACAGATATTATAACTATTTTAATACTATTAAAAAAAGAACCGATCGGTTATTGGCTTAACATTAAGGTACGCGGAAGTATGCCCGCACTATATGGAAATAGATAAGTTTTTAGATGTTAAACATCTATAGGCGATGCTTCGCCACACTATACGATGGTATATACATATATTTTTATATAGTGTAAGCAGTAGTGTATTCGGTGTGGAGACGGGTCGCCATGCGCAATCGATTCTGGATCCTCCCGGGGTCATTTGGCGATCGCTTCGAGGTCTTTGCGCGATGATTTTGGGGACTTTTCAGGGCTGTATTCAGTAAGTATGAGTTTGGAGATGTACATTTTTCTTTCATACAAATAATATGGAGAAAAAGTGTGCATTTTAAAACTCACACCTAGTCAATCTACCCCAGGAGTCCTCCAAAGGTCATTTGGGGTCTTACGAAATGATTTTGGTGACTTTTTCAGAGTCCTCCCGCGATATTTTGCGGCTAATCCGGGACGATCAAAATAGACTTCGAAATCTTTCCGGGGTCATGTGGCCGTAATTTCTGTGGACTCACTGGAGGTCCTCACAGAGCCATTTCGGGATGATTTTGGGGACACTATCGGAGTAATCCCGGGGTCATTTGGGGATTATTTTTTGCTGATTTTGGAACTCTTCTGCCTTGGAGTCATTTCGTGGGTGACTTTGCGGACTCCGTCGGGGTCCTTCAGGATTAATTTCGGGATGATTTAGACGACTCTATCGGAATCCTCCCGGGGTTATTTAAGAGTCATTTGGGAATCTCTTCAAGGTCATTTGGGGGTTAGTTCGGGGAGTCTTTCGAAATCCTCGCGGAGTCATTTGTGGATAATTTTGGGATGATATTTAAGACTTTCCAGGTGTTCTCCCAGGGTTATTTGGGGGTGACTTCGGTGTCATTTGAGGACTCGCTTGGGGTCCACCCGGGGTCATTTGGGGATAATTTCGGGGTCATTACGGACAGCTGATCGAACCTACCTTGTGGAAATCAATGTAATCGATTAATGGTGCCATACCATAACGCTAACGCCATAACCATATCATAGCCAACCAATTGGCTTTTGGTTTCCCGCCATATCCATAACCTAAAAATATTTGAGTTGGTGAATTTAATAACTTTTTGTAGATTTTATTCATCGTTTTGGATACGTTATGACTAAGAGATTTATTTTTTGTGGAATATGTTTGTAATTTTTTGCGTTTTCTTCATTTTTATGAAATTTTCACGATTTTTAGGTTAAGGCACCATTAATCGATCACATCGGAGATGGTTATGGATATGGGTATTGTTGTGACTATGGCGTTAGGGTTGAGGAAGTTTAATTAGCCCTTTATATACATAAATATTTGCCTTAAACGTAAAGAGTTTCGTCTTAAATATGCCATTTCTTTCCTCAAGCAATAAATGAACTTTTTGCGCTGTTTTGAGCAACAAAAGAAAGTATATATGTGTATACGTTCATGCATATTTAGGTATATTCCTCCGTAATAAATTTCGCGTCCATACAAATTTCGACTTTTGTGTATCTAAAGACTATCAACTCAACGAAAGCGATTAACTCAGGACACTCAAAAACTGACTCACGCTCTAAAATAATTCTTATTTTTTACCAAAACTGATCTCGGTTTTTATTAACGCTTTCGATGAAACTCTTACACAGATGGGTGGGGATTGAATTAGGGATACCAATATTACCTACATATGTGTAAATACGTGTAAAATCAAAAATTGTGATTTTTGACTAAGATTGTTTTTGATCATACGTAAATTTTTAATGTCTCATTTGAGTATTATATAATTCAATACGTTCACATATTATCATAACAGCAAAAAAAAAAGCTGAGACGTGTGTGCGATATTTTGACTTTTTATCCAAAAAAAAGCTGTGCACCAACAGTTGGAAGAGTGTATTGGATACTCAGATGTATACACAAACTTAAAAAGTAAATATTTGCAATAATTTTTACTTGCGGCGCGTTTTTTAGAACCCGATACGCCGACAAAACCTGTTGGCGCTTTGATATGATTATAAGAAAGTGAAACAGTCACCAAACACAATTTTTACTGCCTTTATATTAGTTTTGTTTGAAGTTTTTCTGCCAATTTCCATAAAATATTGGAGAATCAATTTGTAAATAGTTTCACGGAGATCTTGAGTCTTGAAACTTGGAACGTACAACGGAAACCGATGACAATTTAACATGAGAAAAAAAATTTTCTCTAGGTGGTCCAGGGATCGTGAATATTCTAAAAAACATTCGAGTTTGGAAATTTCGCTTTCGTATTTTAAGGAACTCCCCGAACTTACACTCAGAGAAAAAATCATTATAATTCATTGTGCTTGATTTAAGATTTTTCGTTCCCACGAGAACGATTTGTGGGCGATTTAACAGTTTTCGTTCTCAATTCAAGATCGCTTTTGCTTGATCATTGGTGGGAGTGTGAAGACAATTTTTATACTCAG
The DNA here is from genome assembly GCF_040869045.1 of Eurosta solidaginis. Taxonomy (NCBI): domain Eukaryota; kingdom Metazoa; phylum Arthropoda; class Insecta; order Diptera; family Tephritidae; genus Eurosta; species Eurosta solidaginis. The sequence goes on from NC_090322.1 coordinate 254,859,902, forward strand.
TTGAGCAGAGCTCACAGACTATATTAAGTTTGATTGGATAACGGTTGGTTGTACAGGTATAAAGGAATCGAGATAGATATAGACTTCCATATATCAAAATCATCGGGATCGAAAAAAAATTTGATTGAGCCATGTCCGTCCGTCCGTCCGTTAACACGATAACTTGAGTAAATTTTGAGGTATCTTGATGAAATTTTGTACGCAGGTTCCTGAGCACTCACCTCATATCGCTATTTAAAATGAACGATATCGGACTATAACCACGCCCACTTTTTCGATATCGAAAATTTCGAAAAACCGAAAAAGTGCAATAATTCATTACCAAAGACAGATAAAGCGATGAAACTTGGTAGGTGCGTTGAACTTATGATGCAGAATAGAAAATTAGTAAAATTTTGGACAATGGGCGTGGCACCGCCCACTTTTAAAAGAAGGTAATTTAAAATTTTTCCAAGCTGTAATTTGGCAGTCGTTGAAGATATTATGATAAAATTTAGCAGGAACGTTACTCCTATTACTATATGGACGCTTAATAAAAATTAGCAAAATCGGAGAAGGACCACGCCCACTTTTAAAAAAAATTTTTTTTTAAGTAAAATTTTAACAAAAAATTTAATATCTTTACAGTATTCATTCATTCATTCATTCATTCATTCATTTTATTCATTATTATCATGTGCAATCTTAAATTTATACAATTCATAAAACAGAAGTATACTTATATATATAAAATTAGCAAAAGATAACAGTTAATGGTGTTTAGTGTCCAAATAACAGGACAGAGATAACACCATTTCCTTAAATAACTATAAATCTATGTTGTACATTGTGGGGTGCAATACAAAATCTATGTAATGAAGAAGAAATATTATATATAAGTAAATTATGTCAAAATTCAACTCCAGTAATGATATGGTGCAACAAAATACAAAAATAAAAGAAAATTTCAAAATGGGCGTGGCTCCGCCCTTTTTCATTTAGTTTGTCTAGGATACTTTTAATGCCATAAGTCGAACAAAAATTTAGCAATCCCTTTGAAATTTGGTAGGGGCATAGATTTTATGACGCTAACTGTTTTCTGTGAAAATGGGCAAAATCGGTTGAAGCCACGCCCAGTTTTTATACACAGTCGTCCGTCTGTCCTTCCGCATGGCGGTTAACATGATAACTTGAGCAAAAATCGACATATCTTTACTGAACTTAGTTCACGTACTTATCTGAATTCACTTTATCTTGGTAAAAAAAATTAACGAAATCCGACTATGACCACACCCACTTTTTCGATATCGAAAATTACGAAAAATTAAAAAAATGCCATAATTCTATACCAAATACGAAAAGGGGGATGAAACATGGTAATTGGATTGGTTTATTGACGCGAAATATAACTTTAGAAAAAACTCTGTAAAATGTTTGTGACACCTACCATATTAAATAGAAGAAAATGAAAAAGTTCTGCAGGGCGAAATAAAAAACCCTTGAAATCTTGGCAGGTATTACATACATAAATAAATTAGCGGTATCCAACAGATGATGTCCTGGGTCACCCTGGTCCACATTTTGGTCGATATCTGGAAAACGCCTTCACATATACAACTACCACCACTCCTTTTTAAAACTCTCATTAATACCTTTAATTTGATACTAATATCGTACAAACAGGTTCTAGAGTCACCCCTGGTTCACCTTTATGGCGATATCTCGAAACGGCGTCCACCTATGGAACTATGGCCCACTCCCTCATAAAATACTCTTTAATGCCTTTCATTTGATACACATGTCACACAAACACATTCCAGGGTTTCCCTCGGTTCATTTTCCTACATGGTTATTTTCCCTTATGTTGTCACCATAGCTCTCAACTGAGGAACTTAACCTTCCTTACTTGTTTTAATAGGCATTCATTTATTTATTTTTTTATTCTTAATAATAATTTTTTGTCCTTAATAAAAAATATCAATAACAAAAAAATTATTATTAAATTCCAAAAGTTTAAGAAAAAAATAATAATATGCTTTTTTTCATATCGTTAGCTTAATGTGAAAATGTGCTAAAAAAACTGAATAATTTTTGAAATAACTTTTTTTTTCAAAACTGTGAAGGAGGATTCCTTAGTTGCAATACTTTTGAGTGTAGAAGATTTGAAAAAGATAAATAAAAATCATGTATTCTAACCCAGCAGTTATTTTATGTCTTAGCACAATTTCCGCACTAAAAACAAATTTTTTCTCCTGACTTAGCACTTTTTACTCAATATGTTTCCCCATCACTCCTCCCCTTTAATGATTTAAATATAACACTAAAACTATATATTTCACAATAAATACTATTTATTTGTCAAACTATTTCTAACGGTTCTGATCTGGACTCTTTTGCCGGATGGTGTGCAGACAATAATTTATTATACTCAGTTGAGCAGAGCTCAGAGAGTATATTAACTTTGATTGGATAACGGTTGGTTGTACAGGTATAAAGGAATCGAGATAGATATAGACTTCCATATATCAAAATCATCAGGATCGAAAAAAAATTTGATTTAGCCATGTCCGTCCTCCGTCCGTCCGTCCGTCCGTTAACACGATAACTTGAGTAAATTTTGAGGTATCTTCATGAAATTTGGTATGTAGGTTTCTGAGCACTCATCTCAGATCGCTATTTAAAATGAACGATGTCGGTTTGTCGAAAATTTCGAAAAACCAAAAAAGTGCGATAATTTATTACCAAAGACGGATAAAGCGATGAAACTTGGTAGGTGAGTTGAACTTATGACGCAGAATAGAAAATTGGTAAAATTTTGCACAATGGGCGTGGCACCGCCCACTTTTAAAATAAGGTAATTTAAAATTTTACAAGCTGTAATTTGGCAGTCGTTGAAGATATTATGATAAAATTTAGCAGGAACGTTACTCCTATTACTATATGGACGCTTAATAAAAATTAGCAAAATCGGAGAAGGACCACGCCCACTTTTAAAAAAAATTTTTTTTTAAGTAAAATTTTAACAAAAAATTTAATATCTTTACAGTATATAAGTAAATTTTGTCAACATTCGACTCCAGTAATAATATGGTGCAATAAAATACAAAAATAAAAGAAAATTTCAAAATGGGAGTGGCTCCGCCCTTTTTCATTTAATTTGTCTAGGATACTTTTAATGCCATAAGTCGAACAAAAATTTACCAATCCTTGTGAAATTTGGTAGGGGCTTAGATTCTAGGACGATAACTGTTTTCTGCGAAAAAGGGCGAAATCGGTTGAAGCCACGTTTATACACAGTCGACTGTCTGTCCTTCCGCTCGGCCGTTAACACGATAACTTGAGCAAAAATCGATATATCTTTTCTAAACTAAGTTCACGTACTTATCTGAACTCACTTTGTATTGGTGTAAAAAATGGCCGAAATCCGACTATGACCACGCCCACTTTTTCGATATCGAAAGTTACGAAAAATGAAAAAAATGCCATAATTCTGTACCAAATACGAAAAAAGGGATGAAACATGGTAATTGGATTGGTTTATTGACGCAAAATATAACTCTAGAAAAAACTTTGAAAAATGGGTGTGACACCTACCATATCAAGTAGAAGAAAATGAAAAAGTTCTGCAGGGCGAAATCAAAAGCCCTTGGAATCATGGCAGGAATACTTTTCGTGGTATTGCATATATAAATAAATTAGCGGTACCCGACAGATGATGTTCTGGGTCAGCCTGGTCCACATTTTGGTCGATATCTCGAAAACGCGAAATAACTCATAAAACGAATTATGCTATGAATGAACCTATAACTAGGACTATACATCTAGCAAATCGATTCAGTAAAGTTATTAATTTTAATAAGCAGCTTATATAAGTTTAAGCTTGAATTTTTCTCTATTTTCAACTAGTCTGAAACGAGGGAGTGGGGAGGACGGGATGGCCTAGAAGGTTTAATGTGGTCATATAAATCGTTCCCGCGATGATCGCGCTAGTACCTTAATAGTGCTTTGTTACCGGAACGTACCGGATCTATATCCGGCAAAGGACCATCAACATCGGTAACACTCCCCAAAGCCTTCGGGGAGTGTCTTTATCGTTAATACAACAACAACAACAAAGCATGTGCGCTTAGACTGAATGAATTAAATAAATAAATAAAATGCGCGCACAAAGAAATGACTAGTAATTCAGATTGATATTATTGACAGGTTGACTAAGCATAGTTTTTTTTTAACAGCTGACGACTTAGCACATTTACACATCATTGCCCACAGCACGTAAAAATGAAAAATTAAAATATTTTTTTTGTGATCGATGTATTTTGAATTCAGTTTTAAAACTGCATTAAAATAAAATTTTTCAAAAAAAAAAAATTACTTAGCACATTTTCACATTAAGCTAACGATATGTTCCTTTTATTGAGATATTAGAAAGTTTGAGAATTACTGAATTAAATCAATTGAACGAAAAATAAGAGTAAAAAAAGAAATAGAAGATCAAAAAGAGGTTCTGAAAAATTTCAGAGCTTGGCGGTGATCGAACTCGCGTCACGCTAGGTGGCTCACGGGTCGAGATAATAATAAAGCCCAAACGAGATTGGAATCATTCGATCGAACAACTAAAAAATTCGTAACCTGGAATTTTACGTTTGAATTTTAAGAAGCTTTCCGGTAAGCTGGGGACTTGAAATTTTAAACGTATTTCAGACTCTAAAAGTGCCTAAAGACAGCGCAATGTTCGATGTACTTAAAAATTTTATAAGGAAGGGCTTTCCCTTCTTGCCTCCTTGCGATTAATCATTAAGAGACATGCCAAACGAGCTACAAACTTGAAACTACACTCGAAGTTCAGATGTCAGTGTAATGTTCAGAAAATTCCAAAAATTGCAATGCATTGACATTATGCCAATTAAGAAACACTTTTTGGTTTTAATTTTGTTTCTTCACGGATTTTGTTTTTTGGTTTTTCTACGTAGAATTTCACTTCAGCATGATTTCAGTGTTTGTTATAACTAATTAACCCATCAACATGTGATTCATTTATTTAATACTTTTTTACTATATTTTTGCATCATTGGGGGTTTGTTATCGCTTTCTTTTTGTGCGTCGACGTTATTTTTTTGATTGGTTAGTTTTCAAGAGCCCAGTTTATTTTCTATTAATTTTCTGTTTTTGTTTAATACTTTGCGTAAATGCTTACATATATGTAAATGAATAGATATATGTATATGTACATAGGGTGGGTCGATTTGTATGGACGAAAGTTAACCGATATCGCGCCATCGATTTTTCGATAGGATTTGGGCTTAGGAAAAAAAGTTCCACTACGCATACCCAAACATATAATTTTCGAGCCTGCGAAATTTCATTTTTTTAACTTTTTTTCGATTTTGATTTTTAAAGTTTTTTTTCATGAACTACTAAACAAATTTTCATATGTATACCCTGTCCGACCCAAAAATGTCCGCTAAAAATGTTAGCGATAACAGTTTTTGAAAAAAAATTTATAAATTTTTATAAGAGCAAAAACTGCAAATTACAGTTTCTGTTTCGAACTGAGAAAGCACACCATTGCTAGAATACTGACAAAGTTTTAATACATGGAATCTAGGTTAGTTTAACTGGTCAAAAAAAAAATTTAATCAGTTTATTCACAGACCTTGAGTCGATAACTGTTTCACACAATAGCGGCCGAATTTCCAAGTTTTGTGCTCATGCAGCGGCGGATTTACATAAAGGCACTTGGGTCACGTGCTCAGGGGCCTCCACAAGGTAGGGGCCCCCACAAAACAGTGGCGAATTAAAACTGCGTGAGGTCCGAGACTGAAACTCAGAAGGGACCCTGCCGGGCTCAGACAGGCGCGGGAGAAATACTAATAAATTATAATAAATAAACCCTAACTCTTATTCCGTAAACCTGTAAAAGGCAGGGTAGAAATCTGAAATACTATCAAATTATAATAAAAAAACAATAATTCAACAAATAAAAGATGGAGAAATATTTTAAAATTATTAAAAAATCGAAACATAATATTTCTCTCTCACTCTTTCGTGGTTTAACAAAGTATTTTTTTTATAATTTTATAGTATTTCTCCGCCGTCTGTTCGTGATTTAACAAAGTATAATTTAGAGAGTGCCAGGTTACTCGAAACTATAGCACCATCATGTAGCCCCCTAATAAAAATCAAAAATCAAGGTCCTTTATCCATCCTATGAATCGTAATTAAATTAAATATGTCATACATAATTAAATATTTCAAAACTTAATTATCCAATTTCAATAATTAATTTCATTAATTCTCTTATACTTTTAAATATTATGAGATCTTATTTAATTTGAATCTACAATTCACCTATTTCATGAAATAATGTTTAATGAAAAAGATACATTTTAAATGTTTTTTTAATATGAAGTTCCCAACCTTTGAAGTCATAGCAGCAGCGAAGAGCCGTAGGGTACTTTTACGCGAATAATATAATTGTAATTAACTGTTAATGCAGTCGCAGTGCCGCACCTTTCATGATATTAATATTGACTATATAATATTTCGCTGAAAAAAAGGCACGGACACACTTCCTATGATTACAGGTAATAAATAATATATTAAACCTAACTACCTACACGTCTTTTTTATTTATTTCTCTTTTAAATCCCTTACGAGGGAACCTCCACATCATTGGTGCCCAGGGGCCCACTAAACTTAAATCCGCCGCTGTGCTCATATAATACATTGAGCTTTAATAATTTGCAATAGTGCTGTTCTAAGGTGCAATGTATTCTGTATGGTTCAGCCCACCTGCCGTAACCGTACTGACAAGTTTACAATCACTGCTATCATTGACCATAATTGTCTTCGGTTGTATTGTAATTTTCTGCCATTTACCATATTCAGTATTGAAAATGATGTGTGCCGTTATGTGTTAAATATTTTTTTCGGCCAATATGCCGAGTTTCAAGTGATGTTGCTTAAACTCGAGAAATCAGCATAAGAGAACCGAGTCATTCTAGGAGCAATGGTTTCGAGTATTCCTTTTTCCGGAGACTCGAAGAAAGTTGTGCGAAAACTGAAACTGTACAAACTACTGAAACGAAATGAAAAATATTCGAAATTCCAGGTATGGAAGAAGCTATACGATAAACTGCCATCACACGAAAATACTCAAGATCACATTAAATGTTATATTCATTGGCGATCTTTACAAAATCTAATACAAAAGGAGGCTACAATTGATACACTTATCAATATACAGCTAATCACTGAAACTCAAAAGTGGAAAGAATTTTATATAGAATTTTGGAAACTGTTTCATTTTTGGGTGAAAGAGGCCTAGCTTTCAAAGGCGAAAGTATATATCTTGGTGAACGAAACGATAGAAATTTTTTGGGCATCTAAGATCTCATAAGCCAATATGATCCGATACTTAGAGATCATTTGGAAAAAGTTAGGATTTCACAACAGCAGCACAAACGTTTACAAGTTCACTATAGCACGTGAGGGGAACTATATTAGATCAACGCAAGAAAGCCGAGTATTTTGCTATTTATGGTTGATGCTACGCCTGATGCTAGTCACGTTGAACATACTACGTTCATTTTGCGCTACCTCCATTTCAATTCGAAAGCAACAAATTTACAATTCACTACCATTAATGAAAGAAACGTGGTCCTCGAAGCTTGAGACGCCACCATAGATGTTGAGGTCCGATATCTAGATGCCTTATTAGCTGATTTGAGTTGATTAGCTGATTTGAAGTTGATCAGGAACCAATGGGAAACAATTTTAAACGAATGCAACACTGTTGCTATTCAATTGAACATCTCGCCAAAGATTCCGGATATTTGAAAGAGAAACCCCAAAAGACGTTATGAAGATAATTTAAATGAGATGATTACGGATGATTCTGAGTCTGATTTTAAAAACAACACATTCCTGGTGATCGTTGAATCGGTAATCACTGGCATTACTGAACGATTTGCAGCTATGAAAAATTTGAGCGAGACGTTTTCCGTTTTGTGGCAATTTTAAGACATGGATGAAATTACGGTTCGGGCGAGCGCAGCAAAATTTTTCAAAAAATACAAGTCGGACGTTTCTCAAAGCTTAGAATGCGAAATAATTCACTTAAAACATATTTACGAAGCAAATTTTGAAAAAGGTCTGTCACCACTGGAATTGCTAAATGCCATCTATGTTCAAAATCTCTATACAATTTTCCACAACATTTGTGTTGCTTTACGTATCTTTTGCACTTTCCCTGTCACTGTAACTAGTGCAAAACGTTCCTTCAGCGTCCTTTCAAGAATCAAAAACTTTCATAGATCGTGTTCATCTAAAGATCGAGTTTCAGGACTTGCCACGCTTTGTGTTGAATCCGTTTTGGCAAGACAGTTAAATTTTGATATTATTATAAAAAATTTTGCAGCGATAGAAGCAAGAAAAGCCACTCTTTCATATCCGAACCTTCTATATTGAGTAACTAAAATTTATAATCATCATTAAATTTATCAGAAATGTATTAAAATGTTACCAAATAACTAGAAAAATTTATTTGAAAAAATATGTGGCTGTTAAAAAGAATTTTATTTCTGCGTTACAATAAAACAGTATAAATAGTAAATATTCTGTGTTAATTTTATTTTCAGCTCTTAGTCCAAAAATCATTTAGTTGATGTGGCAAACATTTTTTTTGATGTAATCCATCAATAATGTTTCATGAATGAGACGTCATTAATTCAAATTACTCAAAAGTATTAGTGGATTTTCTATATGGGGCCCGTAAATTGTTTAGTCTCGGGTCCGGATTTTATCTCTACGGCCCTGATTAAAAGGATAGGTACCAGATTCGAACTCTCTAATGGGATAAGGGTTCTTAATTTGACTAATAAAACCGGCTATTTTTATAATCGGAACCGCACATCTCTAGTGGCAAGCTCGTCAAATTGATGCTATTATCGAGCTCTAAATTTTGCAATGTTTGCTGGCATGAATGCCTTGATTGATTTCTAGAAAGATCTGTAAAACAAAAACCACTTTATGCATTGAGGTACTTGGCGTTGGCTTTAAATTGAGACGTGTTTAATATACATATGTATGCATGTACGGATGTAGTACATATTTAACATACAAACGGAGGCAAAGAGTTGGTAAAAAGCATGAATCAAGTTGTAAAATATGATCGGGTGAGTGCATGTCTTCAGACTGGAATTAAAGTTTATTCTTCATATGAATGGCCTTCACTATTATTGGGCATAACAAACGCGGCGAAAGTACTTCTTCACTGGCAAGAATAATAAGGTGATAAAGTAGGTCTTGCGTTTAACGATGACAAGGCGAAATACTTAGTATAATCGACGAAAGAACCGACGCATTTGCGCCTTAGCACCAACGTCATTACTGACTGATATAATTTACGAGCTGAGAAGGACTTGGTATATATGCGAACCATTAACGAATTTTTTAAAATTTTTACGAGGTTTCGATAAGGAAAAAGTGGGCGTAGTAAAATGATTGATTTTTTTCATTTACGATATCACTATGTATGTACATATGTTGTGGAGATAGGCTTGTGATCTAAGTTCGGTGAAGATATTTTGATTTTTACTTAGTTATCTTACAAATGGGACACGAAAGGGTCGACAGACAGCAGGTTATAAAAATTAAGTGTACTTCGCGTAGTAAAAGATGAAGCTCCGGCTAAGAAAGTGTTTCTATGGGAACCCGCCTATGGACCAGCTGGAAAACGAATTTAACTCCCTCGATGTGACCAATTGGCGCCAGTTGGCAGAGAGAAGAAGCGACTGGCGCGCCTTGGTGGACGACCATAACCGTTTAAATGGTTAAGCACCAATTAAGTAAGTAACTTTCGCGTAATTTCGCAGCGAAAAGTGTTAAGATGAATTCTTTTATTCCAAAGTAGACGAGGTCGCCAAGAGATTTTGTTAATTTACGAAGCGGCCAAAATCGCTTAGGTGGTTAAGCGTCAATCAATGATGATGATGTATTTAAAATAATAAGAGCAACGCTCTTGCCAAATTTAAACATTAAACAAAGAACAGGTTTTCATTTACAGTTTGTTAAAATTTTAATTTTTCTTCTTTTAAATGCGATGTCCATAGAAATCTTTAATTTGCGTTACTGATTTACCCCCTTATTCGTAAAAAATGAAATAGGTTTATGAAGTTCTTATAACTGGAAATTTGTATGCAAACATCATTTTTAAAAGCTATATTTTTTATGAAGGGGGCTAGTCTACTCGCCAAGTGTAATCACTTTTCACTTGTCTTTGGTAATCAGTTATCGCATTTCTCCACTTTTCAGAATTATCGATATCGATAAAGTGGGTGTGGTTATCATTATATTCCAATGCCAATCTATTCTGAGCTCAGATAAAAGTACAGCTGGGTATAATTAGAGTTCCATTAGGGTATTTCGTAATAATTCGATGGGTGGGCTTTACTTTTCTCGATTTTAGAATTACGTCCCCTTTTGTTCGACAATGTTATGTTTCTCCAGTATTTCCCTAGTTGTTCTCTTACGTTAGTGCTAGTTATCGAATTTTCATCTAAACGATATTTATTTGCACACGATTAAAAGTTTAAACCTAAAAATTAAACTTTTTTGCGTAACATATGTGATCAAATCAAATCTGATTATACCGGACTTCCTGATAACGAGTGCATAGTACTGTGTTTCAATTTTCAACTAGAGAGGTCTACACTTGCATCGATAAACAAAATCTGGAGAGCGTGCCACGAATTCTAGTAGCTTGCTCTACCTGCTGAGCTTTCACATCTTTATAAGAAAACTTATATTTTTCAAATAAGCAATAAAATAATAAAATTAAAAAGAACACATTAGTAAATTGAGAGGATTTCAATTTAGCTCAAATTTCTAGCCGTAAAATAGCTGACGGTGTCAAAAACAAGAAATGCGATAGTGTTCGGGGTATTCGAAAGTATGATTTTCCGGAAAATTTTTAGTTATAACCGTAAGACCAGTAACGGAAGTTAAAATATCCTTTGAGGTTTGCAATCATTTCCACATAGACCTAGTTTGCTGAAGCGAGAGGCATTCAACTCGGAAAACGACATCAGATCTCTAAAGGGAATTTGAAGGAAGTATACATATGTCTTCTCCTGAAAAATATAATGACGAATTTCAATTAACTAAATTACAAAAAAAGAAAAAAAATACGTTTTCATGGATACAAAAAAAAAAAAAAAAAAAATGTTCCAATGCCATAACAACCGTTTTCCCGGCCTCTTCTTTCTTGAAAATAGTTTATTTGAGGACGCGTGGGGAACGCGTTATTTTTTTGGATTCTTTTTCAAATGCTGCGTTTTTTAGTTTTTATTAATTTTTTTGCATTATTTGAAATCATTTTCATAACCGAAATTTTTGTTTTGCACTTGAAAAATATGTTTTTAAGTTTATATACACATACTTTCTCATTTAGCCAAATATTTACAAGAAATTAATAATGAAGGCAAAATGCGTAGGTTTTAAAGTGATGAAAATAAATACACAAAACTCGTGATATACATATGTAAATACATTCATAAAAAATTCTTATACATACTGAAAATCATACGAGCCCACTTTAAGGCAAATAAAAAGTGCAAAACATTTTTAGTAAACAAGTTATTATATAAACAACATGTGTTTAAGTATACATCCATACATGTGTATATGGCAATATATGCACCGAATGTTGTACCCCACTAACCAGTGATCAAATAACTATAAACACATACAGAATTATAAAAGCTATCTCCCTCCTTACATACGGGCAAAATCTCCTTTTGAAATAACTGCTATGTACCTAAGGCTGATAACAGATTGGAAGCATAACCATCATCACCATTAATTGACGATTAACCGTCTAATACTGTTTTCACACAGAAACTTAATGATCTCATTTCATCTTCTAATGAAATCGTAAATTTTGTGCTTTCACACAGAAGTAGCTGCTCGATTAGTATGAAGGATAGAATGTCAAGCGAATAAAATGACAATGCTATATGACAGACAATGACATTTACTTTGACAAATGACATTTTTAAGCACTGAACACACCAAAAACTAAGAAACTGAACGCTGCTAACAGGGTTGCATTGGGCTTTTGATTTCATTAGGCATTCGATTAGTCACTAATGAAATAATTATAGATTCGAATTTTGTAGGGAAGATTGAGCTCAACAAGCGCCTTAATGTAGAAAACTGCCTTTATTATTCAATAAGCCGTGTGTGTGAAAATAGTATAAGCAATTTTTGCCGTTTTGTAACAAGTCACGCCAGCCACTCCTGTTTACCGATAACTAACTTTAATTGTGAGCATCAAGGGATGTCCAGTCAGTCTGCCTCCACCTGCCTCTCCCAACTCAGTGAATGCCTGCCCCTTCCTCTGCTTCCAAACTGCGGTGTCGACTGAAATAGTTTTTTGGCCAGAGCATCTTCCTCCATTCGCATAACATGACCTAGCTAGCGAAGCCTTTGGGTTTTTATTCGCTGCACAATCGTCATATAAGCGTAAAGCTCATACAGCTCATCATTAAAACTCCATCCATTTTCACCGTCGGCATCACGGACAGTACCATAAATCTTACAGAGAACTTTTCTCTCAAACACTCCAAGCTCCATCTCATCTTCTCTCGACACCGTCCATGATTCCGAGCTACACATCAGGATATGTATGATGAGTGACTTGCTGAGCGTGATTTTTGTTCGTCAAGAGAGAACTTTACTTTTCAATTGTCTACTAAGTCCAAAGTAGCAATTGTTGGCAAGAGCATTCTCCGTTTGATTTCTAAGCTGACATTGTTTCTGCTGTTAATTCTGGCTTCCACACAGACGAAATCCTTCACAGTCTCGAATTTATATCCGCCAACAGTGACGTGGCTGCCAGGGCGCGAATACGCCGATACTTTCTTGGATGACATTTAGAATTTCGTCTTGTCCTCATTGTTTGTTCAAGCCAAACAGCCAAAAATCTCAATATTATAAGCATACGTCAGTAACAGCACGCTCTTATTATATATTGTACCATCACGGTTTAGTTCTGCTGCGAGAAGATTATCCAGCATTGAAAACTGTAAAAGTTATCACAGTGTCAAAAACGTTGCAGGCTTGTAAAATATATGAAAATAAAAATTGTTTCTCGCCTAGCATATCTTATAGCGAGCACTCTGCCGTCAGCCTAAAGCTCATAAAAATATCTCTTAAAAACTTCACGTTGCCCGCCCTTTTGTGTTTTTTAAATTATATACATACGTATTTAGAAAGTTCTTCGTTGTTGCTGTTGTTGTGGCGATAAAGACACTCCCCAATACCTTTCGCACTACGTCAGAGCTCTTTTTCTTTTTGCACTTGAAGATTAAGGTGTCACAAAGGGTAAAATCTGGACGAGTTTTGGTTTTGGCGACCCAGGAATGAGCAATATAATAATACATAAAGTCCATCATTCTATACTTACACTCTGACTCTCCACAAGTAGTCCCTCCGTAGAGTGTAAGTATTTGTTGAAGCGCTTCCGCTGTCCAAGTGGAAACTCACGTAGGCCATTGTGGCCTTTTGTGATACCAGGGAGGCGCACTTGCTTAATTTCTGTGGAAAATGGTTCATGCACCCATGGAGCTATACCAGCGCTTTTGCCTACTATATAGCAGAATGTCGATTATATTGGCGATCTTTGGATCGCAAGGCTTCCAAAGAAGTATTTATAGACATCGGTACCTGGTCTTCGACAAGGCGGGACAATAGCATTGATAATGCTCTACGCTTTCTATCTCCTCCTCTACCCAGCAGCTGTGCCAGAAGCAATTTGTTTGAGAGGCCATATGCGCTCCATGGCGTCCATAAGACAGTGCCCTATTAGAAAAGCCACTAATGGGCTAATAGCGAGGCGATTTAGAAGTATAACCGATTGCGATCTGTTTTCGTCCAGATTTGTTTGGGTCAGATTTGCCTAGACTTACAAAAGGTTGTGTGAAATTCACAAATTAAACTTAAAAAAAAATCGGTGAAGCAAAATCGATCTTTAAGTTGACTTGGCATACCTACATATGTATTTTTGTGTGCATAAGCACGTAACATAAAGAGAAGAATATTTATTGTTTTTATACACCAACAACTTGTAATACTTAAATAAATTGTGGTTATTGTTGTTGAAATTGTGGAGGGCTCGCCAATTTTATTTATGTCAGTGACAATTCAATACGCACCGATCTTGGGGGCCCGACTAATATGAAAACAACAACGTGACGTAGAATTACTCATAAAAATTATATAGATAGATATATGCAAACATGCATATTTACACTTGTTATTGTTGTTTATACAAGACAAGTAAATAGTTCGTATCTATTCACTTCATACTTACGTAAATTTGTTTGTTTTTCCTATGGCGCACTTTCGTTTAAACGCAAATTGAAAATAAAAAAATGCTTAAAAATATTTACTCATGTGATATTAAATTAAGGAAACTTTAGAATAATTTGCTTAAAAAAACACACTTATGTAGCTATTGCAAAAAAACTTGATAGCTTGAAAATTCTATATCTCTGAAGAGGGTGATTGAAGTCATAATTTCGTTTCATATTGCAATACAAAATAGCTCATATTTGAATTTATGTATGTATGTATTTGCACTCATTATTGCCCCGCAAAAACTGCGACTAGTCTAGGATGAATTCGGGTGAGTCGCAAAGGAGTATGCGAATAAAGCCAGTTCTGATCTTTTTATATGGGTTGGAGTGGTCCCTTTTGTTTGAGCATGTGCTATGGAGAGACAAATTGTATCTGTTTATGCCTGAACTGGTAGTGTCGGACTGGCTCTCTTTATACCCCTACGGGTACTGTCGGATAGATCCTTTTTGTAATGTTCGACACTTGACTTTTTACTCCTACGGGTACTGTCGGACAGATATTTTCTCTACTGTTCGACACTTCCTCTTTGTACCCCTATGGGAAGTGTCCGACAGGCCCTTTTTGTATTCATACGAGTAGTGTCAGACATATTCTCTTCGTGCCCCTAGTCATACAAGTCTATTTTGTTTGCCCATGGGTACTGTCGGACAAGTCCTCTTTCTATCCGTTCGGAATTTCTAACGGATTTATAATTTTTTAAACTCACAATATAATACAATATTCTTACTTTTTTTCGTATTGGTGTTGTAGAACAATAGAAACAAAACAAATATTACGATAATGGAACATAGGACGATAGTATTTAAGATTCGGTATAGAGCTCCGAATTTTTCTTAAATAATGCTATTCAATAACATCTAATCTTTTATTTTATTTATTTCGTTGCTGTTTGTTTTTTATTGTTTTTTTTTTTTTTTTTTTCAATTGGCTACATAAATTTCAAATATACCCAAAAGTCACTATAGGGGATCAATTATACCCCATTGTGGACAAAAGAGATATGGATATATCGCACGATTTTTCAGGGTTGCTTTCGAAACTTTCAAACACTTTAAGTCTCAGTCAGAAATTATACGGAACACCGAATTATTTACGAAACTCACACAGCTAGAAAGGTACTTATTTACATATATTTACACTGAAATAAATGGTGCTAGTAAAATCAACAAATCGGTTCTGTTGTTCTTGACTTAACGGAGGTTCGGTGAAATTGATAGAATTATGGTTAATTCGACCGAGTTCTTTGTTAAGCGAACAAATTAGTTTTGTCATTTCAACAAAAGAGAAATTGTCGCTCTTAGGTTAACAAAATTCTGTAAAATGGACAGATTGCTAATCAATCTAACTGATTTTTTTGTTAACACAACTGATCTCACTGGTCATTTCAACAGCGATCAACAGTCAATACATGAGCAAATTTCAAAGAGAATTTTACGCTCACTGCGCTCTCTACTTTGTACTTATGTAGGCTGTGTACTATATGTATGCACATATTTACGTATGTATATGGCGACCGCCGTGGTGTGATGGTAGCGTGCTCCGCCTATCACACCGAAGACCCTGGGTTCACACCCCGGGCAAATCAATATAAAAATTTTAGAAATAAGGTTTTTCAATTAAAAGAAAAATTTTCCAAAGCGGGGTCGCCCCTCGGCACTGTTCGGCAAGCACTCCAAGTGTGTTTCTGCCATGAAAAGATCTCAGTGAAAACTTATCTGCTTTGCATATGCCGCAACATATGTACTTTCGTACAAAGCTGTCGCAACAACTTTTTTTGTTCATTTGACTACTAAAACGGTCAATTACGAATCAACGATTTGTGCGCAATTGATTCAACATCTTGTTGCGATGGATACAAATTGACAGATATTTCGGTTGAATTGACCCGTATTTTGGTTGATTTTACCAGTATTTTTTTTCAGTGTAAATACCTTTGTGAGGTTTATCTTGGGAAAGCTTTTGTTTCACCACTTTGAGTGTTCTTGCTAAGGACAAAGCCTCACCTGGTAAATATATGTGCGTAAGTATTCACATATGTAACAGGATCCGTAACATGTAGGCTACATTTAAACTTAATTGGGAGGCTATAATTAATGTGATTCACTCCACTGGGCTAGTTGGAGATATGGCCGCCAACTTTAAAAAGTGTCAAACCAAGAATTTTTGAAAAACATCGTCACTTTTTTCGGGTAACTTGCTTTTTTAACAACTTAAGGACAATTTGAAAACATGTTCGACTTGGGCCATGTTATTTGAATTCATTGTTCCTTATTAATTTTTAGAAAAAATTATGCAAAGAGAGCATTTAAATGTTTTATATAACTCTTCCTTCAGTGCTTTGTTTTAATAACTTCGTGAATTGGACGATGCAAAATCCGTGTGGCATTGAAAGCGACTGTTTTTTTTAAATAACTTTTGAATGGGTGGAAAGAGTTAAATTTTGCAATTGGTTTCTTATAACTGGTAGTGATGCGCATCCGTTGATACCTCTTTCGACCATATCGGACCAATTTTCGACATGAACAATAAATGGCCTAGACAGTCTTAAATGAGTATAAAATATAGTAACGCGCCGCCGCCGCTTATTTTTGACATTCGGCGGCGGCGTGCGAAAAACGACGACAATCGGCGGCGTATATCTCTAGTAGTAACCACCATTGGGAAATTGAAAAATCTCTCCGATTACAATGTCTAGTTGAACCTACAATCAAAAACTTTTTTTATTTGTTATACGTACATATATTTATTTCTTTATTTCATACTAATTTTCATTTCAATATTAATTAATATTTATTTAATACGGTATAAATTTATTTTATAATATATTTATATGTATATATATATATTTTTTTTTTTTAAATTTAAATATATCTAACAATATTATTTTATTAAATATATACCTATTAATTATATTATAATTACGTTTATGTACATTTACAAAAAATGTTATTTTGAGTATACTTTTATATTTATAATCAGGGCAACCCGAAGTATACAACAGCACATTTTGCATATGACGCGTAACCGTAAAACCATCAAATATGCAAACATTTCACAAAAAATATTAGGTTTGAGCTCTACTTTATAAGCATATTTTTGCATATTTCTGCATATTTCGTAATTATAACTTATTTATTTCATCAACATCCTGGGAGAATTATTCTGCCGATAACTTGACGACTCTACTTAGGAATTGCGATCTCAGTTTAATAAGAAGCATGAATGTCAACGACATGGTCAACTAAATATAAATACTTGTTTACTAGATTGTATGGGAGTACTAACGTTGAAAAAAAAAAAACAGTACGGTAAAGTTAAATGGTATGACCAAGAATTGACAGAATTGAATAAACTTAAATACCGGTTGCACTCACAAGCTAGAGCAACGGGTGACTATACTGAATATAACATGGTCGCGAAGTACTACAAAAAACTAATCAAATTTAAAAACATTAAATAAATGGAGAATAATATTGATATCAATAGTTCAGATAGCAAGCTAATGTGGAAGCATCTTAAGCATGCTGTAAACTTAACGGGGGCAAAAGAAAAGATCTTGACGGTGATCGTTAAAGGTGTGACATATGATACACCTCGCGATATTGCTGAAGCATAGAACTCTTTCTTTATAGATAGTATTGTTGATATAAACAGGGAAATTGAAGTTGTTCAGAGTCAGAACGACTTCCAATTTACAGCTAGGTCATGTTTAAAATTCGAAGAAATTACGGTTGAGGATGATATACTTATAGCAAAATGGTTCAAAAATAAAGCTTGGGGAAAAATTTACTTTCAGAAGGCGTTATTAAAGATTCGGTATCGTACATGGGTTTCTTCTATGCAACCGCTATAAACAAATCCATGACTACTGGAATAGTGCCATACATGTGGAAAATTTCGACAATAGTACCAATTAGGAAAGTAAAAGATTCAATAACGGCAGAAGAACTAAGGTCGATAAATACATTGCCGAACATAGAAAAAATTCTGGAAATTGTAATAAAAAATCAACTGGTTAATTACTTAGAAAATAATAAAATCCTTATAAAGGAACAATCCGGTTTCCGAGAAAGACACTCTTGGGAGACGGCGTTAAATTATGTCATATCTAGCTGGAAGAAAGAGCTGAGCCTAAAAAAACATATAGTAGCAGTTTTCATTGACCTGAAAAGAGCGTTCGAAACAATTGATAGGAATATAATGCTCGATAAACTAAAAAAAATTGGTATTAGGGAAAAGGAATTGCAGTAGTTTAGAAGCTTCTTATCAGACCGGAAACAAAGAACAACCATCGAATCAGTAGTCTCATCCGAGGCACAAGTGGACATAGGCTTACCGCAAGGGTCGGTATTAGCACCAATCCTGTTCAACATTTACATAAACGATATATCATCAGCACTGAAATATAGTAAAATCAGGTTGTTTGCAGATGATGCGCTACTTGAAGTAAATGAAACGGACATTTCAATAGCAAGGAGCAAAATGCAAGAAGATTTGGACTCATTATATAGATGGCTTTGCATTAATAAACTCAAGCTTAACGTTAACAAAACTAAGTTCGTGGTTTTATCTAGGACGACCAATAAAGAATTACTTAATTTAGATCTAAAAATAATGAATACGAGCATAGATATTTAAGTACTTAGGGATCCTGATTGACAATAAACTGAGGTTTACGGATCATATTGATTATACTAATGCCAAAATGGGCAAAAAAATTGGATTTTGGAAGAGATCATGTAAACTTATTAGTAAGAAATATAAGTTGAAAGTTTATAGATCCATCATAGAACCGCACTTCTTATATTGTCCTACAATATTCTTTATCGCCAATGAAACACTAAACTGGTTGAGTGTGAAACAGTTGATATTTTACCATAGTATGAAATTTGTATTTTATATCAAGCATGGTAAATTACCAGCCTATCTAAGTGAAAAACTTGTTTATGTGAATGAAACCCACTCTTACATAATCAGGGAAAATAATAATTTTAGATTACCTCTTTTCAAAACAGAAATGGACAAGAAAAATATATTTCACAAAGGCCTGAAAAGTTTTAATGAACTACCTAATCATGTTAAAAATTGTGAAAACTTAAACACCTTCAAAAAAAGTTTATTAGAATATTGCAAAACCCTTCCAATAAGATAAAATATTTTGTGTCTGTATTTCATGTTACTGATCCTTGAGCGTACATGGCAATCCAAACAGATACAGAGGAATCTTATGCATCAGGTCAAATACATATATCGCTCGCAATCAAATTGGGAAAGAGTTCCTCAAAATATCGTCCCATACAAACAGTTGGAATGTTCATGTGAATCACGTCTATTCCTACAAAAATGGTGGAATAATAATATATTATAATTAATTATGTTTACATAAAAGCTGGTACAGGGAGGATTGGAAACACGTCCTTTCCAACCGCCCGATAAGAGTGGCTTACTCTGCTGAGCTTCTGACTTTTGGGTTGACCGGAATTCCGACAGCATAAACAATAAAACTGTGCCATCATACGTCTTGGAGTAGGTTAGGATTGAGAACACGTTCCTTCCAACCTCCCAATGAGATGACTCCAAGACTCGCCCGTTGGGACTACCAGTTCCCGTGCTGATCGGAATCTCATGCATTCCGACACCCCAAATTCTAGAAATCCTATTATTATTAAAATGTACTTATAATTTGTAATAATCTAAGTTTTATCCTTAAAACGCCGTAATAATAAATAAATAATAATAATTATGACTTATATATATAACATACATATATGTATATAAGCATAATTTGCAAAAAAATTTATTTTTTACAGTCGGAGCTTAAATATGAATATAAAGGTAAAAAGCAAGGGAAGGTATAGAAATGCTTTATATGAAAATATGAATATGGTTCGGATTGTTTAAATAATCCATTCAACTTTACTCTATAAAGCCAAGAGAATTACATCGGGCCGCCATAGTTGATGACCCGTTTTATGTTGATGGTATCACCCTTGATGAACTTAGATGGTAGGTCCTATCATACCTGTCGAGTAATTATTTGAATGAATCATCGACTTAAAAATAAAACCATAAAAAAAATCTGGGTCGGTTAAAATACGGTAAACTGGCTGGCCAGCGCAAACCGTCAAAACCAGGGACTAAACGACGCAGAAATGCTTTCTTCAGAATATGTCACGTTCTTGAAGAAAATACCACTTTATGCAGATTTGTATTCTGAGTTTGTTTGCATCAAAAATTGTTAAATATCACAAATATTCAGCGCCGTATCACCCAGCAACTAACGGACAAGCAGAGCGTAGCGTACAAACAGTCAAGAAAGCATTGAAAGCGATGGGTACTACGAGTACTTCATTAAAGACAAATTTGAATGAATTTTTGAGGCAATACAAAAACGCACCGCATGCAACCACAGGGTCATCACCAGCACTACTATTTATGGGGCGACAGTTGCGCACAAGGTTGAATCTGATTCGACCAGAGGAAGTTTCAAAGAAGGTAGAAGAGAAGCAATACGTAAAGTCCAGGAAAACTATTAGGGAGTTTGAACCAAATCAAAATGTTTACTTTTTGTCTGGAAATCCACGAATTTGTAAGTGGCTCAGGGGAACCATAAACGCACGTCTAGGTGATCTGCACTATGAAATACTCTTCAATGGGAAAAGTGTAAAACGGCATGTGGACCAAATACGCAAAGCCCCGGTTGGACCTGATAAAACAGCTCGGGAAGTTGATTATTACAAGGCGAGGCTGTCAACCGAAGACAAAACTAATGAAAACGAGGCATCAGCTGAAGTAGATAGCACTGAAGCAATAACGCAACCGGTGGTTACTGAAACGGCGCAGTACGAATCGTGGGGATCGGAAGATTTTGAAGGCTTTGCTTCGGCCAATAGTACAATAGCGCAAAATCCTACATCGACACGGCATACAACACCCGAAACAAGTAGGATACCTAAAATTCCACGGAGATCAACCCGACAGAGAAGGGCACCTGTCGGATACTCACCTTAGCCCTTGCAGAGGAGGGAAAAATGTTATGTATGAAACGAGATGGCAGCGCCATGACAATAAATTATTTATTGTCATGGCGCTGCCATCTCGTTTCATACATAACAAAAATATTAAACACGAAGTGAAACTTGGCACCATTTGCAAAAGTTATAGCGATTTCCAAGAGCGTGATTACTTTTGGTCCACCCGTTAGTTTGAAATATAAAAGCATATTTTACGGCTTATGAGGAACTTAAATGCATATATTTAAGCATTATTTAGATTTTAAATGCATTTTATAAGCCCCTAAAATCAGTATTTTTTTTTTTTTTTGCATATTTTGGTTAGCCCTATTATATACCTCCGAGGAATTTGCGTCGTGCTCCTTTTTAATATTTCCTACAAATTGGCATGACATAATTATGAGTGGCAGAGCCCCAAATTCTTACTTTAGATAAAGTCGCCCCTATTGTAGTGATAAAACTCCGAGTACTTTACGAATTAACGAGGTGACGCATAGTAAATGGCGAGCAAAATACCAATAAGCTATCCAAGCCTGAGTGGTGATAACTCGAATGGGAGAAATGCGGACACATGTATCGCTTGCCCGACGCTATCAGGGCAATAAAAAATGAGCCGTGTGTAGCAGGAAAAGTCAGTTTTAATCTGTATATAATGTGTAGTTTGGTGCTTGTATACAGGTGTCATCTCCTGGTTTGGGATTGGCACCTAGTGGGAGATTCGCAGTGGCTGTGGGTTCATCTCGCAATGTTTGGTTCTTTTCTTACATGCGGTGGAGCTCAATTGTTGGGAAGTTAACAATAAAGCATACTTAAGTTATGCAGTATCTTCTCCGCTGAAGTTGGCAATAAAGAATACATTTTTCAAAGACTCTTCTGCGGAAAGTCAAAGAAGAGGTTGATCACATTCCTAAACCAGGAGTATACCTGTTGAGCAATAGCCGAATCGGATATGTGAGTATGTGGTCAGTAGATGAGGCTGTAAGTCGTAGACTCAAACGGACACTCATACAATCCGTTAGAAAATGTTGTTCACATCCCTTAATACTTGTATTAAGATTGTGGAATTGTATTATGTATCTGATGAACCAAAGCATTAGAGCATGATCTGTCGAATTATTTATGCTTGGAATAGAATGGTAGTGGAACTCAAGGTGGAGTTGTTTTGCAACCGGATGTCATCATCCATAAAATGGTAAGGAGCTTTCATAGACTCTGTATCTTACCATGATAAGAACTTGTGATTGTACACCTGATTAAAAGCTAATTTGGTACCAAAACGATCGTGCTATGAAGTGTTTTTGGGTAAGGAAGATGGAGATGATCGTTGAACCACTGATCATGCAATTAGATCCGTTGTGTTTGACACCATGATGTTAAGCCTAAAGAGGCAGGCACTCACGTTAAAAGCATATATATATATATATATATACATCCTTGATCGCTGCGAACAAAAGCAATATGTGCAGCATACTTTCAGGTAGACGCCCCCTTATATTGGGTTTAGAGTTGTATAGCAAATGGAGAATTATATATATATATATATATATATATATATATAAATGTATATAATTCTCCATTTGCTATACAACTCTAAACCCAATATAAGGGGTATATATATATATATATAAATGTATATAATTCTCCATTTGCTATACAACTCTAAACCCAATATAAGGGGGCGTCTACCTGAAAGTATGCTGCACATATTGCTTTTGTTCGCAGCGATCAAGGATGTAGATTACAACAACGTATCTATCAAGATATTACAATATCGGGAAAAGTGAAAAAGCGTTTGTGAGGGAAATGATTGCGCTTTTAAAAGGTATTTGTAAACCTAAAAAAAAAATTAGTTGTCGTGGCGAAATTTCGCATTGAATGCGGTAGAAAAATGTGATTTTCGTATCTTTATGTCAGAATATCTCAAAAGCAAGAACAAAAAAGGTAAAATCTGAAATCTGATTTGTTATTAAGACCTCCGAATGGAAGAAATTCCGAAAAGTATTATCACATATCTGGGTCTGGATTTTTTTTTCAAATTTTCTCGGTCTGTTTAGTTGTTAACATAACATGGCTATGGAAGCAATATAATGAATTGTTTTGTTGATTGAACTGGTGAAACAGTCAATTCAGAATCAACAATTTGTGCAAAGTTGGTTCAACAGCTATTTGTGATGGATGAAATTTGACAGACATTTGTAGAACAGCAAAAGCAAATCGAACGAATTGGAAAATAACTGACAGTCTTATGTTGGTCTGGGCCTGAAAACCATTTTCACTCATGCGATAACTACGCAAATGTCAACTATTTCGAAAAGTTTTAATAAGTTGTGGATCTAACGAGCAGTATTTGTCGCTAGTTTGCATATGCCATTAATCCGATCCACCATTACAGACATATTGTGATTTAAGAAATGAGTTTCAATCACGGATAGTAAAACACCTAATATGGGCCCTGAACGAAAATTCATGAATTGATCTAAAGTGATTTGGGTAAGTGTGCATTCTCTGTGTGCTGTATATTTGGTGTAGAAAACTTCAGCTATTTTCTGCATTTACTACGGTTAATAGACTGAATTTTATACGAAATAAAAGTTCCGTTAGAGCGGAGCAGGTTGTAGGAAAGGACTGTGTATTCAAAACCCATTCGGACATTTTTATATTAAAACGAAATTTTTTATTTTATTAAAGTGAAAATCGAAAGTGTTATTTTTGACAATGTCATAAGTCCTTTTTTTCGAAAAATTTCCCAATACTCATTTTGGAAAGATAACTGTATGTACTAAAATTAGCACCAAAAAAATTAACACACTTTTTTTGTGAACTAATGCCGTCAATTTCAAAAATAAAAGTTCATAAATAATAAAAAAGTTCTTAAGTATTTCAAATATATCTAGGCGATTCACATGGATGTCGTATTCGTTGTAGAGTCCTAATTATTCTGTTGTTTCCATGTTTTTCGAAATAAAGTTTGATTAAAACATAGCATATACGAAGAATAGAAGATCTTGTGAACTGCTTAACTTTTTATGATAACAAAAATGGTAATTAATAAAACAAAAGCAGTATTCATTTTAGCATAAGTTTATTCAATAATTCAAAAGCAAAATACAGCATTCAAAAATTTTCATAATAATTAAATTTATAAATTTTATATGACATTCAAAATTATTATTATTATTATTTACTCTATTTAAACGTACTAATTTAAGCTTAGCTTAACTAAACGTACGCCAAATACATTAACAATTATGTAACATTACTAACATCTTTATGTAGTAAGTACACACTTTCACGATACTCGAATAAAGGAAGTGACTGTCGACTGCTTCTCTGACAGTTTGAAGGCTAATTTATATGGAGCGATCGACAGTCACTTTTGTAGCTTGATGATTGAGTTTCGTGATTGGAGTGTTTGTATTTTGTGATATTACTTTTTATAACAACTAATTATACATAAATATATTTTTATTATTATTTCGCCTATTTGTGAATTTGTTTATATATTTGTTAACAGTATTATGATTTTGTTTTTGTTAAATATAAAAATACAAAAAGCCTGGAAAGTTGTTTATCCATTGCAAACATTTTTAGTATCGTATGTATGTCGGTGTGTGGGTTGTATTAATATGTATATTTAATATTTGTTTATCATTATATACTGCAATGAAAATGAATTTGGAAGGGGAAAAAACAGTTATTAACTGGAGATATTTGATTTTCACTAGCTCTTCAAATATTTACCGACTTGTTCATAAAAAATAAAAACTGGTTTATTAAGCTCTTATAAACGAAAATTTGTATGAAAATGTCATTTTAAAAAGCTTTAAAAACCTGTTTTATTTTTTATGAATATAGCGGTTAATATATAAGTTATACTTATCGACTACGTGTTTTTAATTTTTTTTAGTTTTGTTCTCTAATTTAAGGCATTTACTTTAAGCATACATTCAGAAATTCCACATAAGAATAAAAAATAATTCATAACAATTTTAAAATAATTTTTAAAAAATTCTTGTATTTTCTTTTAAGCAGAAAAAATATTTTGTTTTCATATTAAATGAATTTAATTTAAATAAATATAATTTCATTACTTTTGTCTAAAATAATGGTGCGTCATTAAAACTTGCTCAATGCAAACCTAATAAATCTCGCAAAAAACTACGAGAGAAGTATAATTTGCGAATTTTACAATCAGCATTTAGTTTAAGTGAATTCCCTTATTAGTTTTAGTGTGGCCAAATTAAAAAACAAAATTATTGTTTACAGTATGTTGAAAAGTAATTGTTCTTTATTTTAATAAAATAAATAAATATCATTTTATATGACCATACTACAGTGCGCTGGCTAAAAATAACTGGATTTAATGCGTAGTTTTGTTGTTATAATACAT
Source organism: Eurosta solidaginis (assembly GCF_040869045.1). NCBI lineage: Eukaryota > Metazoa > Arthropoda > Insecta > Diptera > Tephritidae > Eurosta > Eurosta solidaginis. The sequence goes on from NC_090322.1 coordinate 254,885,708, forward strand.
TTTTTTTTAAATGCAGTTTCATGAACTATGAAAAGCATACTTTTTTGTGCGTTAAATAACAAAACAAAGGAGAGGCCTCGTCTTACGTCAAATATATACGTTCTACTGCTTCAAGATTTCAATTGTATAAATTGAAATAGAAAACAGATATTTATTTGACGTTCATTATATTTTTTTTATTGAATAGCTTTTGTTGTGATTCTGACGTAGGTACTGCCTGACAATACTTCATATATAAAGTTCATAGACACGACAAGTGACACCACAAAATTATATCGTTCTTTTTTCACTCGAGTTGTCGTAAATCATAAATGGTAAGTGAATCGTAATTAGAATCGCTCGTTTTCGTTCAATTGTCGTTAAATCAAAGAGGATAAATATTGTAACGAATTTTACTTGCAAATCCTCTTATTTGCAATCCTCTGCTAAGTTCGAATCACTAAACTGTTGAATAAATAACTCCAATTTGTAATAATGCAAAATGGCCTTTATTAAAGTACTTCACAATACACTCAAACTGTGCAGCGAATAGCTTGCTTAATAACCACACTGATTGATAGCTCAATGAAACTCTACTATTCAAAATAATACTGCTATTGCTCGCTAGATATCGTCTTAATCGCAACTGCTTGACAACTCAAATCAAACTGAATTACTTCTTACTCGCCTGCACTGCTTTTATAGTTTACGCTGCATACTTCTAGGCTCTTCGATTTCCAGAAGTTACTAGTTGTTTCGGCTACAAAATCGCCAGCCACAACTACGTGCACAAATTATTGCTCTCTCTTGTGACAACTCAGATAAGATATATGCATGTATTTGTGCATTGCCGCTCAGATGTTCGTATACGTACATATGTGTAGACGCAATTATTTATTCGTTTATGTAGATACATAATGATGAATTATTGATGTGCATTCACGTCACTGGTTAGCATCGCTTAGGGACGATAGCATCGCTCAGTGCTGCTAACATTCGTTACACTGCCCTCCACCTAAGTCTGATCGTCCCGATCAGACAAATCTCTCGATCTAAACGCCGCTAGCATCTCCAAATGAACCACCTTTCTATTTCGTGGTTTCCCAATGGTTTGTATGCGGTAGATGGAATTACTGATCTTCTTCACAACCTTGTACGGGCCTTCCCAAATGCACCGAATTTTGGCTGGAACACCTTTCCGCCGGAGAGGGTTGTTTAACAGTACCAAATCTCCCTCCAAGAACCCTTCCGAATTATTGTTCTCATTGTACCTGCGTTTGATCTTACTACTCATTATCCTTAGTCGTTTCCTCACACTCTGTTGTTTGATCAATGAACTACTTCGCAGAGCTTGCGCTTGACGGATTGGCTTGACAGTATCGTTCCGCCGTTTCCCAACAGAAGTGCGCGATGGCTTGAAACCACCCTTGCATGCTTCCTGCAAAATTCTTGCAGTCGTTTTAGTGCGTCCATTAGGGTTTGTCAATGCCGGTGTTTTTGTCGCAGGTACTTTTGATTTCGCTTTGTTTGGCCCATTCGTTTCATCAACCTTTACCTTTGACTTTCGTGGCCTTTGTCGACTTTTCTCCACCAGTACTCGATTACTGCTGAAACCTTTTTCCAAACTGAAGTTAATTGGCACATCCTGGTTCTTATAAAGCATCACCCTTTTCTGCATATCGATCTTGATGTCATGGTCAACCAAGAAGTCCACTCCCAATATGACTTCATCAACGATCTTCGCCACAACGAATTTGTGTAAAACCATGACCTTCCCAATCAGTACTTCACATATCACTTCTCCCTGGACTTGGTTATACTCGCCTGTGACCGTACGCAACCTTGCTCCAGGTAACGGTTTAACTCTCCTGTTGACTAATTCAGATCGAATCAAGGAATGAGATGCCCCCGTATCTACAGTCAGTACACGCTCTTTACCATCCACATTCCCTCTGACGGTAAGACTGCTTGATTTCCTTCCAATTTGCGACACAGATATCACAGGACATTCAATAGCCGGGGCAAGTTTTCGTTCTTTACATTCGACACGCTCTTGCTCATTTCCGCCAGCTTTGCGTTTACGGCCACCCACATTGTTGGAACTATTAGCACCAAGATCGCAATGACGTGCAATGTGACCTGGGTTGCCGCACTTGAAACATTTAATAACTCCGGCATTCTTCTGTTGAGATCCCTTCAGTGCTTCCAAAATTGGGTCTACCCACTCTGGCCTTTCTACTTCCACACGGCGTGCTTTGAAAACTGGCTTACACAGAAGCGACGCTGTTTCCTGAATCAGAGCTTGTGACACCGTTTCTGCGAATGTTGGCTTTGGGTTTGCGTATGTAGCCCGCTTCGTTTCCACATCTCGTATGCCATTTATGAAACTCTGGATTTTTACCCTTTCAGTGTATTCCACGGGTGCATCCGCATTTGCAAGATGAGCCAATCTTTCAATGTCCGAAGCAAACTCCTGCAAAGTCTCGTTAGCTTTTTGGTAGCGGTTTTGCAATTCTATTTGAAATATCTGTTTCCTGTGTTCGCTTCCGTATCGCCGTTCTACAGCAGCCATCAATGCGTCATAACTGTTCCGTTCGTACTCTGGAATAGTCTGTAAGATTTCCGCGGCAGGCCCTTTCAGTGCCACGAACAGAGCTGCAACTTTATCTTCAGCATTCCATTGGTTCACTGCTGCGGTCTTCTCAAACTGTAGCTTAAAGACCTGAAAAGGAACAGAACCGTCAAAGGATGGTGTCTTTACCTTTGGATTACTCGTTGAAACTGCTGGGCGATTTAGTTGCAACTGCTCGATACGTCCTCTCAAAGCATCCACCTCGGCCTCGATTTTATCCTGTCGACCACTGAAGCCTTCATGAAACTGGGTTAGTTTTTCTTCCATATGCGCTTCCAGTTTAGATGATATACGGACTTCCTGCTCTTCTAGTTGTGTGGAGATCTGAGATGATATCTGTGCTGAAATTTGTGAAATACGCGTTTCTTGTGCTTCAATTTTCGATGTTATTTCTGACGACATTTCTGCAATACGTGTCTTCTGTTCTTCCATCATGGATGTTATATCTGTCTTTTGCGATTCCAGTTGAGAAGCCACTGTCGATGTTTGAGCAGATATTGCAGCCAAAATCATGTTCAAGTCTGTGCTCGTAACTGTCTGCGATGTTTCGTTTTTCTCTTCAATTTTTGTTACTTCCTCGCCATCAAGATGAAAGTCATACTTTTCCACATCAATTCCTTCCGCTTCCATTGCCTCTCGTAGCCGTGCCTGAAGTTCAAGTTTAACGCCGCTTGTATTCAATCCACGGCTCTCCAACTCCTTCTTTAGTTGCTGGATCTTCAATTCACTGAACTTTGCCATGTCCTAGTTGTATTCCCAATCTTCGGAATTTATTCAACAATTCCTCTTCTGACACCAATTGTAACGAATTTTACTTGCAAATCCTCTTATTTGCAATCCTCTGCTAAGTTCGAATCACTAAACTGTTGAATAAATAACTCCAATTTGTAATAATGCAAAATGGCCTTTATTAAAGTACTTCACAATACACTCAAACTGTGCAGCGAATAGCTTGCTTAATAACCACACTGATTGATAGCTCAATGAAACTCTACTATTCAAAATAATACTGCTATTGCTCGCTAGATATCGTCTTAATCGCAACTGCTTGACAACTCAAATCAAACTGAATTACTTCTTACTCGCCTGCACTGCTTTTATAGTTTACGCTGCATACTTCTAGGCTCTTCGATTTCCAGAAGTTACTAGTTGTTTCGGCTACAAAATCGCCAGCCACAACTACGTGCACAAATTATTGCTCTCTCTTGTGACAACTCAGATAAGATATATGCATGTATTTGTGCATTGCCGCTCAGATGTTCGTATACGTACATATGTGTAGACGCAATTATTTATTCGTTTATGTAGATACATAATGATGAATTATTGATGTGCATTCACGTCACTGGTTAGCATCGCTTAGGGACGATAGCATCGCTCAGTGCTGCTAACATTCGTTACAATATAATAAGAGACATCACTCGTTACTTTGTATAATGTTTTCGTTATGGTAGTCGTAGGTTTTTTTTTGGGCGAGATGTGCATACATTTCTTCTATACATTTTCGTGGGGTATTTGTGTTTATTTTTCCGACTGTATTTAATTAGCTAATTAATTCTCTTTACAAAAATCACATTTGCATAAGGTGCCTAGGCGGTATGGATAAATGCGAGACAATTTAAAATGTCCCTCCTGGAAAGAGTTAGGCATCAATTTTTTTTAATTTCCAGCGAGTTACTCGCCACTCGTAGCAGACTGACTCTTATTATATTTATCCTCTTTGGTTAAGTTGCTTGTTGTAGTCAGTCAATATATGACTTGAAGCCACAAAATATTTTTTCGTAATTATTGTAGTTCTTACAAGTAAGCTAATAGTACTACCTTTTCTAGGAATAGTGTCGCCGTATTGGCTTTTCTAAGCGCTCTTGTACGTTTGTGTATTTATTTCTCCGAATATTTTCCTCTGTATAAGCAAATGAGCCTTAAATTTCATTTAGCGGAAGATAGTAGCTTATGAATTCTCGAGTTTGTCCGAAAAACTATTTTTCGTGAGTCTCGGCTTTTCGCTGGTTTCTTGACGCTCACTTTTATATAGAGCTTACGATTTGTTACGGAGCAGAAGCGAAAATTACCACAAAACCACAAGTAAGAAACACCGGAATACAGCTAATTCAGCGGCTTTATTGCGCAACGAGAAGCTTGCGAGGTTTACGAGAGTTTCGAGATACAAAAATCTCGCGAGAAGCCGAGTTCTCGATTTTTCAGGTCCCGAGAATCTCTCTTGTGTTCGAGATTTCTTCTCGGAAGATAGTAAAATTTAGGCAATGAGTTTTATATGAAGAACAGAAAATGTCGTAATTTTGTTTCCATTATTATGAATGTTATTGGACGCTTTCAGCGAGCACAAATGTTGATGAAGCCGTTGAGTGATAGTTTTTAGAGCTTACGATTTCTTCTCGAACACAAGCGAGATTTTCGAGACCCGAGAAATCGAGAACTCGACTTCTCGCGATATTCTCGTGTCTCGAAGTACTCGTAAATTTCGCGAGATTCTCGACATAAACTTAATTTTTAACTTTTTTTTAAACTTAGTTTTTTTACTTGTGAATTTTTTTTTATTATATTGCTTTTCAATGACATTTCACTCAAAACATATTTATTATACATGTAATATTGTTCACAATATTTAATTTTTTAACGAGGCATCGAGAACACGGCTTCTCGCGAGATTCCGAATTTCGAAATACTCGCGAGCTTCTCGATTTTCAATTCTCGAACCCCTAAATACTCGTAATACTCGCGAGCTTCTCGACTTTCAATTCAATCGCTTCATTGTCAGTATTCTATACATTTCGGTGTTTTTTAATTGTGGTTTTGTGGAAATTTTCGCTTGTGCTACGTAACAAATAGTAAGCTCTATATAAACAGCCAATTAAATTGAATGTCGAGAAGCGCGTGAGTATTACGAGTATTTCGAGAATCTCGCGAGAATTGAAAGTCGAGAAGCTCGCGAGTATTACAAGTACTTCGAGATTCGAGAATCTCGCGAGAAGGCGAGAATCGCGAGAAACTCTTCTCGAACAAGTTCGAGAAATCGTACGCTCTAATAATTTTCTGAATGCATCGTTCGAATTTTACGCAAAATAACGGCATACATTTTTTCGGTAAATTCGCTGTTTATTCGGCTTTTTCACCTTAATTCTATCGTTAAAAATATTTTTTTAGAAAATGTTGGTACGGAGTGATAAACATATCGTTATGGCATTGGGTCGAGTGGATACAAAAATTTGAGTTTTTTTTATAACTTTAACTTTCATACTGACGTTTTCTGATAAAAATTTCTACAAAATTTCTCAAATTTTATAAAAAGCTTTCGCTTATTTTTCATTCAACCGACTCATTGTTATCGTGTCGTTACGAAATTGTTTCAAGACTAGCTTAAGAAAGAGGGTCACAAAACTCTGTATCGACCGGCACACATAAAATTTAAATTCAAGAATTTGCATTTCAACATTGTTTTCCAACAAATTTTACGTAAATTAAGTTCTTAAATACAAGTAAAAAATTAAAAATTGTACAAATATGTCTACAGTTTTTTTAATATTTAGCCGTTAAAGATTCTCTTTTACATTGGCTGGATACATTCTTTGACATGATCGGCTTGCTTTAGATGAAATTATCCACTTTTTTGTCTGGGGGGGAGAAGGTCTTTTTTTGTTTTAATAGAGCGCATTTATTCGCAAAAAGTCACAAATTATTTAATTATAAATTAAATGTTATTTTAAAATATATAGGCGCATAGTCATAGTCACAATAAAATAGGTTTTAAATTTAGTTGCAGTTTTTTGCATCTGCATCTAAATATAAAACCTATTCCATTTTGACTATCACTCCGCGCCATAATTTTTAAACAGCGAAGTTCGCGTAATACATCTCTAAGCTGTGAGATTTTGACTTTCTGCCTGTGGCTTTACTATTTTTCCGCCATTTTTTGTAACGCTTTTATCCCTTCCACTGTTTAGTAACTTTGTTGTAACTTTTTTCAATTACATATATTCTAGGCTTCTCAGATTCATAGAAATAATTTTGGGACCCATATCTTACTTTGAATTGCTTTCTAAAGCCTGGTTTTCACTAGTTGGTTAACCTAAGCGAAAACTAAGTTTGCTCAAACTCCAGAGCAGTTTTTCAGTCACAGTTCAAGGCCGCCTTTTTGGTTTTCTGTTTTGTACGAGAACTTTAGGTTTTCATTATCTAGATAATTTGTAGTTAAGGCAGCAGTTGGATTTGGTCTACCCCAAAAACACTGGAACAATATTTATTCAATCTTCGAGAAATATGTGTACATATATCTAGTTATGAAGTTGATATCCAACATTATTCTTAAACCTGGTTCTCGAGTTGATATCCAACATTATTATCCAATCACTATTCAACATTTGACAACTTTTTAAAATTCATAGTTTTCGAGTTGATCTCCAACGTCATTACCAAATTATTCTGTAACTTTTGAAAGATTTTGAGAAACGAATATTCAGCTCATTTCTCCAATTGATAGCCTACATCGAGTTGAGGTGAAGTTGAAAAAATGAATCTTCTCCAAAGCGGTACCACCAAAGCCAACAGCTGTTCATTGCGCGAAATTAAAAACCTGGTTGGTAGCAGTAATGAAGCGTTATAAATAAAAAATACACGTTTTACTTTATTTTCGTGAAAATTCTGTAGTAGTGGAATCTAACATTTGAGTCGAACTAGAGACCCACACTTGAGTACGTGTTGAGAACTATCTTTTTTTAAACTTAAGTAGCAGCAATTTTTGTTTTATAAGAAATTCCGTCTTTTGCTGAAAACATACAATTCTCTAGTTGAGCCACTGTTTCGAAATAACGCTTGTGATTTTAGAAGTGTGATAGTTGTCAACATGATTTCTAATGGTACTGAAGTCCAAATGCTTGTTGGGTATAGTCGACGCCATTGCGCACGAACACAAATAACTAATAGGTTCACTATAGTACCGCTTTAGCTCAGCCTAAACATCAGTTAAAGCAGAGTGAAAAACTGCAGAATACTTCAAACTTCCAAGCATCAACAAAAGTTTTTATTGATCTGCAATTCAATCACTATAAGATATTTCTTTGTATTTCAGTTTTTGCAAAATTTTAATTTTTCCACAAATTGTAAGAGTCACAGCTAACTACTGACAAAGAGAAACGTTGTTTGGACCCAAGTTTTAAAAAAGTTGTTATAATAAAAAATTTCCGATATTTTCAAAAATTCATAACTAAAAATAGAAAAAATAAATCAACTATGTAATAATCTTTTTCTTGCATCTTTTCCGAAAAGAAAGAAAGAACTATGTATACATGAAGATATCTTAATTTTTAGCAAAATTAGTGATGGATGAGTTTACATGGAATGCCCCATTTCTTACATACCATTAGAAGATAATGGAGCTCATTCGCAGTTAAATTACATTGATCAGTAGCAACTGCTTAACGATTTCACTTAAATAATTTTATATTTGTTTTTATTATGTAACAACAACAATAATTTCCTCATAATGCAGTTCAGCTTAATCTCAATACTTATTATTAAACAAATTTTTCTTATACAAATAATACATTTAATGTATGTATGTATATTTAGTATAGTAAGAGAAAACTGTTAAGTTTGTTCATACAAAAAAGATTGTACAAGTACACCACAAATGAGTTGATTCAGATTTAAAACTCCTTCAAACTGCCACCACGCTTCAATTTGGCAAAACGTTTGAAACCCATCCCACTGTTACTTCCACACATCGATGACGAAAAGCCACTCTCTCTGCCGCGCACATTCAGCGTACTTACGCTCAGTACACCCAAACCGCTATTGGTCATATTACTGTTATTGCCACGCTCACGCGAGATGAAACTGCCACGAAAACGTACACGACCGCGACGCGCGATGCGTTGCAACGGGCGCCACTCAAACTCCTGAGATTATAATTTTTTCTCCCACACCACAATGTGAGCATCATTTGAGTTGGCGATCAATGGCGTAGATGCGCCACTACTATTAAGCGTTGACGATTTACTGCTAGTGTTGCAGCCATTACCGCTGCCCGGCGAATGTGCATTATTATACCAAATATGACGCCAATAGCCGCGTCCGCCCATTAGTGTGATGATTGTGCGTGGTCCATCAGCGTTTTGTTGTTGTTGCTGTTTACTGTTTTGTTTTTGTTTACGTTTGAGCGTCGCCACTGCTGCAGGTGGTGGTGTGCATGCACCCGTGGCGCTAGTGCTTGTGCCATTACCTTTTGCGTTCGCCATTTTCATATCCAGTAACTTAAGACTCTCTTCTGTTTTGGGTGTGCTGTGATGTTGTTGTATTTCGGTGGTGGTGGTCATTAGACCATTCTCGGATATATTCCCCAAATCACTGCCATTGCCCGAGGTTTTGTGACTAGCGCTACTGCTATTACGCGATACAGAACGTCCACCAAACAAACGTATACCCATGCTCTCCTCGCTACCCGATGATGTGTATAAGCTTGAAGATTTTGAGTCAACCGACCAATTGGAGAGATCTAGCGAACGTGGACGTGATGCTTTCATTCGTAGTCGCCGATCTAGAGTACTTACTTTGCCAGGTATGGCCGCGAGTTCGGGGTCTGAGCGCCGCATGCCTTCATACATCATATCCATGAGATTACCTTGTGTGCCCTCTTCGGCATCATAATCCTCCTTGACAAAAATCAATTTTCCATATAAACCATAAACATCGCAGTAGCCATGTTCACCATGATTGAGTGTGCTCGTATTTGAGTGCATGCTGGTGTTGAAGCCGCGCGGTAGCGTTTTAGCCATACGCGCGGAATCAGAGGATAAATCACGAAAACGTTTGCGATGTAGCGCTGGTGAGTTGACAAGTGAGGCGCGTATTTTCGAGAGAGATTGATCAAACGAATTTTGTTTATCCAATTTAGAGCAACGCGGCGAAGAGGTGTTGGAATCAGCATCCACACTAAGCTCGCGCAACATTGACGCCACAGGTGAAGCAGTGCCTGAGAGCGAATCGTCCTTTGGTAGATCCCGTCGCAATATTACTACCGATTCATCAAGTTCAGCTTCGGTAAGTTTTTTGGGATCAGCATCAATTGCGGGCAGTTGTAGGTCATCACCCATGCTGGGTGTGGTAACGGTGGGTTCCGTGCAAAAGGCAACAGGCAGCGCTTGTGTTGGTGGATGTTTGTAGCTGGGGTAGACCCGTGGTATGAGTGGTAGCAGGAAAGTGATGGGACCAAAATGAGCATGGCATGACATATTAATGCTGCCGCTTATGATGGGCACACCTTCGAGGCGCGGTAAAGGTATCGTCACAGCGATGCCTACATTTGTGCCAACCCACAGCAATCCCTTGCAAGCCATAAGCGCCGTTACATAAACCGAACTATTATTAACCGCCTGCTCTTTCTTGCTGTCACTGCGCAGTACACTCGATGCAATATTGATATCTTGCAAATGCTTGAAGGTCTCTGTGTGATATAGGCACAAAACACTCGAATTCTTCAACGAAATCCAAAGTCCAATGCCTGAATGCGCCATCACGTGCACTTGTTGATTGGCGCCATGTTGCACTTCAAAACTTTTTTGTATCTCACCATTGAGCGCATTCAACACGTAAACACGATTGGCGCACGAAGCATAAATATTCATATTGATTGGTAAGAGGCTGGGCACTGACAAACCCGATTCGCCCAACTGCACCACCTGTGGATCCTTTAACATCCAAACGCCATCGTAGGAGCGTCGATAAATGAGCATTATAGCGTTAGAGAGCGCCACATAAACAACATCGAAATGATAGAGTATACGTGTAACGACACCAGGTACGGTACTGCAGCCCAGCTGCTCTTCTTGCTCGGGATTTTGTGCCGTGTAAATTAAAATACGTCGACTATCCGTGCCCATCCAAACCAGATCACCGAGAAGGTTGCAATGTTCCTCTCGTTTCTTGTTGCCATCCAATCCCTTTACGAACTCCATAGCGGTCACTTGAGTTTCAACCAAATCGAATGAGCCAACATCGCGCAAATTGCCCGCCTGTTGATGATGCTGTGATAGTACTGCAATGTGTGATGATGTACCATCGCTAGTGCATACCCAGAGGTAATTTTGTTGTTTGTGACGTCGGCGTGCATTGCCGCTCAACTTTAGGTCATTGGCTATTGTATAATAACATCCACAGCGCACCTGAAATGGAAAATTTGTAGGAGTTAGAAGATTTATTAATTTTAGAACAACGGAAGGTACCACGCGTCCTTTAAAAGAAAGGCTAAATTTTTCATAAATCTGCAATTATTGGCAAAAGCTATCCAATATTCGTTGTAGAATTCAGTATATACGGGGGTTGGGGTGGAGAAATGAGAGTGGAAGTTGGAGCAGAAGTGGGGATGGGAGTGGAACTCAAACTATGGAGAGTTTGATTGTAAGTGAGATTGAAAGAGAAATCAGGAGTGGGAGAGGAAGAGTGAGATGCTAAGAGAGATAGAGGGAATGGAGAAAGGACAGAAATAGGGAGGAGAAATAAAGGATGATGTAGAAGTGGATGGGATAAAACAAGCCGATTTTAGAGCAGAATAAGCCTGTTTCATGTGAAAATATTTAGTGAAGATAAATGAGGTTCTTGAATCACGAGTAAGTTAGGTTATGTTGCATCGCATATGCCTTTGACCAATAGAAACTCATTTAAGAAGCATATACTAGGTCTATAATAATTAACTAATAGCGGCGTCAGCTGTAACTACTAACTTCTATAAACGCTGTGTTTCTGTGAAAAGCCCCCCGTGGGCTTAAGTAGCGCGAGAAGAAATATATGGACAGCTAAGGTTAAATTAAACTGATTAATTCACCACGTCACCCTCCATGCTTCTGCAGCAAAAAAGGTGTTCCAGTATGCTGAGTCCCGCAGCATGGCTTACCATGGAGGACGATGTTCTCACAAATTATCAGAGATAACTGAGCTTTTGTGAACCCAAACTACCCTACAAGATTTAGTCTCCACCCAGCGCTTCCTCAATTGACTAGTAGCCCATCTATATTAATGATACGAGCGCGAGTAAGGTCTCCCTCGGCAGCGCCAATTTTTAATTCAGGGCCTTCGAAACCCCGGTTTATTCCCGATTTCAGTGTGACCCCATTTAGTGTATAGCAACCCCCCACTCAGGACATAACCGATTATATCTTACATTTCTTAACCGTAAACGCAGTGTATGTTGTTATATTATTGATAAAGATATTCCCTGCCCTTCCTTTGCCAGATATATATCCGGTATGCTCCGGAACCTTCATCTTAAAGTATTAGCCGACCATCTCGGAGACCTGTTGATACGTCCACTTGTAAACTTCTAGGTCACACCTTCCATTCGTAAGGAACTTGGCGAGAGACCCCATTTCCTAACTGACAGCTTTCAATTAAATATGGAATATCGAGATATTTAACTCTCTCAGTCGATACCAGCAGTACTCCTCTAACCGAGAGTAGCCTGAAAGCAGGGATATGATATCATAACACAAAAAAGGTTGTTCTATTGTAGTAGGGTTGGCAAGCTAGTTCGCATACTCATTTAGACCAAAACAAAATTTTTCTCTGGCCGTTATTGACATATTATCTGGGTAGACCACCACTCACAGTCACTGGCTTTCAGGCACCCCAGCGGGTTAGGGGATCAGAATATACCCGCGGTAGGTATGCCTGTCGTAAGAGGCGACTAAAATACCAGATTCAAGGGGCTGTGTAGAGCAACCTTTCAGGTTGCCAGCGCAATATATAGCTTCTCCAAACCCAATTGTCAACCTCACCTATCCGCGGCGAATCCTGTTTCACTAACAGACGAGGCTCTGGCGACCCCAAGCTCCTCATGGAACTTGGAGGTAGGGAGGGAGGGAATGGCCTGAAGGTTTAATGTGGCCACATAAATCGTTCCCGAGATGGTCGGGCTAGCACCTTAATGGTGCTATGGTACCGGAGCGTACCGGATTTGTATCCGGCAAAGGACCATCACATCGATAACACTCCCCAAAGCCTTCGGGGAGCAACCTTATCGCTACAACAACAACAACAACAACTGGCTTTCAGGTGCCCAATAAGCTTTTTTTGAATCATCACTCAGAGTGGAGAGTACAAAAAACCCCGCTCCACTCCACTTCCCAGCGACAGTTCTGTCTCACAGAAGTTTGTGAGTAAATTGAACTTGATTCTCGTTAACTCCCTAAACAACCATTTGCTAGACGCAGGCGGCTCATAGGTAAATGCGAAAAAGTAGAGTTGGGCCACGAAATCCTGTATCTGCAGTTAAGAACATATTTTCCGGACTATCGTTCTAGCCTAAAAGGGAAAATGGGGTTAAGAGTTTGCAAAGATCGTTAAGGTCTCATTAACATTTTGAACAAGATCTTGATTATGTCATCCGCTTAAGTTCGAGCAGTGGTGTTACTCAAAATTTATTGCACTGCTCCCAACTCTGGTTATGTGCCAGTCTACGAAAGAACATATACGCAGTTTGGAAACAGATGAAACTAATTAAGTGCACGCTTTGTTCTTTCCATAAAAATATAAAGCTAATACATAACAAATTTCTATGGAAATTTTATTTTAAAAAGCTGTATAAATATTTCAAATTTTTTTATCATTAAGGGCATTGAAATTTTAATTAGGCACTTCTAACCAAATATATACTCAAGGTTAAATGGGTTGAGTGAAAAAATTGTTATTTTTTTTCGAATTCCTGGAATCTAGTAGGAAACTGTTTTGCTTATTTTTCATTCACACGACCAAATTATGTATAAATAGCGTCCACGAAATTGATCTTGATGTAGTTTATACTTAAAAACCGGTGGAAATAGTCTTAAACTGAAATGAACTCACGCAATTGTTTAGCGCTCTTATTTGTCGTTCTTGGCAGCATTTTGAGTTATCCGAATTCGGAATGTCAGATGGAAGGTGGCAGAGATTCGAGTATAGAGTTAAGTCCCTATTTAGTATCAATACGTGATAACGGACCAAATGATTGCGTTGGCTCATTAGTCACTTCGCAAAAGGTGATTACAGCTGCAACTTGTATGGATAGTCGGAAGAAAAAGTACTCTGTTGTAGCCGGCGTAACGAATTTATGTAATAAAAGACAAGGACAAGTTCGCAAAGTGAAGCATGTAGCCTTGCCACGTGAGTTTAGTTCCAATACATATCATTTGAATATTGCTGTGGTGACAGTGGATAAGGAGTTCGACCTGAACGACAGAGTACAAACAATACCACTTTGCAGTTGCTCATTTGACACGAGGAGAGAAATAAAAGTTTTTAGATGGGGTAAGAGATTTGTAGAGGAGTTTTCGCGTCCACTCCTATCTAATGTCTTGATTTCATTGGAATATATTGATTGTCAGAGGCTTTATAACCTGCCAAGAGAATCTTTCACACCATCAATGATTTGTGCTACCCATGCTACAGCTGAAAGGTGCTTTGTAAATCCTGGTACACCGGGCGTTATAAATGGAGAACTTTGTGCGGTGGTATCACATAATCCTTATTGTGATCGCCCCCATTTACCGACTGCTTTTACAAATGTAAATAATAATGAAGTTCTAAGCTTTTTAAATAAACATATTCGGCCTTAATTGCAGGGTGTTGTTATATATCGACTACTGAGTGGAAAATCCCCCTAACTCGGCTGAACGCACCATTTAAGAGCTTTTCACGCAGCTCACGTCAAAGCATATGGAATGTATTCTAAGATAGAGCTTTTTCGAAACGGCAGTTGAGGTATGGTGATATTCTAATCAGCAGTCAAAATGGCAATATTTTTTTTTGTGTGTTAATAAACGAAGCTTTTTATTATATTTGTATTTGTATTTATTTAATAATTAAACATTAGTAGAATAAGACTTAGTCGTTATCTTGAAATAAATGTTTATAATTACGATTTAAAAAAATATTTTTGATTGTATGCAATGAAAGTGTGACACATGCAAATGCCTTAGGTTGTGAGATGAAACTTTATTCTTAGCTTTAAAGTTCCCTCTTTAATGAATAGAAAATGAGATAAAAAGAAAATTGCTCAATAAGTACTTTATGACCCTGGCAAACTCCGTATAAAACAGCTGATGCAATCAACCTTATTAAAATTAATGTATTCTGTTATTGATGCCATAGCATAACGCCTTAATGACGCCTTAACCATACCGTAGCTAAGCAATTTGTTTTTGGTTAAAGTACATAGTTGAGCCTAGCCTACCAGTTCACCAATAAATAATTAATTGCTTTCAAAACTCAATAAATCGCTTCAAAATAGGGGCAAATATCGAAAGATGTTTGGAATATTTGCTACTTTTAAAATTTGTTTATGAAAAAGAAAAAACTTTGAAAAGCTGGAGCAGTATCGTTCCATACGATCACTGTAGCAGGTTTTATGTACCCGAGCGACTCGGGATTTTTACAGATCCAGGGCTGTCATTTCAGTGTAACCCCATTTAACATGAACCGAACGTGATTTTGATTCAAACAATCAATATAAATATGTGAAACTATGGAATTGGTAGCAAATTGTCTCTAATAAGTTGTCGTGTTGTGGTGACTAGTACACCATGTTATTTGTTCGATTTACCATTTTTGAGCTATTGTTATTCAAAAAAAGCTTTTCGATTCGATGTAGAACAAGATGATGTAATTCAAAGAATCCATACAAGTTTCAGAAATATATATCGGCAGTGAACGTCGGTGACCAAGAACTGCCAACCTCGTAATCCAGGGTGTTATGCGTACCGTGCCTATTGGAGATTTGAAGCCAGGGGAATTTTCGGCTGTATTTGAACGGAGTCTTCTCGGGAAGTAATGTCGGCCTTACCACAGCAAGGGGTGCTGTTTTGGCGGACGGTTTTTATCTCCATTTTTAACATTCGTACGCTGAGCCTGTTATGTAAAAAAGTCACAATATCTTTGTATATATACACGTTACTTAAAATATATGTAAGAGCGCACAAATGGGTATATAATGTTCGGTTTCGTCCAAACTTAAACTGCCTTACTTGTTTTCTATTAAAATCAAAACATACGATCTCATTTAAGAAAAAGTTTCTTCAGTTTTGGTAAAAACTTCGAAGTACCCATTTGGATCGAGTATACTCGCTACCTTTTACTGAGTATGAGTACTAGCATCGATACTTTGATCGGAGTATTTTATATCGGCCTAAAAACCCGCGCCGTTAGTCCTGCTTACTCCAAACTGGAAAAAGAAGCAGTAAATATGGGTTTGATGGTGAATGAGGACGAAGTACCTTCTGTCATTGAGCAAAGAGTCAGCGCATATGCGCCTTGGCAACAACGCTACTGTTGGCAGCCATAATTTCGAAATAGTAAAATATTTCGTTTATATGGGAACCAGCATCAACACTAGCAACAACATCAGCTCTGAAATCCAGCGAAGAATCACTCTTGCCAATAAATGCTACTTTGGACTAGGTAGGCAATTGAAAAGTAAAGTCGTCTCTCGGCAAACGAAAATCATACTCCACAAGTCACTTATCGTACCCGTCCTGCTATATGGTGAAGAAGCATGGACCATGACAACATCAGATGAGGCGGCTCTGGGAGTGTTCGATAGAAAAGTTCTTCGAAAGATTTATGGACCTCTACGCGTTGGCGATGGTGAGTACCGAAGAAGATTTAACGATGAGCTGTACGAGCTCCACGCAGACATCAACATAGTCCCGCGAATTAAAACGTAGCGGCTGCGCTGGCTAGGCCATGTTATGCGAAAGAAAGATGACACCGCTCCGACCAACACATTGTTTTTATCTGAACCCGCCTATGGAAGCAGAGGTAGAGGGCGGCCCCACTCCGTTGGAAGGACCAAGTGGACAACGATTTAAACTCCCTTGGCGCCTTGTTGGACGGCCTTGTTGGACGACCGTTTAAATGGTCAAGCGCCAATTAAGTATGTAAGTAAGTATTTTATATGAGTACCGTATCGGTACTTTTTCTAAAAGTCAAGGCATACTCATCCGGTCAGGCGATGTTGACCTAGCCATAATTGACATCTATATTCCTCCTACCGTCTGCTGTCCAAGTGGCTATCGCCTCGATATCAGCACGTTTCTCTGTGGCGAAAACCGCCCTATCCTTGGCGATTTCAATGCTCACCACGATATCTGCCATTACAGCTTGCCGGTCGGCATCAGAGGCAGGCAGCTAGCAGAGCAAATAGATAATACGACTTTCTGCATGATAAACGAAGAAATCATATCCAAGTTCCCGACTGAAGGCGCCAACTTAGCAAGAGAACGTGACCTGGCGAGAGATCTCGACCTTAGAGACCCCATATTAGGAGTCTCAACTCGGATATTATGCGTCTGGTAAATGAACACAAACGTACCAAATGAGAGGAGCATCTAAGGAACTGCAACCTCTCTGCGGGTATTGGTAAATTGTGGGCAACCAGCAAATCCCTTGCCAATCCAACTAAACACAACGATAAAGTATCTATAGGCTTCGGCGAGAAAACTTTAACTGATTCGGCGAAATGTGCGAGCGCCTTTTGTCGACAATTTATAATGCATTCTTCTGTAGACAAAGCCAGACGTCGTGCAAAGAGACGGGCACTAAACGCAAACACGATGTGCCACCCATTACCATCACCCCCACAGAGGTTGAAGCAGCCATCCACAAGGCCAAGCCATCCAAATCAATAGGCCCGGACGGAGAAGCTATGCCAATGCTTAAACACCTTGGCGATGAGGGAATAAACTGACTAACGCACGTTTTCAATCTGTCAATGAACAATGGAAAATGGCAAGGATAATTCCACTACTAAAGTCTGACAAACCAGCTAACGAAGGCTAGTCATATCGACCGATATCACTCCTTTCGCCAGTAGCGAAGACATTGGAAACCATTTTGCTCCCTCATTTCACGGTAAATCTTCGCCTAGCCACGCACCAACATGGCTTCCGCAAAATGCACGGCACCACCACCGCGCTCAATGCTATAAATACCCAGATTAATTACGGACTAAATCAGGAAAACCCCCATCATAGGACGGTGCTCGTGGCACTTGACCAGGAATGTAATGAAAGGTTTCTGAAATGGGAACCGGATTCATTTACCTCGGAGTTACTTATAAGTGTTTTACTAATTAACCTGCGAACTCACCTCGGTTTGATGCTGTGACTTGTAGACTGGTATCGCCTTGACAAAAAGTGGCAGCTTTGTTGATTGTCGATGAATCACCTGTTGCTGTTGTTGTTGTTCATAACTATTACCCAGCGATGATGTATCAGTTGAAGTTGATGTTTCCCAAGCAGGCGAATTATTTGGATCCAAGGCTAATTGAGCTAAACGCAATTCCGTTATCCATTCCTTTTTAACATTCGGATTTAATGTTTGGAATGTGTAGGTCTCTTCTTTACCTGATTTACTGCGCGCAATCAATTGTAAACAACATGAATCGACCCATGCCATTTCTTCATCTTTCCTTTGTATGGAGGCTTGTATGGTATTCAGTACATTACGTGTGGTATTTGTGTTAAGCTCTTTATAAGTACCCTTTAGGGTACTAACGAGATCGTGTATACGTGAGATAACTTCGTAGTCATACATGAGTGTACTCATTTCAGAGCAAAGATTGTCAGCGCCATTAGTTAGCTGAGCTGCAGGTGAGCTGTCAAGAGAATGCGTACCATGTGGATAGCTGGAGTTGACTGGTAAGGTGTTCGAGTAACTGTTGTTGCAAGAGCTGCTGTTCGATTTTAGACTTCCGCCGCGATTGAAACCTGGAGGGAGAGATTGTGGTATTGAGTGATTAGGTATTGGTGAGAAAAATTAAAAAGTAAAAGTGAGATCATCAAGGTCCAGATCTTCTTTGATGGAATAAGCATCTGGAATCCTATTTCATAAATTTCGAACGTTTAACCTAGGTCAGAAAGCAATTGACGAGAAAATAGGATCACGTAAAACAACTCTAAGCTCTAAGTGGCTGATCAAGGAATGTAAAATTCAGTAATCCGAGTGGACGTTCAATTCGTCATTCTTATATTATACTCAAAGCCCTTAAGATGGAGTCCAATGAATTTGCAATAAGATGGCCACAATCACCGCTGAGTTATCTCCTGAGGAAAATCGAGGAATATGAGTTGCTGTGAACCACTCGAGATGTTTGCGAGGTCTCAAGGCCCTTATGACATTTTTTGGAAAGTAACTAGCTTTCTTCTCAAGCTAAACAAATCTGCAGTGAGAGTTCGTCACAAACCAACAAGCTTCTTCTACAGAAGCTGCCATGATGAGGAGGAAGAAGAGCCGATTCATCACTTTCAATGCATATATCCATGACTGCAAGCAAGACGACTCATATTTATGGGCGCACGGTTTTTCGAGAGGGTGGCAGAGGTTGGGGAGATGAATCTTTCACCCCAACGAAGCGTTCGTTTCGTTGAGGACTACCAGGTAGTAACTTGGTTGGACGAATGTGACGCCACCCGGCCCTCACAATAGACAAAAATGTCACCGAGCGGAAGTGTGCGAAGTTCCTATGCACGGCCCTTTACATAACTTAACCTTAATTAACACAGTCAATATAACACTCTTGGTGAGGGCCCTTAATAGCACCTCCAGAACAGCAAAAGATAAGCGAAGCCTTTCAAACTTTCTTCTCCACATAAATTTTCTATGACAGCTGGCTGTCAAGAAAGGTTTTAATCCTGCGGTGCTCAGATATTTCCGATCTGATAAATGTTACCAGTTCGTCAGCGTAGGTCACCATTTGGCATCCGCTACCATCTAGGTATACCCCTACGAGTACACGTTCTATAGAAAAACCAAAAATTTCGTAGACCACGCCTTGTTGGTATCTGTTTCGTAGTAGCAACTAAGGTTTATGTTCTCACATTAGTGGAACTCAGAACCACCCAGTAAAACTGAAGCATCCGTTTAGCACTCAATGAGCGATAAAATAATACATTTTTCTTTTGATCTAACCTACCCAAAAATCGATTCCATTATTCCTTGTATAAGTAAATTTTTTGGGTAAAATTAAAGACTTTTCGCTGGGATTTGCGAGCTTAAACTAAAAATTCATGAACTTTGACACTTACCTGCCGTTAATATTCTCGAAAGTGTTGCAGAAGTACTATTATCCACAATCTCCACATCCGTGAGTGGATACATCCACTTGAAACTCAGCTTCTCTGTAGCGCCAAAGTCATGCGACTGCTTCGGTGCAACCGAAACACAAATGACTTTATCATTGAGCAACAATAAACGACGCTGTTTAGATTTCACAATTAAACCAGCTTGATTGAATTCCACATGCGTAACATTATCCTCACGTAACAAATAACGCGGTCGATTACCATCCGTTGATGAGAGTGAGCGTGCATTGAATGTGCCTGTGATGTGACCTAACATCTCTTTGAATCCCTGATATTGTTCTGCTTCACGTTTACGTTCATTTAACATTTCTGCCAACAATTCCAATTGTGTCAAAGCCAATTGTAGCGACATACGATCATGATGTCCTTGTGGTGTATACTTGAGTATATCTTGTAGAAAGAGTATAAATTGTGGAAAACGTTGTACTGGCTTAACCATTAAACCAAAAAACGACAGACGATCGTGTGCGCTAATTTGTTTGACTTTGAAAAAGTCAGCAAGCGCTGATTTACGTTTCTCTTCCATTTTGGCAAGTTCCATGGCCGCTGAGAAATTATTGATGAATCCCGAATAGATTTCGAGTATACGTGGTTTACTGAAAGCATTCACAAAACAATCACCCAAACGTTCATCACGATCCCAATTACGCACGCATTCGGCGAGTGAAATACGAAACAGTTTGTGCGATTGTAAAATATCGGGTAAACGATGAAAGAGTGTAGATATTTTGGCGGAACTCAATACAGGTGGGTTACTCTCTTCGAGTGGTTTTTTATAATCCTAAATGAAGAGAAGACAGAGTGGTAGGAAATTGTTTAATTAGTTAGCTTGTGAATTTGGAAAAAGATGATTGCAAATTCTTTCGTAGAGAGTTTTTATATGAAAAGATGTGGTTTGCGGGATTGAGAATAGACTGGTTCAAGAACATATACGATTATTTTTGATTATGGATTAAGTACAATATGAAGTTTTGAAAAACGCATGTATGTTTGAGTGCCAAACTTAAAATTTTGTTTTTTTTCTTTAATCTAATATAAAAACTCTCTACAAGCTTAGGACATTTTTGGAAAACTTCATTAATAAAAATTTTGAAATTTTTAGTACCTATTTTTTATTTAGTTATATTAATAACTTTGTTTTAAATAACCTAATTTTTAAAATTGTCTGTATTCACTATTCTATTTGTATAAATATTATTTGTTAGTAGCAATGGAGATGGTGATGTAACTTATTTCATGACGTAGGATTTGGATGGCATGTAAAGAAATAAGATTTGTATTATGAAATGAATGAGATAGTACTTAATTATGTTCAATCAAAAGTTTTATATATATGAATGAATGGTTGGATGCCAGTTTATCACCGGTGATCACAAAAAAAGTCGTTCTACACATACCAATGTATCCACCGGTAATAAGCGTGTAGAACCCTATAACAGGTCTATACACAAGAGAAACGGTTTTAAATTCCGCAGCATTAGTTAATATTTTTGATAAAAATTATTATTCTAAATCGATAAACATAACCTAACATATGTACACAAGGGTGGCAACTGTGAGTTGATTATTTGATGCGATCACCAGTAACACACTGTCAGCCAACGCGTTAAGTGTATTTAGTATGTGCAAAGTAGGTGGCTTGAAGGTAGTGGTGTGATCATTATACAATCATCGTCATTAAGTGGCTCTAAACCGCCTAAGCGATTTTAGGCGCTTCGTAACAAGTCTCGTCAGCTATCCCCATTTCGCAATAACTGACTATAATTGGGAGCACTAAGCGAGTTCAATTCTTCCTCCACCTACCTCTCCCAACTCAGTGGGTGTCTCCCTTTCTTTTGCTTCCAAGCTTCCAAATTGCTTCGATACCAACCGTCGGCATCACAGACAGGACAAACATCTTTCGGAGATCTTTTATCTCGAAAATTTTAAAAGCCCAGTCCTCTATCGACACCCTCTATGATTCCTAATTATACAACAGGACAGTTATGGTAAGTAGCTTGTAGAGCGTGATTTTTGTTCGTGTCGAGAGAACTTTACTCTTCAGTAGCCTGCTCAGTCCACAGCAGCTCTTGTTGACAAGAGTTATTCACCCTTTGGTTTTAAAGCAAACATTGTTTTCGCTGTTAATGCTGAATCCCAGCTGGACTATGTCCTTCACAGTCTCGAAGACCGCAAAACCCATAGAAGCTCTGCTGACTCATATTTTCGAAAGATACAGGTTCCAGTGTCGGCAAGTAGCTTTGGAAGAGCTTTACTTCTTAATTATTAATAGTAAACCATCCCCACTTCGCTGCGATTTAGTCTAATGTAAAAAGATTCCATAGTAATGTAAACCATTATTACATCTGCCTTCTCTTTTTCTTTGTAGCTCAACTCTTACGCTTACTTTCACTGTTTCCCACTTTTTATTATTTTATTTTCCCTTCATTTCCCTCGTCCTCTTCTTCATTATTTTTCTCTTCATTTTGGGATATCCCTTCCTCCTCACCTGTTTTATCTTCTTCCACTCCCTTTTTTCTCTCTTCCTCTACCTCTTTCATTACTCTCTCTTTCCTTTTACTTCACTCCACTGCCTCACTTTCTGCTCTTTCACTTCCACACTCACCTTTCTGTTTATTTCACGCCCTTCTTTTGGCAAATTTTACTGTCAAACGAAACAGTTTTTTGTAGCACCCACTTGTGTCAACTAAACTTCGGCTAGACTACCTAATTAAACAAGTTAAAAAATTGTAAAGTTCTACAATTTATAATCAGTGCTAAAACTGTAAGTGACTCCCAGAATATATTTAGAAAGTGGCTTCATATAGCTAAGCCTTTGCTGGAATACTTGGTATAATGGCTCACTATTTGCACTATCTGTTTTCAATGAGACGCGGCGCCAAGCGGGCGCCATTCTTGGATCAAACAGCCCTATTTTAACGTGTAACTATTAACCAAACCTATAACCGGACTGCGTACTGCGCTAGGAATCCGTCACGTAATAGCCACTTCCAATGAAAAAGGTAGCAAAGCCTGGTATGAAGGCAATTAAATGGAAGGTCGAGACCTTTGAAATTGGAGGTACCGATGTCCGGTGGTGTGTGTCATGAAGGCTGGCATCAAATCCATACGCGATGGACGGGCCAATACAGGATGATGAAAGATGCTGATGCCGTTCAGGCCTGCGAAAGAGCGTCTCGCCGCGACTGTTATCAAGGCGGGGTGGTTCAAAATAAAGTATGTAAATCAGAACACTCATACCCAAAGATGCAGCAAACAACGGGAATAGGGCCTCCTTTCATGACAAAGATATACAATCGCTGCCCTCTCTATGACATCAAAATTGCTTGGCGACAATAACACAAGGGAAAATGCAACCTACAAGTAATATAATTTCAGATTGGTTAAGTTTGTTCGAATAAGCCAAGACGCCTAATATGATCACCTAGAACCAAGTTCAAGCATAATAATAACCACCAAGCCCTCTTTGCTGTTCAGCTGTTTCCTGAGCAAAAAATAAGATCACATCGAAAACGAAAGCAGTATGCGTATGGGTACGATATAAGATCCAAATATCGACCCGGATCATAGAGTACGCAGTGACACATCGTATGTTTTCCGAGGAGTTGTTGGTCACTAAGCATAGCTGGAGATTACGGCAATTAGCTCTTGCACTTGCCCACTGAAAGTAGTCTTCGACTGAATAATATAACCGAGGAGATTGGACCTCTTTATTTGCGATGTATGTTATGGAGAATTCCTTCTTCACATTCTTGGATAGCAAGAGAAGCCCTTAATAAAGGACTGTAAGTCCTGTCGGGCTAGATAAGGATATTAAGAAGTGAATTTAGCAGAAAACTGGATCTTGCGGAGCACTATCACGCTCCTGATACATAAATTCGAACCAGTAAAAGTCTATATGATAACTAGCATTGCCAGCCAAAACATCGGAGGAACATTCTGCCAACAAGTGGATTGGGTACGTTATAGAAAAGTAAAGTCCTCTCTCGACGAAAAAAAAATCACGACCTATAAGTCTCTCTTCATACCTGTGAAATAAATATGGATAACCTTTGGAGTGTTTGAGAGAAAAGTTCTCCGGAAGATATTATTATGTATATTGGAACGACTTTCTGTCATTCCTTTTTAAGTTTTGGTGTGAACACAAACCAGTTCAGCGTAGTGCCATCTTCAGGCCTATTTTTCGAACTCTGATGACCTGTTAGAGCTTTTCGCTGACGTGAACATAATTCAACGAATAAAAGCGAACAGGCTGCAATAGGTCAATCTATGCGAAGGTAACAAGATGCTGCTGCTCAATACTATATTACGAGAAATAGTTGGGGGAAAACTTATCTATCTTGGTACTGCTAATAGTGTAGTAATGTGTAGCGCAATATATAGCTTCTCCAACCCAATTGTCAACCTCACCTTCGAGCGGCGAATCCCGTTTCACTAACAGACGAGGCTCTGGCGACACCAAGCTCCTCATGGAACTTGGGGGTGGGGAGGGAGTGATGGCCTGAAGGTTCAATGTGGCCATATAAATCGTTCCCGAGATGGTCGGGCCAGCACCTTAATGGTGCTGTGTTACCGGAGCGTATCGGATCTGTATCCGACAAAGGACCATCACATCGATAACACTCCCCAAAGTCTTCGGGGAGTAACCTAATCGCTACAACAACAACAACAGGTATGGCCAAATAATGATTATGGTAATGAACGTTAAATAAAATAATAAAATCTAAGGTGGTGATATTAGTCGAAAAAAGCAAACTTTTTATGTTCTAAATTCTACGTGCACCTAAAACAATATTAACAGTATTGTGCAAAACATATGCAAGCGTTTCAGCAGAATGCAAAAATATGAAATATATATTCTTTGGAAATACCAACCCTTGTTCTTATAAAACACAAGGCCTTCCGAAAGTTAAAACCGCCTGTCGTGGAATACCACCAACTTCAGGAGTACCATACTATACTTAATTAAAAACGCAAGACGGTACATTAATTTTGCACAATACTTACATAAACCATACTCTAATATATGAAGAAAATAGGTTCCGAACCTATATACATACATTGACTAGACGTTGCAAAGTGGCCACATAAGAATTTTCGCTATGGACAATTGCAGCTACAATATGACGTCGCTTCAGCTGTTGTTGTGATAGTCCAGGTGGCGCGGGTGGCAGCATTGGTGTGACGAGGCGGGTATGTGCAGTATTGGCTGTGCCGTTGACGCGACTACCTGGGGGCAGCATTAGATCCAAATCATAACGTGATGTCGTTAAAGGAGTCTCTTCGTCGTCGTTCTGAAACACAAGTTTCGATATTTGCATCATAAAACATTTTGGAATAAGACGCTACTCACCTCTGGCACTCCAGGCATTTTACTGGTGCTCAACTTTTGTGGTGATGCATGCGCTGATTCGCTACAGCCCGATAGTGCAGCCGAATCTGGTATATCAATGCTTGATGCCGCCGAATGTCGACCATCACGTCCACCTATATCATATTGATTCGTCGAACCGCGTCGTATCGAGAACCAACGTGACAAACGTCCACCTGGCGACTCACCAGGTGTGGTAAGTTCTTCGCGTGTACTCTGGTGTGCTGTGGGCATGGTTGTGCAAGCGCTAGCACGACGTGTTTGCGTGCTATGACCACTGCTATCACTTAGACCGTTGATGTTGGCTGCAGCAGCTGCCGAGTTGGTTGCACAATTTGTGGTTGTGTTGTTCGATGAACTCGTGCGCCATTTGTCAAAGGACAAATGCTGTTTGGCTTTGTTTAAAGTGGAACGCAATTGTGAATTGCGTTGATTTGTAGCGCTCAACGACGTCACGCTGTTAGGGTCACGTTCGTCCTCCGTTGTAGCTTCTTCCTCGTCGTCGGAAGCTGTGAGTGTACTATTGGCGATCGGTTCTTGGTCGACCGATGATTGCTCTGAGTACCAACTATCCTCGGATTGCGCAGAACGCGTTGAATCGTTGTGTTCTAAACGTTTTTTTGTTTCAGTTGAATTTGTTGTATTGTGAGTTTGGCTATTAATATTTGTTTTATCTGTTGTTGCAGTTGCTGCGCTTACACCAACGGCCGCTGAGCCGCCGTTGGTGCTAAAACTTCCGCCGGCAATTGTGTTGTTTGTTGCAACTAAGGCGGTTGTAGGGTTTTCCGCCTCGTTAATTGATTTAGCGACAACACTGCTCGGACTGCCACACCTTTTACTGTGTTGATAATGAGGTTGCTGTTGATATTGTTGCAGCGGTGCTGCAAGCGTGTTAGTATTCAAGAGCGTCTGTAGGCTGCTATTGTATGAGGTGCGTGAAGAATTTGATGTATGGTCCGGGCGGCGTAACGTTGAATTGGTGGCGCTGTGGTGCAATTGTGCCGTAGTAGTAGTCGTGTTTCGACCGTTACTGCTATCGCCGAGCGGTGATAGCTCACTACTATTTATATCAAGTGCTGGTAGAGAATCCTCCCAAGAGGTGGAGTTCAGCTTAGACTCATCTGTGGAGAGAAAAACGAAACGAAAGGTTACAAGAATTAGGATGTGTTGAAAATTTTGTTTTTAGCATCAACGATATGATATATTTCTTTTGATATCCATATTGTCACATTTAGTTTAATTAAAAAGAAATTCAAATGCTTGCAACTTTGCTAAATTAACTAAGAAGCGTGGGTAGCCACCTATTAAATTTTTTCATTTTATGGGATATACCAATATAAACAAGGAAAGATAAGACATACAATGTACGACGTGTTTAAAAAAATAGGTTAAGGGTGGTCCACCCCTTAATCCCCTTTTTTTACACAAAATTTTTTGTTTATATATTTTTATGAAGCAGCATTCAAAAATATATAAAGCCCGCTGGGACTGCGACTAGAACTGGTGTTATATATAAAATTCTTGTGTCACAGTGTTTGTGGTTAAACTCCTTCGAGAAATTTTGCAAGCATATTAAGCAAATTGTTTTTAAGACAAAATTTTTTGTTTTTATTTTTTATGTAAAAGGATTCAAAAATACAAACAAACAGAGACTGGGACTGGGAATAAGGGATGGAGAAGAATGAACAGAGCTAGAGAACAGAAAAACAGGGGAAGGGAAAAGAGATAGAGAGATGAGGATAGATAGAGCGGGGGAGGGAATAGGAAAGGGAGCTAGAGAGAAAAGAAGAAATGGAAAATACGGAGAGGAATTAAAGGATAAAGAAAATGACAGAGAGCGGGAGGGAGAGAAAGAGGTAAAGGTATACGACCAATCTCTTCGAAATTTTTAGAAAAAAAATATGTACAATATACGAAAACATATGGTGAAGTATGAAGCTTCAATCTGATAAATCGAGGAAGATATGACAAAAAATCGTCTTTTCTGAAAAAATCGGTTGTATGGGGGATATATGCTATAGTGGGCCGATCCATGATAAAACAATATAAAGGTAAGACCATGATACAAAAAAGAAGGTAGTTCCACTCAAAATTTGTTGACGTATTTGGGGATTTTTGAAGTTTCATAATGTTCGTTGTTTTGCCAGAAGCGTTGCCATACCGTTAAATTGTGGTTTTTCGGGTTGGAAATTTCCTTTAGGATGAAAACGCATGGTTATCTGAGACAATAATAATATGCTCTAGCATGATTTATGTTTATTTAAACATGCAATTTTATTGAAAAATAGTCGATAATGACTTATACATTGGTTAATGGCTCATATCTTTATGGCAGCTTGACACCTAAAAAAAATAAATAAATGTAAGGCGCGATAACCTCCGAAGAGATGTAAGGCCGAGCTTCTCTTCCAATTTGCGTCGTGCTCCTCTTGATTTTCCCTACAAATTGGCCGGACGGGACCTACATGTTTTATGCCGACTCCGAACGGCATCTGCAAGGCAGATGACTTTCCACTGAGAGCTTTTCATGACAGAAATACACCCGGAGCGCTTGCCAAACACTGCCGAGGGGCGACCCCGCTTAGAAAAATTTTCTTCTAATTGAAAAAGCTTGACACCTAGACAGAAAAAGAAATACACGAAAAATCCTGTTGTTCTAGCATGGCCCTATTATCATGCCCCTACAGTGGATATTTCTCAAACCATGTTGAGAAAAAGTGTACCTCCAAAGTCTGCACATCTATGTCAATGCTAAAATGGCACAGAATGGGCATAGGCGGGGCTGCCACAAGGTGACCCCTGGTACAAAGGGCAAAAATACTCTCATAACTAGTGGCTAACCTGCAGAGCTACAGCGTAATGTTCTCCCTAAGAAGTGGTTTAAAAATTCCCACCTAAAGCGCAACGTTTGAATTATACAATAAATAGAAAAATAAAAAATGCGGACTTGTAGCCCATTTATCAAGAAATTGCGGTGTCGGTTTATAAGGATCTCCTTTGAGCAAGCAATTGTCAAACGTGTATGTTTTGTCAAAATGTTCTGAGCAAACGTACGGACATGTTATATTGCTTGCTTTGCATACTTCGACCCATGTTCCTTCCACCAAAACAATTTTCGGGAGCTGAAAAAACTTATTAAAAACCTTCTTTTCTAGGCTGATATTTCGTATTAAAATATTTCCAAGGCATGGGGCTCGTTTTTTCTTTTTTATTTAAAATAACTATGAAAGTAATTTAGTCGTATTCCTTAATATGAAATCCATCAAAATTAGAAAAATTCGTAACACTTTTCAATCTGGTAGCTTTTTTTTGGTGAAATTGTCATTGTCCCCGCACACGTCAAGTGGCTAACGTCACACTAAATGGAACTAGCTCCATTTTTTGTACCATGGGTAAAACCATCCTCTCTTCTCGGCGGCCATAATGATTTCTTGATTAAAAAAAAACATTTAAATCCCTCTCTTAAACTTTGTGTAAATGCCAAACAAAAGGAAACACAACCAAAAAATGTGTTGGTTTGTCATTTTTCACTTTTTTTAAACGCCAAATAAATTAACATGTATATTAATGGAAAATTGCAAGGAATTCTTTTAAATACGATTTTTGTGTTTCGCGATAACTGACACTCACATTTGGATCAAGAAGAAGACCAAGTCTTCCTCCGCCTGCTAACCACAACTCAGAGATAATCTCCCATAACTTGCCCACGTCAGCAAATACCCCGAAGTTCCTTGCAGCTTACCTGACCATCATCGTCCAGTTGAAGTATGTTAGTTTGTGGAGGCTCAGATCCACAGATGTACGGCCAGATCCCCTCGCCATCGTATAGAAGTAGTGTGCTGGCCCATCCCTCAAAAATGGGATCGATTTTCCGTCCGCATTGCCTTAGCAGATCAGGTTTTGGGTGGACATAAAACATGTATTTACGCCCGCCAATTTGTAGATAAACGAATACTCCAAATTGGAAAGAAAGCTTGGTCTTGATATCTTCGGAGATATACATTTCAAAAGAATTTGTTGAAGAAAATCTATCAGAAGAGGATCGTCACTTCGTTTTGTAGCGTCGTCGCGTCATGTTCGTTTTTCCCCATAACTCAACCGCGTGCTATAAAAGGAAGCTATTTATGTGGTTGAGAATAAAATGGCGGATAGTGCGGGAATCGAAATTAAAAAAAATTAAATTAAAAACATTTAAAAAACTAAAAAATTTATCGTACTGGGAGTAAACCATGAAATCAGAATATATCTAAATATATAATAACCTCAATTACGTAGAAACCTACGCACATGGTTCTGGCCTTAGTGTATTACCTGTGTGTTGGTGGAGTAATTTGAAAAAAGATGTTGGCAAGCCATATATTGAAATAATATATGTACATACGATTTATTGAATATTGCTGGAATATAACGTGGTATTTGAGAATCTCAGAATCCCTACCATTGAAATCAAATTTCAAAAAAAAAAAAAAAAAAAAAAGAAGAGGATCGTCGCATGATGCGGAAAATTTGAATATAACGTGTGACGACTGAAATTTCTTATCGGCATAAAATTGCAAAATTTTTATGTAACAAAAAATATCTTAAATTTTTTTGTTTTATTATTTATCATTGAATCATGGTTTTGTTATAAATAAAAAAAATAAACAAAAATAAAAATGTGAGATCAGTGAGAATTTAAAAATTTTTTAAACGTCATTTGTCTCACCGGTTTTATCCCGTAATATTTTTATCATGGTCCGATCCGGCTGGTTCCAACGAATGTTTAATCGGACACCTAAATATACCCGCTCAACAAATTTTATCAAGATGCATACATATCTCTAAAATTGAGGGACTAGTTTGCATACAAACAGACAGACGGACATGGCCAAATCAACTCAGCTCTTTATCCTGATTATTTTGGTATACTTATTGGTGGGTCTATCTCTTTCCCTTTAAGGACTTACAATTTTGATATTCGTGACAAAATTAATATTTCATTTCAATTTCATGAAAGGCATAAAAAAAGTATCTCAACAAGAAAGTTGAATACTTTTCGTTGTTTTAGCTAATCAAAAACACATTACAAAAACTAAATAGCACCAACATTTAACAACAAATGTATGCCACACGTTTCGGTTATCTCTCTTAGTAATTAACAACAACACCATTAAGGTCCATTAAATTAACGGGAAAGTGATTGTTGTCCAAACCCATTCAAGCGTAAGCCAAAGAAATCCCAATCAAAATCAAATAAATACAATTGTACAAACATATGTTTTGATTTTATTTTATATATAACCGTACATATACCAGATTGTTATTTATTTACAAACACATTGTTGTTGGTTACTTTTTTGTGTTTGTTTACGTTGTCATTAAAACCAAGAAATGCTCGAAAATCTTCTTGATAAGGAGCAACGCCCACACACACACGGAACGACCCGTACAGCCCACTCACAAGCAGGCGTATCATTGATAGTTAAATTAATTTTTTTATTGCAAATTTATCTTTCAACACACAAAATGAAATACAAAAAGAAAAAACTTTTGTACGTTGGTTGTTAGTAATGAATAGCAGCAAACCTCTTGGGGTATTTAAATTTCAGTGACCTGTAAATATCGACAGGCAACAGCTGGAGCCATTTAACTTGATTAGCTCTAAAGACCAATGAACGAGCAGTGAATATTATTTCGTACGGTGTTTTAATTTTCCTTTAAGGCTTGATTCTATAACATTTGTGCAAATTGAAATGCTCATTTCGAAATAGTAAAACAAAAGTATGCAAATTTTTAATAGCTAACAGTAGTACGAAATAAATGTTAACAACATATTTGTCCGGTTCTTTTGTGGCTTTAGGTGGATGTTTCTTGATTTGTTTACATCTTAAGCAATTATTTCATAAAATGAACAGTTCAAAGCGAAAAATGTTGAGCTTCATTTTTAGCATTTCTTAAAGTTTTATTTAAAAAAGTGTATTCCACGATACGCCTGGGAGACGAAGGAACTTCAAAGAAGTGGGGGATCGATATGGCGCGATTTTTTATTCCAAAATTTCCATTGCGGCGCTTTTTCCTATATATGACCGAGCTATAAAAAGGTGGCTTATGGCTAAAAAAAAAAAAAACAGCTTTTAACAGCTGTTTCTCGCAATTTCTTTTTGAGTCATAAGCCACCTTTTCTAGGCCGGGTCACATATTCTAGTTTTATTTCAATGGGAAATCGAATAAAAAACTATTGCAACTTTTGTTAAGATGTATTTTCGAGCATTAGTAGTATTCTACGGTACAAAGACCTTCTGTGGATTCACAAACTTACAAACGAGAAAAAGCATAAGCAGCTTAGAAGCATACAAGTTCTGACGGCACTGAATTAAATGCCCAGGGCAAAGGTAGGCCAAATTGATTATACTCTCAGCAACGAGAGTATCAGCCAATTTCGATTTAGTCTAAGCAGTGAGGACCTACCAACTCGCCCTGAGTACTCAGCGGGACAATGAAGTGTAAGATATCACCTTAGTCAATTAAATCTATACTGTTAAGGATATTAGCAAAACTAAGGGGTACTGCCATCTCTAAGCCGATGCTAAGCAGCGCCTTGTATGCACATCCATAAATCAATCATTATGTCTACACATATATACGTACACGCAGCGGAGAACAACGCACACACACATGCAGATATCTTATCTGAGATATGCAATTATAATTGTGGAAGTGTCGCTCACAAACACACGCGCATATTAGAGCTATACACGTACATCTGTAGTTATAATTATAGCAGATAACTAACTAGTAGTAGATTCTAGTACAGAAGCGCCTAGAAGATGCAACGAGGAAATCAAAGAGTATAAAATGCCGCAACAGTAGAGGCGCTAGATTCAGTTTCGATTAAGCACGCTATCTGTCAAGCAATAGAAGTGTTATTTTGAAAGTACTGAATAAATGCCATTTTTCATTATTAAATATTGGAGTTCTTTATTAACAGTTTAGTGATTCGAACTTAGCAGAAGGTTGCAAATAAGAGGATTTGCAGTAAAATCGTTACAGTACGATACTTAAATATGTCGCTTTGGCAAGCTGGATAATGAAACGCCGTTTCACAACCTCTGCATATGCACCGCACTGGCAAGGCACACAATCTCCCATCTAGGTGACGTGACTCTTAATCCATTCGTGATATGTGGTAAAAAGCTTGGAAATGCACTTAAATGCATTAAAGCGTCTACATACAGTAATAGGCAGAAAGGTCGAGCACAACAGATCAAAATAAAGGTCGCAGTGCATCGAGGCCTAGAATAATAGTAATAACAATGTCAACTTTACACATCAATTCATCTTGCGAGCCCTACTTCGGAAAGCGCAAGTTTTGTCCGATGAGAAAGTACTTACTCTTACGCTGCCTACACAGTCCAAAGTAGCCCTTGTTGGCAATAATGGTTCGCCGTTTGATTTCTAGGTTGATATAGGTTTCGCTGTTATTGCTGGTTGGCAGGAAGACGTAGTCTGTCACAGTTTAGAGGTTTCAGCAGTCAACCGTGATGTGGCTACCAAGGCATGACAGCAAGTACTTTGTCTTGTCATCGCTCAACACAGGGCTCAATAGATTTATCAGGTCTAATAAAGTTCTATCAGATTGCTATGCTTTATAGTAAAGTTGTCAGATGTTGCCACATTTGAGGAACCACGTGATTGTGTGACTGTGACTCTTAAAAACAGCGATTTATATCCATTACTATATCCCAGCTTAAAAAAATTACAATCAAAGACCCTTCGAAACACCAAAATATTTAGCAGCGACAACAGGAATCAATGCTTGGTACGGCTGCGCCATCTACTTCTGCTAAGTCATAGCTTAGATAACAGTTTCATAAGTTCATTTTAAGCAAATAATTATTCCTCTGCGATTATATCAAAGTGTGATTGCTAACGAGGCACAGATGTTGTGACAGTTTGTTAGTGCGATTTCTTGAAAGTTGTCGCTGTGGTTTACTGTGATGACGATAACAAATTTTTTCGTCATTGAATTCTTTTTTATTTTCGTAAAAATACATTCTATAAATTTTGTAACTCGAAGATTCATATTTTCTTCTGTATAAAAAATCAAATGTTTTACACCTAGTATGAAACAAAATCTAATGGCGTTTTCTTTTCTAAAAATAGAGTCGCCCTGATGGTTCTTCTCAGCTTTCCCGTCAGTTTGTGTGTTCCTTTCACAAAATATTTTCCACTGAGTAACAAAAAGGGTTTCATTACCTACAAAAAGAGCCATTTTGCATAGCATCAGCAGCTTTGTTCAAATGTTAGAATTTAGGAGTGTAACATGAGGTAAAATTTTTTTCAGAAACGAAAACGCCGTAAAACACCTTCTGAAAATATCCATGCGAATTTTGAGAGAGTTATGACTTTTACTTTATGAGAGTGAACTCGATTGGGCTCTAAACAAAAAGATCGAAATTTTTGTAAAATTAAAATTTTCTCGAATTTTCGAATTTTTTAAAAATCTTTTTTGAAATTGGTTTGCATAGCTGAAGTTACCAAATTGGTAGAAGTTTTTTCTTTCGAAAATATTAAAAGAGAAGAATTTTACTGACTAAATTTAATAAAACTTGACACTGCTACTATTTTCTGTTCGTTGCTCAATTTTTTTTGAATGAAATATATTAGCCGTGTTTTTTTTACATGTATATACATCTACATTGGCTGGTAAAAAAACGCTTATCATCACTTAGATAATGTTTAGGAGACCCATCTAGCAGTGGTTAAATAACTAGCTACAGAACAGGTTGTACAGAATAGCGGAGACACACCTCTGTATATAACCTATAGCTGAATCGGTTGCGGTGAATAGTGGACACACACCATTTGTAGAGGTAAAACACAGAGGTAGTGTAGAGGTGAAACATAGACACATATTTCAGTTGCATCTGAGTATAATGCGTATTGACAATGAGGAGTACTAAATTTTCTGCGGAGCAATTTCAGAAGTGTAGATAAAGTTACGCACTTGGCAGTCCATATAAAGTTTAAGTGCTTTTTTTTTATTTTATACAGATGTGAAAGAAAAACACAGCTATTATATAAATGAGAAACTCGTCCCTTAGTAAAGGAAAGCCAATAGTAATTATCTCAAATTTGTACAGCCATTTGACACCTGATGATTTGGGATCATTAATTTTTGCTTTACTCATATGGAACCATGCTTTCATTATAATTGAACACTTCCTTTTTAGTTTTATCGACAAAACCTCTATTAAGCCTATTTTTAAACGGGTATCAATACGCGCTAGGCCTTTCAAAAAATATTTTGATTTTAATTTTAAAGACATACTTATTTGTCTAAATAAATTGAAATCGAAACCGTAATAACAAGTTTCATCGACTTTGTAATTTAATTTGTGACTGCAGATGTGTTGATTTGTCACAAAAGTGATACCAGTGACGCGTTGATATATCGTTACATTAATATTTGTATTAGATGGATGTGCGTACATTATGGTGGGTCGTAGGCTTATTTGTATATATATGAAATAGGTAATTGCTTACAGTATTGTTAAACTGTTTTGCAACAGTGACTGAAACATCACAGTAGATATCAATGCGTAAGTGACTGTGATATGCCATGTAGTCACTGATGACATCTGCGCCTCGTTCGAAATAGTAATAGTAAGCTACAACAATAGAAACCAAAGAGGCTGTGATTTGTGCTGCGCATAAGTGACACTAGATATCGCTGTAAACTGTTACACAAGCAGCTAGGCAAGTGTTCTTCTTTGGTAAATGTGAATCGATGAATCCACTATTTGTGCTGCTATCGTCTGCTAGATGCTACACTTATCTGCGGGAGAGGAAATTTACAAAAGCACTTTTGCTGCAGTTTAATGTGACAACTAGCAGAAGAAATCAGCGCAATTCGCAGGTTCATATCATCGTAGCATATTGCTTTGCTGTGAGATGAGCTGTGATTGGATGATTGCTTGCGAATTGTGATTTAGATCAAAGAGCTTTTATATCATTGTTCAGCGACAGTCACAGCTGAAAATCGCTGCGACTGACAATAAAAATCACCGAGCAACCAAAAAATCCAATCCACCATAATATGTGATCCGGCATATGAAAAGGTGGCTTATGACTCAAAAAAGAAATTGCGAGAAACAGCTGTTAAAATAAACAATGCATTTCTTCAGTTTCTTAGTAGTTTTTCTTTTGCATTATGAACAGTCATGCCCAAAAGGCAACCAAAAAAGTCAAAAGAGCATAAATGAGATAAGTTCGTTTTTGTATATGTGACTCGGCCTATGAAAAGGTGGCTTATGAATCAAAAAAAAAAAAAAAAAAAAAGCAGCTGTTAACAGCTGTTTCTCGCAATTTCCTTTTTGAGTCTAAGCCACCTTTTCATAGGCCGGGTCACATATAAAGAGCGATGTTTCTGACCGAAAAAAATTGTGTGAGTGCTCAGATTTACAAGCAAAGCTGAACGAGTAGGACGTGTGTCGCTTGCGAATAATGTCTCTCGAAGAAGGATTTAGCGAGATTTTTCAAACATATTTCTGTGAAAACGAAGAGAATGATGATGATTCTTTCGATGATGTTGGTATCAGTTACAAGGACGAACTACAAGCATTGTTTCAAGCTGAAGGTCAAATGGAAGTGGATGAAAATATCATCACCAGAACACTTCTAAGCAAGTTAGGATTTTCTAGTTTTCACCACGTGTAAGAGCGTCTCAAAAACTATCGAAACCAGGAAAAAAGTGGAAACAATTTTTTTTTTTTGAGTCATAAGCCACCTTTTCATAAGCCGGGTTACATATGCATAAGTTTATTCCAAAGAATGTGGGTAGCAGATACATACAGTGAGTCGTATGACGGACGACACGTTATATACCCACCGAACTGGCAACTTAAGTGCCAATAAAGCCAAGTGGTGACAACACGCATCTGACGATGCGTAATATATATACACAGGAACAAATCGATTAATCATGTCAACTAAAGACTAAACGCAAGAAGAGCTAAGACTTTTTTCCAAACCAATGCTCCGAGACGTGTCACAGTATGGTGTGTATGTAATTGTGCGTACGATTTGTAGCTTGTGCCAAAGACTAAACCGGTGTGAGATATGAATCTGCACAAAGCGCACAGATATCAACGCCTAATGAGATACAAAAACAAGTTCACTGATGCCGGTCTCAGAAGACAAATAAACAAACAAATATGTGAAAAGAAAAGACATCCAAATTAAAATGCATCTACGACTAGATGAAAAAAAAACACATATATATGATAGTTTTGCGTGTAATTTTTAATACATTTAATAGCTACTAGAAAATTATTGAATGAATGGCAACTTCAATTTTAATAAATAAATCCGACAAGTAGAGGGAATGTGCGAGACAACACGACACAGGTGTCTAAGAGGAAGACGTTGCAAGTAATTTGTGTTGCAAGTGGCGCATTTCACACCCATGTTTACACAGCGGATGCTACCAAAATGTAAAAGAAAAATAATGCAAAATAAAACTCGAATATCAAGTTGCATTTAACGTTTTGTTTAAACTATGTCAATACATATGTATGTCTAGCTGTAGCACATAATTGCCTACTAATGTAAAACTTGTTACTATTTATTAGAAGCTCGTATTTGCACGCTTTCAAGTTGTCACCAATAGTGTAGGATGTGGTTAAACTTTTTTTGTAATAAAAATGATATCTGCCTTCAAAAAAAGCATGCAACAAAATTAGAATTAAAGGAAGCTTTCCATTTTCAGGTAAAAAATCGGTTCCCGCGAGGACAGTATTAACCCGTTATACGCAAACATAGTAGAGATGTAAAATATCTCACTACCGAGGCCTTAAACCTCAGCTTTTCAAGCGGCTGTATAATGCAGTGCGAGTAGTTAAGATACAGCGTCACCCTCAGCAACACCCCGCTGTGAGTGCAATCTACATTCTACATTTAACCCATGCTTTACCAAAACTGCTGTTGAGTTTTTCCTCGAAAAACTACACAATAAGACAGGTTTTGTGAGGAGGTAAGCAATCTAACTCATAATAACTACTAGACAATTATTTTCTACATAAACTGATGGACCAAAAACAAGCCGGAAGCAAAACTGGACGCCGTGCTATCAATTAGATATGAAAGAGTTAATGGCTTGTTATAATGAGCTATCGGTTTTTTATCAACTGTTTATGGGCGTGTTAACCATTTCTTAACGACGGATAAAATATCAGTTCATTATAGGTACACCCTATGGAGGGTGGGGCCGTGTGTAGAAGTCCACGAAAGTGGGGAAAGCTTCTGACCGCCATTCACCTGGGAATGGCCAGAGCGATTCTTTTGCATGCGGTTCAAGCAGCTCACTACTGCCGGTCGCTTGCGGCCAAGTATCCTCTGGGTAGCCGCTAAACACCCGTTTAGCGGTGAGCTAATGTGAGAAGGCGACAACCTGGCTAGGCCACTCTGACATACTCGGTTTAAGGGCTAGCCGGGGGAGATTTCATCGGCAGCGTCTGTACACCTCTAGGTGCGGCTGCAAGCGGGCGTCTATCTTGGAGCAAGCGGCTCGCTATATAAACGTGCCAAGTAATATTTTCACCCCCGCTGAGCGGGTTGTGCGCTGGGCTTGGGACCCGCCACGTAAAACCATACTCCAATGAAATATAACAACAAGCCTCGGATAAATACACTCTCCGTTGGAAGGACCAGGTGGAAAACGATTTAAACTCCCTTGGTGTGACCAATTGGCGCCGGTTGGCGGAGCGAAGGAGCGACTGGCGCGCCTTGTTGGACGGCCATAACCGTTTAGACGGTTAAGCGCCAATTAAGTAAGTAAGTAAGTATAGGTATGTTATCGACGCGTCATCAATTTGTTATAGAAGTGTAATATATAAATTTGCTATCGATAAACAAAGTCATAAATTAGTAACAAATTTCTTATCGACGATTTATAGGTTCGCTATTGAAGATTTAACTATTTACTATCAAAAAGTTGTAGATTTGTTATCGAAAAGTTAAAGCTTTACTATCCAGAATATATCAATTATTAATCGAAAATTTATCGATATGTTATCAGAATGTTATCGATTTATTAATAATTGTTTTTGCTTCTATCGGACTATTCGATAAAGGATTATTGGTTCGAATAAATGGCCAGCGCAGTGGGCCTAAAGGGTACTGACTATGCAGACTTAGCAATGCTCGAAATGGTTCTATCTGCGCAGTTATGACAGGTCTGAAAAATTTTAACATCTATTTCAGATTAAATAATAATCACCCTTATCGCGAATTTTATTTTCACAGTTTTTGGTCACCCTATCGCAGAGGGTGGCGAAAAAATTTTTCATGTTCGAAAAAGATTTCACCTTATCGGCAATTCTTTGTTCGGGCGAAATGAACAGCGGGGAAACCAAAATTTGTTCACTTATATTTTACAGGCGAACGAGAGGAAAACAAAATGTAATTAATTTTTTGTTTTGAAATTTGATACTCTTATAATTATATGTACTTCTATTATTAGAAAGAAATCAATATATAATGCACAATCGGAAGCTGAGTGGAAAAAAGTGAAATTCCTGTGTTGCTAAGTATGTAAACTCTATTTTTTCACAACGTATCAGTTGGCCAAGTTATCCATAGTGGACAAAGCAACGATTCCAAAATGTTCATCACCTCACTGAAACAAGATTACCTAAGACCCACTTTATGGTCCTTTCCAACGCTTTTTCCCTATGCGAAAAAAACGAAGACATATAACCAACTTTACAATTGGTGGAACTCCAAATTTCTGCTTCAATGGTGGCAAGGAGTTGGTAAGAATAACTAGCAAATATTAGAATGCCAGCTTGTTTAGCTTGTAATATTGGCGAAAGCTAATTGAAAAAAATTAACTTGTTATTCAAAAGTGCTGAAATTAGTAATTTTTAGCTTACAGTGAATTATTTAGCTCCAAAGGGTTAGAACTGGCCCTTAATTGCCTCCGAATCGCTTTCACATATATATTTGCCTCGCGCTCAATCAATACCAACCTAAGTGCAATACTAAACATTATTTTATTAATTTAATATTTATATTTTTGTTGTATTTTAAGGAAATATATGCTTGGTTATAAAATTTACACAATTGTAAGTAAATTATTTGTTCACTGGCAATTCGCAATAGAGCATCAGCTGTTTCGAAGTGAACTTTTGTTCGCCCGAAATTGCCGATAGACGGAAAAAGTTCACCCGAACAAAAGAAGTGAAGGCGAACACTTTTCCGCGTGAACTTCGCGATAAGGGTGAATAATTCTTCAATTACAGAAATATAAAAAAATAGTAATTATCATAAAAATTATTGTTATAGGCCTTGAGCTCGATTTCGAGCCAAGAATTCGTTGTAGATTTATTATGGAAAATTTATTGTTTTGCTATCGAAAAGTTATCGTTTTTTGACAGAGGGTTATCGATTTGTTATCAATGTTACCGAAAAGTTATAGATTCACTGTCGAAATTCGAATATTATAAGAATAGTTATCGATATGTTATCAAAAAATTTGGTATCCAAAAGTTATTGACTTGTTTTCGAAAAGTTTTCGTATATATATTGAAAAGTTTTCGTATGTAGTGTTATCAATTGTTTATTGACGTGTTATTGACTTTTTATCGAAAAGTTATCGATTTTTAATTATAGTGCAACCAATTTGTTGTCGGCGTGTTAATGATTTGTTTTAGAGGACTCATCGGTTTGTTATGAAACAGAAACCGATTGAACATCCAATATAAATCAATGACACATGTGGAACCCTTCGATAACCAGCCGATATAAAACCAATAAGAACACGATGACAAGTTTATAACAAATGGTTATGTTGCCTCTGTTTTGGTTTAACTTCAACTTATTTTCGAACTCTAAACAACTTAAAAAAATTAGTTTTCCAGACGAAGCACTGTATGTTTACACATCGAACTTCACTAGTACTTGGAACCCACGTCATTTTCTTCTTTTTGTATGTGTATGTGTGTGAAAAATCTCTCGAAGTAAAACAAGACAAAATTTCATTGGTAACATACTGTTACCCCTTCAGCATACTTTTAGCAAACAAATAAGTACATATTTACATAAATACATTTATATAAAATTTAAAAGCTCCATTTCCGTTGTGGATAGCTTAAAGATAGTGTAGGCATCTTGCTGCGCCAAAGCAAAGAAACTAAATATGGGTCGAATTAAAAAATGAAAATAAAAAAAAATTGTGTCACTTCAGGTAAGCAAATAAATGCAGAGACCAGCGGATATCGAGTAAATAAGAAAGAGCAAATATGCTACAATTACGTATATTTTATTAATTTCTTTTTACCAACTTAGCGAGCCATTAACTCGCCTCTCCCACGCGCAACGTGAGTTCGGTTCCTTCCTTGACAATTTTTTTCCTACTCGATTGTTTATAACAATTCTCGCACACTTACGAGCTCATTTGCATATTCTAAGGGTGATGTTAAATACAACTAAATTTCATGGCTAAACGATTTTCCCAATAGCAATACGAACAGCTAATTTATAGGCCTTAAGATATATATCCTTGTAAGTATAGAAGGTTAAGGCTATGTTAATGTTCTATACAGTAAGCGACATAAAAAAGAAAACAAGTGTGAGTAAAGAAAGATTGTTTCAAGCCCCTATAGTTTTTCGTTAAAGAGCCATTTTTTCAAGCTAGGCCTATTTTGCATTAGTTGATATATATGATAACTGTTTGCAAGACTTCCATCACGGTTCTTATTATTGAAAGAGGGAAGCCCAAGCTACAGCTAGCTAATCGCTTAGGAGGAATGCTTAAGGATTGATAGACTAAAAGCTTCTAGATTTCCCATGAGCGACATTGACAAGTCAATAGAACTGGTTGAATTACTTAGGCTGTATTTTAACTCTTGATATGAAATTTGATGACCATAGTATTTGCCCTTAAGAACTATATGCACATGCCTAGCCTTAAGCACAGCAGAGGTATTAACTGTAGATGTTACAGCAGAACACAGCCTTTTCGAATGCAAAGATATTTATAAGCGTTGATGAGATGCGTTGAGGAGCTATAGGCGTAGTAAGTACTTAGGTCACG
Source organism: Eurosta solidaginis (assembly GCF_040869045.1). Classification (NCBI taxonomy): domain Eukaryota; kingdom Metazoa; phylum Arthropoda; class Insecta; order Diptera; family Tephritidae; genus Eurosta; species Eurosta solidaginis. Next base: position 254,926,888 of record NC_090322.1, read on the forward strand.
ATATGCTACTTCCAATTATGATTAAGTTGTTTTCGAATTTTTTCGCGACATTTGAATCGCGTAGGTATGCTCGAACCGAAACCGGAACTGAAGTTAACGATATTGAAGACCGGTATTGAAGCCGTAAGCAGTATCATTATTTGAACCGCAGCCGAAAGCGATATTGAAACCAGAACAGTTATTATATTCAAACAGTAACTGGAATTGTTATTAAACTACAACCGATATTCAATTCAAAACGGAAGCCGAAATCAAAACGAAGTTGCTGCCGAACTCGAAGGCGGAGGCGATATTTCAATCATAACCAGAACATATCGACTGCTGAGTGGAATATAATCCTAGCTCGGCTTCCGCTTCAAAAACGTCCTATCTCAGAAAGCGTTCGAATAACACCCAATTTCAGAATTGGTTTCCAAAAACACTATATCACGAAATTCGGACGAAAAACACACTGTCCCAGATTTTGTTTCAAAAACGCCCTATCTAGCTCAAATTCAATACAATTTGACATTAGCTAATTTAAACCGAAACCAAAGAAGGCATCCAAACTACAGGAAACGAAGCCGACACCAACGTAGCATGTGAAGCTCCATTTTTGATATCGATAAGTACTGAGTCGTAATAGGCTAATCTTAACTTGGAAAAAGAGTTTTGGGCTCTTTGAGAGGATCTTCGTCGGCCTCTTTTCGGTAACAACCCATATCGACATGTTATTTCGAACCGCGAAGGTTTTGTGGAGCGTTATCGATATTGGCGGTCTTTGCTTGATACAGATCCGGTACGTTCTGGTAACATGCACCATTAAGTTACAAGCCCGACCATATTGGGAACAATTTAATATGATCTTATTGAATCTTCTAGGTCCTCCCGTCATCACCGCCTACTTCCATAACGAGCTTGGGGTCGTCAGAGCCTCGGCTGCTAAAGAAACACGATTCGCAACGGGTAGGTAAGTTTGAAAATTGGATCGGAAAGGGTTGCGCTACACAACCCCTTGAATCATTTGGGTAGTTTAGTCGCCGTGGGTAGGCATACCTGCCGCGGGTATATTCTAAGCCCCCTAACCTGCTGTGTGGTATTATCGCTAGTAAAATATTATCGTCGAATTATCGATTTTTTATCAGCTTTTTTAAAGCCTTTAAAACATCGATAAATATCTCAATCGATTACGGATTGGCAAACACCCATAACAAACCGATAATTTTTCGATACCCAATAGATACATTTTTGATTGCATATCGATATCTTTCCTATAACGAATCGACTAACATTTGAAAACAATTCGGTAATACACTGACAACATCCCGATAACAAATCGAAAATTTTTTGATAGCAGATTGATGCATTTTTGATAACATGTCGATAACTTCTCGATAATAAATTTATAACTTTTGATAAAAACTCGATAACTCATCGATAACCTTTGGTATTGCTGACAAATATAAAACACTTCGATAACAAATGTATAAGTTTTCTATACCTGGTCGTTTAAACATCTATACCAAGCGATTTGAGAAAATTCAATATAAGAATAATGAAAAAACCTTTTATACCCAGCTGCACTTGTACACAGGGTATAACTTTGATTGGATAACGGTTGGTTGTACAGGTATAAAGAAATCGAGATAGATATAGACTTCCATATATCAAAATCATCAGTATCGATCGTCCGTCCGTCTGTCCGTTAACACGATAACTTGAGTAAATATTCATATATCTTCACTAAATTTGGTACACGAGCTTATCTGGACCCAGAATAGATTGGTATTGGAAATGAGCGAAATCGGATCATAACCACGCCCACTTTTTATATATATAACATTTTGGAAAACACAAAAAAACTGATTATTTAGTAAATAATACACCTAGAATGTTGAAATTTGGTGAGTGAACTGATATTGACTCTTGAAAATGGGCGTGGCACCGCCCAATTGTGATAAAATCAAGTTCACAAATATTAATCATAAATCAAAAATCGTTAAACCTATCGTAACAAAATTCGGCAGAGATGTTGCCTTTACTATAAGGAATACTTTGAAGAAAAATTAACGAAATCGGTTAAGGACCACGCCCACTTTTATATAAAAGATTTTTAAAAGGGTCGTGGATGAATAAAATAAGCTATGTCTTTGCAAAAAACAGCTTTATATCAATGGTATTTCATTTCCCAAGTGGATTTATAACAATAAATAGGAATTTTCTATGTTTCGGGAGCCATAACTCGAAGAAAAATTTGTTCAGAATATAACCATATGTATATGTGACCCGGTCTATGAAAAGGTGGCTTAGGCGTGAAAAAAAAATTTCCACTTTTTTTCTGGTTTCGATAGCTTTTGAGACGCTCTTTCACGTGGTGAAAATTAGAAAGTCCTAACTTGCTTAGAAGTGTACTAAAAATGTAGAGAAAGAAGAGCATAAAAGAAAGACGATGAAGCCTTTGGTTCCTTCGATGCCACTTTGGTGGCTGATGAAGCATCCTCAGATTTCTTTGATAGCATTTTTTTCAATGGCAATGGAGCCAAAATATCGGCCAGAAACTGGTTTGTGCTTTGCCTTTTGGGCATGACTGTTTAAAATGCAAAAAAAAAAAACTACTAAGAAACTGAAGAAATGCATTGTTTATCTTTAACAGCTGTTTCTCGCAATTTCTTTTTTAGGGTCATAAGCCACCTTTTCATTGAACGTGTCAAATATGTATTATTGCGCAGCCAATTAAGCACACAAACCAAACAACAACAGCATTTCAAGTGTACAGCTGGGTATGTAATGTTCGGTTTCACCCGTACTTAGACTTCCTTACTTGTTTTTTATAGTTAGAGCTAAAATTATAACTGCTTTGAAAAATATTTAAATAAAAAGTGTATGTTTTTTTTATTAAGAAAACGCATACATCATCTTGTTATCCAAAAATAATGTTGTAATTTATTTTTTCAGGATGTGGACTTTTATAGAAGCATTAAAAAAAGGAGTTCTAGCTTTACTTTAAGAAAATATGAAAATTTAGTGTCTGTATGCTATATTCCAAAACGTACTGTATGACACTAGCCTACAAACTTGCGCCTTCTTAGACACGTGCCACATGTTGCGTCAAAATTTCCTCCCCACAAGTTCAACTTAATACTTGGAAAATGTGTGGGATTATCGCTTTCATTTGTTTTACTGTATTAAGATGTTTTTTTTGCAATCGATTTTATTTCATTTGAATTTTATTTGCCATTCGTATGTTTCTCTCTTTGTCCTGTTTGTCAAGTGTGACTGTGTGCATGAGCCAAAAGTAGGCATTGAAAAGTTGTTAGTTCAGTAACGAATGAATGAAATTTATATTCGCTTGTGTATTTCAATAAGTAAATATAAGATATATATTTACATATGTATTCGGTGCAAAGGCTTTGGCAAAAGGGACATTGAATTTTTCAATGAGTTCCAGCTAGCATCAAAAAATAAAACTCGTTTTGTTGTTCCACCAGTAAATGAGAAACTAGATCACTATGTGAACAGGAAGTGCAAATTTGTCAGTCGCTAGCAGGCGTTGTAACGTTGGCGATTTGACAAAATTTATATAAAACGGATGCTAAAGTAGTTTGTGCGTGTTGTTTATTGATTTAATTGTATGAGTGGCTAATTAGTGCGGCTTACTGATCCAATTAGTTTAATTAATTAATAAGCACTTTACGTAAGATTAATTATACATGCGCGTAATTAAAATTCATAAGCAGGATTTTCATTTTCACAAAATTGTTTGAAAATCTTTTGATTTCTGGTGAAGGCAGCGAAATGTGGATGAAAATATAAAAAATATAATTTAAAATTTCGCGCTTTATTATGAAATATCTAATTTTTGCAACAATTAATTTTGTCATACTGTTCATCATTTCTCTATATAAATATTTGACTGTAATTTGAATGCATTAAAGCAAACGATATAAATAATTTTGGCCTTTTTGAGAAAAGCTTTGTCGGCTTCTCATCGGAAATAATCGATACCGACAAAATACTGTTTTCATATTGGCTTGCTATCGTTATCGTGGAGTTAAACCTTCGTTATCGGCTTGTTATCGCCGAGTCCTCGGCTTCTTATTGGTTTCTTATCGGTTTTTTGTCGATAGATTACAGAAATGTTATCGAATTTGTATTGATGTTTTATTAGTATGTGTTTGATAAGAACCCTTTGCGTCGTCGTTAACAAATCGGCAAGACGAATTATTAACACTCAAATAACAAATCGATAACTTTTGACCACAAATCAATAATTTTTCCATAACAAATCGATTAATTTTCGATAGCAAATCAATAACTTCTCGGTAACATAGCGATAGATTTTTTATAATAAATCGGAAATTTTTTGATAACTAAATGGCAAAACGCCGACTCAAATGTGTAACACTCCGATAAAAATGGATGAAAAATCATTAACTTTTTGATAACTTATCGATTGATTTTCAATAGATAATCGTTAATTTTTCAATAATATATCGATAAGTTTTCAGTATTGAAATCGATAGGCTTCTCTTTTGATAAAACTCCGATAACAAATCGATACATTTTTTGATAACATATCGATACCTTTTCGTAAGTTAAAGATAACGTTTCGATAATAAATCGACAATTTACGATAACTTACCGATAATTTTTCGATAACAGAACATCAGTAGCACTTCTGATATAAAAATCTATGACTTTTTGATAAATTATCGATTAATTTCCATAGTAAATCGATAAATTTTGCATAATAAATCGATAACTTTTCGATATTGTTAGGGGTATTTTTTGCCTTTATTTTTCTTGCGATTCATTCCTTCTCCTTTCCTTATGCAACCGCCGTGACGATAGTCATACGCATAGTTATTAACTTCCACAAAATTACCGACGGTGTTGCTAAACCACAAAAAACTGTAACTTAATTGACGAAATTTTGTAAAATTTGCCACTGTTATTTTCGTGTTCGCTGCTGTACCGTAAAACTGCCTCAATCAATATCGAAAATTTCAGCATTTTTCATATTAGTGTGGTCAAGTGCCGAGAAGTCTAAAACTTTCATGATTTTATGGCAACAACGAAATAGACAGAATTCGCATTTGCATACAATTTATTAAAATTTTAAATAAAAAATATACCGTTGGAGTAAGCATTAAATTTTAACTAATCCGAAGTTCGCAGACATCACTTGCACAAACTAATTCAAACATTTTATTTTAATTTTATTCTCATTAAGCTCGTTACTTCAACTCAATGCTCAATGTTTAACTTGATAGACAAAGGATTGAAATAACATTTATAAATGTTTACAACTAATAAGAAATAAATCTTTTTTGATTGAAATTTAAATTCAATTGCAAGACATAATTTTCATGTCAATCGTGTTTTTCATTATTTCAGTCTTAAATTTGCGTGATATTGACTGTATGACACGTGTTGGTAAAAACGAGACAAAATTTAAGCACATTGCTCAGCTACCTTTACAATAGAACCGTCATCATTAGACAATTCAGTTTCATCTATGTAGTATGTAATTATGCATGTAATTACATGGTAATAGAATTATCCTTAATATCTTCTTCATTCCCATTCAATAATCATACGCCATGCACTGAACGAAAAATACTGGTAAAATCAACCGAAATACGGGTCAATTCAACCGAAATTTCTGTTAATTTTTATCCATCGCAACAAGATGTTGAATCAACTGCGGCCAAATCGTTGATTCGTAATTAAACGTTTTAGTAGTCAAATGAACAAACAAAGTTGTTGCGACAGCTTTGTACGAAAGTACCTTGGTTGCCATATACATAAATAAATAAATAAATGTAAGGCGCGATAACCTCCGAAGAGATCTACGGCCGAGCTTCTCTTCCAATTTGTGTCGTGCTCCTCTTGATTTTCCCTACAAATTGGCCGGACGGGACCTACATGTTTTATGCCGACTCCGAACGGCATCTGCAAGGCAGATGAGTTTTCATCTGAGAGCTTTTCATGGCAGAAGTACACTCGGAGCGCTTGCCAAACACTGCCTAGGGGTGACCCCGCTTAGAAAAATTGTCTTCTAATTGAAAAACCTTATTTCTAAAATTTTGATATTGCTTTGCCCGGGGTGCGAACCCAGGGCATACGGTGTGGCAGGCGGAGCACGCTACCATCACACCACGGTGGCACTTACTAACCGAACGTCAATTGGGCTACATCAAATATGCTGGCACACATTAAACATTATACACTATATTATTTTGTTTTATTAAACGCACTTTCACCAAATTTTATATTTTATAATTTATTTAATTTGTAGTTTTGAACTTCGCTTTGCAAATAAATGAAAATAGTAGTCACAAAACTGATTCTCAATTCTTTCACTTGCAGCTCAGCTTATTCTCAATTTCTTCTCTCGCATGTAGTTGCCACACTTGATTGTTTCGAACAAAACTTGTAGTATAAATGTTTGACGTAACATTTTGAAAAGATTTTGTAAGTTATAGAAAAGTAAAGAATGAAATCGCAGGAAGGTAATTCACCACTGGAGTAACTTTACATGTAATTCGGCAAGTTTTATTTTCGTAACACTTTAAATTGAAACGATTCCAAAACAACTCAAACTTTTATGTTGTCGGAAACATTAAAAAAGTATGTTTTTTATTATCGTATTAAATTCGTTTGCGTAAGAGAAAATTCGTGAAAACTAGAACAAAATGTTACTAACTTTGGAAAAATCCTGTTCGTTCAAACAAAACTTTTGCAAGAAGAGGGCGCAATTTTGCATTTCGCTTGGACGAGAAGTTACAAAATTGTACCCGATAGATAGGTTCTCATAATTTTTGCACAGTAAATTCAAAAAAGGTTTTTTTCGTTTTGTATTGTTTTCCCATTTTGTGCGTTTTTTCGATTTGATGGTTTTCTTATTTTGGTGTTTTTTTTAACAAGTGGTACCATCATCATAAGTACAAAGTAGAGAGCGCAGTGAGCGTAAAATTCTATTTGAAATTTGCTCATGTATTTACAGTCTGTCAATTTTACAGAATTTTGTTAACTTAAGAGCGACAATTTCTCTTCTGTTGAAATGAATAAACTAATTTGTTCGTTTGACAAAGAACTCGGTCGAATTAACCATAATTCGATCAATTTCACCGAATTTCCGTTAAGTCAAGAACAACAGAACCGATTTGTTGATTTTACTAGCACCATTTCTTTCAGTGTGGTGTACGCAGCAAAGGTACGTGTATATAATTAACCTACGAATTTGATGTGCAAGTAAAAACGAAACGTGACGATTAAGCTGCGTAAATATATGAAATTAAAAAGATTCCAATAAAATAAAATGCTGACTTTGAGAGAATTAAGATTACCTAAAAAAACAAAACAACAAATTTTAATTTTAGATAAGTGTGCCCAAAAAAAAATACATAGACAAATAATAACAGCATTTAAATATGTGACTTACACGCTTTAATAAATTCTGCATTCGTTTATCTTTATAATGAATATTTTTTAGATGTTTTTGATTTAAGTTTTTTGTTTTTTTTTTAAATTTTTTTCTATTGTGCTTGCTCAAAGCCATGCAAATTAGCTTTGTTGCTTGTTGCATACAATTTATTAACTGCCGCAAGCCAATTGGCTTCATGTGCGCTTGTGTATGTGTGTGTGTGTTATAATAGAAACGTATAATGAAACCTTAGGAAATAAATTAGCAAGGTAATTTATTACAGCAACAGCATTAGCATCAATGACTAGAATCGCTAATATAACAACAGCAAAGTGTCGCTGGCTGCTTCATTTATGAATTATAGAATAAAAATGAGTACGCCCACTTGAGCAACAAAATGTTGCTGTTTTGGTATGTTCCAGCTTGGCGATATTGTAATTGAGTTTAGCTAGCAAATTGAATGAATTTCGCAGAAGCATAGGAGGCGGATGATTCTATATACTATATGTACATGCAGAGCTGAAAACAAGCATCAAAGAAGTTATTCGATCAATATCAGCAAAACTCGGCAACGCGTCACTGCAGTTCTTTTTGAAATGAGATAATTGAAAAGTAGCTAAGGTGAGGAATCCTACCAGGAGTAATAAAGGTCTTCAATCAAAGAAATAATTTTTGGAATGTAAAATTTTTAGTAACAATAAAACCAAGTCAAATTTTTTTTCTCTAATGAGGTACTTTCTTGGAACCGGTTACTTGATAGAACTGGTTATTTTAACGGCACTGGACACTTTTTGGATTGCTATTGCCACCGGTAACTTTTTTAACAGGTTACTTTTTTCTAACCGGTTATTTTTTCGAACCGATTAAGCCTTTCGAATCAGTTACTATTTTCGAACCGGTTACTTGTTTGTATTGGTGAGTTTTCTGGAGCCGGTCACTTTTTTGGAATCCGTTACTTATTGGTACCGTATATTTTTTTGAAACCGGTTATTTTTTTTGGATCCTGTTACTTTTTTGGAAGCGGTTATTTTTTTGGAACGAGTTACTATTTTGGAACCGGTTCGTTTTTTCGAACTGTTTCCTTTTTTCAAACTGATTCCATTTTCGGACTGTTTTTTTTTTGTAACCAGCTATTTTTTTTTTAATTGTTGACTTTTTTGGAACTGACACATATTTTGCAACCGGTTTCTTTTTGAAGCGGTTTCTTTGAAAACGGCAACTTTTTTTGGAACGGTTTTATTTCTGCAACCGCTTACTTTTATAAAACTGGTTGCTTTCCTAAAGCCGATTACTTTCCTAAAACCGATTACTTTTCTAAAATCGGTTACTTTTCTAAAACCGATTACCGATCACTTGATGGTCAATTCTCTAAAACCGATTATTTCACTAAAAGTGGTCAATTCTGCAAAAGCGGTTGCTAAACTTGTTTAAAAGGATAACTAGCCGTTTACTTTATTAAAACTGGTTACATTTCCGGTCACTAATCGGTTACTTTATCGATCTGCTGCTACATCACCTGTTACTCTACCGGATATTTACCGTTTACTTTACCATATACGGTAACTAACCCGATACTTTACCGGTTATTTTACTGGTTACTTTACCTGTTAATAACCGTTTACTCTACTTAAAATATTTATGTATTTAGTTGAAAGACACACAAACCATTCTATGACATGCAAGATTGGCAGAGTGCGAATGGAATGGTCGGGAACGGGAAAGTAGCTGCAACTTCTCAGTGACATACTTCAAAATGTCCTACGGATTGTGGATTGGATGAAAAGGTTTTTGAATCAACTTCAACCTTTGCAAAATATAATTGAATAATAAAATCATTCGAATTGAATGAAGTAAACCTTAACTTCTTCAGGTAAGAAAATATCTAGTCCTTATTATATGCAGTAGGCTAAAGTGAAATTATTTAACACATCGACTGTATATGATCCTGTGTGCCTCCACTTGATGAGCGCGTCCGTCATATATATCCTAATCAATAGCTGTCAATTAGCAAAGGAAAAGAGCTCATGCTCAATCCCACAAAATATTTTGTATTTTGAAGTCTCAAAAAGCCTTCTCCGAATCGTAAACCTGTTGCATCGCCGCTAGATAGGATGCAAGTCTAGCTTGGAAGGATACATTGGTCCAAAAGTAATACCTTTACCAGCTGACCAAGAACACAAGGCACTGAGAAGTAATCACATTTCCGATGACCGCAAACATGAGATCTTGGCCTTCATTTTAGCAAACGACCACATACACGAGGGATATGTTATGAATTTCAAAATTTTAACTTCAGTTTCGAGATCAGAGATCGCAAAATCTATGAACTTCAGTATAATGGAAAATTATATTAGATTTTTCTGACATTTTGGATTAAAAGTTTGACATAAGAGACGAGATCTGAAATCCATTTCATATATGATTTTCAAGTAAACAAGAAAAAACTATTTGCTCTTTTAAAGCCCGGTTTTTCAGTACAGGTTAAACTCAGTTTGTCAGTTAAACTACACTTAAACTTGTTCTGCAGTTTTTTAGTCTACTTTAACTGAAGCTGAGCTTAAGCGGCCACTCTGGCAGGGTTAAACTCTAGTTAACCTATCAGTTAATTGCGTTCGTTAGAAATAGCGTCGAATATTTCTAAAGCCTCTAGAGTTGTTTCGAAACAGTGGATCAACTCGAGAATCATAGCGTACTCAGAAAAAGAGGGATTTTTTATAAGGCATACAATGCTTTTACTTAAGTTGAACAAATTTAATTCCCAACTTATGGTTCTCTAACTGGACTCAAATGTAAGATTCCAGACTACAGTATTTTCACGAAAATAAAATAAAATATGCATATTTTATTTTTAATTAATTACGCTTCATAATTGATATCAAAAAGGTGTTTATTTCTCACAATAAACAGCTGCTGGTTTTGGTGGTACCACCTTGGAGATTTTTTTTTGAACTCCACCTCAACTCGATATCCATGTAGAATATCAACTGGGAAATGTGTTGGATATTTATTTGAGAACTGTACATATCTCTCTCAAAGTTTGGATAATAATTTGATAATGTTAATAGCTTTGGAGATCAACTCGAGAACTCTAAATTTTACAAAATTTCTCAAAGGTTGGATAGTGATCGGATAGTGAAGTTGGATATCAACTATCTGGTTTATGAATAATTAGTTAATGATGTTGGATTTCACCTCCGGAACTAGATATATATTTTGCTGCAGAAATATCTTTTAAATGTTTGTTGGGTAATCAAAATCCAGTTTTCGTCGTATCTACAAATTATCTAGATAATAAAAAAACCAATCTTGCCGTACAAAGTAGCGCCCTTAAACTGTGACTGAAAACTGCTCAGTAGTTTAACTGGAGTTTAAATTTGACTAGAGCTTAAGCAAACTTAGTTAAAGCTTAGCTTAACCAACAACTGAAAAACCGGGCCTAAATGTAATAAATTTAACTTCAGATTAGAGAGCAGTGCTCTCGAAACCTCTCAAATGTCAAGTTTCAAATCGGCAAAGATCAATTTGCCATTAAAGTACAACATTATAGAAACCAGAGCTGTAAAAAGATTGAATCAATTGAGTGTGCATTCTCTCAGCATTCTTTTAAATATTTGTGATTTTTTGGTTGCATATTATAAATCTCCATTCCTGAGTGGCTTAAAATACTTTAACTCAAAGCTATAGTGTGTGTGTTATTGAATGGTAAAATATAATTCAATATAGAGTGGGAATGTAGGAACCATTCCCATTCTTTATTGAATGTAAACTTGAAATGAATGCAACTTTTTTTTACCATTCAGTACTAATTTTCTTATATCAGAGTTGATATTTTTATACTTCAGTAGCTATACAGGTATGTTAAAGGAATGCTTTCTTTAAAAGGTTATAAATCTATGTGATCAAATATGTAATTTTTTAATCGAAACGGCGTATGTTCCGTCTAGCGTCCCATCATGTTCGTTTCCATGAACATGCGTGTATTTTTGACAGTTCATGTACGCTGTGCCATTGTGGCCAGACGATGATTCCTGTACTAAGCAAAATATGTATTTGTATACCAGATACTCAATTTTGTAAATGTTGATTGAGGTATCACAATGAAAACCATTTAATTATGATAAAAAAGAGAAAATCGGCAAGGCAATTCATCGTTGTATTAAGGCCTGTCGAGGCAACGCGATTACAGTTTTTTCATAAATGAATGAAAAAGATCTGGTGATGCCTAGCATTGTGGATAATAATAATTTATATATATTTGCTCGCCCAATTCGATACATTTCGATCTGGATACTTCATTACTTGTGCGTAAATGTGTACAACATTCGTGAATAAGCTCCCAATTTTTGTACCATCAGGCTCTTGGCCCGCTTCATAAAAATACAAGCACCGTGGAATATATCGTACAAACATACTCTAGAGTCACCCCTGGTCCACCTTTATGGCGATATCTCGAAACGGCGTCCACCTATGGAACTAAGGATTACTCCTTTTTAAAATAATCATTAACACCTTTCATTTGATACCCACATCGTGCAAACAAATTCTAGAGTCACCCCTGTCCACCTTTATGGCGATATCCCTAAATGGCGTCCTCCTATAGAACTATGGCCCACTCCCTCATAAAATACTCTTTAGTGTCTTTCATTTGATAGACATGTCATACAAACACATTCCAGGGTTTCCCTCGGTTCATTTTCCTACATGGTTATTTTTCCTTATGTTGTCACCATAGCTCTCAACTGAGTATGTAATGTTCGGTTACACCCGAACTTAACCTTCCTTACTTGTTATTATTTAATTTTTAAAACAATTTTAATAAAAATGCTTTTTCAATTAACTTCTTTGTGCTTTATTACCCTTTAAATAACGAAAAAACTGGCCATCACTGTCAATAACTTTACAAAAATTGAAAAATATTAAAAAATGTTTTTTATGTGGTCTGTACTTTTTTTCTGTATTTTATTTTTTAAAAGTTGACAAGCTTATTACTCACATTTTATAGCTGGCAAGCAAACAATACAGTTTCTGTTTGTTATTATTATTTTTAAAGCATATTTCTTGATGCAAAGTATTGATTATGTACGCGTAGTAAGTGGCGGCATAAAATTAGGTGGAGTTATGCGCAGCTGTTTGTTAAGGCAACAACATATGGCTGATATATTTGTAATCTGGTTGCGTTGCGCCCGCTGGCGCCAATATGACGCCAATTAGCTATTTATTTGTAGGCTGATTTTAAAGAATTTTATAATATTCTTATAAAATTGTAACACAAAAAATAAAATTCTTGCGGATTTGCTCAATAAAGTGTTGGCTGATGAAGTGGGTGTGAAAAAGTTTTAACTTGAATTACTTAAATTACACCTTTTGCATAATCACTTGATTGGAATATTTTTGTACTTCAAGTCATAAAAAAGAAAAGTTGCCATTGAAGGAAGAAATTTCAAGAAAGGAAAAAACGGCTATACCATATTCGTTTTCATACAGCAGTTATTAATGTAATTTTGTAGTAGATATGTATATATACCAGGACCTTTTAAAAATATTGCTTCCCCGAAAAATTACAATCATTGCTGCAGCTCAAATATACCCTTAAATGTTATCTCAATACTATTTGCCTATAAAATTAAAGCCCCAATATTTCTTACAGCAAAGCAACCAAACTACCAGGCATGCATATCTAACTTCAGTTTTAAAATGAGAGGTGACAAAGGTCAGAGCCGTATTTTGAAAGTGAAATTTTAATAATATATATGTTAGATTTTTTAAAAATGCTGCACATTTCCAGATGGTTTGCCATTCAAGCGCTTGTTTTAAATAAGCGCCAATAAACTGAAAGAAAAAGACTGGTAAAATCAACCGAAATACGGGTCAATTCAACCGAAATTTCTGTTAATTTTTATCCATCGCAACAAGATGTTGAATCAACTGCGCACAAATCGTTGATTCGTAATTGACCGTTTTAGTAGTCAAATGAACAAAAAAAGTTGTTGCTTTGTACGAAAGTACCTATGTTGCCATATAAATAAATAAATGTAAAGCGCGATAACCTCCGAAGAGATCTAAGGCCGAGCTTCTCTTCCAATTTGCGCCGTGCTCCTCTAGATTTTACCTACAAATTGGCCGGACGAGACCTACATGTTTTATGCCGACTCCGAACGACATCTGCAAGGCAGATGAGTTTTCACTGAGAGCTTTTCATGGCAGAAATACACTCCGAGCGCTTGCCAAACACTGCCGAGGGGCGACCCCGCTTATACAAATTTTCTTCTAATTGAAAAACCTTATTTCTAAAATTTTGATGTTGCTTTGCCCGGGGTGCGAACCCAGGGCATACGGTGTGGCAGGGGGAGCACGCTACTACTAGACCACGGTGGTACTTACTAACCGAACATCAATTGGGCTTACATCAAATATGCTGGCACACATTAAACATTATACACTTTATTATTTTGTATTATTAAACGCATTTTCACCAAATTTTACATTTTATACTTTATTTAATTTATAGTTTTGAACTTCGCTTTGCAAATAGAAATGAAAATAGTAGTCCCACCACTGATTCTCAATTCTTTCAGTTGCAGCTCAGCTCATTCTCAAATTCTTCTCTCGCATGTAGTTGCCACAATTGATTGTTTCGAACAAAACTTGTAGTATAAATGTTTGACATAACATTTTAAATAGAGAACTTGTAATTTATAGAAAAGTAAAGAATCAAATCGCTAGAAGGTAATTCACCACTGGAGTAACTTTACATGTAATTCGGCAAGTTTAATTTTCGTAACATTTTAAGTTGAAACGATTCCAAAACAACTCAACTTTTAGGTTGTCGGAAACATCAACATTACATTCGTTCGCGTGAGTGAAAATTCGTAAAAACTTGAACAAGATGTTACTAACTTTGGAAAAATCGTGTTCGTTCCAACAAAACTTTTGCAACAAGAGGGCGCAATTTTGCATTTCGCTTGGAGGAGAAGTTGCAAAATTGTACCCGATAACCCGGCATCTCATAATTTTTTGCACAGTAAATTCAAAAAAGGGGTTTTCGTTTTGTATTGATAACTGAAAAACTAGTTTTTTGTTGTTTTCCCCTTTTGTCTGTTTTTCGATTTGGTGGTTTTCTTATTTTGGTATTTTTTTTTAAACAAGTGGCACCTTCGTCATAAGTGCAAAGTAGAGAGCGCAGTGAGCGTAAAATTCTCTTTGAAATTTGCTCATGTACTGACTGTTGATCGCTGTTGAAATGACCAGTGAGATCAGTTGTGTTAACAGAAAAATCTGTTAGATTGACCAGGAATCTGTAAATTTTACAGAATTTTGTTAACTTAGGAGCGACAATTTCTCTTCTGTTGAAATTACTAAACTAATTTGTTCGTTTGACAAAGAACTCGGTCGAATTAACCATAATTCGATAATTTTTCACCGAAGCTCCGTTAAGTCAAGAACAACATCACCGATTTGTTGATTTTGCTAGCACCATTTCTTTCAGTGTATGTACGTGAGTATATTAAAGTTATGCATTGAGGCTACTTTACTTAAGCACCTCACTTGACGTACATTGATTAACCTTGCTTGTGCCTAGTTAAACATATACATATATATAATTAACTGTTACGGCCAAGGCGAATCTACAACAGGTGGTGGCAAAGCGAATTCAATCAATTCGCCGTGCAGATGAATGTCAAGTCAAAAGAAAATTTTCATAGATTTCGATTAACTGACATTTTGTTGTACAAGGCTTTGTATGGAAAATTATCAAGAAGAAGCAATCAGCTGATGGGATAACACCACCTGTAATGAATTCGCCTTGGTTTCGGCAGTATCAGTGTTATTTGTAGCTGTCAGCTGTTTCTGAGGCCATTGCCATTTCAGCTGGCTTTGTCTTCTGCCAAATGAGTACCGTTTGTGGTTGGCCGTTGAAATGTTGTTGATATTACGTTCAGCTTCTAACCACAAACAGACAACCTGGCATGCATACATACATATGCATATGCATAAGGTACTGCAACATGCATAAATATATTATAAGGTATGCAAATTAAAAGGCTTGTCCTAATAATAATAATAATATGTCATCAGCAGGTAAAGTATTTTATTTAAATTATTTGTGATTAAGTGAAAATGTTAAGAGCGATTTGATGTATGCAGCTGTTTTAAACTTAATTATTTAGATTTAAATATTGTTAAGAATGAATGAAAAACAAATTGATCTGATTTGAGTAATGAGTTAAATTTCGGTTGGCAATGTTTTTTACTCAAAATCGGGACAGGGCTCAAAGTCTGTCTGTTTGTGTACGCAATCACTCATAAGCCATGGCCTACCTACATATATCACACATGGGAAACTGCACTAATAATCGGAGAGAATTGAGTCAGAGAAACCATAAAGAGGTGAATCAAAAATTTTAAGCACTTCTTGTAAATATATGGATCAAAACGCAGGGGAATATTCGTCCTTAAACACAGACATACGTGATGAACATTGGATAAGTAAAAAATAAAATAAAATAAAATGAAATAAAATAAAAGAAAAGGAAAGGTGAGGAAAGGAAAAGAAAGGAACGGAAAGAAATGGAAACTAAAGAAAAAGAAAAGGAAAGAAAAAGAAGAAAAAGCATAAGAAAGGAAAGGAAGAGAAAGGAAAGAAAAGAAAAGAAAAGAAAAGAAAAGAAAAGAAAAAAGGAAAGGAAAGGCAAAATGGAAAGTATGGGGAGAGGAAAGGAAAGGCAAGAAAGGAAAATAATTAAAGGAATGAAAATAAAGAGAAAGATTTGTTATAGACGTTCGACAAGGGATCTTTTATCGAAGTGTTACCAAATTGTTATCGATTTTCATAGAAGTTTTCGATATGTTATCGCGAAGATTTCGATTTGCTTTCAAAAGGTTATCGATTTGTTATCATAGAAATACCAATTTTCTACCGATATTTTTATCGAAAATTAATCAAAAAATTATGGCAAAGCTATCGGTTTATTATAGAAGATTTACCAAGTTTTTATCGAAGAGGTTTAGGTTTATTACTCACTTGTCATCGGCGTGTTATCGATTTGTTAACGATGACTCATTGGTCTGTTTAATGAATAGGGTACCCATAAAAATTCAAAATAAAATCGATGACACATCTATAACCTGCCGATAGCACGCCGAAAAAAAAACCAATAATGCTTTTTTCGCCCTTTTGTTGAGTTGTGTTGTTCACATGAATGAACTACGCATAGGTTTTAAGATTCTTGTTCAATGGGAAGTCTCGCAATAAGCTTGACAATTTTCCGAAATATCTAGATTCGTGCGATATCAAGCGAAACTTTTTGTATCACGTGTTTCAATGTCATTGAACTCCGCACCACGTTTCTCATTGTCCTGCATTTAATGTAAGATTTCAAGTTTCTGGTCGGATAACCCTGGGTATGAACTGTCCTGGTGTGAATTGTCCACGATGACTTATACGTCAGATTATATGTCTGGGTACGAATTCTTTTGATCGATGACGTGCTATGTTTGACATCAGTCGTACAGCGAAACCTCTATTGGTGTGTGAGACAGATGGACCAAAACCTGATCTTCCTTACTACTTTCAGCTGGCGTCAATTGTCATGAAGCATGGATGACTTCTGTAACTTGCTACGCTGCTGCCGAAATCCCCTAGAATGCAATCTTAAGCTAGGCTAGAAAGTCTTTAAAAGTGTAGAAAATTACTGTTCTTACCCTAATTAATCCTTTTAAAATTTAAAATTTACTTTTCCTTCATACACAAATTTAACTACTAATTTTTGTATGCAAATATGAAGATATTGTCCAAATTTACTGCATTTTTAGTATATAGTATATATTAGCATATAAATTAAATTAATGAATAAATCACAAAAACTAGAACAAATGCATAAATTTCTTAATACCCAAAGTTCAAGTATAAATAAGTACAGCGTGTGAGTATATGGCAAAGTAGTAAACATAACTTAATGTGAATAAGATTGTTAGTTTGCACTTGTGGCACGCAAGGTGAGTCTGCATTGCTCACTAAGGCTAATTCTACATTAAGTATGTGCATACCTAAGTTTTATATATGCTTGTAGGTCATGCGATGCTGCGACATGTGGCGCACACATACATACATACCTAACAACTATATAGAGAAAGTAGAACGTGTTACAGATTTGGGGTGTAGGTGAGACATTTTATTTTGCATTGCAAATTCGTTTAGTTTGGCCGTTTCATATATATAAGGAGGGTAGTTAAACGGTCTCCAGGGTTTGCGAATTCACGACTTAAGCCTAGTTATTGTTTGCATGAAAGTCAACATGGAAGTGCAAACATTCAACTTCCGAATTCGTGACACTTTGTATGTGCATTTATTACTTTGCATATAGTCAAGGTCACTATTGTGCAGTATTAGTGTTAATATGCTTTTCTATATAACATTTAATAGAATAGTACTAAGAGAAAAAAAAAATAACAGCATATACCTTAAGAGATATGCTGAACAGCAGAAATTTATTTAAAGCAATCTTGAAAATGAAGGCCATGGTTGTTTCCTATTTAGTCACTTGCTAGAAGGCAAAGTTAGTGAACAATTTCTAGATTTCAGTATAAGCTAAATTATTTACTATTTTTAGATGCCTCAACAGGTAGTTATCCTGGTACTCGGATGTTATCCTATGCACCTACAACTCTACCGATATTGAGGCTAAGCGCTTTTGTGCACTCATACAAATGGTTGGTCTGTACGTCAGTAGTATATTTTACCTCATTGCCCAAAGTGTAAGGAATAATTTAAGGCCCGCTAATTAGAATTTTTCTGATAGCACCGAGCAGCTGAGGGTTTGTTTTGAAGTTTTTTCCAGCGCGATCTGGATTCAGCAGCATCAGAAGGCTTTTCGAAAATGAGAAGTATAGAACTCCAACCTGCGAAAGCAGTCCCGGGGTAGGCGACGGTTTAAATTGATTTAGTTTTTAGTCCACGTACACGGTTGCTGCGACAGCTGCAATTATGGTGCATTAAGCATTTTCCATCCTAACTCGTAAAAAAATTGGGTTTTCTTTGATTACAGGCCGATTAGGTGTAGACAACGTTTTTATCAATCGATAACACTTTTATAAAACACCGACAACTTTTCGATAGCACACCACTAACTTTTCGATAACTAACCGATACCTCGTCGATAGGAAACCGATAGTTCGTCGAAAACAAATTTATAACACGCATTTCGATGACAAATCGATAACATACCACTCGCTTCCGGTTTCAGTTTGTGTTTTTGTTTTTCATCTTTACTTTCTTCTTTACTATTTTTCTTGTGTGCAGAAAATATTCAGCTGTCTCATACCCTACAAAGCAGGATGGACAACTTATGATAGGTTTGGCGGGAGTACCGCACGGTATACCAAAGCACAAGGCTCGTTTAACTTGTTACTAACTGACAGAGCGGGTAGACGCACCAAAATCTTGAATAGGTTTGGACGCTATTATAAAACCTTTTCCGTTACAGTAGAAGAAATAGGATTTCTTTTTTTTCTCTTACTCCTCGTCTATCTCTCTCTCTATATTTCCTATCTTTTCTCAGCTCCTACTTCCCCCTCTCTGTGCGTCTCCTGCTCGCTATCTGTTTTTCCGTTCCTTTATCTCTATCTCCATCTCCCCCGGCAATACCTCTCCCTTTCGCTCTCCTTCTTATATCTTCATCTTCCTCTTTCCCTTTTCCTACTCTTCCCTTTTTTATAAAAATGTAAATCTATTGAAGGCATAATTAGTGCTTAGTCAACTACCAGGAAACATAGTGTCTTAAGCACGAAATATTCGAGGCAAGAAGCTACCAAAGGATGTAGTTTCATCAGAAATATGATTTTTCTAGGATTGATCGGTACCTGGTACAATATTCGAAAAAATATTGAGAGCAATACTCCCCGGGTATCTATGTAAAAGAAACAGGCTAGATGGAGTCAGAGGAATTAAACCAAATTTTGGAATACTAATTAACATAAAATATATATTGGACCATTCACCCTTCCATAGTTACCAAAGATATATAGATCTTACATTGCCTGTATACATATAAAAATACGAAAAGGTATTACTTTTGTAAAAAAATGCCAGCAGAAGAATGGGTTTCAAAAGATATAGGTATACTAGAGAATGCCTTTTTCGACATTTGATCAACAGCTATGTACGTGAATGTTTGGTTCGCAACGAACAAGAACGCGATTTTTTTTTTTGAAAAATTAAGTGATTTTATGTTGCAAGACGTTTAAATTTAAGAAAACCATAAATTAGGAATGGACGCGCTTTGCCATTGAACTCATACAACTTATCACAAATAAGGTGTTTTTGCTAGTTGCTAGCGAAGTAAACAAAACTGGGTTTCAAGCAACTCAAAAAATGGCGTATGTAACAAAGGCCACAAAATCAAAACAAAACCACTCAACCAGATATGAAATATACGGAAAAGTCAACTTCAAAGCAACATAAACAAATGAGTGGTGCAAGAATCAACAAATGAATGAGGCAATGGAAGCGCATAATTATAATACAGAAAACCAATAGTTGATGGGATGGCAAGGAAGAAGACTGTTAACAGCATTTTGTAGCGAGTAGAAACAGAAGCTGCAGGATTTGCGGTACAGATCGCGTTATAAAAAGATATATTGAACTATAGAAATACAGTTGGTGATGTACGTTTCAATAAGTTGGGTGACAATGCATGTATCGGTGACGCAGCTGTGGGTATAAAGGCTACGGCATGAGGTAGGCAAGTTTTTCATATCTTCTGCATATATGAGAATTATTTTGTTTGTGCTTGCATATGTGGCACCCCATCAACATATTTATGCCTTTTATGCTTCACAATTTTGTTTATGTTTTGACGACGTCTTGGTTTTTTATGGATTTTTTATTATGCGTTGCAAGTTGTGTTCACATGTGCTTTTCAAAACCTTGTCCACTGCTCCGCACTTGTACGCCGCCATTTAACATTTGAATTTGTTGTAAAAAATGTTTTTCTTTCAAATAAACTTTTTCATTTATTAAGCAATTTTTTTCGTTGTGCACATGTATAAAAATTTATATTACAATCAAATGAAATGAATGAACGTGTTGACATTTGTGTGCTCCCCACAAGTTGCAAACATAAATAATCAATAAATCTCCCCCGGAGTGTTTCTTCACGTCAATGATCAGTGTTCGGACTTC
Organism: Eurosta solidaginis; assembly: GCF_040869045.1. NCBI lineage: Eukaryota > Metazoa > Arthropoda > Insecta > Diptera > Tephritidae > Eurosta > Eurosta solidaginis. Next base: position 254,947,476 of record NC_090322.1, read on the forward strand.
TACAAATAAATAATTGATAGTTCGATAATAACCTTTTGATACATCCATACAAAATTTATAACTTTTCGATCAGAAATCGATAACGCAACGAAAACTCGTAATTCATCAATAACACATCATCAATAACTCATTGATAAACAAACGTTAAAATGTCGATTGACTTATTATCTTTCACTTCCCTCCCTCCTTTCTTTTTTCGCATTCTTTTTTCAGTTCTTTAAATTTACTTTCCTTTTCTTTCCCTTTCTTTTTCTTTGCTTTATCACCTTTGCCTTGCTTTGATTTACTGTCTGATTGTTCCCACACTATGTTACAGTGTAGTGACTACACTTACGCTTACTTTCTGTATTCCTCCATACAGCATACCACTTCCAAAGATTACGCTTATGCTTACATTCTGGACTCCCCCATTGCGAATGCAACGATGTTTACTTATCAAAAACGTATCACTATTGTTGGCCACGTAAGTATAGACTGCTGGGGGAATATCAACCTATTAGCCGTTTCAAAAACAGCCTTTTATCACAAAAACCGCCGTAGTTGTGGGCTTTTTGAAGAATTACCTATCTCAAAACTTAATTCAAATATGCCCAATTTAACCATAAATTCAATGCATTGAGTCCCGCTATATAACTTTTATGAAAACAATTCTGAGATGAACACTATACGTATCTGGAATTCTATTCCCAATGCTATAAGAAATAGTATAAGTAGGAGCAACTATAAGAATGTTATCTATAACTATTTTTCTGATAATAGTATGTAGACTGGCCGTGTATTTGATCACGATACTAGAATAAATTACAAATTACAAATTAGGTTTTATGGATAGGCTTACAACATATATATATATATATATATATATCTGTTTATATCAGTATCATGTAACTGTTTATTTTCTTTTTGTACTACTACTTATAACTATCTTTCCTTTCATGTTGTACTATAAAAGACCTCAAGACTAATAATTTTGATCATTAAATAAATACATACATACATACATATAGCGTTGTTCACCCGAATTCTGATTGTGAACGGGCAGCCGAGAAAGGGTAGTATTTCACCCAGCAGTCGATATGGTAATCAAAGTTTTTAAGCCCGAACACTGTCATCGTGGCCGGCGAAGAACAGCCCATGTTCATTTACATGCTTACAAACATATGTATGTATGAGGCTTTCAATGCATCTTCCTCTAAAAAAATACATATATCTACATATATTTGTGTAAGTATTTGTGCACTTTTAGGCAAACAGTTGATGCACACCGGAAGTTTTGAATTTTAGATAAAACTCGACAGAAGAAAACAACGAATAAACGCTTTAACAATGACATTCAATACCAAAAAATGTTAATTGAAATCCTCCAACCATTAAAAAAAAATACAACAACATTACTACAACTTTTAGTACGTTTCAATTTTTAGCTCCATAATTCATTATTCAGTTAAATAGGTTTGCCACAGATTTTGTTGAACATAGACTATCATTAATATTATAATCGGAGCTTAACAGCTTAGGCGATTTTGACCGATTCATAACTAGATAGCTGTCCATTCTTCGGGATAACTAATGCAAATATGGTTGGTGCTCCAGGAGAGATCAAGACTTTCTACATATGCCTCTCTCAACCCAGGACCGCAGGGTCGTCTCGACACCGTCCATGATACTTATTTCAAAGTAGCACTTATTGGCAAGAGTTATTCTCCTTTTGATTTCTAAGCTGACATTGTTTCCGCAGTTAATGCTGATACCCAGAAGATGAAGTTCATCACAGCATCGAGTATCCGTCAAAAACGACGTGGGTGCTAAGGTGCAAATGCGCCAATTCTTTCTTGGATGACAGCAAGTACTTCGTCGTGTTTTCATTCACCGCAAGATCTTCTTATTTTACCTATGCTACCCAAAAACCAAATTTCAAGCGAATCGAGGCACTTAAGTAGTAGAGATAGACCCACCCATACATAAGTGTACCAAAATGATCAGGCTGATGAGCTGAGTTCACTTAGCAATGTCCGTCTATCTCTCTCAATATAAATTTTGATGAAATTTGGTGAGCGGTTATATTTGGGTATCCGATTAATCCTATGTATGTCAAAACCGACCGGTTCGGACCACTATAGCATTTACCTACCATAAAACCGTTTTTCGGATAAAATGGTTTTCGTAATTTCTTCTTCTTCCTCCTGAGTGCTTAAAATTCCACCGGCTGCTTTAATGTATTGCATACATCGTGGTCAGAAAAAATTTTCAAGACCGGTCATATTTATAAAATATATCCCATACAACAGACTTGTTATTTCTTTCCGATTTTAACAGAGAATCTTCAAATTTTACAGGCTGCTTGCATAATGGCGTTCATTGTAGCTTTAAAAAATGATCCAGATCGGTCACATATATCTAGATGATATATCCCGAAGAATCGATTTTCCAGATAAGAGGTTTTCGCCTTGATTCCTTGGAATTTTATCAGGTGCTTAGATATTGTAACGAATTTACTGAAATTCCTCTTATTTGCAACCTTCTACTAACGTTCGAATCACTAAACTGTTGAATAAATAATTCCACTATTCAATAATGCAAAATGGCCTTTATTCAAGTACTTCACAATAACACTACTACTTCTCGACAGATAGCGCTCTTAAATCAAACTAAATCTATGATTGCTCAGATTGCGCACTTTTATACTCTTCGATTTCCTCGTTCCATACTTCTAGGCGTTTCCAGAATTTACTTAGTTACCAGCTATAAAATTATAACTACAGATGCACGTGTATAGCTTCTCATATGCGCGTGTATATGTGAGTGATACTTGCACAAATAATTGCCTACTTTTGGGAGCATCTCAGATATATGCATGTATTTGTGCGTTGCTGTCCGCTGCTTTTATGGACATATGTATAGACATAATGATTGACTTGTTGATGTGCATACAAGTCACTGCTTAGTATTGGCTTAGAGATGATAGTATACCTTAGCGTTGCTAATATTCGTCACAATATGTATATAGCACATATTATTATTGTTTTAAAACATCGGCAAGATTGGACAAATATGCAATATACAAGTATATCCCATACAACTGATTGCTCAGGTTTTATAAATTTTTAAAATTTCATCAGGCTATTGCTCAGTTCCATACAAGAAAAGTATGAGGGATAAGGCACAACCGGAGACAGTACCGTCCTTACTGTTAAGAGAGTAATATGCTATTTGTTTATTTTACTCCAAGCATGAACGGTTGCATGACGAACGGTTTGATTAATTTAATTAAACATGTTTTTATAAAAATAAAAATAAATACTCGTATATAAATTTGAGGTAGAAATATGTTATTTTATGACTCCAATTAGGAAAATCAGTCCAGTAGATCGGCTGATTTACTCTAAGAAGTCTAGAGTCTTTAATTTTATATATAGTAAAGGAGAACTGATCAATCGATCTCATCCTACAGTCCGATGTATGGAGGAAGTTGTCCGCTGCACGTAGTAGGAAGAGAGAGCTGGAGGAAGTCTTCATCGTTCTTGGTACTCTCGATAAGCGTTAGTAACGTAGAAGTGATTACTGGTGTGACTTGCTGTACAAAGCCAAAACGCCTAGACGGTTAAGCGATACTGAGGGCGTTTCGAGCCGCAAAATGTTACTGTCATTTGGAATTCCTCTTATTAGTGCTTACAATTCTCATTAAATCCAGCTTAACAAATAAAATCAATTATGACTATTAAATCTAATAACTTTTTCATTCTATCTAAAATGTGCGCATTTTAGAATTTGACTTAATTTTTGCCAAAATAAGACGATTACTATTATTACAAAGTTCTTTTAACTTACGAATAATAAATCATTGGCAATTGCTTTTATGTGTAAATTTGTTTTTTTTTTTACCTTAGTTTCATGTTTGTTGTATTTGTTTACAGTTCGATAGATACATACCTGTAAAGAGAAGAAGAATAATATTTAACTATTAGTTTGAGCGGCCAAATCGTTAGGTAAATAATATTCGTTGTGAAGTTTAATGCTTCATTTAAATTTAAAATATATAATTAACTCAGCTAAGTTTATAACCTATAATTTTTGCTCTAAAGTCCAAGTTAAGCAAATAAGTTGGACTAATTTTTGTTGCAATCTATACTTATTTATACATAGAACATAGACTAGAAACATATGAACAGAAATATGTATTTATATACAATCTAGTGAATGCGTAAACTAATAAAGCGGTAGTGTATTAGATTTCCATAGTGGATTCAGCTTTGGTGCTTTCAAAGAACTTTTCAAACAAATTTTAAGCATTTTCTACAAGTCAAGTAACTAAATCCTCATACCGGCATATATAAATGAGAAAGCTTGTTTGTCATACTAGTATCGCAAAGGGTCGAAAATTCGACCAATCCAATTTCTGAAATAAGGGATATCAAAAGTAAAGTAATAATTTTTTTTTAAGAAATATTTTTTGTTTTTATTTTTTAATGAAACAGCATTCAAAAATATTTACGATCCTCCAGGACTGGGAGTGGGACTGGAAATAAGAGATGAGAAGGAAAATGCTTGAGAGTTGAAAGGGAAGGAGAACGAGTTAGGGTTAGGCGAATATAGAGCGATAAGAATATTTGGAACGAGGCATTGAACAGACGGAGAGTGGGCGAGGGAGAGTAAAGGGAGGGAGAGAGGGGGAGAGGTAATCACTTCTTAAAAGTTATGCAGCTAGACCAAAGTTAGTGCCGAGTCCGCTAGTATTTTTATATTAAAATTGTTCGGTCTGATATTGATCACATTTTTATTGCTTTATTTTCGCAAGCATGAAACAATTGAATTTTTATACATACATATTTATCGCAACTCGAATCAAAATTTATTAATACATTTATTGGTTTCCGTTTCTAAATATAAACAACCACGCAGGATGTGAAAACGAATTGGTACCAAATTTTATTTTTGTTTATACGATTAAAGTGTGAAAGTTTTAATTATACACTTTTGATCATGTATTATTGTTTTGACGAAATACCATTTGTTTTAAAATTTTTTGTTTGTTTGGTTTTTAAAAGTTCCCTTGGAATTTTACATTTATAATTGTGTATTGATTGCTATTATTGGAAGGGTTTCAAATTTATAATTTAGCGTTTTAAAAGTATTCAAGGTTGTCTGTTTTTATTAGCTTTAACTGTAAAGTCTTATGTTGCTATTTTTTGATTATTTATTCAAAAATAATAAATTTTATGTATTAAAAAATACGACTTTATGAAACGACCAGACAGCATGCAAATATGTATATATTCAAATATTGTTATTCAATTGTATTTGGATAAGTTGGTATGCACATACATATGTATATTCTCCTAAATTATGCAATTATTGTACATATAGAGACAATTCATCAAACGGCAATCTTACGCAAATTACTATTGTCACAAAGGCTTTAGCGCCGCTCTCAATAAACTGCGAAATGCGAAACAAACAGAGGTCGTCCACCACGTCGATGTTAGCTTCCGCTTTGATGAATTTAACACGCACTCGAATTTAACACCAATTTCCATATACCTCAATACATACTACAATTAATATTCTTATTATTATTAAGTCCACATACAAATTCATTTAAATCATCATTAAACTCACACTTCGGATTCAGAAAGCAATAATTAATTTGCGCTTTGTGGCTTTGCGAGCTGTTGTGGTGTGTGTAGCTCATTATTTTGGTTTCATTATTGTAAACATACAGCATTTTGACATTTATGACTAATTAATTTTTGTTTTTCATTTGTTAACGCCTACAGGTGGTTTTTTAAATACATGCTTCAAGCTGAGAAACGGTTTACTTCCGAAACATGATTAGCATTGTGTCATATGAAATGATTGGCGTTTTTTATAGCTATTTGCAGCAATAATTAAAACCAATTCCTTCCTATATTTCAATAAAGTTCACTTTAGTTGTTAGTATATGGGTGACCGAACTCAGCTTGGTGTTACTTAACTTTTCAGTTTTCGAGATCCCATATCTTTTCCAACTGATCTTGAGAAATGGCCAAATTGTTTCGAGAGATGGACAAATATATTGCAGAACGATTTAAAAATATTGATAAAATATTTTTTTTTAAATAGATAGGTTTTTTTCTCAAATGCCTTTGGCCATTACTCAAATACGTTTGCCTTTTCTTAAATAAAATTGGAAAATGTGTAGCAGATATATTGGGGAATAAATAAAATGAGCTAGATGGCAACCTTCAATACTTGCAATATTTCTACAGAACTACAATTGTTTTTGTTTTTATCGGCCTATTGATGAATGATTCAAGGTTCGAATCGAACTCAAGGCCAGAACAATAACTTTTTTTTCTAATGATAATTGTTGTTATTTCTAAATTTTTCTAAATTTGAAAAATTGTATTTTGTTTTTGGAATAGTAAGTAGAAAATTTTTCAGACAACCTGCCATAGCTGGGCAGATAGATCCATTTCGAAGGGTGCTAAGCCTTCATCATCAGTACGCTTTAGGCATGCTGCGCTAACCATTTAGCTATACAGCGGTGGTTTGTTTGACTGGCAAATTTGCTACTTCTATACCTCTTTACCAACTATATTTATTCAGTGTTGCGCCATCTGGCGCAAATCACTGATAATGCTGGATTTTTGTTTATTGTCAATTACTTTGTTTGACATTCCCAAGTGCGCATGGTTTATTAACAATTGTTCTTGTTTTTATCGGCCTATTGAACTACAGAACTACTATATAAATACCTTCCGAATTTGGCATATGTCTATTATTTAAAAAAAAAATCGGTTAGCGGACAACTCTGTGAAATATTCTTAGTAGTAAAACTGAAATAAATTAGCCAAAAACGTTACATATTACTTACAAATAAACTTTTATCTGACTGAGTCAAATCGTTTTCAAAATGGCGCGAACATAAAGAAATAAATTTAAAAAGAATAAGTGGCAGCCTTACTTAGAAAGATGTTTACTGAAATACGATGTAAGTTACCCGATTTTGATTCCCACACTAGCGTATCTCATTTAACCCAGATAACCCTAAAAGTTACTCAGGCGAAAACTTTTGATTTTTTTTGGAAATGTCCGTTATAGAAAGAGACTCTGATACTTTAAAAAACAAAAAAAAATTTTTTTTTATTATTTTAGAGGTGTCCTATATATAGTACATTAGGAATATAAGGGATAAAAACATATTTTTATTTATTGGAATGCAAGTTTACAAAATACATGGTATGCACTCCTATATTACATTTTACACATCTTGTAGTCTTTTTTTGATGGCAATATCCACATCGGTTTTTTTTTCCTGTGGCTCTACAAGATAATTCATACGGTCATAGCGAATCTCGGGTTCTTTGGGGCAACTTGGATGGCCTTTTTGGTAGGTTGATTGCTTTCGATGGGTAGTCAGCAGCATAGTAGCCACTGCACGCCTAAAGCTCAGTTGGTCAAAACTTCCGCCCCGTTCGCGATGTATGGAGCGCCATATCAATGCAGTGGGCTAGCAAAGACAGGCACCATTTGCCCCTCATTGAAGTTCTATAGAAGCTTATATTTTGGGCAGAACGTTCCACTCCTTCCATGTTAGAGTTATACATGTAAATCAAATGCGATTGTTCTACATATATAACGGTATATTATCGTCCGACTCATCGGATGAGCTTTCAGGCTCGGCTGCACTAAATTTTATTTCTGCTGGTGCTTGCAGTTGGGCAGATGGAAAATTATTTACGCCAAAGGCTTCCTCAGCACCAGAATCTTCGTCGTTTACATTAGCTGGAGCAAACAAAGCCACTTCATCGGTGTCGCCAGTGTTTTCTTCACCATCTTCCAACAAAACAAGAACCTCATGAAGCCAGAGACCCCTGCAAAAATAGATCTTGTAGACACCTATCTTCATAATGTACTATATGTAGGACACAAACATTTGCTCATTTTTACAATGTATTTAACTATAATTTTACACATTTAAAAACTCGTTTATTTCTCTATAATTTTTTAATAAAAAAATATATTTATTAAATTTTAACTCACTTTTGAAATCACATGTTGTAATTTTGCGTTTTTGAAAATTAGTAATTTTCTGAATAAGACAATGAGCACTTCTCTCACTGAGGGACTGTAAACACTTACTAACACTGTTGCGCAATTCTACTGCAAAAATACATTCCCGTTATTTCCTGGCCATCGAGCGCGTGCGTGAATCGACATGAAATTTGTGTCCTACATATAGTACATTAGGGTTATCTGGGTTAATTTTTTTAAATTTCTAATAGGTGGCAACATGCGATGCATAATATGTAGCCTCTTGGATGCAAGTGTAACCCTCCTTAGCCACATCAATGCACAGTGTTTCGTGTAGAACAAGCTAGCTGGACAAAAACAAAGTTCTTATTCCAAGAAAAGTGTAATGAGAAATGAAAGAAAACAAACAAAATAACGGGAGTTTTGCTTTTTTTTTGATATTTTTGCTCATATATATTGAGTAATTGAAGTAAGAAGGCAGGAGTGGCCGTAAAATGCATTGATTAATTTGAAAAATTCTTGTTGAATATTAAGATTCATATTTCTTTTAAGTGAACACTTTTACATAATTTTTTTGATGGATTCTAAGCTCGAAGGTAAGTAAAATTTTTTAATAGTAATTCTGTCGCAATAAGAGTATTTTCAATATATTTAACATTCCGTTATTAAGAAGAAAAGGTATTTTTTTCTATATTTTTAACTTTAGGAACAAAAAAGTTACATACATCCGCCGACATCCGGGCTAAATTTTACATATGTTATAGTCGCAAGTATTCTCTAATAGTCGAAAGAAAAAACCATTGCGAATTCTTTGCACATCTATTTTTAATTTTTTTTTTGTAGATTTAGTTATCTCTACATATCAAATAGGATGTATGTACGTACCAGCTCCGACGAGATATTTGAACCTTTAAAGCTGATCTACAAACGGCAAAACCGATTCCCTGGTACAGGGAACAAACACGTAGCCATAAAATATACAAAAATAAACGCGCAAGGTCAACAAGATCACACCAAAAGCAAAAAGGCGAAGATCATTGACTTCAACCTGCCACAACCTACCGCACCAGTCACCAAGGCATAAAAACAGGTACATACAATGGATTGATGAAGATAAACCAAAACCAGGTTTCGGCAATACCAATGACGGCAACACGAGCAGTGTAGGTTTTTCGAAAATTCTGAGGCTAGTGCTGAGATTACGGGATTGGATGTAACGCTCATCAAAAGATTCGACACTCTCCTTCGCGCATTAGCATCTGGGTACAATATAAATATCCAAAAATTTGAAAAATTTGCGGTCTAGACTAAAAAACTATACATAGATCTCTGTCCATGGTTTAATATGTCTGTTACAGTTCATAAATTCTTAGTGCATAGTACTGATATTATAAAATCAGCAATTTTACCTATTGGCCAACTTTCCGAGGAAGCACAGGAAGCCCGTAACAAAGATTTGAGACGATTCAGGGCTGATAACACACAAAAGCAGTCGCGTGAAGCCACGAATAGAGATCTTATGAATATGTTGCTTATAACATCGGATCCTTTAGTTAACACTTTTAGGGAGATACCTAAGAAAAAATTTAAAAGTCTGACTTCAGAAGTCTTAAATTTACTGTCCCCCGATAATGTTGAGGAGTCAATAAATACCTCAGTTGTTTCAAACTTTCACAGTAGTGTTGCTGATGTTCATGACTATTCCACGAGTGACTGATCCAATGAAAGTGATGATAGCGAATAATAACATAATTATAAAAGTTAACCTACCCTATAACTTTTTGTTGGATCAGGTTTTATTTAATTTAAATCTATTGTCTTTCTACTTTGTATGATACTTTACTTTTAAGTTTTTGTAATAAGTAATTTTCACATAATTAATTTAATTATTTACATTGTTATTACTATTATTGTAATTCACTTTTACATTCCTGACTGGTACTATAAAATAATTCTGTAAAAATTGTAGTGCCAGGATAAATACTCAAATAAATACAAAATATGTATGTACATATGTACAGTCACTCACATAAATAAGTAGACACCCCTTTTTGGATAATTCTTACAATTTTCGCTTTCGCAAATTTATTTTAACTAATTTCCCATAAGAAAATTTGTCACGATCTATAACAAAAACTAAATTATATTTAAAAAATTCGATGAATTTTCATAAAAAATTTTAATTTTTTTTCCGAATTTTTAGAATTTTTTAGAGTATTGAGATTTGTATTCCATTCAATTTAAGTACAATAAAATAATATTCTTAAGTCCTTAAAATTTGTTTGGATCTATGTTACTTATTCACATGAGTTACTGTATATGAAATAAGCAAATGTATGCATATGAAGTAAAATTTTGGAAAAAAAAGAACATATGGCTGAAAAAAATGACGTAGTTGTAATAAATGACTGCATATGAAACGGAAAATCTCATAAAATAATTTTGTCCAGCTAGCTTGTTCTACACGAAACACTGTGCAATGGTTTACAGTTGTACCTCTGGAACGTATTAGAAAGTTTAAGCGAAGGAGTCATACTATGCATGACAAAATAACTAGGGAACTTTTATGAAATAGTAGAGTTCCCGGCATCACCTGGGCAGGTCATATATCAGTCTCATAACAAACTCCTTCCACTCAATGGCATCTTCTGTCATCTCTCCTGCTCTCTGCTACCAACGTCTCTTCTTTCTACCACAAAGCTAATTAAGATTTAATTTACCGACTTTTATGCCTACTCTCCTCCCTTTTCTTGGCAGCTCCAATCACTCTTTCTCTCCTCCGCTTATCGGTGAATCAACATGTCTATATTCTTATCTGTTTTTTTTTTCACTCTTTAACTCTACGTTCCTTTCTTCCACCACTATTTATTTTTATTTTTATATTTCTATACTCTTTCTCTCTACCAACTTTCGATTGCGTCGCTCGTTCATCTCTGTTTCCTTCTCTATCTTTGTAACCATCTTTCCGCAACTTCTTAGTGACATTTTCCCTTTTCTTTTTCTCTAGTTTTATCTAACTATGTATCATTCTTCTGTCCCTTCAATACTTCGACCAAACCACATAGCCAAATTTAAATAAATCTTCGGCTTCAACAATGCGACGAAACTACTCATGTGGAACAAATATTTAGACTGGAAAGTTAAGCCTTTAAGTTATTAACGTTTCTACACCGAGTTTAAGGCCGTGTGAATCAAAGATTGCTAGGTAGATTGCGTTCCTCTTCCACTGTAGATGCAAATTGAGCTCTGATTACTAGCGAGAGTTTTCAGGGGAATTTACCGAATTTCAAGGGTTGTCGTTGATAGTCTGCCAGTGCACCGAGGGATTAAATGCCTGTATTATGTATTGTCGCATCTGATCGTTATATTTTAGGAGATATCCTCTGTTTTTTCACTCACCGGATAAGCGTCAAGCTAAGATATCTTCGACATTCCTTCACTGAAAGAAATGGTGCTAGTAAAATCAACAAATCGGCTCTGTTGTTCTTGACTTAACGGAGATTCGGTGAAATTGATCGAATTATGGATAATTCGACCTAGTTCTTTGTCAAGCGAACAAATTAGTTTAGTCATTTCAACAGAAGAGAAATCGTCGCTCTTAAGTTAACAAAATTCTGTGAAATTGACAGATTCATAATCAATCTAACTGATTTTTTTGTTAACACAACTGAACTCACTGGTCATTTCAACAGCGATCAACAGTCAATACATGAGCAAATTTCAAAGAGAATTTTACGCTCACTGCGCTCTCTACTTTGTACTTATGTATGCTGTGTACTATATGTATGCACATATTTACGTATATATATGGCGGCCGCCGTGGTGTGATGGTAGCGTGCTCCGCCTACCACAACGAAGGCCCTGGGTTCACTCCCCGGGCAAAGCAACATACAAATTTTAGAAATATGGTTTTTCAATTAGAAGAAAATTTTCCTAAGCGGGGTCGCCCCTCGGCACTGTTCGGCAAGCACCTCGAGAGTATTTCTGCCATGAAAAGATGTCAGTGAAAACTCATATGCCTTGCAAATGCCGTAACATAGGTACTTTAGTACAAAGCTGTCGCAACACCTTTTTTTTTTCATTTGACTACTAAAACGGTCAATTACGAATCAACGATTTGTGCGCTGTTTATTCCACATCTTGTTGCGATGTATAAAAATTTACAGAAATTTCGGTTGAATTGACCCGTATTTCGGTTGATTTTACCAGTCTTTTTCTTTCAGTGTTCCTAACAACTACTTACGCTAATTGGAAATACCTAAAAGGATTTCAATTCATTATCCGTCTGTAGGTTTAAGTCTTTTTTGCTGAAGATGACTGGTGTCGAGTTCAACAGCTTTTTTGGCAGAACGTATTCAATTCCGTTAATATTTCACTTATCTGCGTAGATCTTGTAAAACTCGAAAACGAAAATAATAACTTCTGAGCAAAAGAAAAAAAAATTCAAAATATAACTCTTATTTTCTTTAGGGAACAAAACCTCTACGGCTAAATAATATTTATCAACAGAAAAAGAATCACCCTAATGAGCATACATATTGGGCATACATTTTCTTATTTGCGACAGGCAAAGAATTTTATAACTGAATGAAGAAAAAGCAATAAGAGCAGACACTTTTTTTAGAAGTTTTTTTTATCCATTTCCACAGCATTTCATTACAGCCTTAATTTGAATTGAAAATCTGCGAATCAGAAATTCTCATTCAACGGCGTTTAAAGGTTAAGTTGGCTGTGGGGAAAGTAAAGGATAAAGTTAAAGAGCTTCATGCTAGTAAAATAGTACTCAAATTCCTCTTTGAATGCAAATTGTAGGAAAATCAATCACACACTAAGACGCGTCCTAATCCAATCAACAAAAAAACAAAAATTCTAAAAGTTGTTAGCTCTGAATTTATTGTACAGCAATTCGATCAGCGCTTTTATTCAATCTCAGTTTGAGAATTAACCTTAACCTCAAATATCTAATGCCAGTTCTCAAATGTAACTCAAATTACCGTTGTTAGTGTTTTCAAACTCAAAGGCACACATTTAGTATAGGAATTTCGCTACTTCTTAAATCGAGAATTTCATAAACTCAAACTTATCTCAAACATGATTGGAATGATATAGAATCGAAATGTTCGAAAGTTCAAAACTAGGTTTTGAGAGTAATTAAGCATAAAGTTTAGTATCAAATGTTCAATAAGTTTTTTGGCTGTGTTCCATTTATAGGATTAAACATTTTCTCAAATGTTGATTTTCAATTTGCGTACAAGTTGAGCAACCTTTGGAAAGAACATTTCGATTCAATTCTCTTTCAGGTATGTTTGAATTAAGTTTGATAATAAGAAATTTCTCATTGTAAGACGTAGTCAAAAACCCATTTATAGTGAGAATGCTGTTACTTGCAGGTGTTTATTGTGAAATTTCAACTCTCAAATATGACCAGAGGAATAACAATTCCTTTGTCAAAGTATTACCAACTCTTATTTAGGTCGAAAACAAATATCTGATAAATGTTTGAGAAGTCTTAAACTCGAATGATACATAAATTTGGAGCTAACATTTTCTGAAACTTTTAGGAATTTTTTATTTTGTTTACTGGGGTATCGTAAAAAGTGTAATTTCAATTTGAATTGAATTGGTCGAAAAAAAAAATATTGAAAATACTGCAATAGACTGGTAAAACTACGATACAATTGAAAGCAATCCTATAGCATCAGAGGGTAAGCCCTCAAACGAAAATTCCGAGAAAAACTAAAAAAAAATACGTGGAGTTGGGTGCAAGTTCCAACATAGATAGGCAAATAAGATGCGCAGAAAAAGCTGATAAAAGCGCAGAGAATGGCAATTTAATTTTTTCCATTCCCTTGGACATTTTTTTAAATTTTTAACACATATATTAGCTTCAGTGTTACGTTTATGCACCGGTAATCGTCTTCTCATGTGGTATGGATATGCCTGCGTGTAATTCACTGTTTTTTTTTGTATAGAACTACGCGCTACCTTTTTATACTTAGTTGAGCAGAGCTCACAGGGTATATTAACTTTGATTGGATACCGGTTGGTTGTACAGGTATAAAGGAATCGATATAGATATAGAAATTTGGTAGGGACATAGATTCTATGACGATAACTGTTTTCTGTGAAAATGAGCGAAATCGGTTGAAGCCACGCCCAGTTTTTATACACGGTCGACCGTCTGTCCTTCCGCTCGGCCGTTAACACGATAACTTGAGCAAAAATCGATATATCTTTACTAAACTCAGTTCACGTACTTATCTGAACTCACTTTGCATTGGTGTAAAAAATGGCCGAAATGACCACGCCCACTTTTTCGATATCGAAAGTTACGAAAAATGAAAAAAATGCCATAATTCTATACTAAATACGAAAATAGGGATGAAACATGGTAATTGGATTGGTTTATTGACGCAAAATATAACTTTAGAAAAAAACTGTGTAAAATGGGCGTGACACCTACCATATTAAGTAGAAGAAAATGAAAAAGTTCTGCAGGGCGAAATCAAAAGCCCTTTGAATCTTGGCAGGTATACTGTTCGTGGTATTAAATATATAAATAAATTAGCGGTACCCGACAGATGATGTTCTGGGTCACCCTGGTCCACATTTTCATCGATATCTCGAAAACGCCTTCACATATACAACTAAGGGCAACTCCCTCTTAAAACCCTCATTAACACCTTTCATTTGATACCCATATCGTACAAACGCATTCTAGTCAGCCCTGGTCCACCTTATGGCGATATCTCGAAAAGGCGTCCACCTATAGAACTAAGGCCCACTCCCTTTTAAAATACTCATTAACACCTTTCATTTGATATCAATTTCGTACAAACACATTCTAGAGTGACCTCTGGTCCATCTTTAATGCAATATCCCGAAATGGCGTCCACTTATAGAACTATGGCCCACTCTCTTTTAAAACCCTCTTTAATACCTTCCATTTGAAACCCATGTCATACAAACACATTCCAGGGTTACCCTAGGTTCATTTTTCTACATGGTGATTTTCCCTTATTTTGTCTCCATAGCTCTCAGCTGAGTATGTAATGTTCGGTGACACCCGAACTTAGCCTTCCTTACTTGTTTGTATTGATTTGGATTTCAAGCTTGTTTTTCAGAAAATTTGAATATGGAGATGTTTGCATGCCCAGATGTTTGACTTGTGGAATCAACAGGCTTCAATGGTCTCCTGGCTGTGCCGTCTTATTACTCCTGGGAATCAAAACTTTTGTTTCCGAGATTGGTTCGGAGATTTTTCGGAATAGTTATATCGAAATTGTTAAATCTATAATTTCGACACTCTTTCGCTCTATCGTCGGAAATCTCTAGGGATCGTTTCGAAATAATGTCTGAACTATTTTGAAGTCATTTCGGGACTGATTTCGGATCATATCGGGACTGTTTGGGAACAAATTCGGAAGTTTTGGGGATTATTAAAGGCACAATAGACCAATGATCGCAGTGCAATCTTCAAAAATACTTATATATCTCATTAAGTTCAGTACAATTTAGGATAACTTCGAAATTGTTCAATAAACTCTTTCGGAACTGATTCGGAATTGTTTTCGGTATAATTTCAGAAATTTCTTTGAAGTATTTCGAGAATATTTTCGAGATTAATTCGGCACAGTTTTGTGAGTATTTTCCCAATTATTTAAAGATCATACACATTTTTTTACTCCTTCTATATCATTGTAGGTTAGGTTAGGTTGAACTCGCCGGTCCATGAGGACCTCACATAGACTGATTGAGTCCGTAGTGTTACCAGAAGTTTGTTTTAACGACCAAACTGAAAACCCCTATCAAAAACCAGGCCCTATGTTATAAGATAACTCCGCCCTCTTGGCAAGTACTAGAAGCTTCCTAGGACTTAAGCCACTTGCTGCTTCTAGATCTGACAGCTGTATCACTCCTAATAGCTGGAGTCTTAGCCCGCACTTCCTACATCTGCTATCACTGACCAAGCCTAATTTAAAGGCATGTGACGTTAGAAGGCAGTGTCCAGTCAGAATACCCATCATGAGTCTACAGTCCTCTCTTTTTATTGATAGAAGCAACTGTGTTAGTCTAAGGTTGTAAGACCTACACATAATCTTCGACACTTTACAGCCCCGCGCTTGAACCCACGCCTTTTCCGCTTGGTCGATCATGTGCACCTCTCGCCTTCGCTTAATCTCGTCCAATCTAATTGGGACGTCTACGGAGCAAGCTTCAAGGGATGCGCCCAATTTAGCTAGTTCGTCCGCTTTTTCATTCCCATCTATTCCCATATGCCATGTGACCCAATATATATATATGCTTCTCCCTGTCCCGATTCTCTCCAGAGACTACTTACACTCTAACACGCATTTAGATGCTGTGCTATGCGAGATTATTGCCTTAATTGCTGCTTGACTGTCAATATAAAAGTTAACACGGTTGCAGCTTAAACTATTCTCTTCCAGGGTTTCTACTGCTTTGGTTACGGCTAATATTTCCGCATGGAAACCGCTACAGTAATCCGGCAGCCTGTAGGATCTGCTTATTTCCGGATCAGCGCAGTATACCGCAGACCCTACTCCATCCACTACTTTGGAACCATCGGTGTACACATGTATCGCCTCGTCCGCCATTTGCGCACCCTTGCGCCAACCGTCCACCTCTATTGTGGGATTATGTTCTGAATATTTAGAAATCATTTCGGGAGTAATGAGAAATCTGTTCAGTATTTTTAGAGAAATTCAACTGGCTCATATCAGGATTGTTTCTGAAATAATGTCAGTACAATCTGGACATTGTTTTAATGGATCATATTGTGGCCTCTTCGGCATTACTTTAGGGAACTGTTTCGGGACTATTTTCCGTACTTTCTTTGGAAGTTTTCCTAAAAACTTTCTCGGCTGATTTCAATACTGATTCGTCAAAGTTTTGGTATTATTTTCCAAAGAATTTAAGGATTGTTTTAATGATCATTTTCTGACTATCTCCCGATCATTAGGGACTATATCTGAAAAAATGCCTATCACTCAGGGATCATTTAGGGTCCATATCGGAAACGTTTTCGTATATTTCGGCATTGCTTTCATAATAATAGAAAAATTATTTTAAGGATCATGGCTGCATTTTTTGGTATTATCTCCGACACAGGATTGTTTCCGTTAGATATTATTTTGCATTTACTTCCAGATTTAGGGTCCACATATGGACTCTTTTTGGAAACATATATTATCAACAAAATATAACATTTTAGTCCAAGGAAATCTTTTTTTTTCACTATTGATATTTGAAGAAAAAACTACAAAAATTAAAACATTTTACAAAAATTTGGAACTCTTCGTCTGGAGCTTTCCGCATCTTTTTTTGAGTGTGAAGTTTTTTCAATCCATTCTAGTCGAACAAAGTAAAAGTTGAAATTGTTTTAAAGTATGCATTGATTTTTCAAAATTTCCGGAGGATGTTCTTAGAGGAGAACTATACGAAGTGCGACCCTTTTTTATATGGAAGAAAATCTGAAAAACCTTTCGAAAAAAAATTGTCAAAACTCAAAGCGAATTTTGAGAGACCCATTACTTACAGTTTGTTAGACCAAAATTGTCTGTGCTACAAAACTGCATACTCAAAAAGGCATTCAGAACTAAACAAAAAAAAAAAAAAAACTTGAAATTTTCGTTAAATTTTTTGAGTTTTGAAATTTTTTGTAAAACGTTTTTGAAATTGATATTCACTGTTTCAGTAACAAAATTCATAGAAGCTCTTTCTTAAAATATCTAAAATAGAAAAGGAAGTATTCAATTGACGATTTTGTTAAAAATTGCCACTGTGATTTTTCTGTTTGCAGCTGTGTATGCAAAATTGTATAATCACTTAAAATTTCCTGATTTGTTACGGATGTAACATTCAGTATAGTACGAAATACATACATACATATATATATTTCGTTACATTATTTCTCATTGCAGTTCATCTATCAGCACCAGCTGCATTTGCATATTTGCATTTTTAGATAAGGTCTTTAATGACCGCTTTAATTTACTTAAGATAAAATTTACCCTAATTTACTATTTCTTGTAGTGCAAAAAGGCATTAATTTACTTTGAAATATGTACATATATACATATACATATATTTGCATATATATGTATATGTGTATTCACAAGTTTATGCGAGATGACTAATTGGGTTAAAGTGCGAAAAAAAATATTACGACTATCAATTAAAACTTACATATATAACACAAATGGATATCAATTTATTTGATATTTTTATGCATTTGTTATGTGATTAGCAAATAGTCCATATTAGACCGTTTGAAAAAACAACTTCGTTTTGCTAGGAAGCGGGCCAACCTAATCATCATCATTAAATTACTCTTAATCGCCTTAGCGATTTTGGCCGTTTCGTAACAAGTCACGCCAGCTATTCCTGTTTCACGATAACTGACGCCAATTGGGAGCACCCAGGGAGGTCAAGTCTACCTGCCTCTCCCAACTCAGTGGAGGGCTTGTTGTTGTTGTTGTTGTAGCGATAAGGTTGCTCCCCGAAGGCTCTGGGGAGTGTTATCGATGTGATGGTCCTTTGCCGGATACAGATCTGGTGCGCTCCGGTAACACAGCACCATTAAGGTGCTAGCCCGACCATCTCGGGAACGATTTATATGGCCACATTAAACCTTCAGGCCATCCCTCGCTCCCCACCCCCAAGTTCCATGAGGAGCTTGGGGTCGCCAGAGCCTCGTCTGTTAGTGAAACAGGATTCGCCTCGGATAGGTGAGGTTGACAATTGGGTTTGAATAAGGTATATATTGCGCTAGCAACCTGAAGTGTTCAGCTACACAGCCCCTTGATTCTGGTATTTTAGTCTCCTCTTACGACAGGCATACCTACCGCGGGTATATTCTGATCCCCTAGCCCGCTGGGCTCAGTGGAGGTCTTCCCCTTCATCTGCTTCCAAACTGCGGTGTCTACTGAAATTCTTTCTCGGCCGGAGCGTATATTTATTAGTATAGGAAAAAAAAATATGAGTAACATAAACCAGCAATCAAAAACACTGGAACGTCTGTCCGACTAAAGTATCAAAATAGTTATACAGGCACTGGATACTGCACTAATGGAATGGATTAAGCCATTGGGGCACCGTACGTAATAATTTTAGAAACTGTTTAAATAAATTAAAAATCTGTAGTTGTTGACGAATATTACAACCGTAGACAACAACGTACTCGTTCGTTTGACAGAAATTTGGAAGTAAATTTACTAAAAATTATAGCAGAGTATACAATCTTAACATCTTTGTAGAAAAAAAAACATAATGCAAAGTCATGTATAGATATTGCTTAGGCATTTGTAAAATTTTGAAAACAGTAGAAAGTTTATAACGCAGTTATGTATTTCAAAATTATAGGTGAAATTTGAGATCCATATAGTGCCAAACCCGGGAATTGTTATTGATGTTAAAACTTTTTGAGGCTCCCAAAACCAAGATTGTAAAAGGGTATTACCAGAGTTTTAAATATCACCTCGGTGGTTTCGAACTTTTACCGGCCTACTGTTTATGCTAAAATGCGTTTTAAAATTGTATTTAAACTACTTTTTAGTACGCAACAAACTTATATAACTCATTTACCTTGCTTATATGCTTTTTTTATATACATATTTATAATTGTAACCAGTTAGCGTTTGTTATATTTTTTGCGCGAAAACTAGCATCAAATTGAGAATGAACAAGTAAGGAAGGCTAAGTTCGGGTGTAACCGAACATTATATACTCAGCTACCAAATTACAGCTTGCAAAACTTTTAAATTACTTACTTACGTACTTAATTGGCGCTTAACCGTCTAAACGGTTATGGCCGTCCAACAAGGAGCGTCAGTCGCTCCTTCGCTCCGCCAACCGGCGCCAATTGGTCACACCAAGGAAGTTTTAATCGTTTTCCATCTGGTCCTTCCAACGGAGTGGGGGCCGCCCTCTACCTCTGCTTCCATAAGCGGGTTCCGATAGAAACACTTTCTTGGCCGGAGCATCATCATTCATTCGCATAACATGGCCTAGCCAGCGCAGCCGCTGCGCTTTAATTCGCTGGACTATGTTGATGTCTGCGTATAGCTCGTACAGCTCATCATTAAATCTTCTTCGGTAAACGCCATCGCCAACGCGTAGAGGTCCATAAATCTTTCGAAAAACTTTTCTCTCGAACACTCCCAAAGCCGCTTCATCTGCTGTTGTCATGGTCCATGCTTCTGCCCCATATAGCAGGACGGGTACGATAAGTGACTTGTAGAGTATGATTTTCGTTCGCCGAGAGAGGACTTTACTTTTCAATTGCCTACCTAGTCCAAAGTAGCATTTATTGGCAAGATTGATTCTTCGCTGGATTTCAGTGCTGTTGTTGTTGCTAGTGTTGATGCTGGTTCCCAAATAAACGAAGTCTTTTACTATTTCGAAATTATGGCTGCCAACAGTAGCGTGGTTGCCAAGGCGCGTATGCACTGACTCTTTGCTCGATGACAGCAGGTACTTCGTTTTGTCCTCATTCACCATCAAACCCATCTTTACCGCTTGTTTTTCCTGTTTGGAGTAAGCAGTTTGGAGAACTTTTAAATTACCTTCTTTTAAAAGTGGGCGGTGCCACACCCATTGTCCAAAATTATACTAATTTTCTATTTTGCGTCATAAGGTGAACCCACTTACCAAGTTTCATCGCTTTATCCGTCTTTGGTAATGAATTATTGCACTTTTTCTGTTTTTCGAAATTTTCGATATCAAAAAAGTGGGCGTGGTATGAATAGTAGTGGAATTAATTTCTTTTTTCGCCCAGATTATTTTGATATATAGTAGTCTACATCTATCTCGATTAGTTTATGCCGTTACGGGGTACCGTTATGTGAACAAAATTAATATACTCTGTGAGCTCTGGGGGCCTACTCTGTATTGCGATGCGAAAGGCAGTGCGATGCGAAAATAAATTGCGATGCGAAAGGTAATTGGAACTCTGTAGCGCTATCGCATCGCTAACAATGTCGCTTTTTTATTTTTCGCAAATTTTTTGCTTGAGTATGCATCACTGACCAAACTCAAAGAAAGAGAACAAAAGAAACAAGGCGATTATAATTTCGGCAAACGATTAATTTTTGTTGAACAAATTAAAAAAAGGATTCTGTAGCATTATGGAACGATTTAAATGAAGAAAGGATTGATTTAAATGAAGAAATCCTCCCAGTTCAGAAATTGAACTGGAAGAAGTGAACGTGATAAATACAGAAAACGTGGAAAATCATAGAATGGGAAATATTGCTAGTTGTATCAGAGAACAAATAAAAAATGACATGATTTCCAATAGAAATGCTTTATACAAAAGTGGTTTCGATTTAATTGTTATTTATTTATGTATTTTAAGTCCACTAGGATTACAAATTGTTGCTTTTGTGTTTGTTTTATTTTTCGAGTTGTCCTATATATTTTTAAATGAATATAAAGATATCAATTTATAAAATCGTCAATTAATACTTACATATTTGAACAATGCGAATGCCTATTACTTGTAGCAAGAAAAATGCGAAAATGAATGCTGTTTGACATTCGCTTTCGCTTTACAGAGTGCCGGCAATGCGAAAAGGGAGAAAAATTCCGAATGGGTAAAATGTGAATGCGAAAGTCAAAATATACATGCGAATGTCAAGATACAGAGTACCGATTTTGCGATTTCGCGTATTTTTTCTTTCGCATCGCAATACAGAGTAGGCCCCCTGCTCAGCTGAGTATAAAAATGTTGCTGATGGGGGGCAAAAAAAACATATAAATAGTTGTATGATGTATTCATCAATGAATACTAATAGCTGGGCTTCTCAAGAATGAGATAATAAATGAGAAGGTTATTTGTCGAACCCAAGAACTTAACTCTTAGATTTAGTGCGTATCTTTATATGAACGCACCAGCATAATAAACAAAATATAGTTATATGTATTTAATTAGCGAGCTTTGCTCATATTGCTTTATACAATGGTTTTTGTTATTGATATTAGAGAAAAAATTTTAACGAAATTAAATACATATGATCATATTGATATAATAGTAACAGCAGAAGTATTAAAAACAAATACTGTAAAAACCCGAACAAATGTTACTAAGCTTTCAAAAGCGCGCCTAAAATCATATCCGCACTATTAGGAATAAATTACATACAGAGTGTATGTGCCTAAATGGTGAATAAAAGGAATAGAAACAAAAAGGAAATTCTTAGAGACCAATTGTAGAGCGAGCAACGGGACATTCATATGGCTGAGTAGCTAAAGGCCTTTGCACTGGTATGAATGTTAGAGATTCGAGTTTAATGCTCAGCTCCCGAAAAGCTAGCTGATGAAGAAGTGAAATTCAGAAACATGTCCTAGTAACCATCGCCGTTTGTAAACTTTACAATTTTTTCTCTAATAGCCGTGTTTTTAACACGCGTATATCCGTTTACGCTTAAACTTTATATTGACTGCTAAGAGACAAACTATAAATACACCTCTGAAATTGCTGCGCATAAATTTTGTCCTACTAAATTTCAATACGCATTATACTCAGATGTAACTGAAATATGTGTCTTTGTTTCACCCTGTACACTAATTCTATGTATTATATGTGTGTCCACAATTCATCGCAACTGATTCAGCTATATGTTATACCCTATGGCCATCAGAGCTTTGCGTCTCCGCTTTTCGGTACACCCTGTTGCTGTAGCTAGTTGTTTTACCACAGCCGCTAGATGGGTCTCCTAAGCATTATCTAAGCGAAGATAGGCGTTTTTTAACACGCGCAAACGAAACGTATACGCGCGTGTTAAAAAACACGGCTAATATCAATAACAAAATATAGTTAGGTTAAATTAAAATTGAAGCACAATTGATTGTAAAATAAAGAACATGGAAATATACAATATACATGGAAATATAATATTGTAACGAATTTACTGCAAATCCTCTTATTTGCAACCTTCTGCTAAGTTTGAATCACTAAACTGTTGAATAAATAACTCCAATATTTAATAATGCAAAATGGCCTTTATTAAAGTACTTCACAATAACACTGATACTTCACAACCAATAGCTTACTTAAATGAAACTGTTTGTCGCGCCTCTACTGTTGCTGTTTTTATACGGTGTGATATCCTCGTTGCATCTTCTAGGCGCTTCCAGAATTTACTTAGTTACTGATATATAATTATAACTGCAGATGCACGTGTGTAGCTGTCATATGCGCGTGTATTTGTGAGCGACACTTCCACAATTATAATTGCATACTTTTGAGAGCATCTCAGATAAGATACCTGCATGTGTTTGTGCGTTGCTTCTCCGCTGCGTGTACGTACATATGTGTAGACATAATGATTGAATTATTGATGTGCTTACAAGTCACTGCTTAGCATCGGCTTAGTGTTGCTAATATTCGTAACAATATTCTGAACTTCAATTATTATTTTCTAAGCTTTAAATAGAGTTTCTGAACTTCCATTTTAATTTTCTGAACTTTAATTGAAAATTCTGAACTTCAATTGTAACTTTGTGAACTTCAATGCAACTTTCTGAGCTAAAACTGAAAAAGTGTCATTTTAAACTTCAGAATTTCTGTTTTTAGTTCAATTCCAAATGAAGTTCACAAAATTACAATTGAAGTTCAGAATTTCAGGAAGTAACATTTGAAGTTCAGAAAATTACAACTAAAATTCAGAATTTCCATTGAAGTTCAGACAAGTACAATTAAAGTTCAGAAAATTACAATTGAGAAATTACAATTGCAACTAAGAAAATTGGAATTGAAGTTCAGAATTTCCATTTTTTGCAAGAATATAACAACTAAATTTCATAATTTTCAATTGAAGTTCAGAGAATTGCAAATTAACCCCAAAAAAATACAGTTGTAGTCTAAAAAGCTTTGTTTGAAGTTCAGAAGATTACATTTGTAGTTAAGAAATTATCAATTGAAGTTCAGAAATTTGTACGAGAAGTAAAAGAAATTTAACTTAAAGGCAGTTAGCGCTCTTAAATATATATTTGCGTCGTTTTTTTTATTTTATTTTTTTCAAGAAAAAAAGGTTGGGAACATTTGGTTCTACTTGAAAACAGGGCATTGAGTCCGGGACAGCCAGACCTCGGCAGACTTTTACGACTCGCCTTTTTTAAATCGATTTGCGTAGGCGGGTTGTGAAAGGTAAACAAGTTATAACCACATGACTTTCAAGACTGTCGATCGAAATTTACTGGGAGCAAGTGCAAAGCGTTCTAGTATTAATTCAAAACGTTTATGAATGTCCCACTTCGCAGTCATCCTTCTTTATATATAGCCTGCATCTTTATATAATATTAGTAGTTAGGGTTGCCATATAGCCTTAATTATATCGTTTGTTTGATAAATTGATGAGTGACAATTTCTTCTATTTTGTATGCTGTAATTTAAATATTTTATTTTGGTCGATATTTCGAGACCATTCTGAAGACGTTACCTGGATTATCTAAATATGTTTCATCCAGTCGACTGGATTACAAATACAGCACACAAAATTGTGGATTTTATTTGAATTTGGCGTCGATTGGATTGGACTATAATGATTTCAACTCTCAATATTAATTTAGTTTCAAATACAACATCTTTTATTATTGTTGATCTACTTTATTTGACAACTTTCTATAAAGTTATTTATTTTCTATTAAATTGTTATTTATTAATTTGTGCATTTGAATCACACAATCCTACACAAAAATTTTTTAATTTCAAATTCACCCCAGCTTGCACTTTGTAATAATTTAAAACTTGTTTCAATGCAGACAAAAAAAATTATGATCTGACATTTAAGTATATGTTAAAAACGTTGATTATCTACTAAACCTTTCAACAATGTATGTATGCCATTAATATCACTGCAACAATGGTAATGCCACGAATAACTGCATAATTTTCCCTAACCAACAAGCACGCACACACACATACAAACTGAATTCGTATTCAGCGAAATGTACAACACAAAAAAATTCAAATTGATTTAAATTTTTATTGGCTGCAAATGATGAAACATACAAAGGTCTTTAATATATTCCTAAACATTTGATAGTTAGTACCCAACAAACGCTGAGGTTAGATATCGATCGATGATATCGTTATGAGGAAAAGTAGAAAGCTGGCTCCTTCCACAAAACATAACTAATATGCGAAAACGACTTGAGAAGCCCTTTAGTAGCAAAGAGTTCTTAAACAAAATTTGAACACAGTTTAGTTTCTCAACTCTATAATATGCTTCTGAAAAGTCTCTAGGTCGAAGACTGTGCATGCTGGGTTGGCTTAAAAATACGAATAGTCGAATTGGTAATGCAATCAATAAAATAATGTTGGTATGTAGAGATATATTCATGGTTACCACGCTTTGTCTTTTGGAATGATTTTTAAAGTAGTGCATAAATTATAACATTAGTTCAACTTTTTATAAGATACGATGCAGAACTTTCGCGCAGCACAATGATCTACAAGGTTCATCATTCTAACATTCAGATGCATGGCCGGATTAACAAGTAGGCAGAATAGGCAGTTGCCTGGGGCCCCCGATTTTAAAGGGCTCCGAAAAATGAAAAAAAAACCTCTAAAATTTTCTTACAAACATAAAATTATAGAGAGTGAAAGAAAAATATAATCAGAACTGAAAATAAATTTTACCCAAACAGATAAAAATCAATTGACCGCATTCAAAAGGCGACGACCGACCAACTAGACAAGGTTCCTAAAAACGACATTTCCGACTCATTTGGAAAATTGTAGGAAAGTACAAAGAAATGTATCGAAGTGAAAGGAGAGTATATTGAATAACAAAAAAGGTCTAGCGAATCAAACTTTAAAGTTTCTTACTGAATGCTGTGACTTAGATATTCAAAATTGTAGAGGACAATAATATGACAACGCATTAAACGTGTACGGAAAGTATAAAGGCGTCCAAGAGCAAGAATATTGAGTTCGAATGAGAATGCGATCTATGTTCCCACGCATTCCCTTAATTTGGTTGGAGAGCATGCTGTGAGGTGGTGCTGTTTTTATGCAGTAGATTCTTTCGCCATTATGCAGACATTATATAATTTTTTCCGCTTCCACCTATCGTTGGGGCGTATTAAAAAATGAAATAAACAATGAGAACACCTTGAAGACATTGTCAACTACACGCTGAGAAGCACATTCGAATGCGACGAATGCAGTTTACGATTCATTTCATATCATATTAGAGGCTCTAGAAATCATTGCTGATGATGAATGTTGATTTCATGGAACTCTATTTTGTGTGTTATGCGTTCAAAGAGTAAGTCATTGCAAAGTGAAAAAGCAGATTTGCAAACATGTGCTTTTTTGTACGGATCGTTAGAAGAGAGTTTAGTTTCATTCCGTGAAAAGTTCAATGATTTCGAGGAAAAAACAAAACAATTATTACCTGGTGTAGGTTATACAAAAATCGTCCAGAAGTGGAATCTTCGCCTCGCGATAATTTTAGGACAAAAGGTTTCCTCGAAATCATCGACAATCTTCACAGTGAAATCAAACGACGTGCGTAAGTGTATATGGAAGTTTCAGAGAGATTTGCATTTCTCATGAACTTTTCTCTAAGCGATGGAAATCTCCACGGAGCTATAAATAAATTAGTTATTTTTTATTCTAGATATTTTGAAGAATGTTTCATTGAAATATTGAAATGAAGCAATTCCAAAGTTACTTGAACTCCAGAGATACACTGATGCACAAAAAACTCATTCTCATTTGTATAAGATTCTAATGGAAGATCAACTAGCCGATGTATTTCCTAACACAGAAATAGGTCTTAGGATTTTTTTTATATTAATGATCACAAATTTTTCTGCCGAACGATCCTTCCCGCAATTAAAAAGAATCAAAGCTGCCGAAAGAGCTACAACGCGACAAGAGCGACTCGAGATGTTAGGTATACTTTGCATTGAGTCAGATTTATTGAATAAAATCGATATTGAAGATATAATTGATGAATTTGCCGAAAACAAATGTAGAAAACGACATGTTTAACATGTAGATTGTAATTTTATTGATATTATTACATTGTGACAATAAAATTTTAATGAAAGATATAAGTTAAGTAGTATTTTTTATTCGAAAAAAGAATGGAACAGACATGAAAAAAGGGCCCCCAAATTGATGGTTGCCTAGGGCCCCATTGAGGGTTAATCAGGCCCTGTTCAGATGGAAATAACTTCGATTAAATATACAGCTGTAATTCCACTTTCAGAAGACCAGTCTTCAAAAAATGCAATTAGTCTAGGATGAATCCGAGATGAGTCGCAAAGAAGTATGCGACTATAGTCAGTTTTGATTTCTTTATATTGGTTAGAGTAATCACTTTTGTGCGAACATGTCGTATGAAGAGACCAATTGTTTCTGTTTATGCCTGAACGCGTAGTGTTGGAATGGTCATCTTTATACCCCTACGGGTACTGCCGAACAGGTCCTTTTTGTACTATCCTTCCTGACCTTACGGGTACTGTTCGGCAGGTACTCTTTGTATCCCTTTGGTTACTGTACTCTTTGTATCCCTTTGGTTACTGTCGGAGAGTTTCTATTCTTCCTACTCGTATGGGAATTCTTACCTATATTATAACTTTTTTTGCCACTTTTTATTATCTCTTAAAATTAGCTACATTAATTTTAAACTGAATAATACCAAGTGTACCAAAACCGGACTAGAGAGGTTCAATTATACCCCAACCTAGACAAAATAGTTCAGTCGTAGCCCACACACTTTATGGATTAATCGCACGATTTTTACAGGGCTGTTTCAGCGGTAACCAATGTAGCTATAGTTTGTACTATACTTCTGTTAAAGCGATTAGCAAGCGAATGAAAGATACAGACGGAATGCAAGTTAAAATTTGCTGACATTTCATTCACAATAAAATATCCTGGCCCTAGTGAAAAACTCCAAATCCTCTCCAGCACTATACATTTCCCAAGGGTTACAGAAATAATGATTTTCAATAATCGGGGATTGCCCATATTGCTTTTTTTTTTTTAGATGTATGAAAACATTTATTTGAAGCAATTTTTTAATTTTATAATTTATTTAATAATTTTCAGATTTGTTTGCGCCTATTTATATGTATTGTAATCAGCAACAGAACTTTGCCCACTTCACAAACTAATTTGTTGTTGCTCTAGTTTTACGTTCTGTAACACATTTACTTAATGAAGTGCTTACAAAAATTTTGCAATCAATTGATGAGCTATTTATTCAATTATCTTAAAAGAGGAAATGAGTGCCAATTGGATGGCCTACTTTCCGGCTGTTGAAGGCAGGCAAAGTTTGCAATTCAATTATGATGTGATGGAAAAATTTAAGGAATCTTCTGGTATTGTGTATGTAGTTTACTAAAAATCTGTTTACTTACGGATGCGCTGAGTACTTATTGCTCTTTCGCCTGCCTATAAAAGAAACATCTAGAAAACGAATGCTTTTAAATTTTACTAGAGCTCACCTAGGGGTTAAAGTTAACCCTCAATAGAGGTGATTTTACCAGAAACAAATAACTTTGGGGTCACTGAAATGATCATCATTGGTTCCTTATTGGTAACAACCGAAACTGACAAGTTAATGCTTAAGCATTGGTTTATCATCGATAGCGAATTTTTATTATGGAGGTGTAGGTTACTAATCGGCTTGTTATCGTCGAGTCATCGACTTCTTATTGGTTACTTATCGGCTTGCTATCGACAGGTTACAGATGTGTCATACATTTTATATTGAAATTGTATCAGAATCTGTTTCATAACAAGCCGATGAGTCATCGATAATGAACCGATTACAAGTCGGTTACCCTTTCATAATAAATTTATAACTTTCGGTAACATAACAATGGCACGCCGATAACAAATTGGTAACCGTTCGATAATAAAACGATAAGTTTTCAAATGAATAGCTCTTTGATAACATTTCGAAAACTTAAATCAATTATCGATAACTTTTCGATAATAAATCAATAACAGAGCAAGCAACCACACACACATGTAAACAACTAAGCTACGAGCGAAGGGAAAAGGGAAACAGTCACACATCATGTAATCATAATCTAAGTGCAGATGTTATTACTCACACATATGCAGGTGTACATATAGCTAAATAAACAACTATGAGATATATATATTCGAGAGGGCTGTTCGTGTAAAGTCTAGACCCTAGGAGAAATAGGCGAACAAGGCAACTAAGAATATAAAAGCAGCGCAAGCTGGGGAATAATGAATCGGTTTGATTTCAACACGCAGTAAGTGAAATGCGCGGGTAAATTAAGAGTGAAATAGTACTACCACAGTAGTGTTGTAAATAAAGAACATTTTGCTATACTGAATATCCGAGTTACTTATTCGGTCGGCGATTCGAACTATTATAGCGGAAGGACTTAAGATATCGTTGCAATATTTTCCATTTTTTCGAAGTTATTCTCAATTCCTTTTCGAATTTTTAATCGGTATCTGTTTTTTCATAAACCGAGGAGTCGGCGATAACAAATCGATAACAGGTTGGTTCTATAACGATAAGAATCCGATAACTTTTAGCTTACAAATCGAAATTTTTGTAAAAATTTGATAACATGTCGATAACAAATTGGTAATCTTCTAATAATAAATCGAAAACTTTTCGATATGAAATCGTTAGCTCTATGATAACATATCGATACATTTCCGATAAATAATGGGTTACTTTTCTATAATAAAACGAAAATTTTTTCGATAACATATCGATCATGTTTTTGATAAAAAATTGATAATTGTTTGATAACAAATCGATAAAGTTATCGGTATTTTTCGATGAAAAATCGAAAAATATTCCATAAAAAATCGATAGGTTTTGACAAAATATAGATAAATTTTCGATAAATAATTTTTTTTAATTTATTATATATTAGAAAATAATTGGAGAGTTTATCGTTTCGCACTAAATCTTGCGTTAACTTTATTTTTGTGTCTAAATCCTGGTTAAATATTTTGAAAAACCAATAAAATTTAAACCTAAAATATAAATACATATAACAACTTTTATTTATGCGTATACATATATGTGTGTATGCACTCCACCTAATAAAATATTTGTTCATTTTAATAACTTTTGAATTTAATTAGCATACAATATTTAATCAAGCTAATTTATTTTCAAAATTTCATTTCATTTATTAATATTTTTATGAGAAAAAATCAATATTTCTGTAATGCTTAATCTTTCATTTTAGGCATAATTTACAAAAACTAATGTAATTATGCAGGCAATTGAAAGCTATAACAAATAAAATTCATTAAATGAACGCAAAAAAGCAAACACAAAATGTACGCCCACAAAGCAATTAATTACTAACCGTTGGTCGCTCATTAATATTGTCATATGCAAATGTGACATTTTCCACTTCGTGAAATCGCATTGACTGCATTTAACTGCCTACACACACACATAAACAAACAAACACACACACACATGCTCGCATAATATTGATAATAATAATGTTGGTTTCTAATTAAATCCTCTCTGATTATATAAACGAGCTGCAACATTTTTTGTTGCTCTTACACATACATATGCACGAAGACAAAAAAAGACACTGAAAGCCCAATAATTTTCGTATCAGTTGTAGGAATCAAGCGCTTCGAATTACCAGAGAAAAAAGTCATATCAAAAACTAAAATCAACTCTACTTGGGTTTTCTGCGGCAACCGCTTTGATGATTTACATACATACATACTTGCGTAAGTAGTGTCATAGATACTCTACAAAAACAAAATAACAA
This sequence comes from Eurosta solidaginis, assembly GCF_040869045.1. Classification (NCBI taxonomy): domain Eukaryota; kingdom Metazoa; phylum Arthropoda; class Insecta; order Diptera; family Tephritidae; genus Eurosta; species Eurosta solidaginis. The sequence continues at coordinate 254,978,274 of NC_090322.1, forward strand.
AAACTAAGCCTACTTTATATACTTCATACATACATTGTTACGACATTGACTCCAGCTTAAACAAAATGCATATTTACATCGTTAATTAAGAATATTTTATAACCTGTGGAGTGGAGTTACGATTTAATGTGCTCAAGCCGCTCAATGTGTGCAGCTTCGTTGTCGCTCGCCAGTATGCTAATCAAGATGTTTTTGTCACCATAGCACAGTGGTCGATTTGCCATAGCTGGTTGGACAAAATTGATGATTATCAAAGTATATTATATATCTTCAATAGTTTTTTTGAAGTTCGGAAAAAATTTAAAATGAAATAAAATGTATTTTTGAAAAAAAATTCAGAAATTAATTTATTTTATTTATTTTATGTATTTTTAAAATTTTTTACTTTTATTTATTTTTAAAATTTATTTAATTGATTTATTTTTCAAATTTATTTAATTACTTTTATTCTATTTCGGCCTTTATTTTGTAAATTTTTATAAAAATTTGTTTTCGAGCTCTAGGCCATGTATATGTAAATTAAAACACCAAAAATGCTTGTTTTACATATAAATTTTATATCTGTCAAATTTATTTTTATGAATTTATTTTAATCGATATTTCGATTTCAAACTGAAATCATCTTCAGGACTGAAAGGCATGTAAAAACAAAAAAATATTAACACATAAAACATAATGTGCTGAGCGCCACTTACTACTTATTATTTAACGTATTGTTGTTTATGTAAAAATTTGTTTATTATTACGGTTCTTTGGATGTTTACTTTTTTGTTTATCGTTTTCCCTTGTACTTGTTTATTTCAAGATTTGTTAAATTAGTCGATCAGGTGCACTCAAGAGTGTAAGTTAAAAATTATGGAATGTTGTTATGTTTTATGTGTTAATATTTTTTTGTTTTTACATGCCTTTCAGTCCTGAAGATGATTTCAGTTTGAAATCGAAATATCGATTAAAATAAATTCATAAAAATAAATTTGACAGATATAAAATTTATATGTAAAACAAGCATTTTTGGTGTTTTAATTTACATATACATGGCCTAGAGCTCGAAAACAAATTTTTATAAAAATTTATTTAATAATTTCTCTAAAAAATTAATATGCACAAATAAATAGAGAAAAAATCTGGTAATTTCAAAATCATGTTTTTAAAATGAATTTGTTTCTTAAAAAATTTGCCCAAAAATATATATATTTTTTGATTTTATTTTACTTTTCCGATAAAAAATTTTCAGATTTATAAATTGATTTTACAAAATAAAAACTATAATTTTTTTTGTCAATACATTTTTTTTCTAATTTCTTGAAGTAATTAATATAAATATAAAAAAATATTCATTTAATTAGTTTTTTTTTTTGATTTTGTGATAACAAAATTTTGGTAAATGTTTTCTAGGAAACGCGCAAAAAACTAAAAATTAATTTTCAAAAAAAGAAAAAAATTATTAATTACTCGGTTTTCTTATAAAAAACTTTTTTTCTTAAAAAAGTTGGTCCTAATTATTTTTATGAAATTTTTGTTTTTTATTTCTCAGAAAAGTTAATATGCACAAACAAATAAAAAGAAAAAACAACAATCAACAAAAAAAAAAAAAAATATTGAGATTCTGAAAAAATATGGGAACTTCAAATTTCTTTTAAGAAAAAAGAAATTTTTTTTGGAGAATGTTTTTCTTTTTCAATATTAGCCAAACTATGTTTTGAATTCAAAATTTTTTGGTACAAAATTATATAATTCAAAAAAGATGCTAGAATTAACAAAATGCTTTTAAAAAATATAAATTTGTTTGTCTCAATAAATTTTTTGTTTTTTCTTAAAGTTCATATGAACATAATAAAAAACAATTTTTCGCTATCTGAACCAGCGGTGTTTAACAAAACACCATTTTTCAGGCTACTTCTTCTTAAGTCTTTTCTATTTTATAAATACGTTATTTTAAACTAATTGTTTTTGGAATTACGAAAAAAAATTCCGCAAGGCTAAAAAGAATGTGTTTCTTTAAAATTTTAATTTTTTTTTTGTGAATAAAATTATATGGCATATTCACGCGACCTTAATTATCAGCTTATCTCATTATATGGTTATCTTTTAATTTTTAAGCAAATAAGTTGATAACGTTCTGATGGGATAACCCAATAAAAACTTTTTAGGTTATTTTTTTTTTTTTTTTCGCCAAAGAGTGGACATCTACCACTGTGCGTTAGTTGTTACGCAAGATTTTCTTCACTTTTTCCCTCAACCCGTATTGCTCATAAAATACAGAGTATTTTTTCATGATGAATAAGACACTGTTATGCTTATGGTGACAGTTTTGCTTCTCTAAACATTTTTTTTATAAAACGTGCAAGCAGTTTTTATATTTCAACAAATTATAAACTCAATTTTATTACAGTATTTAGTGCTTCATAATGTTTTTTAGTTTGCAGTGTGAGTGAGAAAAATTGTCACTTTCATTTAGGTATTATATGACATGAGTCGTGAATTGTCAAATGTATTGCATACAAGCTTGAATACAAAGATGTACAACACTGAACATTTTTTAATTACACGCAATAAAGCATTGAACTTTGCACATGGAAATTTTAGCAAATTGATATCGGCCGTGAAATTAAAAAAGAAATGAGCTTCATTGGCAATCCAAATTCGTAAAGAAGCTGGAAGTTATTGTACTAAATTTGTGTGCATTACAGGTTTTTAAAACTTGTTTAATAATATGATTTTAAGGTTCGAATCGAGCTCAAGGCCAGAACAATAATTTTTTTCTAATGATAATTATTGCTATTTTTTAATTTTTCTAAATTTGAAAAATTGTATTTTTAATTTTAAATTCATTCGGTTTTTTTGGATAAACGTTTTTTTTTTAAATTACTCCGAAAACCTTACTACTATAATGCTTAAAACAGTACCGAAGTTGCACCGAAAATAATCTTGAAATAGTTCCGAAATTTTCCTAAAATAGTTCCGAAACAATCGCAAAACAAGTTCATAATGAGCCAGAAGACCATCCCAATATGACAAGTAACAACATGGTAAGTAAAACAATTGCGAAAATTTCCGCAGATAGTCCCGAAATAATTCGGAAATGATTCTGAAACGAAATTATGGAAATACAATTCCGTAATGATCCTGAAAACAATACAGATATAATCAACATTTCCTCTAAAAACTGTTCCGAAATTGTTCCATGAAGATTCTTATATAATCGGTGATGATAACTTAAATAACTCGGATATGTTATAGAGGTTGTCCCGAAATGCTTCGTGGATAGTTCCGAAATCACCCTTGAAAACATTCGCAAATAATCGAGAAATCGTCTCAATAACGAATCCAAAATTTTCCGGAAATGCATCCAAATGCATTCTCTGAAACGATGCTGAGACGATCTCGAAATTACGAAAACGATTCAGAAATATTACGGAAATAGTGACGAAACTGTATCGAGTTTTCGGTTAGGCTTGACTCAGGAATCGGCAACATTCTCTGTTACACTTTCGGTCTAGGTTCCTATCCCGATTCCGGTTTCGGAGCTAGTTCCGCTTTTAATTTCGATTTCGGTAAAGTCATTATCGCTTCTAGACTCGAATTCGAATTTATTTTCGATGACGGTTTTACTATTAGCTCCAGCTCACGATTTCAGTTGCTGGTGCAGTAATGAAATCGCTTTCCGTTGCAATTTTGTTTAAGGTTCGGGCACAGTTTCATTTCGATATCGGTTTTGATTATAGACGTGGTTCCACTTTGAATGCCGACTTAGGTTTCGGGCATGATTTAAGCTTTGATTGTCGCTCTGATTTAGGTTAGGGTTCCAGTTTTATCATCTCACTACAGATAAACATTTTTTTCACTCATTTCTGCAATTCACAGTCTGCTTATGAACTCAATTTGACTTGCTTTATGCTGCATAAGTTATAGTTAAACTATCTATACTCCGTTTAAACTATATTGTTGTATTTGTATTATCGATCTAAAATTTTTTGTTTAAACAAAACTTTCATTGAGAAACTGCGCTAACAAATTTTTAACAAATTCTCGCATTGTTTGCTAATCATAAGCACAAAGTTCACTGAGGCAAAAGTTGCATGTCAATAAAAATTATCGAATATGTATTGAAAAATTGTATATTACTTAAGTTAATACTGTCATCTAATTTGTATGCTTACATTAAATATGCACTTGCATAGATCTGTATGCACGTTCGTTTTCTATACAAACAAATTTCACTTTTTTTAATTTTCCATGAAAGCAAACTTTTCTTTACTCATAATCTTACACTTAACCAAAGCAAATATAAAAATGTGTAAATTAGTGTAAATACACACATTTGTAATTACAATTCATGTCAGTAAATAAAGCACACAACAATTACAGCAATTCATCAAAAGCTAATAAATTTTCAATTTCCTAATTAAAATGACCAATGATTGCACTGAATGAGTAGCTTTTCAATCAAACATAATAAATAACAATTTCAATTAGTGTCAGCGTTGGAAATTTGCATGTTTCTTTGTATTTTCAATGGATAAAATTAACTAAGTAAATACAAGATCGTTTGCATTGCATCAACTGCACTCTACAATTCATTGAATCGAAGATTTTGCTATTGTTAGGAACCGTCATTATGTTTTGTTTATTTCAATACTTAATCAAACAACTACAAAGGGGAGAGAAATAAAATGCACTTAGTTGAGAGTTAATTTAATTGTAATGATTGTCACGTAGTATTGCAAATGAAAGAAGAATAATCATGCAGATTTGTGTTTTTTTTTTTGTAGAATGTAAATTTTATTAAACCATGAGCGGACTTTAGCCTTTTATAACATGTCGAACGTAACTCAAAAAAAAAAAAAAAAAAAAAAAAAATATTGTGGAAAACTTAACATAACAAATTGTTTGATGAAAGAGACTCAGTGAGTTGACAAAAACAAATCACAACACGAAATCGATGAACGGACATGACTTATCGATGTTCTAACATCTATCAAACAACTCTAATAAGAGCTTTAAGCATAAGTTAAAAATATTGAGTAAAGGACTCAGGAGTTGATATAAACCAAATCAGAACTCAAAAATCGGGCAACGGACTTTGGTTTTAATTTTTCTAACAATTTTGAAGTACCCCTAACTACAATCGTATAGCTCACTAGCCAGTTTTTTATGAAAGGCTCGGCGAGTTGACATAAAACAAATTAGAAATAAATGTTTGAGGAAAGATTATTATTATAATGGTAATTACGAGAGCTATCGTGGCAATGGTAATAATGATAATTGTAATGGAGGTGATGTTGACAAAGAGAAGAATGAAGAGAGTGTGAAGGTGGAGGTGGAGACACAGCCGCAGACGAAGACGAAATGAAAGATGTAAGTATCTATGTTTCAACGACGATAAATAAAAGATCCCACAATCGATATTTACAATAAGAACAACAAAGGCAAGGAGAAAAGAAAATAGAGCAGTGGAATGGAGAGATGAAAAAACAAAACCCAAACTACACAGCGTGTTATCGATTTGTTATCAAAGTGTTACCGTTAACAACGGATGACATCAAGGAGTTATCGATTTGTGATGGGAAAATATCAATTTGTACCGAAAAGTTTTCCATTTATTATCGAAAGAATATCACCTTCCTATTGGTTAGTTATCGGTTTGTTACCGTTTATAATAATACTTCGATGCCAAATCGAAAACTTTTTGGAGAGAAAATCGATATTTTTTCGATATATTTTCAATAGTTCAATAAATTTCCATTATAAACTGATAACATGTCGATAACAAACCCAAAACATGTCGATAATAATTCGATAGTATTAACAGCCCTATATCTTCCGTATTTATTAATTAATTTCTGCAAAACCTACTAAAATGATTCTAAAACAATCCCGAAATATAATATAATGCCCAATTCTAAATATTTGTTCTCGCGGATTTTTTATTCTCGCGGAAAAATTCCTCCAATTATTTTCTCCTAGAGAGAAAAATAATTGCGGAATAGGAATTTCGAATTTTCGAAGTCAGCTGTTTTGTCAATTGAAATTTCGTTACGCCTTTCTTATTTTGTTTAAAAAATTAAAAAGCTTAATTATTGTTTCGAAATTATTTGAAATTAAGAAATAAAGTATAAACAATGCACAGTATTGCATTTCATATGGTTTTCACTGAAATGAGTAATAAATTGGTGCCACAGCAACATCAACAGAGGAGCATAAGAAGAAGACGGCGGGAACACATAAATCCGTTGTAGTTGCGTGCTTCCATTCCGCAAAGCAATTTTCTGGCGGCCAAGTCGAGTTGAATTTGTTTTTCGTCATATGAAAAAATCTATTTAACCCTTCTTAAAAAATCCTTGCACAATTTCTGGGTGGCTGCATCAAATATACCAAGAGCTCCTGCGTTGCTTATAATATACTTTTCGACTTAAAATAAAGAATGTACTTATTTTAGGACAAATTTGTACAAATAAGTGTTCTTTCTTAATAGAACCAATTTACTTTAACTATTTTGATGCATTTCCTTTAATTTAACAAGTGAAAAAACTCCTAAGAAATTGTAGAGAAATCTCGCTCTCATCACATTCATAATACCTACTTTTCTCCCATAACCGGTTTCCGATTTTTCGAACATTGTTCAGAATAGGAGGACAGGGAGAAGTGAAAACACTCACAAGGAGTTTTTATTTAGAATACGAGGAATGGGAGAAGGGAAAAACTTGCATGGAATTTTTGTTTAGAATTGGGATAGTAGTCCCGAAATTATATCGAAATGGCTCCGAAACGAGCTATTTTGGCTCAAAATAGCCCAAAGAAGTAGTCATGCAAATAATCCCGAAATGTTCCTTCACGCGTTCCCAAAATTCGAAATAGTACCTAAAATAATAGCGGAAATATCAAACACAAAAAATTCTCGAGTTGATCCCAGGAATGATCTCAAATAATATTTATACGATCGGGACGACGTAACATGGTTTTTTTCAGGGACGGAAAATAATAATTATTTTTTTTCGGAGTCGAAAAACTCCTGGTCAAAAAAATTGTCCTAGGTGAAAATGTTTGAGTTCCCAGGTATCCCTATAGCAATATAATGTCGAATCATGCTTCTTTGTTTTCGAACTTTTTCCATAAAAGTCCACATATAAAAAATTTGTATTTTTATTTTTTTAGTCAGATAGAACTAGTTACAATCGGACTTTTTTTTATTCGAATAAGCCGTTTCTTTGTTATCAAGCGGGACTTTTATTTCGGCCTTAAAAAATAAAAGTCTTGATTTAACTTTTATTTCGGGGCTCTTATTTTTAAAAGTCCAAGTTTAACTAGTCCTATCGGACTCAAAAAATAAAAATCCGAGAATAATTTTTATCTTGATCCAAATATATTTAAAGTCCAAAATTAATAGTTTTGCAAGGACTTATATTGTAAAAGCAATAACGGTTTCAGCACCTGGTTTTTTTGGTTTGCACTTAGAGGAATAGAATTATTCGCCGAATTCACTACCATGTCTGATATGTGATGCATCATCCATACTTTAAACAATATTTCAACTCATTGTTGTTGTGTTTCAGCGCAAAGTCATATCACAAAATGACTTCATAACTCACTTCTTACAGGTGTGGCCGATAATCTTCAGCTTTTTTATTTTTTAGAATTGGTCAATGAACATACTTCTGGAAAATTTTTGTTGCATCATCATAACACTTAAACCATTCAAGTTTATGATCCAAGAATTCCTACACTTGACCGCAATTCTCTCATCCACAAAACTCACACACCCGCATATGCAATGACAGCTGCAAGTTTGTAACTGCTCAGTGGCAAAAAAAGTGAATACGAGAAATTTTTGAAAAATGACTACACCAATTTATGCTACGATGACAAGCGATTTCTGCTGCTAGCACAACGAATACGTAATGTCTGTATGTCGACATTTGGTCCTATATATGTATGTATATGAGTATGTACGCATTAGAACATTACCAATGTCAATGAACGCCCCCCAAAAACACGTCTGCAGCTGGCAGTCAGAATGCCTTCTTTCATTGAAATTAAACGATCTGACATATGTATATATAAGTTGATTACCGAAATGTTGCAAAAATAAAATTAAATGAAAGCAATACGTGCAATACGGAATTTCTTCATAGTAAAAGCAAAAACAGAACTGCAATAACAACAAAATGTGCATGTAAGCTATAATCTTTTGCACTCGAATTGCAGAAGAGTACATTTATGATTGAATTGAACATTATAACTACATTAAGTTCAACTTATCTTTGTGTAATGATGGCTGCAGATTTTTTATGTTTGGAAAATATTTAGTTTCAACAAAATCCTTTAATTAATTAACCAAACATTTAATATCTTTCCAATTGATTCTGATTATTTTAAAAGATTTTTGGCAAAACGAATATTTAATTAATTTATCATTTGCATGTTTAATCTCAATATTCTTATACCCATCCTAAGGCTTTCAGAATCATAAAAATGTTTAGTTATTTAGGCAATTAAATGGTTCCCGCAAAATCTTTTAAGCAATTCCTTACTAATTAGATTGTTTAAAGTTGTCACAGTAATTGATTGTTTTAAATTTTTTAAATCGTGATGGATTCTGAACATATTTGAAAATTCGTATAACTTATTTTTAATTAATTAATTATTTTCATAGATAAACAACTAAACTTAAACAATTTTTTTAGTTGTTTCATTAATTCATTGATTTTAATTTTTTAAACTGAAACTAATTCTGGTAATTTTTGATGATTTTTATTTTATTGTATTTTTAATAACTATAAATATAAAAATATATACATAGCTAGTCAAAATTCAATTTATTGACTATTGTATATATTTCCATTATAGATTTGATTAATTGCTAAGAAATAGTAGTTTGTTATTAATATATATATATATTTTTTTTGTAATTCATTACGTTTGTAAATTTAAATCATTTTATGTTATTATCAAAATAGATTGTTTAAAGTATCAAAATATTTGATTATCTTTAATTTTTTACTTGTGTTGGATTGAAATTTTTTTCCAGATTTTTATTTAAGCACATTTTTACTTAATCAATTATTTTTATCTTTAAATAATCAAGTAAATCGATGAGTTACCAACAAACGTTTAATTAACAAAGCAATTATCTTTTAAATATATTATTTAAGTACAAATACATTTTTAGTAGTTATTCCATTATTTAATTAATTTCAAATTTTTAGTTCGAAATTAATCCAGATTATTATTCATTAATTTAACTTATTGAATAATTATTTATCATTTCCTACCTTCATTATTGAGTTTATTAATCGATTACAAATAATTAAAATTCTTTGTTAATATTATATAAATATTTTTGTAAATATATAATTAATTACTTTTGTATATTTAAATCACGTTTAATTATTATATTGATTTGTTTCTCTATTTATTGTGTTTTTTTTTTTGATTATTATTTTAATCGAGATTATTTTATATATTTATTTATTATTAAGATTATTTTTGGTTGTTTATAAATTTATTTAACTATAAGGTAATCAATTTCTACTAGTTTGGATAATTCAACTACCTGACCGATATCTTTAATTATTTATTTCTTATTTTTATATATAAAATAAAATTATTTAAAAGCATCAAAAAAAAAAAAATAAATTAAACAGACATTAAAAATTTTGGAGATACCAATTACCAATTGAGTATATAATTTTTTAAATTATTTGGACAATCAATTTTTTCAATCGAAAGTGGTTAGCAGTTTCACTTGAATTTTCTATCATCTTTATTCTATCATCGTTTGCAACTTGGTGACAAATGAATACTGCTATAGAAGAATATGCGGCTGACATATTTTGAACTTTATTCGTACCCACTATTTTATGTTAGCCAGTTGTTAGTTGCACACATTTTGTTTATAAATAATATATAAATGTAGGGTTAAATCTATGTACAACCATAAAAAAGGTACAAAAATGTTTGCGTTAGCTTGTGTTTGTATACGAACGTATATTTGTGTATGTAGAGTACTTTTAACAAGGACACTACCTTTCATGAATCTTATAGCCTCGTAACTTATTGAGGACCATGCTGCCGTGACCTCTAACGCTTTCAATATAAAATGCTTTTGTTGAGTTAACTTTAGCAAACAGTTTTTGTATGTATGTATTTTATGTAAACACTTAAACAATACGCGCATACAAAGATGTAGCGAGCAAGTGCGTGCATTAAGCTTTTTTTATTTCTTATTTGTTATTATTATTTTTATAAGTTTTTAGAATGGTTTGTCAAAAGTGAGCACTAGAATAAACTGCTATGTACGCCATGTCGTATGAGCAACTTTTTGTTTGCAGTGTAGTTTCGCAGTGTAGTTTTCAATTTAATTTTTCAGTCTTCAATTTGAAAACAGAACGTGGATTGTGTGAATTTTATTTTAATGAAAGGGTGCGAAGATAGAAAAAACTGAGGAATGAATTTGAAACCCTTGAATTTTTCAAAACCAAAACCCGACTCAAAACGCCTTGCAAACCGAAATCGAAACGAAACTGAGACCGAAACTTATTTTAGGAAATGAAGCTAGCGCGAAACGGAACCAAAGCACAACCGAAATTGAAATGAACCTTAAGCCTAAAAAAACGAAACCAAAAACAGAGACAAAATATTTTGTAGAATCAAAACGAAAACAAACCCGAAACCAAATCTTTCTACAAAGCCCGAATTTGAACGAAACCGAAGTCTATTTCAAGGAACAAAATCAAAACCGTGAACTAAATAGTTTATAAAACCAAACTGAAACCGGAAAGAAACCGAAACAGAAATTTGTTTTAGTGAAAGCAATCGCAACAGTTCACTAAAATAAAACAAAAACTGCAAAGCACACGAAAACGAACTTTATTTTAGGGAGCGAAATGGAATTGGTTTGTCTCCACATTGCAAAGATATAGGCGAAGCCGCAATGGGATACGAAACGGAAATTTATTAGGAGCTAAAACATAACCAGAAACTAAACTAAAATTTATTTTAAGAAACGAAAAGAAAATCGGAATGAACGTAAAACAGGAGTTTATTTCAAGGTTCTTATTCAAAACCTTGACGAAATTAATCTGCCAAACCGGAACAAAACCGAATCCAAAAGGTACTTTAAGGAAAAAACCAAAAGCACTGCAATAATGAAAGTAAAGCTTATATAAAAATAGTGATAAGGAACGAAACCGAAACTAAAAACACGCTGCAGAGCCGAAAACGAAAACAAAACCAAAAGCACTCTCCAGAACCAAAAACAAAACCAGAACGACAACGAAACCAAAATTAATTTTAAAGAACGACAACGGAATCAATACTTATTTAAAGCAACGAAACTGAAACCAAAATTAATTTGGACGAGCGAAACCGAGGCCAAAATTTATTTAAAGGAACGACACTGAAATCTTAATAAATTTTGAAGCAAATCCGAATCCAAAATTTATTTCAAGGAACGACGCGGAAATCAAAATAAGTTTTAAGGAACGAAACCGAAGCTAAAATTAATTTTTAGAAACGATACCGCATTCAAAATTTAAGGAATGACGCCGAAATCAAAATAAATTTTATGTGACAAATCCGAAACGAAAATTTATTTTACGACACAGAAATCAGGATTAATTTTAAGGAACAAATCCGAAACCAAAATTAATTTCAAGGAATGACGCTGAAGTCAAAATTGGTTTTAAGGAATAAAACTGAAACCAAAATTAATTTTAAGGAACGAAACCGAAGCCCAAATTTATTTTAAGGAACGAAACCAAAAAATTATGCCGAACCGAAAGCGATACCGGAACGAAATCGAACTTTAATATATGTGAGGAATCTAAAACGGAAACCGAAATAAAAACACTTTAGCATCGGAGTCAGAACCAAAAGCGGAGCAAAGCTGAAACGCGGAAAAAAGTAATATCGACTCGAAGCAAATATAAAGCGTGGCAGTACGAGCAAGAGTTAGAGTTTATTTTATTGATGAAAGAAGTACTAAGAAAGGGTGTAGGAGAAATAGAAAGATCAAAATGAGGAGGATTATGAGTGGAATGGTTCATAGCGGAAGAAAAATGGGACGATGAAGAGGGAGAGTAAAAAGAAAAGAAAGAACTTTCTAGCGAGGGAGATATAATAAATTTTCTTATTCTTAACCGACTTACACTTAATTCGTATAACCAAAACCAGAAATAAATATATATCGAAGATTGGTATAATCTACTTTTCAACTATTATTGTATCAAATAAGTTTACTTATTAAGTTATTAGGTATAGATGTTTTCAGCGTTTTTATTTTATTTCAAAATATTTTTTTTCTTATAAATAATGATTTATTCATAAATAAATATCAATTAGCAATAAATATTAATATTTTTTGATATAAGCGGTAAATTAATTGCATGACAACCCGATTTGCCTTTAAGTTGTATTCGCCTTTAAAACGATAGACTTGATTTTTACAATTTTTGTTTTATTTTTTCTCACACATTTGATTGTCTCGTTTCATATAATACGGCATTGTTTAAGCTTTAAACAATAAATGTAAACAGTTTGTTAATTTTTGTTTATTAACATTTGTTTAAGTATTCTTTGTGTATTTTTGTGCTAATAATAAATTGTCATCGCAATCTTGTTCTATTGGGCTACTACTTTTCTAGAGCGTACAAGTTTTAGCCAAATTACCTCACCCGCTTCGAGTGTACGAATTATAGAAATTTAGTCATTTTGATACGTCTGATTTGCATGAGCTAATTTGTTTTTATTTTGTTTGAACTTTGCGATTTTTAATGTAGATAATTATGGATATCTTGTATATCATACATACATAGTGGATATGGGAATAAACAAAACTGGAAATTGGTTATTTATATTTTAATAAACACTTGGTAAGTAGATTCATTAGCATTTCAAGTAGTTTAGGTTGCAGTGTTTTGTGACAAAATTGTGAACTGAGCTGGTATGTATGGCGGAAACTAAAAGCAAGGTTAGAGATTTATCAAAAAAATTAGCTCTAAGAAGTTAATGCGAAGGCATGAAGTTATTTTTGTATTGACTTGCTTGAGAGGATGATAAAACGGATCGATATGAAAGCGATTTTTTAGTGTGATATGAGGTATTATGGCATGTAATAATTCGTTAGTTCTCTCAAAGCTGGAATATGCTTCCATAATTTGGAACCCAATTTATTCCTCTCATTCTCAAAGACTGGAAAGAGTACAGAAAAGTTTCACTCGATTCACACTCCAACCGCTTAATTTTTTAGAACCATTACCTTCTTACCGCGCCCGCTGTGCCCTCATAAACATGAAGTCGCTTGCGGCCAGACCTTACATACAATCTCTGCTGTTTGTGTATGATCTTATATGTGGTTGGGTTGCCTGCCCGGAACTACTAGCTCAAATTGGCTTCAATGTCCCGAGCAGAACCTTTCGTGCCCAATATCCGTTCCATGTGAAAGTTATCCCTAGGGCCCTCAATGAATACAACAGGATCTTTTTTAGCCTTGAACTTGACTTCGCACTCCCGAGAGCGTCTTTTAGCGCTAAACTTTAATCGTAATATGTATAAAATAAATTTATTGGCATTTAAGTTTTTTGAATGTAAATCTAGTCTGCAAGATTAATGAAATCATAGACTAATAAATGATATGAAATGAAAACCTACACAATCGACTGCTGCTGGACAGTGTACTGTTAACACTCTAATTATCAAAGAGATAACGTAAGTCAGGAAAGCGCTGTTCTTAAACTACTAACCAGATTGATATCAACAACTGGTAAGAAGCAGATTAAGCCATCAGCGGTAAAAGGAAACCAGAAATACATGAGCCCTGGTTATTTGCTCTGGCCTTTTCGTTGGCACTAAACTCTTAGGAAAGCGGTTTTTAGGTATAGTCACGAAGTACTTTCTCAGTTAGAGTCTTAGTCATAGCTCCTCTGAATTCTTTGTTACTTCTGTAGCTCAGCAATATGTGAATGAATACAACCAGAGTCACCTGGGACACATTTGGTCCCGCTTATTGAAAAAAAAGCTAAATGTATACAATAAAAAAAAAATTTCAGAAAAGCGAAAAAGTATTTCAGAAAAAACCAAAAATTTCAATGTACATATTTCAGAAGAGTAAAAGTATTTCCGAAAAAACTGAAACTTATTTCGGAAGAGAAAAACAAAACTTCAGAAAAGTGAAGTAGTATTTCAGGAAAACCCAAATATATTTAAGAACTCAAATATATTTCAGATGTTCTTCTAAAAACGTAAGTATATTTCAGAATAGCAAAAACATATTTCAGAAGACGCCAAAATACCTTCAGGAGAGAGAAGAAACATATTTCTGAAAGAGCCAAAAGTATTTCAAAAAACGTAAAATATATTTCAGAAAAATTACAAAGTGTTTCAGCAAACTATAAATGTATTTCAGAAAAACTCCAATGTATTTCAGAAGAGATTAAAGGATTGCAGAAAAGATCAAATTTATTTCAGAGAAACCTAAATGAATTTCAGAAGAACGAAGTAGCATTTCAGAAACAGAAAAATGTATCTTAAAAACCACTCAATTATATTTCAGACTACCGAAAAAGTAGTTCAGAAAAAGCCAATTCTACTGCAGAAAAATTCAAATGAGAGTTCCGAAAAACCACATCTCTTTTTTAACCAAAAAAGTATTTGCAAAATAACCAAATTTATTTCAGAAATTCTAGTGTATTTCAAAAAAAATCAAATGTGTTTCAAAAAATAGGAAAAGTTTTTAAATTAAATTTCTTTATTCTGAAATACAAAGGGAATATTTGCAATATAATTCCGACTTTCTTAAAAATCTTTGCTGTTTTGTGATATTAAATTGAGCTAGCTGAAATGCTTTTAGTTTTCTGGTCACCGCAGGGAGATTTCAAAAAAATATATCATCATCACTAACTATATGGCGCTTGAAAGCCTGAGCGATTTTGGCCGTTTCGTAACAAATCACGACAGCTATCCCTGTCTCGCGATAACATACCAAATTGGGAGCACCAAGAAGGATCAATACTTCCTTCACCTGGCTTTATCCAATCCAGACATAATATCTTTTCAGTACAAAAATTCGCGCTGTTTAACGAATTTTAATGTATATTTGTAAATTCACGCAAAACACGTATTATATTTTTTTATTTATTTGTAAACGATTTTATCATTTGCTTCCAAAAATTATCTACTATTAATGGCTTACACATTTATATATTGGCAAATTGTCTATCAGTTAGACTTTTTGCGTTTGTGTCGTATGTGTGTGTGTGTGTGCCGTAGGCTGCTTGTAAAGTCATTTTGATCTGTTGCCACTGGTACAAATTGCCAAAATTAATAACAATTGTTTGCTCTCTTGTGCATACAAATTGGCTTTAAGTGGTGCGGCATGGCAGCAACATCAACGAAATTCGTTTGCCACAAAAACAATTTGAATAAATATCCAAAGTGGCGTTATATGTAAGAAAAATTAAATAAACGAATTGCAAACATTAGCATAAATATATACATACACCAATGATTTGATATACAAATTACACTTATTTTAGACAATTTTCGACAAAAGCTGTCGAACCAGTGTTGGTGGTCTATTAGCGCTACCGCAGTAGTTGCTAATCGTTAACAAAACCAAATGGCAATGAACAGATGTACGAGTTTATAGCTCCTTCATGGTGGTAGCTGCATGTCTTTACCGTTATTTAGCTGCATTTTTTTTGCATATATGCTAAAGTAACAAACTGACATTGACTCAATTGTATGGCTTTGCTATCTTTTGGTAAAAATTCAAAGACAACCCTATTTATGTGTATGGCTTATAAAATGATAATCAGGCCGGTTCTGAATTCCGATTCCGATCAATTTTTTCGGAATCGAAATGGATTGGTGTTCTCAATTTCGATTCCGACCAAAAATTATCGGTTTGAAAAGTATTGCCTCTGAGCAGTCGAAATGAAAATTAATTGGCAGATTATACACAAATGTTGCGATATTTGTCTTTCAAATAATTTTTTTTTAATTCTTCATTTTATTTGGAAGAGTTGTATGTATTTTTTTGTTTAAATTTGAGTTAAATTGGCATAATAAATCTTTCTTTAAAAACTTCTATCATGAAATCTATTAGGCAAACAAATCGATGCTGATCGAAATGAAGTCGACCTGTTCTGAATTCCGATCCAGCGCATTTTTACGATTCGCAAGCACAATAGCACGTCTTCTTGCGTCTGCGCATCCAAAAACCATATCTGCAGGCATTTTTTAATTAAAATAAAATTTTATGATACTTAAAACAAAACACATAAACAAAAACAGCTGATTAAACTGGTTACCGAATCGGAATGAAAACGATTCGAAATCGACTTCGAATCGATTTTTTACAATCGGAATTGAGAACACCAAATAGAAACCGAGTCGAAATCAATGTCGTTTTACTTTTCACTCCGAGTCGGAATTCAGAACAGACCTGAATGTTCAACATTTTTAAATTATTCAAACCTCAAACCAAAAAATTAAAGTTGAAGTCACATTTTTCCAATTTTGGAGATAGATATTCTTCCACTGCATTTCTAACCTAGTTATTTCATCAGTGCTATACTTGTTTTTTTTTTTCATTTTTGAATTATGAAAACAATTGAGGTTTCACAATTCTCAATGTGTTTTCAACTGAAAAGAAATCTATTTTGCTAAACGCAAAAAAAGGGCTAGATCTGGCTCCAAAAGCACAAAAATGGCAACACTGGTTCTGAATTGCAGCTCGATTTGAAAAGTGAAACGGTGATGATTCCTAGTCGATTTTCTGATGGTGTTTTCGAGCCGTTTCATTTCGATTCGTTGTAGCGATTTATGTGTTCAAGTTGAGAGGTCGACGGTTCAAAATCTTTCATAACTATTTTTTAATTGAATATTAGAAAAATATATTTTTATTTTTATTTAAATATTTTCTAATTATAAACTTACATACCTTGGTGCGGACGGCCTCGATAGGAGCAGGCATCTTGTCGTTGATGCGATGATCAGCTTTGTTTTGCCCTAGTAGCTTATAGAGTAGGGGGGGGGGGGGGGGGGGGGGGGGGGTTAGGTTGCAAGCCAGGGAAGTTGTTATCGCAACCAACGTTGAGTCAGGCATAGAGAGTGATAGTAAGGGAAAGTTAATGGGAACTGTGAGCAAACGGCAGGCAAGAACGAACTTAGCAAAAGATTGGAGAAGCGTACGAAGCAGATAGAGTAAGAGGTTAGAGCCCTCTCACGATACATGGCAACATTAAGAATTGTCCCGTGATTGACAGGCGTGGTCGATATAACCGACCGGAAAAACGAGTACCTACTTTGCATAAGCCTGGTAAACAGTAAAGGCGAATAAAAGGCAGTTTGCAAACAAGAGCTTCGCCGCGAAACCCCTTTATTCTTGGATAAGGAGGAAGAAGTTTCGAGCGTAAAGAAAAGGTCGAGTGCTTACTGAAGTGGAGACTGTTAACTTCATGGTAATAATTTTGAAACAAAAACCGAGTGCTTTTATTCTTACGTTCGGCGGGGTGTTAAAATGGGATTAAGTGGATGGGTTGCAAACAATACCGCGCCTTGAGGTTGCTAAAAGGAGTTTTTTCTGACCTCCAAGCACAGGTTACGAGTACACGAAAGTCCTATATCAGGATAACAAGAAGAGGAGGGCGTATACGTTACTAGAAAGGTCTAGTCGGTGGAAAAACAGTGAATCTTTGTATCAACAAATAAACCTTTTCCTAGATTTCTGGGCTCGCAGCGCCCGCATTCATTTACTAAGCAAAACAGGTTGGTCGGTTGAGAGCAAATTATGGTAGGGTAAGTGCAGTGCTAATATATGCAGCCTATTTCCCGTACTGAGAACCTCGATAAAAAAAAATAGCAAACAAATGGAAATTCTTGGATTGGTTTAAAAAGAAGTATCAAAGGACCGTTGGTTATAGATGGGGATGAGAATGCTCACCACAGTGAGTGGGGTGGAGGTTTCACTCCAGCGGGTTAAGGGGTGTACAATATGCCAGCGGAAGGTAGGTCTGTCGTGAGAGGCGACTGAAATACCAAACTGATTCAAGGAGTTTTGAAGCGCAATCCTTTCAAGGGGTTGCCAGCGCAATTTATAGCTTCTTCAACTCAATTGTTAACTTTACCTACCCGCGGCGAATCCTGTTTCTTTAGCAGCCGGGGCTCAGGCGATCCCAAGTTTCTCATGGATCTAGGTAGTGAAAAGCGGGATGGCCTAGAAAGTTTCATGTGATCATACTAAAACGTTTCCGAGATGGTCGGGCTAGTACTTTAACGCTGCTTGTTACCGGAACGTACCTCATATATATCCGCCAAAGGACCAACAACATCGATAACACTCCCCAAAACCTTTGGTCAAACATGCAGTAATGTGCTTGATGTGACGTGGACTACTGAGCGAAACTCACCAATGTATGATTAGAAAGCTCGCGATAGGTCATGTTTCTTATACCGATAGGTCACGTTTCTCAGGCATCATTGCCGGAGGATTTCGATCACTGACACCCGACACTTAACTGTGAGCTACGCTTATATTGGCTTAACTTATATGTTTGTATAAAGGTCACTAGTTTTTACCAAATGATAAAAAGAATGTTACTTTACGCACGGGTAACTTTCTTTTGAGGAGGTGCGAATATTTTTGCCTGTGATAGCTTGGTTGTTAATAAAAGAACGTGCTTATTGTTGTTGTTGTTGTAGCGATAAAGACACTCCCAGAAGGCCTTGGGGAGTGTTATCGATATTGACGGTCCTTTGCCGGATGCAGAGCATTACTAATATTGGTGAGAACGCACTTGATTTGCGTGACGAAACTGAGCAAGCTAAGCATTATTTTGAACTCAGCTCAATATCGAGTTTCCAATCCGTTAATTTTAATCAGAAACTAACTTAATTGAAATCAAAATAATGGAAAATTTCTCATGAGCTTCAATAAATTTAAAAACAATAATATAAGAAAGAGGTGCTAGCCTACTTTCAGGCATAATACATACATAGTTTTTAACGGTATTGATAATGCATGAATTGTGTTAATAACAATATTTATCCAGTCACAGTGCTTAATTTCATATTGCTAAAAACATACCTTTTATTACCATTTGAACTATTTTTGTTACAACTGTTTGTTAATTATGTGCTTAAACAACAGTATACTGATTAATATTCTTCCCACACGTGAAAGCAAGTAAATCATAATTTTTTACAATCATAAGCTCTTTCATCGCATCTTCATTAACAGCAATATTCTGTGTGCGCGCATGTCATATATACAACTTGAATTTCCCACACTAAAAAAATGCCAAACAACAATTGTCGGCAATCGTGCTTCTTAACTAAAAACCAAAACGCAATTGAAATAAATTAATCCTAGGCACGTACACGACTATTGCATGCAATAAGCAACAGCGCCAACAATCACAAGCGGTCACAGGAAAGAAAAGGCGGCGTAATGTCGGCACGCATGCGCAGTGCGCACTATTACAAACACACACACACACTCTCGTGCAATGAAAGTATGACGACAAACGTCACTTCACTCTTTGCGCACATTACCAAAGCTTATTAAATTATGCTAGAGTATGGTGCGCATGCGTATAATTTTATACAAATGAAGCAATGCGCAAGCGTAACGTTTTGCACAACTCAGCTACTTGCGTTGTTTGGTTGCATGTTGATGTTTTTTGGTTTTGTTTAGCAATTGTGCTATTGAAGAATTTTCAAGTGAAAGTAGATAACAAAGCAAGTGACCACTTCTAAACAATCGGATAAAGTCGTGGTAGCCAATAGCCATATATGGGGTCAAATGGCAAAAGTTACCCATTTCACATTAGTTCTTGTTGTAATATTTCTTTTTTTTTAATTTGTTGGTATTGTGTATAGAGCAGCTGCAACTGCCGTTTGACTTTTGTTTTGTTTCGATATGAAATAGAAATTGCTGCAAATTCTGCGTGTAACTAATGCAGTGGTTTTTGTTGTTGTCTGTTGCACTTTGATCATTGCGCGTCTGATCGTCATTATAATAATAACAATATTTACCGTTATTAGCCGACTAGCTATGCAATTGTTGCGAACACGCATACATTTTTAAAAGTATGTGTGTGTGTGTTTTATTGAGCTAGCGCATTATGGCGGCAGAAAGGGCTCTTTCGCATGGATTTAAAATGCAATAATAGGCGTTAGCAATGTTCAGATTTACTGTTACGTCACATATGTAGGTATGTATCTGTTAATTAAATCATTATTATACGGAAATTTGCTTTCATATCAATTATATACATATATGAAATAAAGTTGCAATAAACATTCCCTAACATGCCTTTACTGATGTATGGTTGGGAATGTTGGACAGTGCCGTAAGACGATTGGATGGCCCTTGAAGTATTGGACAGAAAAATTTATAGAAAGGTTGATGATATTCTTAGTAATAATTTTGAAAACGGCTTTGAAATTATCCCGAAAATAACACAGAAATAATTTGAAGATATTCCTGAATTGATCCTTAAAACAATACCGCAAAGATACGTAAAGAGTTCCGAAATGATCCCGAAAATAATTCTGAATCGATCACGAAATAGTTCCACATTCATTCCAAAAACAATCCAGAAATGGTTTTCACATCATCTAAAACTGATGCCGAAATTATACCCAAAACATAAGAAAACCAAATTGATCCACAAATAGTTGCGAAAGGATCCCAAATTATCCCCGACAATATACTAAAACACAATACTGAATTATTTTTGAATCGGTCCCGAGACCATCCCTAAGCAATATCAAAATAATCCTGAAGTGATTGTAGAATGGAACGAAATAGTCCTAAAATGATTCCGAAAGCTATTCCAAAAAAATGTTCCGAAATTATTCCAAAAAGATGATCCCGAATCAGTCCAGTGATTGTTCCCATCATCCTGAAAACATAGCCGAAGTAATCCCGAAAATAATCCTGAAACGATCACGCATTCCGTAAAGAGTCCAGAATTGGTTGCCGAATCATCTAGAACTAATCCCGAAATAGTTCCAAAAACCTAAAAAATGCCAAATCAATCCATAAATAGTCGCGAAAGGATCCCCAAGAAGCTTCGAAAAGATACTGAAAACAATACAAGCGTTTTTTTTAATCAATCGCGAAAAACTCCTTAAGCAATATCGAATTAGTGATCCTATAATGAAACGAAATAGTCCCAAAATGATTCCGAAACGATGATACCGAATCATTTCAATGATCGAATTGGTGGAAAAAAAAATCCTGAAAGCATACCCGAAATAATTCCGAAAATATTCCCGAAACGATTACGAAATAATCTCGAATTCATCCTGATAAGGATCCCAAAGCAGTTCTGAAAAAATTGCGAAAACAATACCGACATTTTTTTGAAGAAATCCCGTAACCATAATTAAGCAATATTGAATTAGTCCTGAAATGGAACGCAGTAGTCCTAAAAAGATAATGAAAGCTATCAGCCCAATGATCGAATTGATCCTGGAAACGATCGTGAAAACATCCCTTAATGATCCCTTAAATAATTTTGAAACGATCACGAAAATGTCCCACGTTCATCTCAAAAGCAATCCAAAAATAGTCATCAAATTTAACTTATCTTAAATTTATCCCGATAACAATCTCAAAATGATCTCAAAAATCATGTTGAATTGATATGAAAATAGTTCTGAAAACATAAAAACCACCAAATTGATCCACATGTAGTTTCTCTTTCGAAAATCAAAGTAGTTCCAACAAAAGTACCGAAATGGTTCTAAAAGTGCCGAAATCATCCTTATGCAATACCGAAGTAGTCGTAAGAGATCTTTAAATTACCCCAAAACAGTCCTAAATCTATCCCGAAAACTATTCCGAAGCAATCCCTAACTAGCCCAATGATCGAATCAATCCCGAAAAATAGTCCTGGAAGCATACCCGAAATGATCTGGGAAACAGTCACCAAATGACTTCGAAAGTAACGAAACTTGTTTTCAAGTACTAATGGTACTTGTAGAAAGATTCGATGTCCCCTGTGGAGCACAAACGAAATGATTTCGTAGACAGTCTAAAAGTGATCGCCACGAAATACCCCGGATCATTTTGGGATTTAAAAAAAAAAAAAAAAATTGTCTGAAATAGTTTCGACATGATCCCGAAAACGGTTGTGAAAGGCGTTTGGAAGCCCGTATGTTTTAATGCGTCTTAGGCAGATCGTCATATTGGTGACTGATATTGTACTATTTTGGAGAAATCTAGACGGTCTTGGCATACTATATCTCCGATTTGAGGATACAGTAATAGGCTTCCTGATTGATCGATCTGCAGTTGCTTCAAATATAGCCTTCTAGATTTGATTCATCCATTGTTTTATCGCATAAAAAAACTACAATAAACCATCATTGCCAAGGTACGATGTAGTGTTAACATTGGTGGTTTTTAAAAGTTGTATTACATAATAGTTTTTTTTAAGTTTACTTCTTTTTTGCATGTTTGCCCTACAATAGGCAATGAAGCGTATAAAAGTGTAATTCAATCACTTTAAATGCAAATGTTAAGGAAATACTTGCAACTAAGTTGATTTGTTTGCAACATTTTGTGATACGGTATTTCCTTTAGTAGCCTACAAACATAGATAATATTATGTATATTTCACTCAGATAATATATAAAAGGAAGAAAAACGCTTTACAGAGAGATGATGTAGTTACACATGGCACAGTGGGCCTTGCGTGCTAAAACAAAAAATAAAACAAATTCAAAACTATTTTTTTATTTTAGTTTTAAAGTTTAGTTTAAAGGCTTAATATTTTTTATTTATATTGCTTTTTTTTATTTTTTTTATTTTGCATCATTTAAATTTTTTACATGTTTTCGATAAGTTTATTAGAACTCCATTCTTATAACAAAATGCTGTCACAAATTTAACCCTTAGTAAAAATTAATAAACACAAAAAAAGTTTTGGGAAATATTTTTTTAATACCTCTGTTGAATTTTTGTAAACAAAAAAAATTATGAACCACTTAATTTTTTTTTTTTTTTTCTAAATTATTTCAATTCGATATCCATAAATTTTAAAGAAATCCGTCGTGAGAACCAAATGTATATCGCACTTATAGGCGTAATTAATAGGAAAATAGGTGAATTGTCCGCAGCTTATGGGGTTACACTTGCCACTGTGGGACCTAACTGTAAAAATAAAATAAAAACTGCAAAGTATATAGTATTTGAGTTTTCTCTTTTTTAATTTAAAATTTTATTTATTTTTAAAACCATTTTTTTATTTTTAATACTTCTTTTATTTTAAAATGTAAAAAATAAACCTAAACTAATATTTTATGTTACTTTCGTATATTTTTATTTTAATTTAATGCTATAACTAAACTAAAACTTATTATTTTTTTTGTTATATTCAAAAAAATATTTTGCCCGTGCAATTTATTATTTAATTTTAATTTGTTTAGGTTTTTTTTTATTTCTACAAATTCACGCTGGAAATTACACAATGTTTTTTATTCATTATTATTATTTTTTTTAAAACCACAATATTTTTTTTACTTTTTTATATTTGTAAGTACTTTTTTAATTGCACAAACAAAAAATAATTTTTATTTCTCAACTTAAAATTTTTTCTATTGATAGTCATTTATAAGACCAACTGAACCTTAATAATATTATGCGACGCCTCACATTTTTAGAAATTTCACGCGCCCAACGCTTCTTTTTTTAATTGTCTGATCAACGCCCTAGATTGATGAGGAGTGTGATAATTAGTACCTAGGACCTACCTAATTATTTTCTAGCTTTTAGTATTATTATTACTTCATGTAAGTATTGTTTTCAATAAAACCGTTTAACTTAAACATTTTTTTTAATTATTATTATTTTTTTTTTAATAAGAAGTTCGTATTTAGAATAAGAATATAATAAATAATTTGAGTTCCACAGTTGCTTTGGAAAAATTCCATAAAACACCTGCGTCACCTCCAAATTCAATTCAATTTATGTGAGTTTGCGTGGTCCGGCTTACCTAATGCTTTGTGTGGCAAAGGTATTCACCTTTATTTGATGTTTTTGCCACAATGCGATATAATGCGCCACTACTTTAAAGGCACATACAGGCACTGTGCTAAGGGTGTTCACTGTGCGATTTCAAAAGTGAGCTAACATTATATTGGTTAACTGTAAAAGTTGGTCCCTGTGTTTCAGTTTAACAAATTTTTTCATCAAACCTCAACGCAATGACGTTTTCTTTCCTCTTAAAATACAAAAAATTAAAATTTATGTTAAAAATCGCCCAGTAAACACCCTTAACGCAGTTCAAGGTGTGTGGCGCGCAGGCACTTCCGCTTTGCCATTCAATCAATAGCGCATTACGTCGCCTTGTGGCAATAACATCAAATGAAGGTGAATGCTTATGCCACACAAAGCTTTAAGTGAAGCGAGACTGTGACGACTAGTCGGAAGACCTTTAAGTTACTACAAACTAATGTTGCACATACATTAATATCTAGTTTGATATGCTGCGCATGCGCAAAAGCCACAAGCCAATAAGCTATAACTCACTATGCCAATCACTCACCCATTTTTATACTCAGCGTGCTTTACACACAGAGTATATTAACTTTGATTGGATAACGGTTGTTTGTACAGGTATAAAGGAATCGAGATAGATATAGACTTCCATATATCAAAATCATCACTATCGAAAACAAATTTGATTGAGCCATGTCCGTCCGTCTGTCCGTTAACACGATAACTTAAGTAAATTTTGAGCTATCTTGATGAAATTTGGTACGTAGGTTCCTGGGCACTCATCTCAGATCGCTATTTAAAGTGAACGATATCGGACTATAACCACGCCCACTTTTTCGATATCGAAAATTTCGAAAAACCGAAAAATGCGATAATTCATTACCAAAAACGGATAAAGCGATGAAACTTGGTAGGTGGGTTGAACTTATGACGCAGAATAAAAGATTAGTAAAATTTTGGACAATGGGCGTGGCACCGCCCACTTTTAAACGAAAGTAATTTAAAAGTTTTGCAAGCTGTAATTTGGCAGTCGTTGAAGATATCATGATGAAATTTGGCAGGAACGTTACTACTATTACTATATATGTGCTGAATGAAAATTAGCAAAATCGCACCACCTATAGAACTAAAGCTCACTCCTTTTTAAATAATCATTAACACTTTTCATTTGACACCCATATCGTACAAACGCATTCTAGAGTCTCCCTGGTTCACCTTTATAGCGATGTCCCGAAATGGCGTCCACCTATAGAACGATGGCCCACTCCCTTTTGAAATACTCTTTAATACCTTCCATTTGATACCTATGTCATACAAACACATTCCAGGGTTACCCTAGGTTCATTTTCCTACATTGTGATTTTCCTTCCTCCAAAGCTCTCAGTCGACTATGTAATGTTCGTTACACCCGACATTAGCATTCCTTATTTGTTTGTATTTATTATGCAACAACGGAAAGTGCGAATCATATTATTACGAATATTAGCAACACTAAGGGGTACTGCCATCTCTAAGCCGATGCTAAGCAGTGACTTGATGCACATCAATAATTCAATCATTATGTCTACACATATGTACGTACACGCAGCGGGGAAGCAACGCACAAACACATGCAGATATCTTATCTGAGATATGCAATATAATTGTGGAAGGTTCACACACGCGCATGAGCTGTGAGAGAAGCTATACAAATTGTGCATCTGTAGTTATAGCTGAGAAACTTATAGCAGATAACCAACTAGTAGATTCTAGAACACGACGGCCTAGAAATGTCAACGAGTAAACCAAACAGTATAAAAGGCGACACCAGTAGAGGCGAGAGAATCAGTTTTGATGAAGCACGCTATCTGTCGAGAAATAGTAGTTATTTATTGTGAATTACTTTAATAAAGACCATTTTGCATTACTGAATATGTGTGTTATTTATTCAACAGTTTAGTGATTCGAACTTAGCAGAAGTTTGCGAATAAGAGTATTTGCAGTAAATTCGTTACAATATGTAAGTTGCAACAAAGTTCGTTAGGTAAATAATGTTAAAATAAATTTAACTTTCAACAAAAGGAAGATTGAGATAATAAATAATGAATATGTTAGGTATTTTTCGCCCTCTCTTAGTTGAAAGAAAATATTTCATTAGTAGTGGATTTATTTGCTTAATTTTTATACTCAGCTGTACTTAGGGCACAGGGTGTATAAACATGTATAACAAATGCAGTGCGTGTGCAATGATCCAATCAGCTGACCAATTAAATCAGAGAAACTCAGCAAGCAAAAGATATTTTCATCATAGCAGCAACTCATCTACCGGAAAAAATATTTGCGATTGAGAGGCAGCTCACTATTCGGCAGAATTATTTATGCCTTTATACCTATCCAACTGGCATCTTATAAACTACAATACATTTTTTGTTTTATGTTTCTTATTCTCATCTAAACAGAACTTTATTATACGCTCATCCCATCAATCAGCTCATATCCCGCCAATCTAAACGCTTCCTCCTATTCGGCGGTATCATTCGTACCGTTGTTCTCACCGCCCGATATCTTATCAACCGGTAGGCATTTCGGAAACTTAACAGCTGCCGACTAACAGACAGAATCATCGCTACCTTTCTAAAGAAGAGGATATAATACTGCGCCATGTCCTTTTATCCGCAAGATAACTTGATGAAACATCAAGAAATTGCAGCAAAATTGAGAACATGGAAATCCTAGCAGTTCAAGTGCCGTTAAACCGGTAAACTTGGCTAATATTTCATTCGTCTTCAAGTTTTATGGGCAAGATGTTTCTCGTAGATCTGACTGATATAGCTGAGGTCAATACACGACGCTTAGTTAGCTTCATAAACTCAACGAAGTGGTTTGATTAGGAGAGTAGGAACAAATCCGTGTGGTTTCACAATGGGCCTATAAAGGCCTAAGTGTGATGCTCCAATGTGGACAGCAGCCACTTGAACCTAACCTAACCTAAGTTAATGAGACCACAGTGTAGAGAGTTGTTTTTTCTGAATCAGAAATTTTTAATGACTTGAGAGGGACTTAATTATCCTGACTAAGTTAAAGGTGTTGTTCTTTGGCCTTTGGCATAGCCGTATAAGATTCGTATGAAAGTCCATTGAGTTACAGCAGTATACGGGCATAGTTATTCTGTTTGAACAACGATTCTCATTTTGCGCCAGTATTTGTCACAAATTGTGAAGAGCAGCCGCACTGATAAAGTCCAGACATTTATTGACAGCGGGCTTCAGTCTTCGCACAACACGATAGATAGTTCTTTAAGTGCGATATTAAACAAATGTTTTCACCAATTGTCGTTTCTTTCAGGATCACCTTGCTTATGGATTAAGCCGAAGACTATAAAGTACGAAACTTGCTTTGTTCGACCATATTTGGATTAAGGCTTCATGAACGCTTTGCACCAACCCATCAACTTAATATTTGAACTGTTTTCCCGGTAGTTAGTCATATCAAGGTGTTTGTTATTTGTGAGCTGATATTCTTATTCAGACTTCCTCATAGTATGGTAGTGAAATGTAGGTTTTATAGGCACAGATTGGGCATCCAGTTTAATTGTGTCTCTCGCTATCTAGAAATAAGAAAAAGTGTCACCCATTCTGAAGTAATTCGCCCTGGTTTTCAAACCTAACGCGTCTTTGTGTGATTTAAGGTTACATGTCGATTAGTACAGGGAAACGTTGAACGCTCTTCCTTTTTTCTTTTAGGCGTTTTGGTACTATTTTGCAGCTTCATCAGGCATTATTCTTTAGCTAACAAATAGTAAATCCATTTAAATTAGAACTACAATGAAATCGTGATTGGATTGGTAAATATGTAAAATACCTCGAGGTATGTAGGAGAAAGAAAGAAAAATTTATTACCATAAGCCGGATTTTCGCTGGATCTTTCCACACTGTGCATTTCCGCGTCTCAAGGGAGCTTTGAAAACATGTATATCGCTAGATCGGGGTTTACTCTTAGAGCGAGAGTTCAGCGTGGTAAATATCAGTGTGTTCCGTGAGCAGCTTCGGCACGTCATGAAAAAATAACAAGAACCTTTTCGTATACATACAAAAAGTAACTCTTTGCCAGTATGCAAAATGCGTAATATTTTTGCGCTAGAAAATCTGTAGATACAGAGTAACATACGTGGATACACGTCTGAGTCTCACTTGACACGTGCAATCAAATGAAAGCATGGAAGCATCGATGGGGTATTGGGGGTTTAAAAAACATAACACTTGAGGGTTCGCCTACACCAATAATAAAAAGAAAATTGTACCAACTAAGTAACCTGCATATACATCTGTAGTATCCAACAAAAAATTAAAGGTCACGTTGCAAAAAAAAAATATGCTTTCGGCGATGGGGCAGCAAAAAATGTGTGCTTGTGAGTACTTCGTGCATCAGTTGATGAAGCAAAAGTGCTCAAGCTTATAAGTGAACAACAACTTTTGAACGAATACTCATACATAAAAATATACGTTTGAGGCAATTATAGTAAATATCAGTTACATTTGCACATAACTGTGAGCAAAAATAGCCTGAGTCGGGTGAGAAGTAGAATAAACAGAAATATACTAAAGGTCTAACGTTCATCAGGGTAGTGGTGATGATGATATAGCAACATAACTGTTAAAATAACAGTTTATACTGACGGCCAAAAAAGAAAATAAATCATAGCAACATAACTGAAAGTATTATTGGATGCTGCAAGCCACCCGCGCTCTGTAGGCCGCTAATGCACGGTCAAAGTCAAAGCAATCAAAATCAAATGCAAACACAAAGTCAAAACCAAAGTCAAAGTCAAAGTCGCAGCAGCGGCAGCTTAAGTGCCTCTCATCACGGATTAAAATCGATTTAAATATGCACATCAAACATACAGTAGTGTGACATAAAAATGAGGCACGATACATATTACTGTAACGAATTTTGGGGATTTCCTGATAATTATGCGCCTTCTACTAACGCTCGAATTGCTGAACTGTCGAAGCTTGCGCGGCTTTTATACTCTCGTGTGCCTCGTTCACACATTTCTCCTAAGGTCTATCCTTTTCACGAACATGGAACAGTTGTATCGCATACTTGGTTACTTAGCCATATGCGTGTGTATGTGTGAATAACAAGTTCTTCTCTTAGCTGATGACCACGTGTTTGTATGTGAGATATCTCTGCATTTCGAACTGCTGGTTGTAAGTGTCGAATACTCTTCGTTGCCTTGAACATATGCGTGTCTGCTTGCTTTAATGTGTACATTTTTGTTGTTGTTGTGATTATTTCTTAACAGCATAGTGATGCTAATATTCGCCACAGTACATTGAGAGATTTTTACTTGTTGTTAGATTAGTTTGATGCATATTGCAACGATTTTCCATCATCACTTGGCGAATTTCGTTTGCCGACAAACCAGTTTCTGCGTTAATCTGGTTTCAGTATCATTCTTCGTTCGACCGAAAATGTCACAACGAGTTTCCAAAGGAAATTAGACAAGGGATGACAGAAAGGGGTTCCAATATCCGAATTAAAAATTAATGTAAAAAAAATATATATATTTTTTTGAAAAATTTTTCAAGGAGAATATTTCAGATGTAAAGGGCAAAAACAAAGTTCTTTCTCGTAAGCGTTTCGATGGCGTTTTGCACCTTCATATTTAACAAAATATAAAATACTGATAACTGTAATTACAATATCAAATGTGTAGTTAAAATTATGGAATGCAACTTTAATGATTTTGTGTTTTGTTAAACATAGCAGACTCCCTGAAGAAAGTGAAAAATCGCGGGTTCGAATCGAGCTCAAGGCCTAACAATAATTTTTTATCATTATTATTGTTATCAATAAAATATGACACTATGGCAGCATTGCCAACAAACAAGTCCAATTTTCACAGCTATTCTGCAACAGATGTCGCAGTGGTGTGAATATCAATTGGCACGAACCAGAATAGAAGTAGGATTAATGAAGACAAACAAAAAACCGCTGTGGTGGCTGAATGGTTATAGCAGCGGCGCCTAAACGTTGCCGATGAAGGAATTTAGCAGTTCCCGAAATGGATCTATACAACGAGCTTTGGCAGTTGTCTAAAATTTTTCTTTCTTCTATTCTAATTTAAAAAATTTTTTCAATTAAGAAAAAATTTATCATAACAATAATAATGATAAAAAATTATTGTTAGGCCTTGAGCTCGATTCGAACCCGCGATCTTAAAATCAGTAGGCCGATATAATAACAAAAATTGTTAATACATCCCAGAGCACGGGGAAAAAAGTGTCAATAAAATATGACACTATGGCAGCATTGCCAACAAACAAGTCCAATTTTCACAGCTATTCTGCAACAGATGTCGCAGTGGTGTGAATATCAATTGGCACGAACCAGAATAGAAGTAGGATTAATGAAGACAAACAAAAAACCGCTGTGGTGGCTGAATGGTTATAGCAGCGGCGCCTAAACGTTGCCGATGAAGGAATTTAGCAGTTCCCGAAATGGATCTATACAACGAGCTTTGGCAGTTGTCTAAAATTTTTCTTTCTTCTATTCTAATTTAAAAAATTTTTTCAATTAAGAAAAAATTTATCATAACAATAATAATGATAAAAAATTATTGTTAGGCCTTGAGCTCGATTCGAACCCGCGATCTTAAAATCAGTAGGCCGATATAATAACAAAAATTGTTAATACATCCCAGAGCACGGGGAAAAAAGTGTCAATAAAATATGACACTATGGCAGCATTGCCAACAAACAAGTCCAATTTTCACAGCTATTCTGCAACAGATGTCGCAGTGGTGTGAATATCAATTGGCACGAACCAGAATAGAAGTAGGATTAATGAAGACAAACAAAAAACCGCTGTGGTGGCTGAATGGTTATAGCAGCGGCGCCTAAACGTTGCCGATGAAGGAATTTAGCAGTTCCCGAAATGGATCTATACAACGAGCTTTGGCAGTTGTCTAAAATTTTTCTTTCTTCTATTCTAATTTAAAAAATTTTTTCAATTAAGAAAAAATTTATCATAACAATAATAATGATAAAAAATTATTGTTAGGCCTTGAGCTCGATTCGAACCCGCGATCTTAAAATCAGTAGGCCGATATAATAACAAAAATTGTTAATACATCCCAGAGCACGGGGAAAAAAGTGTCAATAAAATATGACACTATGGCAGCATTGCCAACAAACAAGTCCAATTTTCACAGCTATTCTGCAACAGATGTCGCAGTGGTGTGAATATCAATTGGCACGAACCAGAATAGAAGTAGGATTAATGAAGACAAACAAAAAACCGCTGTGGTGGCTGAATGGTTATAGCAGCGGCGCCTAAACGTTGCCGATGAAGGAATTTAGCAGTTCCCGAAATGGATCTATACAACGAGCTTTGGCAGTTGTCTAAAATTTTTCTTTCTTCTATTCTAATTTAAAAAATTTTTTCAATTAAGAAAAAATTTATCATAACAATAATAATGATAAAAAATTATTGTTAGGCCTTGAGCTCGATTCGAACCCGCGATCTTAAAATCAGTAGGCCGAT
Organism: Eurosta solidaginis; assembly: GCF_040869045.1. Taxonomy (NCBI): domain Eukaryota; kingdom Metazoa; phylum Arthropoda; class Insecta; order Diptera; family Tephritidae; genus Eurosta; species Eurosta solidaginis. Next base: position 255,009,814 of record NC_090322.1, read on the forward strand.
ATAATAACAGAAAGTGAAAAATATCACCGAAACGCGTTGGAGAAAGAGTTTGTTATTTGCGGTTTAATAATTTGCCTGTAAGCTCAAATCAACACAGAAATAAATATTTTGAATGGTTTGACAATGGAATTTATAGGTGCAAAATCAACACTTTAAGATGTTTCGATTAACTATTTAGTTAGTTTGTGGAATGAAGTGATAGGACATACGCGGCGGGTGGCGCAACTGTGTCGATATTTCAATAACTCTTACTGAGGGGCTAAACTCTGCTACTCATTCTTATCTATTTTGTATCGAAGTACGGCGTAGTGTCACAATTTTTTTTTATACATGACTATATTCCAGAGGTTGAGCCCTCTCGGCAGAGCCTTTCATAAATTAAATGCAAAAGTTACGGGAGGTCGGCTGCCTGTCTTGGCTACCAGTTCGAAATCGCCATGTCTCAAAACATTTTTCAAAAGCTTCTTCTTCAGAATTTGGTTAAAGACAGCGCTATCTTCAAATTCTTTCCATTAGAAGGTTTTTAAAACAAATTATGAGATAAGGCGTATTTTAATACAACTATGAGGTATGGTGATCATCAATGTGTTTTCGAAATGGCAGCCGAATGGCGCGTACGATAGTACGTTTTTACGCTAATACGATTGTACACTATTAGGTTGATACTTTTCGTGTGCAGCGGTTCTAGGCTAGAGGAGAGCAATTCTACATAGAGCTTACGCTAGTGTACTTTTACACTATCATGCTTTAAGAACATTTTATTTAACGCTAATGAAGCTTATGATAGTACGCTTTAACGCTAATAAGCTTTTACCCTAAAAAACTGTTACGCTACTTCCGTTATACGCTCTTATGGTTACGATAAATGGAGATTACGCTATGTTACCGCAAAAACAAGCTTTTACCCTGGCAATGTTTTACGCTACTTCCGTTGTACGCTGTTACGGTTACGATAAATACAAATATACACTTATATGTTTGTAGGCTGCTACGCTTTCAAGCGCATACGACAGTACTTTATTATTCTACGCTTTCGCTCTCATACTCGTTTTATCCAATACGCTTGTACGTTACTACGCTCTATTTTGATACGCTTTTGCGCTTATAGGCTATTAGTCTTGTAGGCTACTTAACTTTACGTTGATATTCCTTTGCTACTACTACTGCTATGATTTACGTTGATACGCTTTTGCGATTATGCCAGATCCTTCTTTACGTTGATACGCGTTTGCGCTTATATGCTATGCTGGCTTACACAATAACGCTTGTTTGCGTCTACTATTTACGTTGATACGCTTTTGCGCTAATGCTGGCTTTTTATTGCGCTTGTACGCTTTACGTTGACGCGATTTTGCGCTTATACGCTATTACGTTTACGCTCGCTTACTCAATTACGCCTTAAGTATGCTTGTATGTAGTTTTATGATAACGACTATGAATAATTTAAGCTTATTTTAAACTTTTATGAGCATGCTCTGAATTCAAACAAAAATAGAAAATTTTAGTAGAATAATTGAGTCATGTTAATGAAAGCAGATTTTACAGCATTAAGAGTGGGTTGCAGAAAACTAGGCAAAGCTTAACCTCACTTTAAATATATCACAAATCACATATTTTATAAAAAGAAAAAAATCATCAAGCAAGGAGAAAAAATATAAGCCGTTAGCAGCACTAGAAAAAAAACAAGTAAGGAAGGTTAAGTTCGGGTGTAACCGAACATTACATACTCAGTTGAGAGCTATGGTGACAACATAAGGGAAAATAACCATGTAGGAAAATGAACCGAGGGAAACCCTGGAATGTGTATCAAATGAAAGGCGTTAAAGAGTATTTTATGAGGGAGTGGGCCATAGTTCTATAGGTGGATGCCATTTAGGGATATAGCCATAAAGGTGGATCAGGGTTGACTCTAGAATGCGTTTGTACGATATGGGTTTCAAATGAAAGGTGTTAATGAGTAATCCTTAGTTCCATAGGTGGACGCCATTTCGAGATATCGCCACAAAGGTGGACCAGGGGTGACCCTAGAATTTGTTTGTACAATATGGGTATCAAAAAAAAGGTGTTAATGAGTATTTTAAAAGGGAGTAATCCTTAGTTCCATAGGTGGACGCCGTTTCGAGATATCGCCATAAGGTGGACCAGGGGTGACCCTAGAATTTGTTTGTACAATATGGGCATCAAACGAAAGGTGTTAATGAGTATTTTAAAAGGGAGTGGGCTTTAGTTCTATAGGTGGACGCCGTTTCGAAATATCGTCCTAAAGGTGGACCAGGGGTGACTCTAGAATATGTTTGTACGATATGGGTATCAAATTAAAGGTATTAATAAGGGTTTTAAAAGGGAGTGGTGGTTGTTGTATAGGTGGTCGCCTTTTCGAGATATCGCCATAAAGGTGGACCAGGGGTGACTATAGAACGCGTTTGCACGATATGGGTATCAAATGAAAGGTGCTAATGAGTATTTTAAAAGGGAGTAATCCTTAGTTCCATAGGTGGACGCGGTTTCGATATATCGCCATAAAGGTGGACCAGGGGTAACCCTAGAATTTGTTTGTACAATATGGGTATCAAAAGAAAGGTGTTTATGAGTATTTTAAAAGGGAGTAATCCTTAGTTCCATATGTGGACGCCGTTTCGAGATATCGCCATAAAGGTGGAGCAGGGGTGACCCTAGAATTTGTTTGTACAATATGGGTATCAAAAGAAAGGTGTTAATGAGTATTTTAAAAGGGAGTGGGCCTTCGTTCTATAGGTGTCGCCTTTTCGAGATATCGCCATAAAGGTGGACCAGGGGTGACTTTAGAATATGTTTTTACGATATGGGCATCAAACGAAAGGTGTTAATGAGTATTTTAAAAGGGAGTGGGCTTTAGTTCTATAGGTGGACGCCGTTTCGAAATATCGTCCTAAAGGTGGACCAGGGGTGACTCTAGAATATGTTTGTACGATATGGGTATCAAATTAAAGGTATTAATAAGGGTTTTAAAAGGGAGTGGTGGTTGTTGTATAGGTGGTCGCCTTTTCGAGATATCGCCATAAAGGTGGACCAGGGGTGACTATAGAACGCGTTTGCACGATATGGGTATCAAATGAAAGGTGCTAATGAGTATTTTAAAAGGGAGTAATCCTTAGTTCCATAGGTGGACGCGGTTTCGATATATCGCCATAAAGGTGGACCAGGGGTAACCCTAGAATTTGTTTGTACAATATGGGTATCAAAAGAAAGGTGTTTATGAGTATTTTAAAAGGGAGTAATCCTTAGTTCCATATGTGGACGCCGTTTCGAGATATCGCCATAAAGGTGGAGCAGGGGTGACCCTAGAATTTGTTTGTACAATATGGGTATCAAAAGAAAGGTGTTAATGAGTATTTTAAAAGGGAGTGGGCCTTCGTTCTATAGGTGTCGCCTTTTCGAGATATCGCCATAAAGGTGGACCAGGGGTGACTTTAGAATATGTTTTTACGATATGGGTATCAAATGAAAGGTGTTAATGAGTATTTTAAAAGGGCGTGGGGCTTAGTTCTATAGGTGGACGCCTTTTCGAGATATCGCCATAAAGGTGGACCAGGGGTGACTCTAGAATGAGTTTGTACGATATGGGTATCAAATTAAAGGTATTAATGAGAGTTTTAAAAGGGAGTGGTGTGAAGGCGTTTTCCAGATATCGACCAAAATGTGGACCAGGGTGACCCAGAACATCATCTGTTGGATACAGCTAATTTATTTATATATGTAATACCTGCCAAGATTTTAAGGGTTTTTTATTTCGCCCTGTAGAACTTTTTCATTTTCTTCTACTTAATATGGTAGGTGTCACAACCATTTTATAAAGTTTTTTCTAAAGTTAAATTTCGCGTCAATAAAACAATCCAATTACCTTACCATGTTTCATGCTTTTTTTCGTATTTGGTATAGAATTATGGCATTTTTTCATTTTTCGTAATTTTCGATATCGAAAAAGTGGGCGTGGTCATAGTCGGATTTCGTTCATTTTTCATACCAAGATAAAGTGAGTTCAAGTAAGCACGTGAACTAAGTTCATTAAAGATATGTCGATTTTTGCCCAAGTTATCGTGTTAACGGCCATGCGGAAGGACAGACGGACGCCTGTGTATAAAAACTGGGCGTGGCATCAACCGATTTCGCCCATTTTCACAGAAAACAGTTAATGTCATAAAATCTATGCCCCTACCAAATTTCAAAAGGATTGGTTAATTTTTGTTCGACTTATGGCGTTAAAAGTATCCTAGACAAATTAAATGAAAAAGGGCGGAGCCACGCCCATTTTGAAATTTTCTTTTATTTTTGTATTTTGTTGCACCATATCATTAGTGGAGTTGAATGTTGACATAATTTACTTATATACTGTAAAGATATTAAATTTTTTGTTAAAATTTTACTTTAAAAAAATTTTTTTTTTAAAAGTGGGCGTGGTCCTTCTCCGATTTTGCTAATTTTTATTAGGCGTACATATAGTAATAGAAGTAACGTTCCTGCCAAATTTCATCAAGATATCTTCAACGACTGCCAAATTACAGCTTGCAAAACTTTTAAATTACCTTCTTTTAAAAGTGGGCGGTGCCACACCCATTGTCCAAAATTTTACTAATTTTCTATTCTGCGTCATAAGTTAAACTCATATACCAAGTTTCGTCGCTTTAGCTGTCTTTTGTAATGAATTATCGCACTTTTTCGGTTTTTCGAAATTTTCGATATCAAAAAAGTGGGCGTGGTTATAGTCCGATATCGTTCATTTTAAATAGCGATCTGAGATGTGTACTCAGGAACCTGCATACCAAATTTCATCAAGATACCTCAAAATTTACTCAAGTTATCGTGTTAACGGACGGACGGACGGACGGACGGACGGACGGACATGGCTCAATCAAATTTTTTTTCGATCCTGATTATTTTGATATATAGAAGTCTATATCTATCTCGATTCCTTTATATATGTACAACCAACCGTTATCCAATCAAACTTAATATACTCTGTGAGCTCTGCTCAACTGAGTATAATAAGGTGTAAAGTCAAATGCCTACACGTTACAAAAAAAAAAACTATCAATTAAATCCACCGCTCTGGCGCGGCAAAAAATTGTCTCACAATTGTTTTGATGCATCGACGGCGCTGCCGTGAGGATTCGCAAAGTTTAGCTATAGCTATTTTATTGCACAATACTGTATACAAATTTAAGCATCATGCATTTTTAGCTACCTTAGGGTAAATATTTAAATTGGTTGTAGTTATGCGAGATTATTACAAGCATTTTGGAGCACTGAGAGTAAACATCGAGTGGCTGCCGCGAGTTGGTAATGCAAATGGGTCGCTTTTATATTAAGCACAATTGCATGTTTTATGTGAATACACTAAAAGCGCTCGTTCAAAAATTTCTTAACAAACACACAAGTACACTGCTAAGTACATAACGCTTTGTGGCATGCAACAAGTTAATCATTTTCGGCTGTTGGCCAAATTTTATGCGCTACAAACGTGAGTGACCATACATTTTGTGACATTCGCGGCAAAACTTTTGAAGACCAGTAAAATTAAAGCGCGCCCGTGCAAAATCATGTAAAAAATGTTTTTATTTTAGGATTTTTATTTTATAAATTAAAAGTTTTTTGTTTTGACGAAAACATTTTTTTTTCCATTTATGTAAGTTACAAAAAACATGTTCGCAAAACTGGTTCGCGAAAATGTTAAATGTTGAACGATTTATAGCTTTTTGTAATAAATGCAATTAAAAAAATTGTTTACAACTCGTTAAATTTTTAAGAAATGACTTTTTACTGTCCAAAAAAGCGTATCAACATTATTAACAAGCGGCAGGCGTCAAAGGGTCTGCAGCGCTAACTGGCAACTGACAGATGGAAAATGTGAATCCAGCGTGAGCGTGAAACATATGAACATGCGCATACTTATGATTGTATGTATGGCATTTATGACATGCATTTTATATGCGTAATTGTTATGTCGCAATAACCGTAAATGTTGTGCTTGTAATTATGAGTAAAGCTTTTCATTTTGGGTTTTAACAAATTTGAAATTTATGCTAATTTTGCAAAGATAGCGAGTATGTGACATTGTTGAGATACGATATAATTGAGTACGTGATATTTTTGAAATGATATAATTGGTTATGAAAGTTGAAAAGAGGCGTGGTGAGTGAAATTGCTATTGTTTTTTTTTATAAATGTAATTAAAAGATGCTAGGCTTGCGCAAAGAACTTAAATGCATAGAGTGGATCTTTTCTTCCCAACGAATAGTGGAAGGCAATATTCATTAATTTGCTGTATTCTTCTCTCCTGCTCGGGCGCCAGTAGCATCATATAGGTAGTTTACTGTCTACTATAAATTAAAACAATTCATTAGTGGGATCATCTATTGAGTGTGGTTTGCAAAACCTCTGACAGTATTTCTGCTATTAAACGGCTTCTCAGCAAAAATGTATCTCCCTAGGGAGAAAACGTTAATACATAGAGTGGATAATTTTTCACAACGTATAGTAGAAGAAGGTAAACTATTAATTTCATCATGTTCAAATACATTGTAAGTGACTCCAATAGGCAATTCTGTAAGAGATCAAGCCAACCGTTACCCGTACCTCACAATTATATGGAGTTTTCAAGTCCCTGCTCAAATGTCAATTGATTGGTATAGGTTGTGTGCTTCCAAACGTTAGAAGATTTCTTCAATGGGATCGTCTCTTGGCAGTGGTTTTAAACATCCTTCGATCGTATTTCTGATATGTAAAAGCTTTGTATCTACCTTATCAGGTGTCATTCAGTGCCGGCAGAGAACCTAAATGCATATAGTGAAAGGCGTCCAACCATTTATTTAATGTTTTCCCCCTGTGTACACCCAAATTAAAAGTCGCCAATTATAAACTTTATGGGTGACCAAATCAACTGCCACATATGCTTTCCAACCTTATGGAAGCACCTGCATTTCTTTAGCTGATTTAGTTCAATGTCGATAAAAATCCTTCCTGTGGGAATGCATCTTCATTCACATGAATAACATGGTATAGATAGCGAGGTTAGTTTGTTATACGCTGAATTATAATACAGGAGTTGAGGGTTCTAGTCCCTGCTCGGGCACCAGATTCATTATATAGGTAATAAATAGGCTGGCCTACCATACGTTAGAAGATAACTTAAATGGGATCGTCTCTTGGCAGTGGTTTGTCGACACCGGCGACCGTACTTCTTTTATAGAAAAGCTTCACAGCAAAATATTTATTTCGTTTGGCAGACGACATTGATAGTCGCCACTAAACATAAGAAAATATAAGAAGTAGCGCACCACAAATTGGAAGATAAGAGCGGTTAAGAAAAACTTAGTTTCTTCTGTGAGCTGTTTTTGCTGAAACTCTCCTTTAAATAAAATCGATATTTCAGTGAAACTCTTATATATGACCTTGAAGGCTTGTAATATTTTTTAATATGAGGCATGATTGAATTTTAAATAGGTCCAAGTGATAATATATGAAATCTGAAATAATATTTAAGTGAAAGAAAAAGTAATGAGCTTGACCTCTAGGGGAGGACTTGAGGTGCTCAGATGAGAGCTGAGGCTTAATACTAAGACACGAGATATGTGTTTAAAAGGGGGCTGACGTGAGGTGCTCAGAAAAGAGCTGAATCAAATTGCTGAGAAATAAGCTATATACCCTGTAGGGGGGCTGACCCAGAACCCGATTTGGCGCCATATCTCTTGAACCAAGTAAGATTTTAAAAATTTTCTTTTTACATTAGATAGCCATCCACGTTTAGCACAATTCGCAATTTGATCCAATATTCTATCTATAACGGTTCAATTTCTACATCATAGTGATGGGTTAATCGATCAGTGCTGATTAAAAACCGATTAGTGTGCATATCTATTGAACCAAGCAAGATGGAATCGATTTTGTTTTTGCAATTGGTAGGTACCCACGTGTAGATTAATTAACAAGTTGATTTAAGGTTCTATCATTAACGGTTCAGGCGCTACGAGGGTTAATCGGTTAATCGATAACGCGCCAAAAGCGATTATTGTGCATATCTCTTGAGCCAAAGAAGATGGTAAATTTTTGTTTTGTGCAATATGTAGGTATCCACTTGTAGATTAATCGACATTTAGATTGAAAGTTCCATCATTAACTCTTCAATGAAAAAATCGTAGTTTATCGGTACACAAATGACCCCGAAACCCGATTTGGCGCCATATCTTTTGAACCGAGCAAGATTTTCTAAATTTTATTTTTGCATTAGACAGCCATCCCCGTTTAGCGCCATTCACAATTTGATCCAATGTTCTATCTATAACGGTTCACATTCTATCGCATTGTGATGGGTTAATCGATCAGCCCTGTTAATAAACCGAATAGTGTGCATATCTCTTGAACCAAGCAAGATGGAAACGATTTTGTTTTTGCATGTGTCAAGTATGCACGTGTAGATTAATCCACAAATTGATTCAAGGTTCCATCATTAACGGTTCAGGCGCTACGAGGGTTAATGGGTTAATCGATAACGCGCCAAAAGCGATTATTGTGCATATCTCTTGAACCAAGGAAGATGGGATATGTTTTTTTTTGTGCAATATGTAGGTATCCACTTGTAGATTAATCGACAATTTGATTGAAAGTTCCATCATTAACCCTGAAGCTACGTGCTCAAAAACAAGCTACATATGTATATGCCCTGAAAGGTCTGACGTCGGACGCTTGAAAAAGAGATGAAATAAAGTGCTCAGGTATGAGCTGCAACCCCAGTAGGGTGCTAATATGAGCTGCTTCGAAAATAGCTGTCTGCGGAGTGCTCAGAAACGAGCTATACGCACAGTAGGGTGTTAAGACCAGATGCGAAGTTGCTCAGTAAACGTAGTAGAGTACCGACGGGAGGTGCTGAGCTGAAGCGGAGTGCTCTGTAAAGTGCCCGTGAGTAAGAGAGGATCTCATTGAATGTTTTTATTGGGGGTTAACATTTTGTACAAAAAAACATAATAAAAATGCAAGGCGCAATAACCCCCCAAGAGATTTTAGGCCGAGTTCCTCCCCCAATTTAAGTCGTGCTTCTTTTTAAGTTTTCCTACAAATTGGCGGGACAGGATCTATACCTTTTACGCCGACACCGAATGGCATCTTCAAGGCAGATTAGTTTTCACTAAGAAGCTTTTCATGGCAAAAATTCATTCGGTAAATTTCCGAAATCACTGCCGAGGGGCGACCCCGCTTAGAAAAACTTTCTTCTAATTGAAAACACTTGTTTCTAAATTTTTGATGTAGCTCTGCCCGGGGTGTGGACCCAGGATCTTCGGTGTGGTGGGCGGCGCACGGTACCACCACACAACGGCGACCTCGAAAAATAAAAATGTGCTATTCACTATTCTTCTGCCCTCTTTAAAAAAAAATGTATTTGACCTTCGGATCACCATCATTCGAACTGGTAAACAAATTGAATTTGTTTTTTACTCAAATTATTTAACTTTATTTACTTATAAGATATTCCATACACTCGCATATATATTAACATACATTTACTTAATCATTGGTAAGATTAATCATCATAGAGTCGATACACCATGGCGTATAGGCAACTTTCTCATTCAATATTTTTTTGACATTACGAGCAATTTTAAGTTGCTGTCTAAGGTCTTTCAATTACTTTTAACGACTCTAAGCTTTTCTACATAGAGCATAAGCAATTCTACATAGAGCAAACTTATATAAGTTATATAAATAAGAAGGATTCTTTTTAAAGCTACCTCGAAGTTAAAGTACAGGGAAAATGAAATTTGTTTTTCGGTTGTTGCTCAAAACTTCCTTTCAAAATTTTAATTCATGAGAACTTATAATAAATAATGTATTTAATTGCCGTGTGTGTAGATAGCACATATTTCACGTCACTTTTTTGTAGTATTTATAAGTGTGTATGTGATTAAGTGTAAAAGTGTCTACGATTAATCGACATAATTTTAGTTACTTAGAAAGGTCATCTGTGTCAGCACTGGCTTAACGCAGCCAAAACAAAGAACTTAAAGCAGAATTAGGACGCACGTGCATTTGCTATGCGGGTGGTCGTTGCTTGCTGCTTTGTTGTTTTTATTCTTTCGTTTTCAATTGACATGCTTATTTTGTTGGCTTACAAAATTGTCTCCGCCCATCGCGCTTAAATATAGCAAGAAAGTTAATAAGCAACCGGCTAATTTGAATAATTTACTTTTTAGGTAACGTAATTGGGTGCTTGCTGACATGATGACAACACAAAGTAACAATGTTTTATGTAGTAGGACTAAATGCTTACCTATATACTTATTTATATGCAACTACACATTTAATAACTAATTACGAAGAACTGTCAGCTAAATCTGGGATAATTTATTACGTTATACAAATCGAATTTGTCATTAGAGCCCCCCTCCAATGACATTCGTTTAAGGATTTAAAATATTCTAAAACAAATATTTCATTACCAAAAGGGTTAATTAAAAGGTAAATAGCTAGGTTGGATATAATTTAAGTAAAAAACTGTAAAGAATTTTATATAATGACTTTTTATTATATCACATAATACCCATTTGAGCGGCATGATATCATATCCCTTCACATTAACGCCATGCATTTTATGTAAAACTAAGCTGAATCACAAAGTAAACGATATCGTATGATGTCATGATAACTCAATTACAAGTAATGTTTTGTAAGAAACTGAATTTGTCTAATGACGTCATATTATATCACATGATATAAATGTGCATGTGGATATATCACATCATTCCAACAACATGTCATCATATGGCTCCACATTAAATCAATTCATATTGCTAAATAACATGACATTAAAGCATTTAACATCACTTAGTTTAACCACATAATATATCATATCTTAAGATATCATTTAAACTTAAAGTTTTAGACATCACACAAATTTATGCGACGTGATATCATACTACTTCCATTAGTGTACTTCCATTAGTCTATTTTATATCACGTTCATAATAATCGCGTATGATCGCATTATTGAGTAAAAAAAACTAACTTGAGTTTAGAGAATAATTGATGTTATATCACATCATATCGATTTGTATGACTCCATTTTAAATCATTTTATATCACAACATATTTAATTACATATTATAACGTATGACATTATTTTTTTATATCGTATGATATCATATATATCATTTTCATATCACATCATATCGATTTGTATGACTCCATTTTAAATCATTTTATATCACAACATATTTAATTACATATTATATCGTATGACATTATTTTTTTAATATCGTATGATATCATATACATACTTTTTTTTTTATTTTCACGTCATATTATATAGCAGCATAGCAATTTGCTTATTATAATTTTTATAAATAGTTTAACGTCGTATAGTTATCGCTTGAGTGAAAATGGTTTTCAGTCACTGACCGTAACACGTAATACGGTCCCTGATATCATATCGCTTAAAATTAACTAATTTTACGCCACAACATTTGATCACATAGTTACCCTGCAGTCAAACCAACTAGTTGTATACTAGAAGAATACGAGTTTGCCAAAAATCCCAACTAGTATGAGTTCTGTCTTTTTTCCATATTAGTAACTGGTATTTTTAACACAGCGATGTCCTACGAAATATCAGTTGCCAGCCTCTGCATCAGCATCATACCAATTGACAAATTAGTCATTATATACACCAACATCATACCAGATGACATACTAGTCAGCATACCCATCAGACTCATACCAATTAACATACTAGTCAGCCTTTGCGCCAGCATTATATCAGATGGCGTACTATCTGTTATATACACCAATATCATACCAATTGACATACTAGTCAGTGTATTCAACATCAACATACCAGTTGGCATACTACTCAGTCTATGCATCATTGTAATAACAGTTGACATAATAGTCGATATTTACTCAGCATCCTACTATTTAATATACTAGTCTCAGTTGGGTTGAAAAATTACTTGAAAATTGATAAATTAGCTAAAATTTATGTTATTCATTATATTTCATATATATGTATAAAAGGTATGTATATATATTAGGCCGGGTCGATTTGTGGGGAGGCAAAAAAATCGCCCATTGCTCTATGAAAATCATATTCTAGGGATCAAAATAAGAAACTTTGCCGAAGGAACCATACCTCTAAAACGAATTCTGATGTCCCACACTTTGGGTCGAACTTTTGGGTAGGCGCAAATTTTGAAAAATCCCACTTTGACCCATTTAGAGTGCTCCAATCGAGTCCAAATGTATGACCGACCCCCACTAACTTTGGAGGCCCGACCCACCGATGCCAGTGGCACACCCCTGGAACCCCCCTGGGGGTTCACCATACAAACATTTCAAAAAATCGCCGGTTTTGCACTTTACATGAAAAAATCAGCTAAATGGCTATGTGGTAATAAGGCAAATTGACCTTATGGCCGTTGACCTTATGTCACCACACCATCACATTAATGCATTGTCATCGAGCCTTGATAGGTGTTCAAAGTTGCAATCAAACTTATCGCCATTCAAAGTGGTGATAAGGCCAATTGACCTTATGGCCGTTGACCTTATGTCACCACACCATCACATTAATGCATTGTCATCGGTCCTTGATACGTATGCAAAGTTTCAAATTAATCAGACTTCTAGAAACCGGTGAAAATTAAGCTCAAAGATTCCGTTACATACAGGCCAAGCTAATAAAAGCGTTAATAAAAAAGCTAATTTAACTTAGTAATAGAAAAGAAATTAAAAAAAATTATTAGAAATTAGCGTTTTTACAACCCTTTTAAAACCAAGGCGTCACTGTGATGCATTTGCATCTCGTAAACATAGTTGTGTGGGTTTTTTATTCAACCGTTTTAAAAAATGAAGGTATCACTGTGACACAATTGCAGATCGTAAAATTGCTTGTGTTGTTTTTTTAAGCCACCACAAGACACAACAGGTAGAATTGAAATCACCATTTCATTCTTATTACCTCGTCTCGTAGGCCATATATAACGCAACAGTTTTTGTGAATGCATTAATTGTGAAGAACTCAAAGTGTGAAGTGCTAATTTCAGATAAAAAAAATATTTCAAAAAAAATAATAAGTGAAGTGACCATTCCAAATCAAAAAGTTTACAATGAATCCACCATCCTCTACACCGCAAGATGAAGCAACTACATCAACAACTATCGAAAACGCAATGTGTCATATACCCAAGCAATGAGCGATTTTTAAATCGACCCGCCCTAATATATATATATATGTATATAACTTTAAAATTTATCACTTCAATACATTATACTTTGGAATAAATTTTAATAAAAATACGTACATATATATGAAAACTAAAAAGTAACGGAATAACACATGAATGTGAAGCAATCTCAAGACGCAGGGCTAAGTTTATGGGTTCACCATGGCCAGAACATTCCCACATTAAATCCCTCAAGCCAAGAGAACTGCTAGGGTTCATCATGGAAGTCGGATGGGATGAGGTGCTGACCAATGGTCGCAGTGCAATCCTCAATAAATTATCTATCTACCTAAAGGAGAAGGAACGAACCAGTAGTGGTTGACTGTGTCAAAACAGGCCAAGCTGCACTAGCGCCGTCCTGTTATGAGTGTTAATGGAGCTCAGAATGGTGGTAGTGATAGGCACTTTACGGAAGTCATGCTGATGGCTGGATAACCGAATAATTTCATTTAATTGAAGGAATCAACGGCTTTAAACGTTTTCGTTACTGACTAAAGGGATAATATCGGTAGATGCTGGCTGGGTTTCCGGTCTTTCTATGTTATTCTGGAAAGGCATATGCTTTTAACGACAAGCAGAAAAAATGTCCTAGGCTACTGATGCCCTCATGGCCAAGGTGTTTTGGCATCGGTATATGTCTTCCGTCTGGGACTATTGATATGGAAGGCTTGCCTTTTCAATAACTTCTTTAACATCTGTTGAGGCAACGGTGAGGGTTGACTCGTCACGCTTGTGTTTATGTGCCCATTGATTTGGACGATATCTAGCATTGTCAACTGAAGTATGCATTGCAAATTGGCTACAGAAAGCCAACTAGTATTAATAACACCACAAAGTTATAGTCAATGAACCATTCTAACACTGACCAGTATGATGAACGCCACAAAATTCTAGTCAATTAACTACTCATACACTAACTAGTATGAATAACACCACAAAATTATAGTCAATGAACTATTCTAAAGCTGACTAGTATGAATAAACTCACAAAATTCTAGTCAATGAACTAGAATGATTGCTGACTACTTTGGCTTTTGACTGCAGGGTACTTATGATACCATTATATTGTTATTTTGCATGACGTGTTATATATTATTCACGATGTGATATCATATCGCTCAAAATTAACGCAGTAACGCTACCCTACACATTCAGTCTATATTATTGACGGGCCAGTTCAATCTAACGCCACGCTACATATGTTTATTCGCATAGTTTTCAGTGATAACGTAACGTAATATCATGTTATATCACATAATACCAATTTGTTAGATGTGACATCACTTCGTCGACCATATCGCATCAAATTATATTATATGACATCACATCATCGCATTTTACATTATCTGAACAGTCTAAGCAAAATTATTTTTATTCATTTAATGCGCGCTAATTCCAAGAAATTTTAAATAAACTGAGAGCTTAATCGATTTTATTTGTAAACATGTTTTTTGTTAGCAATGAAGTGTGTTATCAGTACAGTGAGTAGCTCGCGTAAAGTCATTTATTGCAGTATATGGTATATGTAATTGACGAGATCAGGCAAACAACCATGCATACGTGGCTTTTTTTGATGGATTTGAATGCCTTAAATGTGAATCGCTTTTATACATAAAGACACATTTATGCATTGAAAGTTTTTGTTTAATGTGAATTGAAATGAGTTTCGGTTTAAGTAACGGTAATGTTTTTTTTTTTTTTTTTTTTTTTTTTTTATCGTGATAATCTCTACAGTAGACCGAAGCTTCACCATCTGTGTTGCCGGATAGTAAATTATTCAATCAGGACCTTTCATACTTCGCATCAGTCACCTCAGCGCCCTCTTGGACATACAGAAAACTCAACACTGATATTACAAATTTTGTAAATTGCAACTAATTTAAGTTTACTTATTATGCCTTTTATTTATTCGAAAAAGTAAAAACACAAGTTCTATGCGTGGTTTGATTGGATGACTGGTCCGTGTATAATAAAGGAACCCCTTTAATTTTTTTACACTTATAAACAATCTTTAAACAACTGGAACAGAACTAGTTCATTCCGAGTGCCTAGTGTGTTAACTTGCACTACAAGATTTTAGCTTATTGCCTTTCATAAGCTTTTCTGCTATTATGCAGATAATTTGACAGTAGCTAATCAGTTACAGCAGCCACAACCTGCTAGCAGGCTAGCAAAGCATCCACAACCATTCACGCTTATCGCAACAAGTGCGTGAGTACATGCACTTGTGATGACAAACAATCAGTCAGTTGGTTGTTGTGTTTTTCTTTTGTCGCTTTTGCTTTTGCCTTTATTTCGCGTTTATGCCGCTGCTGATAAAGCTGTTGCTGTTTGTAGCGCTTATCGCACGCTCTTTTAAAAACATCCGAAATGAGCGATAACGTTACGCTTACACGCTATTACAAATATGGTAAACATACATATGCACTTAATTTCACTTTCTATCAAAGCGTGCGCTTATTTGCAGCTTACAGAAGTAAACAATGCTTTTGTAATATCTTCCGACAGCCAGCAAGTAAGTATATGCAGCTTTCAGTTCGTTTCACTTGTTTGTTTTTTTTTTCGTGCACCAAGGAGATGTAGAAAAATTAAAGCATATGTCAACACACATTTAGGTCATAGGTGGGCATTTCGCAATGCTAATTGTGATGAAGGCAGAAAAAGTGCTTACTGATACTGCTATTTCACTTGCATAATCAGTGCAAACTTTCTACTTATTTATTGAAAAATTACTAGAATCAACTGTGCCTGTTGAAATAAATGCTTTTTGAAGAAGTTTCAGTTTCACATACTGATTATTCTTCAAGCTTGAAGAAATTTTTTTTTCTCAAGTTGATATTCAACATCATTCACTATTATTTTTCAACCTTTGAGAAATTCATAGTTCTCAAGTTGATATCCAACATAATTTTTCAATTGTTATACAACTTTTGGGAAAATTATAGTTCTTAAGTTGATGTTCAACATAAGCTTACTATTCCCCAACTTGTAAAAAATTCATATTATAATTGTTGATATACAACATCATTCTCCAATTAGTCTATATCCTTAAGAAATTTGAAGTTCTCAAGTTGATGTACAGCATCATTCTCCAATCTTTGAGGAATTCATAGTTCACTAGTAGATATACATCATCATCCTAAAATTATCCTCCCAGCTTCGAGAAATTTATTGATTTCAAGTGGATATCCAATATTATTCTCCAATGTTTTCCACCCTTTGAGAAACTTATTGTTCTCATATTGATATCCACGATCATTCACCAACCTCTGAGAAATTTCAAGAAGTGTATAGTTTTCGAGTTGATTTAAAACATAATTTTTAAATTCAGGTTAATTAAAAAAAAAATAGTTATGAAGCATTCCACGGTTGGTACGAAAGCATTCGTATGCACTTTTTGAGTTTTCGACCTTAACTAAAGAAATTCTACAATTTTTTTTTTCGAAATAAAAATGAAACCTGCTTTTGAAGTATTTGTATATGCGTGTGAAAAATCCGAAATCAGCATGCGTTTTTACGGGACGGCAGAAAATCACCGAAGTTTGTGGTAGCAGTGAGCCAGGTGAAATTTTTGCCAAACGAATCATTTTTGAAGAAGACCAAAAACTATGTAGAGTAGTACTTGTATCAAGGTTTATTAAAATTTCAAAAGGAAATTAAATAAATTCATTCGAAAAAAAATTAAGGTTGTTGCTTCTTTTGATTTTCTTTCTTTTTTATCTCTAAAATTTTTTTGCTTAAGCTGATACTAGTTTTAAATTCTCTTTCCATGGTACGTTAATGTGTGATATATTTAAAATATATTGACATTGAAAATTACTAAAAAGAGCAAACTCGAAAATAGATAAAAATGTAAGATTTTCCATGGAATCGTTAATATAATGGTGAACTCAATGCTATAAACCCCATGTCACTGCTCAAGTTCTGTTGAACGCGCCAAAAAATATTCCACACAATTTGGGATTAAACAACATATCGTCGAGCACACCTGCTAACCGATATAAAATAAATTTTACATGGCATGCAAAAAAAGGAGAAAGCATCGGAAGTGAACTCATCATAAAGTTGATTTATTTTGTGTGTGGCCAATATTTGATGTAACTGTTATGACAGGTTGATGCATTAGCTCCTGCTATAACAAACTGCATCACAAGGTAATTTTTTAGAAAAAATTATACTTTCATTTAAATGGCTGAGCGGACAGAGGAGTCTGCCTTAAAATCAGTACGAAACAAGTAAACTCAAGGCTCAGCAACCCAACAGCTGATGAAGAAGTGAAATTCAGAGATATGTCCTTTTAACCATCGTCGACTCTCAATTTTGTAATTTTTCTCTTATATCAATAACAAAAAGGAATTTGTTTAAAGCAATATCAGCATTAAGCCATACAAAAAAGTTTCTTATTTGTTGAGAGCGCTAAGATTTCCAAGGTGAACGACTGTTAAAAAAAAAAATTTACGGATTTTGTATGTTACTTCTCAACTTAAGCTCTCATGTGACTCAGGTCTAAATGTTTATTGCGCTTACTCAGGCTTCAAAATAGATGCTTAAAAGTGCTGTTACAAAAATCATTTTTCCTATACCCAAAACATTTATTTAACTTCAATTTGAGTTTTAACGCTTCAGCCAGTTACTATTTCCATACCCGAGCAAAAAATCATAAACTTAAAAATTCCACAGAAAAAAAGTTGTCTGACCCTGAGAAAAAGTTTTGGAACTTTACCAAGTTCGACTTGGTTGAAATTATTGAGTTGAAATTATTCACCACCAAGAAATGCTTTCTTACTGCAATATGCCCATGTATTATTCAGTCACTTGTATGAATATTAGAAATTACCGTGACATAGTTTTGCCTATGCTTGATTTCAGATGCATTTCTTACTTTTATTTATTTTTATTTTTAAGTTTTAATTTTTTGCTTCAAACGTTTTTTTCTTTGGGATTTCTCTCCCAAAGGTATTTTACGTTGCTAAGTGAAAAGCACTTGTTTGTAATTTGCTGTATGAAACCTAAAGTCATGCCTATATGTCTGATATGAAATATCGTATGTTGCAAGCATGTAAATATTTTGATGGTAAAGTGTGCCATTAATAATTCCTAAATGCGGTAATAAAAATTTTGTTTACCTTATTAGCGTGTAAGCTCAAAGTAAATTGATCGAAAATGGAAAATTGTCTTGTTAGAAGACATTAAAAGATTACGTTGACATAAGTGTTTAGATATTTTTTAAAAATAAACTCTAATAGACTAGCAAATGAAAGTCAAAATGTCTGTAATGTAATGTAAAATGCCTTTCCACTAGTCAACAATTGTAAGATTTTTCAAATTTTGTTTGTACATCATATTTGATTAAAATCTTTGTTTACCAAAGTTATTAAAAGCTTAATGTGAGTGTCAATGAAGAGTGGCACTTGTTGTCAACAGCTTATCATAAAAATATTTATGAAAAGAGGCATGTATGCTTCAACAGGCATATCATAAATTAATCGATTTTTAAAGCGTTTTTGATAGCTAATGGATTTTATCAATCTTTTCATAAATAATAAAACTAAAAAAAATTTATAAGAAAATTAAATTTAATTTAATCCAATTCTTAGTATCGCCTTAATATATTTTTAGGGACTTTTTTTGGTGAAGAGTTAAAAATGGTTTGTATTTTGGTTTGAATTCTTTTGCTATAATTGAGTTTAAATAAGTTGCAGTTTATTCAATTTAAATCAAATTTACTAAATTACATTTTGTTTCATGTTGGGTAAATATCTTTTCTAAAAGTGATAAATCGGACTTAATTTATTCGAACTATTCTAAAATCATGTCACGACACATCAAATCCCATCATACGATACCACACTTTACAAAATTCAGATATGTATTTTACTTATTTTGTTTTGTTGATTTTCCGACAGGGTGGATAAATGATGTATATTGGAACGATTTTCTGTCATCCCTTGTCAAATTTGGTTTCGAGACAAACCGGTTTCGGCGTTGTGCCCTCATCAGTGTCGATTTTCGTTCTGATCTGTTGTTGTCGTTTGTCCTGTATTTATAGTTCGTAGGTACATGAGCAGGTATTGTCAAAATTGATGATTGTGTATATTTAGATATGTGTATGTGCTGTGTGCTCATTCCGAACCGAGGGTGGTTTTTACTGATCAATTTTTGTAACTGACTGAGGCAGGTAAAAGTCCATAATTTTAGTCGTTTGGCCTTCTTTGTGGGTTTGTTGTTTGTTGCGTTAATTGTTTTTTGCTTTTATTTGGTGTTGCGGGTTTATTTGGTTGTGGTGAGTTTTCTGGTTTTGGTTATACTCTCGTCGTCCTGTCAGCTTGTCCAATTACCGGTTCAGCGACCTGTATTTTTGTTGTATTTCCTGATCGAATTCTTTCTTTATGCGGTCGAAACATTCCATTAATGCAGTCGTAGGTATCTGTTCTGCCAATCTTGACTGGATAGATTGTAACTCGGAATTTGACTCATCCTTCTTGGAGTATAAGCTTTCCAACTCATATTTAAAAAAAGGGCGGCAACTAAGAACTAGCAGCCACGGCATATACAAGCTTACCTGCGGATTCCAACAAAGTTATATAGGACAAACAGGACGGCAAATAAGAACGAGGTTCAGAGAGCACATTACAGGTTACAACAAAAAACACGGAACCCAAACATTATACCCGAATCTAACTTTGCGAATCACATGGTTGAAAATGAATGTTCCCCAGCAAACATCAATACAACAGTTAGGGTTCTTCACATACAAGGAAAGGGCCGACATCTCAACGTACTCGAAAACAGAAAAATGTACAAACAGAAAACATTCCACGGTAGAGTAATAAACGAGCCGATAAACACAATTTCTGGCACAATATTCGAGCATTTAAAACTTGTTTACAAGAATCATAGTAATCACACAGGTACAACATACAAACACACAACAACAAATAAACACAAAACAATTAACCCACCAAAACAACAAACCCACAAGGAAGGCCAAACGATTGAAATAACGGACTTTTACCTGCCTCAGTCAGCCCCAAAAATCGATCAGTAAAAACCACCCTCGGTTCTGAATGAGCACACAGCACATACACATATCTAAACATACACAGGCATCAATTTTGACAATACCTGCTCATTTACCTACGAACTATAAATACAGGACAAACGACAACAACAGATCAGAACGAAAATCGACACTCATGATGGCACAACGCCGAAACCGGTTTGTCTCGAAACCAAATTTGACAAGGGATGACGGAAAATTGTTCCAATACCCATACATCAGATGTATTTTACTTTTATATCACTTCAAAATCAAAGACAACATAATATCACATTAGCATACCATTATACCATAGAACATCATATCCCCTCATACTATTCAACACAATACCATATCTTATACGTTTATATCACTGCATAAAATAGCATATCACAATACATCATACTATACCATATCAAGGCATATCATATTATATAAGACGATACCATACTCCCAGTTTCGTTCCCTATATCACTTCATAAAATATCATACCACAGCATATCACAACTTATCATTCATCCATTAATTTTTTCATTTATTGATAAGATATTAGTACAATAAGATCTAAGATCTTCCTATATAATATCGCCATAATACAGAATATAGCGTAAAACATATTTCGTATTATCATACCGTACCATTGAATATCATTTCACATCATACTATACTACTCCGAACCATATTTGCATCTTATACTTTTGTATGACATCATAAAACAGCATATCACCATATCACAAAACGATATTTCAACAAAGCATGACTACATCTCATATTCACCTACCACTTCGTAAAAGAGCAAATCACATCATATCATACCATGGCATATCATTTCCCGTCATACCGTACCACACTGTACCTACCATAAGCACAACTTATACTTTAATGTCACTTCAATTAGGAGACAATTTTTCTAAGCGGGTCGCCCCTCGGCAGTGTTTGGCAAACACTCCGAGTGTATTTATGCCATGAAAAGCTGTCAGTGAAAACTCGTCTGCCTCGCATATGCCGTTCGGAGTCGGCATAAAACAAGTAGGTCCTGTCCCGTCAATTTGTAGGAAAAATTAAAAAGGATCACGAAGCAAATTGGAAGAGAAGCTCGGCCTAAAATCTTTTCGGAGGTTATCGCGCCTTACATTTTTTTTACTTTAACAGCAAATTATGTGATGATACTACACCACACACTACTACAGATAATCCTATTTTACATTTTTATATTACTTCATAAAATACCATATTACATCATACTAAATCATACCATAATCACATATTGGTCTCTTTGCCTTGAAATGGTGGACTGGATCAATGAATGGATCGGATCAATGAAATATATGAACTATCGGCAAATAGTACTCGTTAGATCCACAAATTATTATAATTTTTAGAAAAAGATTACCAGTTGCATAGTTATCGTTTGAGTGAAAATTGTTTTCAGTCACTGATCGTACAACGAAATACGGGTCCAGTTTATAAATATCACATTAATCATGTCATATCACATAACATCAGAACGCCAAAAAAATTTGTATCTTTCTTTATCATATCAATATAAAACAATTGTGACATCACTTTTTATTATAAATACAGTGTGAGGTGAATTATTAAATGGTCATGCCACGCTCTTTGACATCCATATTAACGGTCAGAAAAGGTTATACTTAGTATGTCTTTTCAGTCAACTTTTCCATTTGTAAGCATTGTAAGAGGATAACACAAGATGAACTTTACATATCTATTCTATCAATAATACATAATGGTTCATGACCAATACTTTTGAACCATACAATGTTTTTATAAAAATTTGGAATGATTCATTCAGCGGATGTGCGTACAACTAATCATGCGCAAAAATATTTTTTTATGTGATGCTTCTGCTACGAGCACAAAAAATACGCACAAACTAATAAAGTAACCACACGCTATTTTCATACAATTTTCATTATACATATTTCCATGGCAATTATTTACTTAGTTAAAGAGAAAAAGCATAAAAGGAAAGCGCACCCATAAAACTAAATCAAATGAACCGTGACGCATTAAACAGTAGGCGATTTAATACAATACCAATTGCACCACACGTTGTACACATGTGTCGCTATTTCATACACATGCCCACACATATATATGTATGTGTATATTTATGCTTTTACATAGCTTAATACTCTTATATTATGGTGCTCTACTCAATAGAGTGTAAACAAACAATATAAACCCCAGAAACCACCTTTTTTTGCATGCGCTCCCCATTTAACGGTAATGAAAAAATACAAAGCGCTTGATGAATAGCAAAGAAAAACAAACGTTTAATACAAAAAAATGCTGATATTATAAAATATTCAAAAAAATAAATAAGTGGGTAGTTACTAAAGCGTGAAGCATGTCAAGGTGCGCGCATATTTCAAATTATTTTTATTTTTTAGGAACGCGCGCATTTTGTCGTTGATTGTTTGGAAAGTTTTAATGGAGTGCAGATAGTTTAGACTTGACACTTGAACGCAGTTCGAATAGAGATGTAAAGTGAATTTCAATGGAATCCAGTGCTTCTATTAAATTTTATTTGCATTTAAAATATTTTTCACTAGTAATTTATTTCAAACATTCTTTATCGCTTAAATGTTATTATGTTTTTATACCTTTCATGAACATGAAATGGTATATTAACTTTGGTCCGATGTTTGTAACGTTGAGAAATATAGAAGATAGACTCACCATTAAGTATACCGAATTGATCAGGGCGACGAACTGAGTTGATATAGTCATGTCCGTCTGTCCGTCCGTCCGTGTGTCCGTCCGTCTGTCTGTTTGAACGCGAACTAGTCCCTCAAATTTTGAGATATCTCAATGAAATTTGGCACAAGGATGTATTTTTGTATTATATTAGACATTTGTCGGACCCGGTAGGATCGGACCACTATAACATATATCTCCCATACAACCGATCGTTCAGGTAAGACGATTTTGGTCATTCCTGCCCCAATTTAGAAAGTATAAACGTGAAACTCGGTGATATTTATTCTAATATATCATAGAAGATTTCATGAAAAAATCATTTCGATCGGAGCTATATATAATATATATCCCATACAACCGATCGTTCAGATAGAAAGATTTTTAGCCATTTCTCCCTCAATTTCCAATATAAAAACGTTAAACTTGGTGATATTTATTCTAATATATCATAGAAGATTTCCTGTAAAAATCATTTCGATCGGAGCCATATATAATGTATATCCCATACAACCGATCGTTCAGATAAGGGGATTTTTTGCCATTTTTTTTATATTTATCTTAAAATCGTTTAGGTATGTACATGTGTTCACTATATATTTCTTATCTTATACAGCGCATTATTTGGATATTACGAATGGGATAAGATTATTGTTCTGCCCCATTCATGAAAGGTATGAAGTGTTCGGCACAGCCAAAGACAGTCACGTCCTTACTTGTTTTTTATTAACAAATTAAATCTTACTTTTAATTGTTTACTTTAATGTAATATTTTTATATTATTTGTAATTTTTTATTGTGTATACAATTTTGATGGCGGCCGCTGTGGTGTGATGGTAGCGTGCTCCGCCTACCACACCGACGATCCTGGGTCCACGTCCCGCGCAAAGCAGCATCAAAATTTTAGAAACAAGTTTTTTCAATTAGAAGAAAATTTTTCTAAGCGGGGTCAGCCCTCGTCGGTCACGAAAATATCTCAGTGAAAACTCATCAGATGTCGCTCGGAGTCCGCATAAAATAAGTAGGTCCCGTCCCACCAAGTTGTAGGAAAAATTAAAAGGAGCACGACGCAAGTTGGAAGAGAAACTCGGCCTAAAATCTCTTCGGAGGTTATCGCGCCTACATTTATTTTATTTTTAATAAAATTTTGGTTTACTGAATTTTTTTCTTTTTGCTTTAATATTTTTTGTTTAGTTTGTTCAATCATTTAATAATTTTATTAATTTAAGAATCTTTTTCAATTTAATCAAAAAAAAAAAAAAAAAATATTATTTTTACAGCCATCTTATTCTCTACTTTTTTAAATTTTTGTATGTCTTTAGCATTCTAGAATTTTCTTACTTGATTTTTTATTTTCAATAAATTTTGTAACTTTCCCTATAGTAAATAAAATTATTTTGAAAATTTTTTTTTTTAAATATATCCTTTTGCATTTTTGATTATAATGCTTATATCTCAAGAAAAAACATTGTTACAAAAACAAAAACATTTTCTCTTGTTTTTTACATGCTTTTTATCATAATCAGGAGGTTATAGCGCGTTACATTTATTTTATTTATTTTTATCGAAATAATTAAGTTTAGAGATTTCAAATTTTATATTTTTTTATTACCTTTGCATTTTAATATGTTTTAATTTTTTAAAGGTTAAATAGCTTTTTTATTAAAGTTAGTACATACTAAGTTGTTTATCATCAGTATGTAATACTTTCTGACTTTAGCTTTGAATTTGCAAAACATTTGTTTTATTATTTTTTTCGTATTTTCCTTTTAATTGAAGTTCACTTTTAATAATTTTGGGCAAATTGTTGAAATTTAAATATTTTGATTTTTAGAGCTTTAAGGCCGTTAATGAAAGACAAAAACTAAGTTTTTTCTTGTTCTCCTACGCGGTTTCGATATTTTCTACATATTCTTCAGGGAGCCTGGTTTATTTAACATAAAACAAAAAATGACAATTATTAATATTTTCACAACAAACAACATTCATCAATATTTCACTTACATTATATATATATTTTAATGTGTGTAATTATACAAATTAATGTAAGTGAAATATTGATGAATGTTGTTTGTTGTGAAAATATTAATATTTGTCATTTTTGTTTTATGTTTTATGTTAAATAAACCAGGCTCCTTGAAGAAACTCGTAGGAGAATAAGAAAAAACTTAGTTTTTGCGTTTCGTTAACGGCCTTAAAGCTTTGAAAATCAAAATATTGAAATTCACTTTACAAATTAAAAAACAATTTTTTGTGTAATAAGTTCTTTAAAAGCAAATAAAGATTAAAAATAATACACGAAAGGCTTATATATTTTATATTTTATAATTTTATCACAGTAGTTGCAAACAAAATAAATTTTTTAGTATCTTTTATCGAATTATAGATTTGTAAGTTAAAAAAATATAGATTTTCTCTTCTTTTTTTTATCTATTTAGAAGTTTTTTTTAATTTCGACTAAATCTCTTCTGTTCATTGTATTTGTATCTTTATTTGCGTTCATTCATCTTCTTTATTACATATTTATTTTATACACGTATATTCTTTTTCCTCAATATTTCTTTGGTATTATTGCTTTCACAATAATTACATTTTTTTTGTTTTTTGAAATTATAAATTTTTAAGTTAACAAACACGTAGATATTTCCTTTTGACCGTTTTCATGATAGTCATTATTTAGTTTAATTTTTTAAAAGTTTTAGTTTAATATATTACTTGTTTTATATATATTTTTCTTTTGTTGAATATTTAAAGCTTGTATATACATATAATCATTTCGAAATAATTAAAAAAAATATATATATTTCTTAATTATATATCCTTTTAGCTTACTTTTTTATACCTTTTTTTTTTAGTTTAAAAAACTATATATGTATGTGTTTATTTCCATTTCTCCTTTATAAAAATTTCACATTTTATAAATTTTTTATACTGTCTTTTTCTTAATCTGATTTTAGTCGTTTGTAAAAATAAAAATTATTTGAAATATTTTTTTACTTTATATATTTTTATATATACATATTTTACCCAATATTTAAGTTTGTATGGTTTTTTGTCGTTATTTAAAGTTCTTTTATCTCTAATAATTGTATTTTATTTGTTTTATAATTATATTCTTATATTCTATAATTTTAGGTAAAACAAACTTTTTCTTCCCCTTTATGCTTTTTTGTAACAAAAATCATGAAGAAGTTTTTCTGTTTGCTAAAAGAACTAACTTCTGGTTACATTAGCCTTTTTTTTAGATGTATATACATCTACATTTGTGGGTAAAAAAAAAGCTTATCATCACTTAGATAATGCTTAGAAGACCCATCTAGCGGCAATTATTGAAGACTCGCAACAGTGGTTAAATAACTCGCTACAAAATGGGTTGTGCGGATACACGCACCTCTGTTGGTCATAGTGTATAACCATATATAAGCTGAATCGGTGATGAATCGTGGACATACACACTTCTTGGTCAGTAGAAGTGGAGAATGGCGTAGAGATAAAACGAAGAGACACAATTTAGTTGTAACTGAGTATTATGCATATTAAAATTTAGCAGTACTAATTTTCTGCGCAACAATTTTATAAGTGTAGATAAAGTTGTGCACTAAGCAGTCTATATAAAGTTTAAGCGCGTATGTATATACATTAGGCCGGGTCGATTTGTGGGGAGGCAAAAAAATCGCCCATTGCTCTATGAAAATCATATTCTAGGGATCAAAATAAGAAACTTTGCCGAAGGAACCATACCTATAAAACGAATTCTGATGTCCCCCAATTTGGGTCGAACTTTTGAGTAGGGGAAAATTTTGAAAAATCCCACTTTGACCCATTTAGAGTGCTCCAATCGAGTCCAAATGTATGACCGACCCCCACCGACCGAACCTCATCCTGTTATTTTGAGAGAACCCAATTCTGAATTGATTGGTTACGTAAGACTGGAACATCATGCTTGGGTATATGACTCATTGGGTTTTCGATAGTTGTTGATGTAGTTGCTTCATCTTGTGGTGTAGAGGATGGTGGATTCATTGTAAACTTTTTGATTTGGAATGGTCACTTCACTTATTATTTTTTTTGAAATATTTTTGTATCTGAAATTAGCACTTCACAATGAGCGATTTTTAAATCGACCCCCCTAAAATACATGTAAAAAAACACAGCCATTATAAACGCGTTCAGTCTATGTGAGGTTTTTACAGATCAGCCAGTTCATCCGAACCCATCCCAATACTTCTATTGGTATTTTTGCTTGGAAGGAAATTTATTTAAAATTTATTCGAATTATACTTACTCACTATCACTTTCAATATTTAAAAGCTGACTCACCTGAAAAGAGAAAGAAGAAAAAAAGTAAAATAAATTTTTTTGCAATAAAGATACAAAACATGTCTTTATGTTTGTACAAATGTGTGTATATAAATTAAATAGCAAATATTTTTTAATTGTTGCATATTATAACAAAGCGGTGAAATTTTTTGTGAAAACCTTTTCATCTTTCATGTTATTATATTCATGACGCACTAATAAAAAGCAAATACAACGAATGGGCGTTCGAATGAAATATTTTGGGGAGAGAATTCATTGAAAGCAATTAAATAAAATCGCTCGAATGGAAATGAAGCAGTCAAGGTGTGAAATTACTAAACAAAATCATGAAGGAGGCATGCAACAATTTATACTCATAATAAAAAAGCTTTAACATCAAATAAGTCAGTGATTTATGATAACTTTTTGTTAATTTTAGCAGACAAATCTTATGTAATCAATAAAAATAAAATCGTTCTCTCTAAATGAAATATAAAAGCGTCATGAAAGTGGATAAAGTACCACCCACGCCTATCCATTTATCATGTCATAAAAACAGAATCGCAACAAAATCAATAAAATATAACAATCCAATCAAAATACTAAATGAAAAAAAAAGAAAACAATTGAAATAGGCGCGTTAAATGCTCGTTGACATTGAAAACATAAAACTAACATTGCACGATTCAAACAATTTAAAAGCACAAACATATCGAGTAAATGTTTATAAATATGATTGTATGAGTGATGCGTATGCACATGCAAATTTATTTATGTTAAATTTATTATTTATTGATATTTTCACGAGCATTTTAGCATTGCAGCTGTGTATATTTAGACCGTTTGTTGAATTTCAATGGTTTTTGCATTTTAGTAGCATTTAATTTGCCATGAAGATGCGAATGAGCAAATTTATTTACATATTTTATTAATGCATTATAAACGTATGTAATTTTATAATTTTTGAACATTTTATGTAACCCAATCAGCAAAATAAAAATATTGCATTTTGTTTTTTTTTTCTGATTTTTTCGAAAGGGTGGATAGCACTGGTTTACAGCCAAAATGCACTAGAGACGCAGCCAAAAACAGAGCTTAGAGAGAAAAAAACAAATCTGCAAAAAAATAAAAAGTTTTCGAGATCCTTCCTCGCAAAGTACAATTTTTTTTTTTATATTTTTACAAAAAAATGGAAAAAATCAGTAATGATTGTTCGTTATCTTTGAATCTGCAGAGCCTAGCAAAAAGTGTTGTATGCACAGTTTATAGAAAACTTTATTAACTTTCAAAAGCTTCAAACCGTTTTGGAATTGTTCAATTCGTTCTTGAGATATATATGATTAAGTGGACCCAGTTTTTTTGTTTTTTAAAAAAAAAAACGTTATTCGTAAATATATCAAAAACGTTACCATAGAATTAAAAATAATCTTAATTTTCGAAATCAGGGGGTGATTTTACATAGGAATTTCATAATGGCGTCTCTGGTGCAGACAAAAAATTGGAATTTGTGATCCAGTGTAGTTAGTATTTGTTGAAACTACTATCACCCTTTCACAAATTTAGTTTGGAGACAAACCTGTTTCGGCATTGAGCCATTTTTTGTTCTGCTCCTTTTTTATCGTATGTCTTGTTTTTATAATGTTTAGGCGCAAAATATTATTAAAGATTGCTATAGATGCGTGTGCAGATACCTGAATTGAAATTGTTTTCGTGTACATTCGAAAATGTTGTAGTTTTCACCAATCATTAGCTTATGCAGCTTGGCGTAGGTAGAAGTCCGTAATTTTCATATATGTAATACTCCTATATTGCTAATAGAAAATAATCGCAATGTGTTTTGAATTCAAAATCAAAACAAGACAGCCTATACAATTTTTGTGATTGTAGCAGCATAAGTGTGACAAGAACAAAATTAAATTTAGGCACATTCGATTATTGAATACAAAAACGAAAACGTTTAAACAGCAATATATCGGCACTCTGATGTTTGGGAATGTACCTAGCCTTTTTAGCAATATAGGAGTATTACATATATGGTAATTTTAATCTTTTGACTTATTTTGTATATACTTTGCTTTATTGAGTTTCTTTTCTGTTATATCAGCGTTATTTCTTTGTTTTTGAAAACCGGTTTTAAAGGTTCAAATATTTCGTCAGAGATTGAATTGGTTTGTTCGTTTATTATTCAGCCATCAAATGTTTTTTTTTGCTTGTAGATATACATATTCTAAAGCACTTTCAGTCTTCAACCATTTGTTTGCACTTTGGCTGCTTTGGTGATGTTGAATGCGGTTCAGGTTTATTAGGAAAAGTTAGACCCTGAAATGATGACATGATTCAATGTATTTTGGCTATACCCGGTTGTTCTGCATTTCTGCCACTAGACGTGGGAGTTCTCATACCCATTGTAGCAGCGACAGCCCCCAGTCTGTACATATTTAATGCATTTTCACCATTGGCATGCTATTGAAGGTAGTGTCCTGCCACACGTAACAAACTAAAGGCTTTGAGAAATGTCGGGCCCTTGCCCTTACATCAAGGGCGTCTTGCCAAACACTGCAGACTTTAGGGACAATTAAGTTCTAGGACAATGAGCCATTTTTTTGCGAATTCAGTTTGACTGCTGAGTAGAAGGGTGATATGTCGGCTACCAGTTCGAAACCGTTCATCTCAAAATATTTTTCGAAAGCGCATTTGAAGATTCAGTACTGATGATGACTTCAGAGTGAAGTCGAAATATTGAAGTTTAATTAAAATAAAATAAATTAAATTAAAAATTAAAAGTGTTTTATTTAATCCGGCCTTGAGCTCAAAAATATAAAATAACAGCATATACTGACGGCCAAAAAAGAAAATAAATCATGAAAACTCCCTATCTCTGGATTTGTTTCAAAAGCGCGCATCCGAAAATTTGGTTAAAGAGCTCCCTGAATTTTTTCATAAACGCCCCACCTTGTGTCAAAATTTGCTGAAGTTACGCTTAGATAGGGCGTTTTTGAAACCAATTTTGCGATCGTGTATTTTTGAATAAAATTCTGAAGTTCGGCATTCTTCAAACAAATTCTGAAAGAATGACCAAAGCAATATAATTCTTTATAGCCTGTCTTGAGTATAGACGAAAATTGTAAAAAGAAAATTCGTAAAGGTTGTCCCGTACCAACCTTGGAATGCTCCATATATGTAGGCACATATCTAGATACTGTGCTACCTCACTTAATGAAACCCAATAAAACAAATTTAATTTAATTCGTTTTACCGGCTTATTGCCTGTGTGCTAGCTTACGCATTCATTGAAATTAATTTCCGTTTTAATTGTTTGAGCGTTCAACGAAATACACATTTAGCTGCAAATCGTTTTTGCTATTTAATGGTAGAATTAATATTAGATCGTGCCCATAACTTATATAATAAATGGATTTTTTTCTAAGCACATGCGTGTCAATAAATTTTTCAATACTGCATTCAATTGAAATTTCTCTAATAAGTATTTGTGTCTATTTTAAGATTTGTTTGTTTCTAACGAGACATTTTAGTTAAACATTTCATGCATAATTTATATTTGATGTTATGAAATAACAGTAAGCTTAAACATTTTATACTTTAATAATTAAATTAAATTTCAATTAATTAATTAAACGAGCCATTGATTCACTTCTACAGAGAAGCAAGTAAATTAGAAGGAACATTCAGGGTACGAGCGGTAAAAGTAGAAATATTTTAAAGAAATTCCAGAATTTGGGATTCGTTAAGAACATAAGACATTAGTCTTAAAGTTTGAATAGCTGGAGAGAGCAACTCCCTAAAAGATCTTTATTTAGAATGAAGTACAGTACACATAGAAACATAAGTGGTATTTCAGTTCTTCATGCGAGCATTCCTTTTTTAAGGTTGCTTAGTAGTTCGCTCATAGAGATAGTGGGATTGGCAACTCTTCGTCGACAGCTGGAGTACTATTGTTATCTACCCTCTAATGGAAACTTTCATAAACGCAGACCCGAAATTCAAAGATATTTAAGATATTGCTTCCCCAACGGTATACTGTATTTATTAGAAATATACAGACACAATTTGTTACAAATAGATTTTCAAGCTTGCTTTTTGGAAACAGTAAAAGCTCTTATTTAACAAAAAAAAAAAAACACAAAAAAAAAAAAAAAGAAACAGTCACTGTCATCCCTCTCCCATCAGTGGTGATAGAAGTCCGAACACTCTCATACGCAAATGCCTGTGAAATGGTATTAAGAAAGCGGCAAACTGCCATAAGATACTAAAAGCCCCGTAACATAAGCAGTTTTTCATTTAGATGCGTTTAATGCAATCTTATTCATGATGAGAAGAATGCGCCATCAGACATGAAAAATTAGTCGACTTCCAATTGTTGTGGCAAGCAAAGCATAAGAAGAAGAATTCGACATTTGCTTCTGCTAAGAGTGCTTTCACAGTTTGCGAGTGAAATTATTTTTCCCACATGTTGGTACTCTTCTAAAATTATCCACAGTTAAAAACTGCATGTTAACAAATTAATAGGTGACAAAATATGTTAGCAAGTATTTTTCTTGTATAGTGAGAATGATATAACAGTGCTTTGCGAATTTTTGTATGTAAATGGGCAAGGCGAAATAGGTTTCAATTGCTAAATCTGAAGTTCCTTTATATTTATAAACACAAAATCCTGCGTGATTGTGGCGATGTCGTTGGCAAGCATCAACTTGCGTTGAACGCATCTATATGAAAAATTTCATTGTGCCGCGGCCTTAAGCACACTAAAGTAATCTCAAACCGAGAAGCAAGCAAAAAAAGAGGTAGCGGCGAAATGCGTAGATATGAGCACTGGCGCACATAATATCTACCAGAGCAGGAAGTACAAAAGTTAGTTCCGTTGATAGAAACATAGCAGCAGCAACAGCAAAAAACAACAACAACAACAATGATATCCATGTCACTGAATTTAAAACAAGTTTTGTTTCAAAAGTGTGTGAGGGTGGAGACGCCGGATTTGTATTGAAAGTGAAATGTGGAAGCAAAACAGGAATAATTTTTAAAAGAACGTTGAATGCATAAATTGCACTAAACATACCTACACAAGAATTTGGTATCCTAATACAATCGTATACATACATATGTAAATCATATATGATAGATACCAGTTTATAAACTCACACAAACAAGCACATGTGTGTGATAATGCTGTACTCTTTGTTGCATACCTTTGTATAAACTTAGTCTCATTAACTAAATACTTTTCATAAGTACATAGAATATAATACACATGTGTACCTAAGATGTGTGTTGTTGTTTTTGTGTTAATTATTTAAAAAACATGAATATGAATTAAATTTTTAGGAATTTCGTCTAAGGGCGTGGACTTGGTATTCAGATTATGTATCTATAAAGGTTAGATTCCACATCTAAAGGAAAACACTCTAGAAAAAATTGGTTGTTCTTTCTAGTAGTGGCCAAGAAAATTTGGAATATTCTTTTTCCCCCTGTTCTCTATGAACCGGCGTAAGGTCCATGCCAGATACTAACTAAAATCAAACTGAGCAATGCAGCAGAAAAAAAATATTTATATTGAAAATGCGCTTAAATAAGAGAGAATACGATGAAAAACGGAAAAAGAAAACTTGTGCTTAAATATAACTGCAAATTCCTATAAAAAAAAATAAGCCTGGCCACTATTGTCCGCGTATACAACCAACTGTTCTTACAGGATCGTTACTCAAGGAAATATTATTTGCACATATATTTCTTGGTGAACCCATGGCTACCTGTGTACTATTTCGAAAAAAACTTTAATGAAAATTAACAGCAAGCGTATTAGTTTTCTTGAGAGGTGAATTGTACTTGACAAACGCATTGAGCATTTGAGCATTTCGTAAGTGCTTTTTTGTATGGACTTTTCACCTTTCTTTTGATGTGGATACTAAACTTAAAACCAAATCATAAAGTAAGAAATGTAAGTCGGTGGGCTTGACAAAGGCAAATTAGTATTGTGTATATGTACTAGTACTTTATCTTTATCTTTATCATTATAATTATCTTTATCTTTATCTCTATCTTTAGCTTTAGCTTTATCTTTATATGTATCTTTATCTTTTATATTTTATCTTGATCTTCATCTCCATCTTTATTTTAAACTGCATCTTTATCTTTATGTTTGTCTTTATCTTTATCTTGATATCCCCTTACACTTTTCACCCTCTTACTATTTATCTTTCTTCTATGTCCCCTTCTTTTTCTCCCTTTATTTTCCTCTCTTTAAACTTTTAATTCTACTTCACCTTCACCTTCTTCTTATGTTTATCTTCTTCTCTGACCAAAGCCATAGTTCCCTTTAAATTATAAAACAAGTTGAATGAATTATATCGGCCTTGCGGCCGATTGGTTTACCTGCCCTCACTTTCCTGCCCACATAAGCTCCGTCTGTTTATGTAAGCTCAATGATTCCAACAATTTTGGTGCTGAACATCGAGCTACCCATCTGTCCTTTTTGTGTGCTGTGCTCAATCAATACTTTGGCTTTTGTTCCCACTAATTCCATTATCAATACACAGCAGCCTCAAGAGCTTAAACGCTGACGTCAAAAGTCAGCAAACTCATTCAAAAAGTACCGTGCGAATTGTATGTAAGTCGAGCACTCTATCCTACACGCCTCACAAATTTATTGATTACATTTCGTAACCTTTGTGAATCAATAAACAACTCAGATTTATTATAAAATTGAATCCGCAACAGCCATTTTAAATATTTAGAGTATCGCATGAGTTATGATGTGATGAATTTTTAATATAACATACCAATTTCAATGAAACCAAGTTGAACAGTGTCAAAAGGAACAAACCAATAACCAAATGGTAAAGAAATTCATTCAAGCTCATACTCCTATATTTTTCAGCAACGAAATGTTAAATTACTAGTTAGGCTAAATGGAATTGGAGTAGACGAAAAAGATGAAATTTGTATCAGTTGAAGATTAAGTACTTTGAATAAGGAGCGGCCTGCGAAAGGGGTGCACACACAATATCGAACACAGGCGGTCAAAAACCATGTACAGAAGAGCTGCTTGCATTAGCCTCGACACGGTCTCGGCTGAAGCTGTGCTGGCTATTGCGGGAACCATATCGATGTATATTTTTGCTGACGAATGGAAAGAAATATACAACAGCGAAGCGATTAGAGCTACTGTGGCACACGGTAGCGAGAACAATCGATTCGGCGAAAGTGGGGAAACTGTACATTAGGAAGGTGGATTAGGGGATTAATTCCTGAACTGAACCCATAGTTGAAAAGACCACAAGGAGATGTCGACATTTATGTAGCTCAATTTCTAGCCGTACACGGTTACCTCCGCAAATAAATTCACAGAATGGACAAGGTGTACTGTTGGAAATAGGAGGATGTACGCCGAAGGAGGGTAGAAGAGATACTTGGCGAGCTATCCCCGGGCAGTGTCATCAATTACATGACTTGCCGAAGAGAAAGATGTGACAGGGTCAGCACATATGTGAGGCATATACTTCTCAGCAAATGAGAAGATGCCTAGCAAATTAGCGTGAGAGTAGCCATGGAGCTCACGTAGCGCGCACCCGTACCCGAAGTAATGCTAATTGCGAGGCTAGGTGGCTATTCAAGGAAGAAAGGAGTGATAAAGCATTTCCTCTTACTACGTAACTTTAATAAAAAAAAAAATGTTAAGAATCCTAAAGTGCCAAAAAAGTGAGCAAATTCATTTAAATCTTTACTCTATTCAATCTAGTAGAGCTGGCAGATTTTCTCTAATAAGGTATGTCATATCACTATTGATTCAAATTTATTATGAGACCAAATAATGCTTAAATTTCATATCACAAGCGGTGTTGAGCTAATGCAAGCCACCTATTGAATTTGTTGATTTTCAAACTATTCAACGATTTGCATAAATCAAGTCAAGGATAAAATGAGTTTTATAACTCAAATGCTCTTTTGCTACCTCACTTTATTATTATTTTGATTGAAATGTTTTATGCATCAGAGACATACAAAAACAAAGAATAGATAAACATAGATGAAAAGCAAAGCAAGACCTCCTTCACCAAGATATCTAGTATTTATAGAAAAATAATGAGTTAGTTTTGTTTTGCTTCCATTACAAGTCATTTGCGAGTATGAATCTTGTCCGCGACACTTTTTGGCAAAGTTATTTACTTGAATTTTCTTAAGTGTTTTGTCTGTCCAATTACTGGCTTTATCACTTAACCGCTGTCAAGTAGCTCGCACTTTGCTGTCAAAATTTCATTTTATGAAAATTTGTTGAATATAATTATCAACACAATAACCCAATTGATTTGCACGCTGTCGGTGTCAAGCAAGGGCAATAAAAATGTAATAAAATTTGCGAATGAATTTGGCGGAAGTTCAAGTTAATTTATGCACACGAAAAAAAGTAAAGCTGAATTCTCGAATATGAAATAATGTGCTACGATTCTCGATAATCACTTAAAAGCATTTTTTTTAGAGCAAACGTAACAAGAATTAAGTACAGAACTATGAATATTCAATGATTTCAGTATATGCATACATACAAAATTTTAAAGATGATTATATTTGTACCCAGCCTGTTGCCGAATTTTTATTTCGTTCTGTAAATTGGAAAGAGTACTATTTAAAAATGCTTGATTTGTTGGAACCATGAACAATAACAATATGATACGATGTGATACGGTATGATGTCTCATCATACTACATCGTATGATATCCCGCTGAGTTGAAAAAAAAAAACAATTTTTCAAAAGTCCGCCCCTGACTGTGAAGATTCGGTTGTTAAAAAAAAGCTGGTAAGTCAGCCGAATTACTTTTCTTATCAACCGAAATTCCTTTCAACTTTCATTTATCGCTGAATCAACTTCGCATTTCTTGCCTTTTGGTTGCTTTTGAATATAAACAACGTGTTTAGTTGTTATAAATATTTTTCCGCGGCACTTTTTCAGTAAAATAAATTACCACTCCATATTTTTAATTCAGAAAATAATTGAAAATCTACACATACCACACCGTATGCCCTGGGTTCGCACCCCGGGCAAAGCAACATCAAAATTTTAGAAATAAGGTTTTTAAATTAGAAGAAGATTTTTCTAAGCGGGGTCGCCCTCGGCAGTGTTTGGCAAGCGCTCCGGGTGTATTTCTGCCATGAAAAGCTCTCAGTGAAAACTCATCTGCCTTGCAGATGTCGTTCGGAGTCGGCATAAAATATGTAGGTCCCGTCCGGCCAATTTGTAGGGAAAATCAAGAGGAGCACGACGCAAATTGGAAGAGAAGCTCGGCCTTAGATCTCTTCGGAGGTTATCGCGCCTTACATTTATTTATTTTTTTTTTAATTGAAAATCTTGTAATTTAAAGTTTGAACTAGAAATAAAGTTCGCGGATTTTGTTTCATTTTTGTAGAAACATAGCATCAGTGGCCTTTTTTGGTCTATGTGATGCAAAAAAAAAAAATCAGCTCATATTACTCGTTATTTCCAACCAACTGATTGTAATGTGTTGTAAAATTTCTTGCATAAATTTTTATTTTTTTTTTTAGTTTCTGTTTTCATTATATTAATTTTAAAATCTACTTCTGTTGTATACTGACAAGCATAGAAAATCAAACGAAATTTATCATCTGCTAGTGAGAGATGAAAGCATGAGTAAGAGAGAGACGAAAAGAGGGATAGAGTGGTCAACAAATCTTTCTATCAATGTTGATTTGGAAGACTATTTCACAACTTACAATATCAAAATAAAATATTAATAATATCGGACAATCGATATGATATCACACGTACCTCTAGGGTTTAAGTTTCGAGATTGTTAAAAATATTGTAATATGTACCAAAAAGCCGCGGTACTAGTTTCTAAATGCATTTTACACTTCACAAGATCTAAGCTGGAACAGAAAAAAATCATGTGTGCTTTTTGAAACGAACTTGAACCCTTCCAATGAACTCTCAAACTGTCGAGTCGGCTCATTTCAAACAAATATCCTAAAAGCGCCAGTATTTCAACAACTAAAGCGTTATAATAGACGCTAACCTAGTGAGAAACGACCAAGGTTCATTTATGTCTAATTAAAATGCATAAATTCGACAAACATATAAGGCGTGTTCATTACACCCAAATGTGTATGCAAATTTATTTAGTTATGGGAAAATTTACCCACACATTAAATGGAAAAATTTTGCACATAAAGTATTTATTTTTTTTTGCTATTATTGAAACTAGTTAACCCAATTTTAGCATTTTAACACTTTTGGGTATTGTAGCCATTTTCGCATAGTGTAAAAAATAGAAATAATAAAAACGTACTACACGTGCAACATGACATAATAACGTAGTAAGCATACGAAGTACTTTATGTAAATGTAAATGCTGGCAATTCACATAACAATAATAATAATAAAACAACATTTTGAGCAAAATGTGCCAGTGCCATTGACTTCGTAGAGAATAAAATTTTGTTCATTTTAGGCGTTGTTTACATGTGCGTGACCCAAATTTGACAAAAAAAAAAGTTTATTAAAAAAAAAGTTCATACAAATTATGCATTTTAAGTGCGCTTGTACTCAATTATCGCTCTCTAACAATTTTCAATTACTCTAAAAAAATGTGTTTATTTTTCATGCCTTTAAGTCACGCCCACATGCGCCAAGAATATGCAATCGGCTAGAAAATATTTATTGCAACAAATATGCAGAAAATAAAAAAAAAAAACAGTGATTGTGTACAACTGTTGCTCGTGAAATTTTTAACTGTAAAACTCACACTGAAGGGAACCTAGATAAGAATAATATCAGAACGTTCATTATTATGCATCCTGTTAATAAATATATAAATTTTTATTTCTTTTACGTTTGCTATAAAAATCAAAAATATAAATTATTAATTTCTTATTTCACTTCGAAAATTAATAGTTATATTTGAGCGAAATAAATACTTAAAAAAAAAATTATATTTTTTTCTTAGCGAAATAAAAAATTAAAAAAAAACTTATTTTCTGAGAAATAAAAATATCGTAAAATAACTGTTATTTTTTTAAGGAAATAAAAAAATTTAAAACTTTATTCATATTTACTTAGCGAAATAAAAAATTTATAAAATAAATGCTGTTTTCTCATAGACATCAAGATATGAAAATAAAATTAAAGAAAAAAACTTTTTTAAAAATATTTATTATTATTTAATAAATTAAATAAAAAGTAAAAAATAAGTTGACTGTAACGAAATATAACCTTTAATAATAATTAGGCTTCTTCGTCTGCGACAAAAAAATTCCATATTGTACATAATTATATATTTTTAACATTAAAACTTTACACCTAAATTATTAAATCTTACAGCTTATATCACAGTCCTAATTGTTGTAATTAAGAACATTTAGGACTTCCCTTTCTTGCTATCACAATGTAATACGCTTTTATTACAACAATTAGGACTGTGATATAAGCTGTAAGATTTAATGATTTAGGTGTAAAGTTTTAATGTTAAAAATATATAATTATGTACAATATGGAATTTTTTTGTTGCAGACGAAGAAGCCTAATTATCGTTAAAGGTTACAATGAAGTTATAAAGTTTTATATTTCTTTACAGTCAATTTATTTTTTTACTTTTTAGTTAATTTTATTAACCAATAATAAAAGCTTTTTTTTAAAAAAACTTTTTTTCTTTGATTTTATTTTTTATATTTTAAATTAATTTTGTTAACCAATAATAAAAGCTTATTTTTAAAAAAGTTTTTATTTTTATTTTATATTTTACTTTTTAGTTCGTTTTATTAACAAGTAAATAAAAGCTTGCTCTTAGAAAAGCTTTTTTCTTAAATTTAATTTAAATATCAATTTTTTTAATTTTTAGTAGGGTAAATTATTGTTTAAATTAGTTATGTAATCTTTACTTAGTTATTTGTAACTATCAGCATTACAAGGTTTCTTCGAAGTCAACTTTGAACAGTCAAGTTCTTCTATTCGAGTGTTAACTAACTTAAAATCATATTTTATTGTGACTTTGCCTATGTCGCGTTCAGTTTACAACTACTCATTGCAGATCTCTGGCTTAGGATTTTATTCCCTTGTGAATACAAATCTTTACCGATAACTGTTATCGATTAATTTATCGAATTCTCGCAAAGTAATATTGCATTTTCATCGGAGTTATACATGTGTGCAAAATTTCAGCTCAATCGGACACGGGGAAGTGTATCAAATTTAACTTGCAAGATTTGATTACAGACAACAGCCAAGTGAAAGTAAATAAAAGCTTATAACAAGCTGTTATTTTCTGAGCGATTTAAAAAAGTCGAAAAGTAAGTCTTACATTGCAAGCATAACAACAATCTCAAAAAGTAGCTGTTTTTGCTGAGAGAAATACAAATCTGTAAAAATTACAATTACATTGTGAGCGAAAAAAAATTTAAAAGCAAGTGTTACTTTCTGTGTGAAATAACATTCTCTGGAAATAACTGTTATTTCCGAGACAAACAAAAAACTAAAAAAATAACTATTATTTTCTGAGGAGATAATAGCTAGCATTCAAAACAAAAAATTATAGAAAACATAAAAATAATTGTTAGAGTCTTGGCTCTAAATGCTCCACAAATGACTGTTATTTTCTAAACGAAAAAACTTAATAAATAGATATTACTTTTTGAAAGAAGTAAAAAGAAAAAATCAAAAATAAATAGGTTTTCTGAAAAATAAATTAACGAAACAAAAAATTAAAAAAAATTTTTAATTGTCCGAGCGAAATAAAAATTCTGGAAATAGTTATTATTTTTGAGAGAAATAAAAACAATATTTTTGAGCGAAATAGAAAACTTTTAGCGCAATAAAAGCTCAAAATATAACTTTCGTTTGCAGAGTGAATACAAAAATAATAAAGTAACTAGTATATTTCAATAGGAATAAAAATTTAATTGTTATTTTCCGAGAAATAAAAAAAAAAAACTTTTATTTTTCCAGCGAAATAAAAAAAACCAGAAAATAACTTTTATAAAATGTAAAACTGTTACAATCCCTGCTACAAATAAATAGGGCGCACGCATTGCGGTGTCGTTGTGCCGACTACAGTCGCTACACTGCCTGCTAAAAGCAAACGCTCTCGCAAATTCTGCTACACAATTATAACAACAATGCTCATTTACAGTACTAACGTTTTGGTGCATTTAATTCAAGTTGAAGATAATGTTGTTATATTTGTAATGCCACTCTATTCTAGGGCACTCCCATAAATAAATAAATATTCAAATGTATTTTAAAGCGTCCACCACAATACCACGACTTTTGTGTCACTTGCTACGCTTCGCAAAATTTATTTGTATTTACCACAGCTTTGCAGCCAAATTTGGTAAGGCAATCAACCAATCGCCCATGGCATAGCTGAAATGGTTAAATGGTCAACTAAAAACTTAAAAATAAAATTTTTAAAATTACTGTATGTAAGCCAAATTGAAAATTGGTAGGAAGTAAATAGTGTATAAAAATGAAACGAAAAAAAATAAAAATACAAAATGTATAACAACATTACGACTTTGTCAACATAGCAAAGAGGAAGCCCGGTTGATTTCAATGGAACAGGTGAACACTGGCTAGGTCTTAAAG
The DNA here is from genome assembly GCF_040869045.1 of Eurosta solidaginis. Lineage (NCBI taxonomy): Eukaryota > Metazoa > Arthropoda > Insecta > Diptera > Tephritidae > Eurosta > Eurosta solidaginis. The sequence goes on from NC_090322.1 coordinate 255,050,733, forward strand.
GTGCAATCTAGCGTAGCGAAAAATACTGCGGCTATCAAACTATGGTGGACCAGCGCATGACCTACGCTATATCGCTGGCGCCCGAGCAGGGACTTGAACTGTGAACCCTTGGATTATAGCATAGCGCATAAAAGTCTAATAGGTTCGGTATCTTGATCATATTATGCGTATGAATGAAGGCCTGATTTAAACAGTGATTATCTTTCCAGTATTAATAGTTTTTTGGAATAAGCCAACACATATGAGTTTCTAGTTTTTCTACCGTCTTATTCTTATAAGGGCACAAAATGCTTTGAAAATTTTTCAAATAAAGTTAGATTTTTGTTACCTCAGGCGAATATAATATAGGGCCTGTGCGTATGTTTTGTGAATCATAGGAGAGAGGTACATCGTAACCACTTGTCAAATTGCAATTCACCACAAATTTATGAGTTTCAATGCTAATAGTTTGCATGAAGCACCATCAATTTAGTCAGAATACTCATCGGGTACAGCTTAATTTTTCATGATGACAGATGAACATAGCGAAGATTGATAAGATGAATAATTCTACTACAGCTTATTTTTTTTCAGTTCACTTATGTATATGCGAATTTATAAATTTTTTCAACTTCCATCGCAGCAGCCATAAGAAAAATAGTAATTTGTATCGAATTTGATCAGTTAAGACCTTCCTTTGATTGCGATATTTTGAGATAAAACCGAAGAACGTTTACGAGAATTTAGAATTTTTATTTGGATTGCTTTCCACTCTTTTGAATCAATTCTGGGCGCGTATTATATTTTACGGGCAGTGCCTGAAAATCATTTTCACTCAAACGTTAACTATGTATATGTTGAACTATTTCAAAAACTATAATAAGTACTATTTTTCGCTAGTTCGCATAGGTATGTCATTAGTCCGATCCACCATTTCAGAGAGACGGCCCTTGTCATTAAAATCGGAACCTTTGCTTTTCACGGTAGAAAAAGCCCCTTGCCTGCAGATTCGAAAAACTTTTCGTAATCATTTGACCATTCGCTCAAATTCACTCCACAAAGCGACACATTCTCCAGTCATGTCCAGATTGTTCGAGTATCGCTATTGTCTACGGGCCTGCTTACATGTGTGTACTGCCTGCTATGTTGTTGTTGTTGTATCAATAGTGCTCCGAAAATATGACCCAAATCGCGGGCTGTTACGTTACATTCGCACGTCCATTTTGACATAAAAGGTCTCATAACGCCTAGTTTGATATATCGATTATTTTGATTAAGTGAGTACCTTAATTGAAATTTTTTATTCTTACCAAAATGTTGTAGGGCTCGCTTTTCAAAAGCTACTAAGATTTGTTCAATGACTGTTACGTTACATGAACTTGGAAGAAGATTTTGTAGTTGGCAAGTTAATGACAGAGTGAAGTATTTTTTTTTCTGCCAGCTTTAGGATGTAGCAGTTGAAAAAATATCAAACAAAACGAACCAATTTTTTTTAATTTTTCAGGAGCATAAACGTTACGTTCCACAAAATGACTGTTATGTTAACCAAGGACTTTTACGCAACCCAATTGCCAACCTCACCTACGCGAGGGGAATCCTGTTACGAATATGAATTTATCATACACATAGTCAGCAGGCGAGGTTCTGGCGACCCCATGTTCCTCATGGAGGCGATATGGCATAGAAGGTTACCGGAACGTAACGGATCTATATCCGGGAAAGGCCCTTCAACATCGATAACACTGCCCAAATCTTCGAGGAGTGTCTTTATAGCTAATACAACAACAACAACGAGTTACGTTACATGTACGATTTGGAAGTGAATTCGAACCTTGGAATAAGACAAATTTTTTTGTTCTGCATAAATAGCACACAGTAGTATATAGTATTGTTGTGGTGAGAGGGTGTTGGTATAGTAATATCTTGATCCGCCTACCACACTAAAGATCTTGGGTTCAAGACCCGGGCAAAGCAATATCAAAAATTTGGAAACAATTTTTTAATTAGAAAAACTTTTTTTTACAGGTGTTTCCACCGCGGCAATGCTCTGGCAAGTACTCCAAATGTATTTCTGTCCTGAAAAGCTTATCACTAAAAATATATCTGCCTTGAAGATGTCGTTCAGTCATCATAGAAGATGTAAGTCCGGTGCCGCCAATTCGAAGGAAAAATAAAAGTTGAAATTAAAACAAAAGTTGGCTCTAGTTTTACTTCTCTCGATTTGAGCCTAATTTGTATAACCTTAAAACCTCAACTTTAAATATTTATAAATTCCCTCAATTAGCGACACTCGATAATTAATTCTATAAAAAAGCAAATATTTTCAAGAAAAATTATAAAACAGAACACAGTTCAATCCTTTAGAAAATCATCAAACTAACTACAACAAAGTTAACAAGTAAGGAAGGCTAAGTTCGGGTGTAACCGAACATTACATACTCAGTTGAGAGCTATGGAGACAAAATAAGAGAAAATCACCATTTAGCAAAATGAACCTAGGGTAACCCTGGAATGTGTTTGTATGACATGGGTATCAAATGGAAGGTATTAAAGAGTATTTTAAAAGGGAGTCGGCCATAGTTCTAAAGGTGGACCAGGGGTGACTCTAGAATGTGTTTGTAAGATATGGGTATCAAATTAAAAAAAGTATTAATGAGGGTTTTAAAAGGGAGTACCCCTTAGTTGTATATGTGAAGGCGTTTTCGAGATATCGACCAAAATGTGGATCAGGGTGACCCAGAACATCTTCTGTCGGGTACCGCTAATTTATTTATTTATGTCATACCACAAACAGTATTCCTGCCAAGATTCCAAGGGCTTTTGATTTCGCCCTGCAGAACTTTTTCATATTCTTCTACTTAATATGGTAGGTGTCACACCCATTTTACAAAGTTTTTTCTAAAGTTATATTTTGCGTCAATAAACCAATCCAATTACCATGTTTCATCTCTTTTTTCATATTTGGTACAGAATTATGGCATAATTTTTTTCATTTTTCGTAATTTTCGATATCGAAAAAGTGGGCGAGTTTAGTAAAGATATGTCGATTTTTGCTCAAGTTATCGTGTTAACGGCCGATCGGAAGGACAGACGGTCGACTGTGTATAAAAACTGGGCGTGGCTTCAACCGATTTCGCCCTTTTTCACAGAAAACAGTTATCATCCTTGAATCTAGGACCATATCAAATTTCACAAGGATTGGTAAGTTTTTGTCCGACTTTTGGCATTAAAAGTATCCTAGACAAATTAAATGAAAAAGGGCGGAGCTACGCCCATTTTGAAATTTTCTTTTATTTTTGTATTTTGTTGCACCATATCATTACTGGAGTTGAATGTTGACATAATTTACTTATATAATGTAAAGATATTAACTTTTTTTTTTAAATTTACTCTAAAAAAATTTATTTTTTTTTAAATGGGCGTGGTCGTTCTCCTATTTTGCTAATTTTTATTAAGCAGACATAGTAATAGGAGTAACGTTCCTGCCAAATTTCATCATGCTATCTTCAACGACTGCCAAATTACAGCTTGCAAAACTTCCAAATTACCTTATTTTAAAAGTGGGCGGTGCCACGCCCATTGTCCAAAATTTTAATAATTTTCTATTCTGCGTCATAAGTTCAACTTACCTACCAAGTTCATCGCTTTATCCGTCTTTGGTAATGCATTATCGCCCTTTTTCGATTTTTCGATATCGAAAAAGTGGGCGTGGTTATAGTCCGATATCGTTCATTTTAAATAGCGATCTGAGATGAGTGCCCAGGAACCTACATACCAAATTTCATCAAGGTACCTCAAAATGTCTCACGTTATTGTGTTAACGGACGGACGGACATGGCTCAATCAAAATTTTTTTTCGATACTGATGATTTTGATATATGGAAGTCTATATCCATTCTGATTCCTTTATACCTGTACAACCAACCGTTATCCAATCAAAGTTAATATACTCTGTGAGCTCTGCTCAACTGAGTATAAAAATAGGCAATAAAACAAAGAAGAAAAAAATTCGCATCCATAAACTTTGCTCCTTACATTTATTACAATACTTTTCTTAATTTCTTCCGCTGATTTGCAAGCAAACTTAGACAATATGCTGCTTTGCAAGGACTTACAAAGAAGTGCACAAAGATGCAGAAAGCGAAATTTTCGAGAAATCTAACGGATCCTGTAAGTGTGTGTGTGTGTCTGAATGTGTAGGTGTGCAACACAAGCGCTTTAATGCCACACGTTGCGAATATAAAAACTTTCAAGCCTACACTTAGGAATAGTTATTCTAGCTCTCTTCAAGCACAAGGGCGGGGTAATGAGGCATAATTACGTCAATAAGAAGAGTATATAAGATAAATAAATAAAACAGGAAAGAAATAACTAAATAATAAACTAGCAATAAAATATGATGGGTACCCAAATGTACACTACTCTGTTGCGCTGAAAATGAAACACTAAAGATTTTTGTAATTTATTACATGCCTTGGAAATTACAAAAAAAAAAACAAAATCTGCCTATCTTTGTTTACTTCTGTATTGAACTTTTGCAATTTTTCACTCGCTGGGGCAAGTTTACTTGAGTAGGCGGGCTAACAAATGGAAATTAGAAATGAAAAGAACAATTTACGATGCTAGTATCTGTAATTGTAAGCCAAAACCGCCTAAGTCCCATGTAAAGGAATAGGACTTAGGCGATTATTGCTTGTGACCACAGATATATAACGGTTGTTTTTGTCTTAAGTAATAGAAAGTCCTCTTGAAACAATTCACAACTAGGGAGTCCACAGTCTATCAATGGAAGCGTATAGCAAAAACAATAAAACGCTGGAAAGCTGTCCCAAATGAAACCTGCCCCAAAGACTTCACATAGACTGGGTGTTTCTATAGTGTTACCAGAATTTGTTTGACGACCAAACGGTACCAGCACTTATGTTATAGAATAACTTCGTCCTCTTGGTAAATACTAGCAATTTTCTAGGAACTTTCTTAACTGCTGCCTCGAGATCTGGCAACCCCGCCGCCCCTAGAAGCTGAAACCTTAACCTCGCAAGCGCAGGACACTAACACATAATATGCTTAACTTTCTTCTACTGCTCTCACTTTCTACATCTGATGCTATTGACAAGGCCTTACTTATGCGCATGCGACGCCAAAAGGCAGTGTTTAGTTAGTATGCCCATTGTAAGCTTTTGATCTTCTCCCTTTAGGAATATGAGCAACTTTGGGAGTTTAATGTCGTAGGATTTACACATTATCTTAGAAAATGTTCAGTCCCGCGCTTCCATCCACGCCTTTTTATTTCTCCCAAATGGATTGGGACGCAACCGTCGATTCATCCAGTGCTGCACCTTTCTTTACCAACTCATCGGCCTTTTCGTCACCTTCTACCACTTTATGACCAAAAACCCAATATAGATGTATTGGGTGGAGTTCTTTTATGTTTCTTTGCATTCAAGAACATTTCTTGATGAGGTACTGTGTGATGTTGATGCCTTAATCGCCACCTGACTATCAATATAAAATTTAAGCGATTGCAGCTCAAGCAAACGTCCTCCAGAACTTCTGCTGTTGTCTTCACGGCAACAATTTGCACCTGGAAGACATTGCAGTAATCTGGCGGCTTGTACAATCTACTTACTTGTGAATCGACACATTAAGCAGCAGACCCGACCCCTTCCGTTAGCTTGGAGCCATCGGTACACACGTGTATAGTTTGTTCTGCCGTTTCCGCACATTCGTGCCAACCCTCCCACTCTATTGCAACCCCAAGATCCATTTCGACTATCAAGAAATATAGGTCAACAACTTTTTATGAAACATTCTGAAAAAATTTCACATCAATATAATGATGCGGATTTAAAAATGAGCTTTAGTCCGTTTTCTCATTTAAACTTTAAAATTTTTCTGCCCTATAATCCTAAATTTTGGTCTGAAACAATTGTCGGATAACTCTAACGTTTACATGGGAAAACGGTCCCTGGTTAACTAAAAATCGCTGTGATGCCACTGTCTTTTTATCGATTCTTATTGAAGTTACACACCTGAAATAGTTTGTGCCATCTCCAGTTAAGGTGGCGGTGCAATAAAACCAACTCAGAATGAAAAACCCAGACAAATAAAATAAAACCTTGAAACAGTGACAAAAAAGTGAAATAACAATCTGGATCAGAAAACGTAGCTGTACACCGCAGTAATATTTTACAAGGAATAATTTTGTTGAATATTTTTGTTTAAAAACAAATAGGTGTCTACAGAGCTACATATATTCTAGAAAACTATTTTTCTGACAATGTCACTACGGGTGCTCTCAGAAAGCATCTTTGTACGATATTTTAACCCTGTGACGACCTCAGAAGTGTCATTTTGTTCCTCTTGCCCAAACTAGTTCTTTTTTGGTGCTGTGGGTCTAATTTTGAACCAACTTTTTTATCACTAGTTACTAGTTTCCCCACAGGCTTATATTACAATTACCTTTGGCAAATTTTTTGTATTGAACTTTTACTGCATGAGTTATGATCTTTTATCTAGAGTAGGATTTATTTCGCCCACTGCCCCAGCATCTGCTATCTTATCAGAGTTTAAATTACATGTTATAACTTATGTTATGTAATATTTGTCTTATGATATCATATTTCACGCAATATTTCATTATGTTATTTAGCTAGCACCTACTTGAAAAGATGTAAAGCGCTGAATGCATCATGAAATCAGCAACACAGACGACAAACCAATTCATAAGCTGGATAAACGAAGGGCAGTTGATTTACGACTCACACAATCACACTGGTAGCTGCTATAGCACTGTATTAGCGTTTTTGAATTGCAATGCTGAGCGTATTGTGCACAAAATTTAAACTTTATTCTTAAATATTTCAGAAGTGGATGGGCTGCATTCATAACCAGGAAAGCTAGGAGAATCTGACCGAAATTGGATGAGGAACGTGCTCAAACTTAGTGTTTTCTAGAAAAAGAGGGACCTGTTATAGATAGTTCTCCAGGAGCTGCAAAGAATATGAGCAGGAGAAACCAGTAGCAGATCCCTTCTGCAAAATTACCGCTCTGAGTGATGGCACACATAGCAGAATCGAAATTTACCACTATTTTCTTTTATCTACATACCACAATTTTGTTTCGACAAATCTATCAATAAACAAATTTTTCAAATTCGAAAACATATTTAAACCCCATTTCTCTAAAATATGTTAGTCTTGGGAGCATAATCTGATGTTTTTAATCATATTACTGTGAAAACTAAAATCTCACATTGTACTACCAGGACGTTAGTTATCTATCCTCTGATTGAAGGTAAAGAAATATGGCACCCCAGTTGTCTCGCTTTTGCCATCGAAAATTTAAGTAGTTCTGATATAGGTTCTTGTAAATGAAGCCAAGCTTGGCTGAACCTCTGCTCAACTCTCCATATAATGCTTTTTCTAGCAAAATTAAAAAAATGAATTAAATTAAGTATTCTTAACAATTTTATTGTTAGTTCCTACCCCATTATAAAAAACACCACTTAAACACATAACTGGATAAATAATAACAAACGCAATTACTCTTCTTAGCTTGAATTTTTCCACGTGTCTGCTATAAATATTTAATACACTTTTCATTTCCTGTTGTTCTGCAATAAATCGTTTTAAAATTAAATTTACGCAGTTAAAATACAAAGCAGTGTTTTGCTTCTTCAAAAGAATAGCAAAAAAATCAATGAAGCACAAAAAACAATAACAATTTAGCAATGTCCAGTAATAAATTCTTTTGTTGTTTGTATTAAGTTTGGCAATACGTAAAGAACTTGCTAGAAGTGGCAGCAAATTAAATTTCTTGCATTTCGTTACTACAACGACCTCTTACATTGCAAATAAAGTTGAGCCTACAAAGCAAATGCCCAAAATACCAATTTCACTGTAATATCTTTCGGTGTTTTGTGCTTCCTGTTGGCTGTGAATAGCGTAATTGTTCAAATCAACAAAGTCCAAAGTTGGCTAAATTTTACGACTTAAATGCGCATCGAACTTGTCTGTTAACGAAAAGCTTCAAAACGAATTTTGAAAATTAAAATGAATCTTTATAGAAAATTTCAGATGGCGCCGATTGAATTATTTACATCGCATTACATTACTATTCAGTAATGATAAAAATAGATATTTGCTATACAAGATAATAAATTTTCTTTTGCGGACGATTCGTGCGTAAATACAGGATTTCGGACGTAAATTGTGTTAGAAACTCATAAGATATATAGAACGTTGTATAGTAGCTTAACAGTATAAAGGAACCAGGCCCAAAGAATCAGGTTCTTCAAAGCACCAAAGATTCATGATCTAACCATAGTACAGCAAATAGGAAGACGTGATAGGTGAGGTTAGGTTGAACTAGCTGGTCCATGAGGATCTCACATAGACTGGATGAGTCCGTAGTGTTACTAGAAGTTTGTTTTAACTGCCAAACTAAAAAACTCTATCAAAAACCAGGACCTATGTTATAAAATAACTCCGTCCTCTTGGCAAATACAAGCAGCTTCCTGTGACTTAAGCCACTTGCTGCTTCTCGATCTGACAGCTGCATCACTCCTAATAGCTGGAGTCTTAGCCTGGCAAGCGCAGGACACGTGCACAGAACGTGCTCGATCGTTTCCTCCTCCAAACCGCACTTCCTACATCTGCTATCGCTGACCAGGAAGACGTCATAGAAACGCTAAAAAATTAGCGAAAAGCAACATTCCCGAAATCACCGAGTCTAGAGAATAATCCCGATGCCGCGCGTTTGAATAGTTCGACAACGCGCTCTGGTCAACTACTGGTGCACTATTTTGACTGCTGGTTGCTCTCTAACAGAAATTAGCATAAAAAGGGAGTTATAAAAATCTCTTACGAAGAACTTTTTGCATAATTAGATGTAAACACTGTAAAGTAACTCACAATGACATCAGCGGACCCATCTACATTTATGAAGAGAATTTGCTTTAATATTCCCCCACCCAAGACAAGAAACATTGCTTTGTTCAACCAAATTTTCTGACAGGATATTCTTCAAACATGTTCTGAGAGGGGGGCGTTTTTTAAGCACGTTAGGTGATTCGACGGTTCTCAAATATAGCTGAGGGGGCTTATATAGGGGATGTTTCATTCAGCCAAAACACTACAAAAAACATTTATGATATTCTAAATAGGCGCATCGGCGCCAGACCACACCAAACGCTCTGGATTCAAGTCCCGTGCAATAAATAAAATAAATGTAAGGCGTGATAACCTCCGAAGAGATCTAAGGCCGAGCTTCTCTTCCAATTTGCGTCGTGCTCCTCTTGATTCTCCCTACAAATTGGACGGACGGGACCTACATGTTTTATGCCGACTCCGAACGGCATCTGCAAGACAGATGAGTTTTCACTGAGAGCTTTTCATGGCAGAAATACACTCGGAGCGCTTGCCAGTCTTTGCCGAGGGGCGACCCCGCTTAGAGAAATTTTCTTCTAATTGAAAAACCTTATTTCTACAATTTTGATGTTGCTTTGCCCGGGAGTTGAACCCAGGGCATACGGTGTGATAGGCGGAGCACGCTACCATCACACCACGGTGGCCGCCCGTGCAATGCAACATCAAAATTTTAGAAACAAGTTTTTTCAATAAGAAAAATGATTCCTAAGCAGCGTTGCCCACGGTAATGGTTCGGGAAAACACTCCGAGTGTATTTTTGTCACGAAAGGCTTTTTAATAAAATTTCATCTGCTTTACAGCTGCCAGTCAGACTTGGCACAGACGGCGTATGTAAATCTCCTTGGAGTGCAGAAAACGCACCAAGTATATATTTTTTTTCTATACCGAAGGGTGAAAATTCACGATTTTTTTTTTATTTTATCTTGTTGGGACAATATTTGGTCGAGATTTCTTCGTGTATGGATTACGAATTAAATGGATTTTGTCGAGTCTAAATTAAAATGTGTGGAAATTTGGTTCTGTCAAGTAGGGATTATATTATCCACCTATTTTCGAATAGTATCATTTCAAATGCTACGTGTACTATCCAAAAATATTAGATCGCTTGAATTCGATTAGGTAGAAAAAAGCTGGCTGCAATCTGACCCTTTCGATCGTAGGCAAGTAAAAATTTTTCTTCGACAAAATAACTGAAAAGCGAAGTTATTTGATGTGAAAATAAATGCAAACATATTTTTCAAACTAAGAAGTCAAAATGAGTTCATTCATACCAATGTAAGTTATATTGAACTCATTTTGTTTTTTTTTTTTTGCACAAAGTGGTAATTTCTGATTGGTCTTCTATTACAAGTAGTGTATTCAACATCATTCAAGCCGGGTGTATATCAATCTAACATCACTCTATTCAGGGCTCTTCTCCACCTACATTTCCCCTTTCACTTAACGTCAACATATTCTAAATTTACTTCCTTCATCTTGCTTATTCGCTTATCTTTGCACCAGCTCTCATCTTACAATTCGCTTGCTCTCTTTTCTATCTCTCCCCCTTTATTCATCTCTGTTTCTGCTTTTACACGTGTAACGAACTTTTTCTCTTCCATATTCTCTCTCCATTACTTACACTCTTTCCTGTTGTACGTACATTTGCCTCTTAATCGTGCGCTTTCACAATTTCCAATTTTATAACTTTAAGACTTAAATTCGTTTGTTCCTTTTTCTTTATCTTAAATCTTCGCTTCTCGCGCTCTCTTTCAATGCTTTGAATTTTCTTAAATTACTCTAATTTGGTCCGAATAAATTCAAAACATTTCAACACTAGCGTCTCCTTTCTTGTAGGTTTTGAACTCAAATTAGGAACTTATTATCAATTATTTGTTCTAAAATGATTTGAACTGAAATATCTCGACTTCATCAGCAAATATTGAGTGAATTCTTAGTCTAAGTATTTGATTCTTGCTTTTTTAGTATTTGCCAAAAGTAACTCCGTCCACTTTACAACATAGGTCCTGGTTTTTGATAGGACTTTTTAATTTGGTCGGGGAATAAACTTCTGGTAACTCGAAGGACTCATTGAGTCTATGTGATGTTCTCACGGGCCGGCCAGTTCAAACTATCCTAAGCACAAACCTTATCACAAACAAAATTATAACAATCTGTACAGCTTTGCGTTTTTTTGTAAACCACAGAGTCAGAGTTAGTGTTTCTTTGTCCATGTTCGAAAGTTTGTAGTGTTTATATTTCCATGTTTTCAAATACGTTCAGGCAACAGCTTTTTTATTGCACTTCAAGTACTCTGCCCATTTTTATGGAGCAACAACATCTTTTTAGTGGCATTTGCTGCGTAGCTGCTGGTTCTAAGCATTTTACTAGAAATATATGTAGTCTATGCGTTAAATGGACAAAAAAAAATTTATGATTTTTACACATCTTCTTTGGGTGCCAGTGTTATAAATTAGTTTTTTGCAATATTTCTATAAAAAACGGTAAAAAAAGTTTTAGCAGAAAGAAACATTTCGTAAAATCAGAGAAATCGAACATAAAATTCGCCATTCGAAACAGCGTATGTTTTTTTGTATTGGTTTCTAAATACTTCTGTCTCCACAAAGGTTTTATTGCCTATGCCGCTTTATGAAGGCACCTACATAATATAAAAAAGCATATTTTATTTTTATAATTTTTTCACATTTTACAATGCAGAATGCTTTATTTTATTATTGCTTCTATATGAACATCGTCTTGTCGCCATCTCATATTGCACCGCCATAATTAAAGCTTATCGGTTTAGTGCCCACAAATAATTTTGTGTTGCGGGAATGCCGCTACTGGACGTTTATTGCTTCATTATTTAATGTCGTCATGTGACATACTACTACTTTGTTATCATTTATTTGAGTTTAGAAGGTTAACAAAATTTTGTAATACAATTAAAATTTGAGCTGACGCCGTCGCACAAACATTGCTGTCAATAAACCGCAGTGTGGGGATCAACAAATTTCATACGTATTTACAGCAGCGAACAGAAAATTAGTAGTAAAAATTTTTATCAAATTTTGTCAGCTGAGATCTTCTTTCTTTTCTATGAATTTTCTCTTTTATGAATTGTGTGACTGAAAGTTTGCACAACGATCTCGAAAAAGTTTTCGAAAAAATTCGAAAATGAGAGAAAATTTTACAAAAATGTCTTAGTTTTTATTTGGAGCTCTTTAAATGTTTCTTGAGTATGCAGTTTTGTAGCCCAATCAATTTTAGTCTGACAAAATAGAAATTATAGGTCTCTCAAAATTAGCATTGATTTTTGAGATTTTTTCCCCCATTATGTGGTAGAATTTTTACCTTATAGAAGAAAAACACAATTTGTATGGAGGAAACTCTAAAACACAATTCGGAAATAAAATTATCATAAATCAATGCGAATTTTGAGAGACCCATAACTTGTGCCTTGTTAGACTAAAATTGATTGTGCTACAGAAATGCATACTCCAAAGCATTCAGGGAACTCCAAATAAAGAGTTCGAAGCTGTCGTAACATTTTTTTTCAGTTTCTGAATTTTTTCGAAAACGTTTTTGAAAACAGTTTGCATAATTTTAGTTACAAAATTCATGGAAGTTTTACCCTAAAATATCAAAAATAAAAAAAAGAGAATTTAATTGAGGAAATTTGATAAAAAATTTCTGTTCGCTGCTGTACTTATTAAAGTTTTTATATAAAGCACACTGCATATAATCTAACGTTTAAGAATTTACTAAAATTCATTAGATTTATTGTTATGTGATGCCATTTACAGGCTTTTTTTGGTGTAACCGAACTACGCGTGGTTTAATGAATGCTGCCATCACGATGAAATAGTATCAAATACACTTCTGAATATAGTATTCCTTGTGGATTGATTTAGCATTTTCAGGTCAAATTAAACTTTTTTCAAGTCAAATGCATGATTTGTAAAAGTTTTATTCGAAATGAAAAAAGTTTAATTTGACTTGAAAAAATGTTTATTTGACTTGAAAAAAGTTTAATTTGATTTGAAAAAAATTGTTTCTTTTGACTTGAAAAAAGTTTCATTTGATCGGAAAACAATATCCCACCGTGGAATCTTTCTTCAATATAGTTTTTAATGCTTTAACACATTCTGGCCTTGAATATTAATTTGAAAACCAGTTTGGCAATTAGCTTGAGCAAAGAAAGTAAACAAATTTAATTTTTTTGTTTATTTATGTATAAATTATTTCAAGTTCTCTGAACTTCTCAACTAAAAGTAAAACTGCGCTTAAGCATTTTTTTATGTATATTAAAATATTAATTTATTATGCGAAATTCATAATCTTCTTCATATTTCAACAAAAATTTAATGTTTTTTTTTTTCAAAGCAAGATATGAAATTTTGATTTGATCATGAGGATACCCCAACACTTAAATAAATTTTTATTTTTCGTTTATGCAAATATCGTTAAAATATAATAAAATTTGAGTAATTGAATGCACAGGTGTCCGCACTCTTAACCTTGAGCCTCACTGCTCAAAGCATGATCTGCAGGCCATTGACTTTGCGACACATTCGCACAACCCGACCGAATACGGTTTTAATTGTCCAGCATTTCGTGTAGTGATCACGTTTTATGACTTTTGCACTCTTGCCGCTATCCACTGGGTAGTTCGTACGAGTACGAGGTAATAAAATACAATTCCGCAATTGAATTGTTATTACAGCTTTTTAATAGCACTTGACGAGCTTATTTTGATCGTATCATTAGAGACACATTGTAGTTGTAGTACTTGTAGGTATTTTTAATTACTTTGCTGATGGGCTTGATTTTTCTGGGACTGAAATGACGTCAATGTTCTTAGTAGATGGAATTCCTTGAACTGCTAGGTAAATGTTTGTTTATACTACATGGTGTATGAACTTTTAATAATTTTCCAATATTTTACGCCACTGCAAAACAAGTTTTCAGGAAAACTTTCGCAAAGTTTTTTTGAGTGAAACCGAAATAAACTAAAACATTTTACTTGCTGTTGTTAAACTGGGAGTACATTTATGTTTGAAAACATTTTTAATGAAATTCTTAATTTTAATTTTATTTAATATTTAGCCAATAAATTAATACAAGGTGACACCAGGACGAGCAAGCCGATAGCTGATTCGATTACACCTTGAAAATATCTTCAAAGCCTTTTCTCCCGGGATTGGGCCTGGAGTACTCACTGCTGAGATGATCGACCTGTTTAAAAACAGACTCAACAAAGCCACGTATTTTTGACTTATTTTGTTTTATTGATTTTCCGACAGGGTGGATATTGTCAAATTTGGCAGGGGATGACAGAAAATCGTTCCAATATACACCACGTATTTTTGTTGTACAACTTTTTCCCAATTGCCATCTGTTACATATGTATATTAGACTGGGTTGGTCCCCATACAAAAAAAAAAGTTGCTAATGTCCGCCCTAAATTTAAAGATTATGTTGAGAGGGTTTCGGAAAAAAAAATTTTTTTTTTCATCCTTCGAAATACAGTCGAAATGTTTTTTTCGTTGTATCTTGGTTATTTGACGTCCAATTTTTAAAATTGATATGTCATTATATTAACCTTTGTTTATTATTTTAGTAATATGGTTTAAAAGCAACATTTTCTTGAATTTTTAAGTACTTTCGTCTGGTAAGGGAAAAAGGATACGTTAGGGGGGTACAACTTTGTTAGCTTACCTAATCATGTGAAAACGACTTCATAGCTTAAAAGGACATTGAACGGAAATGTGAAGCTTCTCAAGGCCAAAATAATGACATATCAATTTTAAAAATCGGACATCAAATAACCAAGTTACAACGAAAAAACCTTTTCGGCTGCATTTCGAAGGATCAAAAAAATTTTTTTTCCGAAACCCTCTCAATATAATCTTTAAATTTAGGGGCGGACATTAGCAACTTTTTTTTCGACCCAGTCTAATGTATATTCATGTTCACGATGTTAACAAAAAAGTTCTGTTGAGCGCGCCTGAAAATATTCCACCCTTTTTCTGTTCCATATATAAAAGATGGATACAAGAAGTGGCATTTAAAAGGAAAATCAACAAAATTGGAGCAGAATCACATAACGTTAAGCTGGACGGTAATATTGCAGAGTGGATAGGAGCTCCTGGTTTCTACAGCAGCATACAGGTCATGTTCCCGCCAACCGAAAAGCTAGCTAATGAAGAATTGCTAATTCAAAAACATAAGAAAAACTCTTTCAAACCGCTCTCAAAGCTCTATACAATACTTATATTATTTGTTTCACTTTTTGTTCCCGTAAAATGACAAATTTAGCGTCAACTCAATTTGTCAAGCACTTAGCTCCTTCTTCACTTAATTATTGCAAATTTGTGGTTAAATACATTTTACAGCTCTTTGTGTATACTCAGTAAATTTACTTATGTGTGTATTAATCAAGTATATCATTAATAACACTTTCATTAAAAAAAAAATTATCCTTCGCTGTTTGCAACCATTTTACTTTGATATGATGTCGCCACATTAAAGATAAATGAGCGCTGTCACTTAAAAGTGACTTTCATAGCACTTAATTATACTTATTTAGGTAGATCAGGTAGGTCGCCGTTTTTCACCCCATGCTAACCTCAATGTATTAGAGATTTTGAAGTAAGCGTCACAATTTCTTGTGAGATTTGAGTTGTGAAGAGGTCTAACGCGCTGATAATATCGAGTGTTAAGAGGAATATCACACAACCTCGGCTGCGCAATCGAAAAGTGCTATATCCGGATTAAATTCAAAGTTACTCTGATTAAAGATATCCCTATTTCCGAATATTTTCCCTAAAGTCCCATCTCACGTAAAAATTTATTTTTGCATTTTGAATAAGAACTTTTTAAAAATGGTGTTTCCCTTCAGCAGTCGTTGTTGATTTAAAATTGGACGAGAAATTCGGCCCCGCTGAAGACTAGTAATAGATAACATTTAAGTAAGTTACGCTATGCGAATGTTTCTTGCGTTTCATTCCTCTTATTTTTCCTTCTCCTAACCTACTGGGGTGGACATGCGTTTCATTCGCATGCTTTTACCAAGCGTGTAGTTCGCAATCGGCTTACAAAATATTCTAAGTTTATTCTCGCTAGTCGGAGATTGGCAGATACCGTGATTGTTTAGAAACAACGTGATATTTGATTGTGTCTTCTCAATCTCAGCTGTTCTTATCCGTGACCGTGACTGAACATAGACGGAGCGGCAATCTGGTCCAAATTCCGCTTCATACCAATTATTAGTAGATGCATTAACTTTTTAATAATTACTTTTCTGCGGCATTTATGTAGCCACAAACCATAACAGTCAAAGTAACTGTTCATAGTTTTTAAGAAGAGCTTTTTTTTTCAATGTTCCAAAGTGTTACTTGAAATCGAGGAATTCATATGAAATTTGTATGCTTAATGTAAGTACAAAGTTGAATTTTAGTTAAATACTTGATATTCAAAGTAATATTAAATTATTACAACTTTTTGTTTGAGATTTCCAATTATTAATAATTATTAATATCATATTATTAATATTATTAATATCATAAACTATGACTTTGGCTATTATGGATTGTAAGCATAGATTTCACAGTTGATGCGGTCTATGGGACGTTTGTCTAGCCGCCTCTGTGCATCTAGTGTTATTCAGTCGCAGTTTGAGTCACATACTTATTGGTTGATAGCATTGCAGCGAATTGTACCGTGACGAGAGCTGTGCTTAAGTCTGTTGCTGTTATTGGTAATCGTGGAAGGAAAGAGATGTCATCACAGTCAGTCAGGCACTGTCACTGAAATTTACTGTGATCTTTCAGTCACTGTGACAAAATCACAGGTACAAAAATATTTTCCAAATCTGGTTTTCGCAACGACGTTTGGTGAGTAAACCCTTAGTCAATACCTCAAAGCTTTAAGTTAACGAACCTAACTGAGTACATTTCCAGGTGTAATAACATTTGAAGTCTGTAATCTGTAACGTGTATCCTGAAATTCTGAGCTTGTCTTTTGTAACTCGTAACTTGTAATTTAAAATGTTATTTGTAACTTGTAAATTGTCGTACGTAACTTGTAGTTTGTTTTCCTTTTCGATTTCTCTATTCTTTACTTTGTGCTCTTTGGAAATTTTGGTTATATTAATACAAAAAGTGATTAAAATATTTAATTTAAATAAAAATTCCCAGTTCATGTACGTTCATTGATTCCACGCTGACATTTACGATGCGCTTATCACTCAACGCTCGTCATCAGCAAATGCCGACTTGGCTCATTCATATTTTCTTTTACATTTTACCCTCATAAGTTTGCAAATACATATAAAATATTCCTCGGATCTGTTTCTAGACTGCAGCATAAGCTAGCCAGCTTGCATTAATAATTCATTATTTCTGACAATTAACACCTGCTGCGTAGATATGCGCAGTTGCAGATACGACGACGTAGACCGACGTGATGGCACGTATTCCATAATGCAATGAAATAGCGAAGCAAGCACAGTTATACAAAACCACATTTTAGGACAAATGGGTCATTTCATGTCGATGTCAATGAACTTATTTTTTGCAAATCGAGGCGGTTATGAACCGTTGTAGGTTATTTTCTATGTCTCGATTTCCGGACAACCACGACCTGTCGGGCAATTGAAAAATAAAATGGTTTGAGAATCGATGTCAGCCCGGCCTTTGCTTAGATGGATATCTGGCTAAGGTGGATATCTGGCTAAGGTGGATATCTGGCATAGCAGTAGCTGTTCTGGGTATATCCTCCACCGCTTATCCGCACTAATTTTGCTCATTCATTTATTTGCTTCGGATTTTTGAAGTGGTGCATAGTCCCAAGTCGTACGATTTCTCATAAAAAAATAAAACAAAGTTTCGAAAAAAATTAAATCCAGGAGCCCATGAAAAAGTTGCAAAACAAAACATAGAAAGATTCTTCGAAGCCTAAATCAGTGACGCAAAATCCATCGGCAGAAAGAGTTTTAATGGAATGTCCCCATGCACAAACTCATATCTTTGGCAAACAACTTCGCTGTGACAAAAGTATGCAGCTTAAAAATCGTAGCATCGCAGCAAAAATAAAATTACAGTTATTATACACACAACAAGAGCAACTTTTCGCCAAAGAACGCACGCCGCATTTATTTTATAACCGAATAAAAAAATAATAAGAAATATATTAAAATAAAAACTTTCTGTCTCCTGCTTGGCATCACTAGCGAGCTGTCAGACAGCGCTTTTCTCATTAGTCATTCCTTTGGTCTCATCCCACTTTTTTGCTCGAAATTCAATGCTAAGCACCTGACTTGACTTTCAAAACACATAAAATGACAGATGCATTACACATTTTTAGTGGTTTCTACTAAGCAGATTTGGATACATCATGGATACACCCTTTTAGCCAACAGCAGCGTTGAAGAAGCACTTTTCATTTCGCCGTCGCACTTAAACGGATCCATAAGCTTTATGTGAAGGGCGTTGTTATGCAATTAAAAGTATAAAAATAAATAAAAATGTTATGTAGGCACTTTTTCTAACAACAGCAACGCACCACGTCACCAGCAGTTAAGGGGCAGTGATCTTTTCAGCTGTTATTCTTATTTTATTCGTGGTTAGGGGCATCAGCGAAAACTGAGTTCTAAAATTACGGTTGAAATGGAGGCGTCTGGTTTCTAGTGAGAAGCTTTTTGTAATATTCATTTTGAAATTTATAATTGGCTTTCTGAAATTTGTGACTTGTAATTTGTTTTCTGTAATATTTTACTTGTAATCGGAAATTCGTAATTTGTAACTTTGTAACTTGTAATTTTAAATTTGTAACTTGTTATGTAAAACTTATAATTTGTTATTGTGAAATTTTTCATTTGTTATTTTGACTTTTAATTAAAATTTCAAATTTTACATTTGTATTTTTTATTTACAGTTTATAAATTTAAAATTTTTATTTTATAATTTTAAACTATTAATTTGAAATTCTCTTTTTTGTAGTTTCTAATTTGTTGTTATTTGTATCTTGTAATAGGTCGTTGGTCAGGCTTCGTGATATGAGCTATGGGCTTTCTGACTTCGGATACTCTAGCCTTCTTACCAGTTTCGACTTTATCCCGGACAGAACGGACTATTCTATGCCGATAACTGCTCCCTATACAACCTTCACCACAGTCATTCCACCGAGAGAGGAGTGGGGAAGAGGAATTATCTTGGACATGGAACCGGTTAACTTGTTCACGGATGGGTCGAAGCTGGACGGAAAGGTTGATGGCGGGGTATTTTGTCAAGAGCTAAATATAAGTCGCAAGTTTAAGTTGGCTGATCAGTGCAGTGTATTCCAAGCGGAAGTTGCTGCGATTAAGGATGCGGTCGACGAAATACTATCCAGTGCTACTACGGTTAGGGAATTTAACATCTACTCCGATAGCCAAGCGGCTATCAAGGCCTTGAGCTCAACTACAGTGCGATCGAGGGTAGTCTGGGCGTGCCTGACCTCGCTTGCGATTGCATCGAATTATTTTACAATTAAGATTATCTGGGTCCCGGGCCATAGTGATATCCCGGGTAACTGTCAAGCGGATCTCTTAGCCCGCATTGGTACAACTGAACCGGATGAGATGGCTGTAGGGATTTCGGGACTCCGCTGGCCACCTGTGGATTGCTCCTCCATAGCTGGGCCTCGAGTCAGCTCAGAAAACGTTGGGCGGACACCACATCTAGCAGGGTAGTAAGATCTGTCTGGGCGAAAGTGGATGGCAGGTCTGCTGAAATAATTGGGTGCACTAAGGCTCACCTGTCAATGGTCATTGGGGTTTTGACAGGGCACTTTCCCATGGGTATCCATGCGGTACGTCTCAATATACTGGAAACTCCATCCTGCTGCAGCTGTATGGAGGATGATGAGGTGGAATCACCAAATCACTTTATGCTTGATTGCCCAGCTTTTGCCAGAACTAGGCGAAAGTACTTCGGTCGCAACTCACTTGGATCTCCCGAGGATTTATCCAAAGTTGAGATCGGTATCATTCGGAGCTTTATCTTTGCTACCCAACGATTCTCTAAGTAGCTAGATCTAAGTCACCGTTATTTTTGGTGTATGTGGTATCACAACGGACCTTCGTGTTGTCCAAGTGAGCTATCCTTATCAGGGCAGCTACCACCTAACCTAACCTAGTTTGTAATTTGTACTTTGTAATTTGTGATTTGTCAGTTGACGTTTTTAATATGTAATTTGCGATATAAAATGTATGCTTTATAAATAATGATTTGTATGCATTGTTGTTTGTAATCTATAATTTGTTACTTCTAGTTCGTGATTTGTAGCTTGTAATTTATAATTTGTTATTTGTAGTTTATAATTTATAAATTGATTTTCGTTAAGTTTGTAATTTGTACTTTGTAATTTTGTTAACTTGTAGTTTGTAATATATATTTTTTATTTGCAATTTGTGATTTGTAACATTTAATTTATAGTTTGTCACTTGTATTTTTTTAATTTGTAATTCATAATTCGCAATGTGTGATCTGTGTTTTTTTTTCACTTGTAATTTGATAACTCTCAGCTATAATTTTTAGTTTTTTATTTGCAATTTGTTTTTTTTTTTAATTTTGTAGTAATTTATATCTTTAAATAGCGTTATTTGAATTGGTAAGTTTTTTTTTTTTGTTGGAATCCAAGATGAATCCCAAGGCGATTGCTCTCATTCCACTGAGGGATCTTATTTTGGTGAAGAAAATTACGGGTATCTTGTTAGTATTAATGTCCCTGGCGCACCATTATTTGTTGTTTTTGTTATTGTAGTAGTAACAATAAGGTAAAGCCCCGAAGAAATTAAGTCTTCTCAGTTTGTCAGATATTTAAGCTCAACGGAGTGGAAATATATAGTGGAAGGGAGGCTTTTCCGAGCCTTTTTCAATGCTTAATTCCTGTATTAGATCTCCCCTAATACGAATACATATTTACCCTGAAATCAATCTGTCACTTATAATAACACATCACTCGCTTCTTACCATTCTTTTGCATATCCTATATATAATTCAAATACCTACATGAAACTAGACCTACATAGAAGCATTTAGTGGCCAATTTCAACATTTAATTTCCCACAAATGCGCGCGAAACCAATTAAAGCGAAGGCATACCATAAATAATATATGGCAGCACTAAAAGTTTATTGTGTTAATGGTAGGAAAATTGAATGGTTCGTTTGACCGTTGAGCTGATTGCGCTTTTAACTTAAAATCTAACTCAAATGAAACCACTAATAGCCATGCTAAAAGTTATTGAGCTAATTGTACTCGTATGTGGAAACGGGTTTACGAGCTGCAAGCAGATTCAGTCGGTTACAAGGTTACAGTAAAAATAGTTGAATGAACAAATATTAAAAATTTATTGCCTGGGAAATGGAAAGGCCATAATAACTTTTTTAAATAAGGAATATATAAACAAATTTTTGTATAACAATGATAGTAGCATTTTAATTAAAAGCATAAATAAATGACGCATGCCAGCTTATTTTGCAGACTACATGCAGATATTGCTAGTGGTTATTTATGAGTTCACGAATTGCAGCTGAAATTCGAAAGTGTGACAAAGTGAAAAATGTTGCCGTATTTCTTATCTTTTTTATGGATATGATTTTTTGTAGTTGTAATTCGAAAATGTTTCCTGGCACTCATTATGACTTAACGTAATAAAATTTCATATTTTTTTATTAAAGAAACTATGGAGTCGAAGCGAGTCTTAGCTTCTTTTAAGCTCGATTTCAGGATTATGTTCAGTGGACTCCGTAATTAAAAGTTTACTAAAAAGGTATAGAAATTGTGGCGAATTTCGACAATTACGACTATTATTATTATTATGATAAATTTCTACGGACTATAGAACAAATTGTATAAAATGAAAATATATAAGAAAGTAACAGACAATTAGCTGAGTGTCTGAGCTGAAAAATCAGTTTCAAAGGTCGCTATCACCAAACCGTACTCTTTTAAGCGTCAGGATCGCCTGCAAAATTAATATTTATATATACCAACTATCACTTTCATACAATGGGCTTTTTGTTTGTCACATATGACATTTGTATACTTCGACATTTGTCACTATTGACATTTATGAATTTTGATATTTCCAGCATTTAAATCACGGTAAGTCTACCCGCAAACTATAAAATTTTCTATTTCAGCAATAATAATTATTTTTAAATAATTAAGCAGGGATCTTCCAAGGCTCCAGTTCTTTGTATCCACCTTTTGCTCCACAATAATGAATCAGAAACTATTCAACACTACGTTCCTATCCCAAAGCAGCACACAATGCCTGTGCGTTCTGCTGCAATTTTTAATGCAATTACGTAAATATGTGCATACATATGTGGCAACTTAAAGCTACTGTAAATTTTTGCAAAATTTAATAACTAAAGCCATGACGATTGTCGAGATTTGGCTGCGGACTCATTTTGCCGCAAGCACAATTTAACGCCTGACAGCATGACTTCTAAATTCTATGACTGGAG
Organism: Eurosta solidaginis; assembly: GCF_040869045.1. NCBI lineage: Eukaryota > Metazoa > Arthropoda > Insecta > Diptera > Tephritidae > Eurosta > Eurosta solidaginis. Next base: position 255,073,143 of record NC_090322.1, read on the forward strand.
CGAAAAACGAATACTAGTTCTACTCACGACTCCATGTGCTTGTTGGTATTCAGCACAGCACAAAAACAAAATTAATGTTCAGCACATGCATAGATAATGATTTCACAAATTAAATTTGGCGAAAAGATTAAAGCTAGCACTTTGGTTAATCTCTTCATTTATCATATGTATTGCAGGCAAACAAAAAATTACGCGCCAAGACTGCGAGGGAATAAAAATTGTTTTTAAAGCTTTATTCATATAATTTTGCATATCTTTATGAAGTTACATACACGTGTGACTCAAGTGAAATTACCAGAAAATTAATAGCTCACTGTGCTTATTCGAGTGCGCGCTTATGTTTGCACTTACATAGAAAGAACCCATACAGAGAAATGTTCCTTCTAAAAAGCATATTGCACACAAATTTTATATTTTTTTACATATTCAAGTTCACAATTGCTAAAGATATTTTTACATAAAATAAAAGAAAAAATTAAATGCATTTTCAACGACCGCGCTTAAGTTGGTGTGAGTGTAGCCGTGTGGTCGTGGTTTTTCAGGATGAATCATACACTCACGCGTTGCATTCAAATAAATATTCGAAATGTGCGGTATTGTGCTTTGTAATTATCGCAGACGTAGTCATCGACATGTTAGCATCAGTGGAAGTCGCACAGTCATTGCACACAATCATTGCCACCATCAGCACCAGCAGCAGCAGCAGCATCATGACCAGAGTTGCCAAATACAATTACAAATTCCTTGGAAATAGCAACATACCGGTTCCACATTGTGTTGAACAAATATATAAGCAATTGTTTGTTGTTAAAATTATTGATGCAAAAATATGCAGCAAATCACGATTTTTTAAAAAGTAAGGAGTTTTTTTTTTCTAAATGTAGATGATACATGTGTTGCACAAATAGGCAATGTAAGTATTTTTTTTTTCTCAGTGAAGAATGTATAATTATGTTGGTAGCGACAAGCTAACATACTAATTGGCAACGCGGGCCACTCAGAAGTGCGATCGTGAACGCAAAGTACAGTGTGCTGTCTTTATGATTATATACCTAACAAATTGATCAAGTAATCACTAATTTTAAGAATTAATCAGTTAACTAAATATTCTATAGATTACATTAAGTAGTTTTACAAATTTAAAAAAAAAATTTAGTTTTATTCCTTGATAACTGAATTATCGAATCAAGTCATCAATTAACCGATAGTTAAACTGAAGAATAAATAACTAGCCAATTAATCAAGCATTAATTTATAACCAAATTTTTTTTGACGGTCGAACATTTAGTCTTTTGTCAATTATTAAAGTGTATTGTTTTGATTATTAATAATAGTTAAATAAATAGTAAATTTTTCAACTTATTACTTATTTAATCAATTAGCTTATTCATTCGATTATCTAATCGTTTTATCGCTTAATAATCTAATACACTCATCAGTTAATCCCTTAATAAATTTGTTAGGTGGTCAAGTCATCAGTGAACTAAAAAGTAAGCTGAGCCATCAATAAACAGTAAATTAATCAAGAAATGATTTACAAGCAATACATTTAGAATATTTCATTGAATAATTATGAAATTCTTAATTAAATAATTTATAAGTTAATTTCTTAACTATAAAAATGTCTGCCTTATCTAGCACTTAATTAATCACGTAATAAATTTTCATGTTATTCAACAACTTACTAATCACGTTAGTTAGCCATTGATTTTAATAGCTAATCTCTCAATTTCATAACTTAATCAGTGAACATATAAATCAGTTATAAAATCGTTTGACCATTAACTAATAAATTAAAAAAATAAAGCAACCAATTACTTACAGTATCAAATCAAATCAATCAAATCCAAAAATCAATTAATCAGTAAGTGAATAAGTAAACTGGTCAATCAATAACTAACCAATTATTCAAAATGCCAGCTTATAACTAATCGTGTTTAATAAAATAAAAGAACTCACTATAAAAGTTGTATAGTGAGTAATTATTTACACAGTCGATCTTTATATTTGTTAATAAAAAAAAATTCCATAATATTTCCGCAATAATCCAGTGCTTAATTCCAAATTATTAATAACTTAGTGTAACTAAATAATCAACCTTGTAAAGCACTTAATTATCACAGCGCTTAGCAATAAAATCAGTCAGCTCGTGTTTCTAGATTTTATTTCGACAAACGTTAAGTTTTCTCAAAAGCCCCACAAAATCTCTAAACCTACATCATGTAAATCATTTTTCGAAAATTACTTTATCAGGATGCAGGAATATTCAGACTATGTGATGTATTTGCTCCATACAGGAGTTCCCTCTATCTGCTAATCAAACGGACATCCACAACCAAAATGTGTATTATGAAAGTGGATGTTTATATGTTGGGTTGTCCAGACGTTTGGATTTGGATGAAATTTGACAGAAAAAAAGAGTTTTTGTGATCTATCACGCCGATAACATCAATTAAGGTATAAACAGAGCAGAGTGAGCAGAGCCACCGGCATTTAAATTTGGGGATTTTTCAAAGCAGAACATCACTTCGATATCAACTTGGGAACATTTTGAAATTGTTTTAAGGATCATATCGGAAATAGCATGATTTCGGGTAGTTTGCTTTAGAATGATTTCGGGAGCTTTTAAGGGCGACTATTTCCGGATCATATCGGGGCTGGTTTTGCGATAATTTTGGAACTATACTACGGATTATATCGACATAATTTCCATGAATATTTTAGGAAGATATCAGAAGTGATTTCAGGAGCATAAATGGACTACAGATTCCAATTCTGCATGTCAGAATACCTGTTGGTAGGAGAAACTGATGAATTATAAAAACGAAATTTTGTTAATGTGTCGGCAAACCGCCTTATTTTTATAAAAAAAAAGTACTTTCAATATCTGACCAGACCTACATATCGATATGTACGTACTTAATACGAATCTGAAGTCAAATTTATCAAGAGATTTGGATTATTAGAAATGTGTAAGGGTCTTTGAGACGCTTATACTAGCCACACTTTTATGTTTGAGTATATGCAACTCTTTTATACCAACAAAAGAATGTTACGTATACGCATCGGTACCCGTCTTGTTTTACGTGTAATTGGTTGGTTTTTACTACAGCAACGTTATTCTTAATTTACTTGATGGTTACTCTTTTTAAAGCGTATGTAGTATGCGTTATTTTTGCAGAGAATATTCTCAGCATTACAAAAAATAACACTAAATTTTATTCTGACAAATGAATAAATTTTTCCTCACATGTGCTAGCATATGTATGCCTTCCTCTTCGTTATCTTCATGTCACTTGCACTTCACCTCCGAGGCAAACGGCCGGTATAGTAGATAAAAGTTGAGTATATTCTTGTGCTACTAAGATACTATATAAAGTTGCAGATACAACAGATATATATGTATATGTAGGTTTACTAACCAACTACATATATCTGGTCAGTATTATGAGTAAGCATACAAAAAGATTTATGTATGCACATCACTTGCTGCATGCAAAGAGATATATCACCCAAAGAGTTACCACAAATACAAAATATACATATGGATATGTAAACTTAACTGTATGCACTGTGTGTGTGATTCTAATGTGAAGGTTTAAAAAAATGTTTGTAAAAGCGAAAAATGTAATAATCGTTCAAATTATTATGCCGATGATGGGCCAAAGATATTAAATACGAGAAATGGCCATCAATGTTTCGAAGATTATTTGCAGAACGTAGATGGATACATGTGGGAACGTGGCTATAGCAAACTCTTTAATCATAAAAACTTAAATATTTGCTTAAATAGAAAGTATGCATTTTAATTCGAAATATATACATAAATATATGCTGCTGCTGCTGCTGCTGCTGCTGCTGCTGCTGCTGTAATGAGACGATAAGGGGTAAGCAAAAAATGTGATTTAAAGCATATCAATTCAAATTTAACAAAACACAAAAGTACTTTCTCATAGTCGCTCGTTCCATTTCGAATGCCTAACTGTTGGACTTACTTAAAATCGAATTAAAGCGAAACCAAAAGGCTTAAATACAGAACACATACGGATTTATGATTATACCAATATTGGCACGTTGTGTAGCGCGCAATTCGTCGTCGCCTTGGCTCCTTTGCATGGGGCAATGGTATTAACTTACCTGAAAAGAGAGAAAGGAAAGAAAAAATGTGGAAATTGATTAATGGAAGGTTCTTTCGTATGCTTGGGGCACGTTGCAATTTAAGCAAAATATATCATGATATAGATAAAGATGTGTATGTACATCCATATTTAAATATATAAGGTTGTAAAGTAAAAGGATATCACATTTTCAACCGTAATCAAATTTTAAAACAGACAGCTTAACAGATTGCAATTTCCATGAAATATGATATTTTTGCAAACCGAGTAGGTGAGCTAGCAAGATTTCAAAGCGAAATTCTTCAAAAAAAATTTTAAATAATGGAAACATTGTAAATTAAGCGCATTCAGATGTTTTTGTCAAGTAGTTATGATTTATTGTAATGTCGATGAAACAATTTGGAAGCGAATAAATTGAGAAACAAAAAAAAAACAAATTAAGAAAATAAGTTTGCAAAAATTAATAAAATAAAATAAAACAAAATAAAATATAATAAAATAAAATTTAAAACTGTAAATAAAAAAACAAAAAAATAAAATGAAATGAATACAAAAATAATAATGAAGTAAGGTAAAATTAAATTAAAAAAATTATATACAATAACCTTAAAAAAAATAAAAAAAAGTGTATTAAATTAAATAAAAAAAATATGATAAAATATACTAATTAGATAAAATAAAATAAAGTAAAATAAAATGAAATAAATTTAAATTAAATAATTGATAAAATAAAACAAAATTAAGTAAAACTAACTAAAATAAAATAATAAAATAAAATTAGTGTCAAGAAGTGATGATTTATTGTTATGACGATGCAACAAATTTGTAAATCGAATAAAGTGAAATACACAAAAAAATTAGGAAATAAGTTTGCAAACTTAATGAAAGAAAATAAAATAAAAATTAACTTAGAAGACAACAATACATAAACGAATGAGATAACCAGCTTAAAATAAAATAAAACATCATCAAATAAAACAAAATATAATATAATAAAATAAAATTTTAAAAAGTAAATAAAAGTAAAATAAAAAAAATTTGTAAAATAAAATAAAAATATAATAAAAATAAATAAATAAATAAAAATAAAATAAAGTATTTTTAAATGATATAAAAGAAAATTAAAAAAAAGAACAAAATAAAGTAAAATAGATAAAAATAAATATAAAGAAAAAAATTAAGTAAAATAGATAAAAATAAAAAAATTAATAAAGTAAGATAAATTAATATTAAACAAAAAAATTAAATAACACAAAAAATAGTTAAAAAAGAAAAAAATTATAAAATGAAACAAAATGAAATATATTTAATCAAAAAATATGTAATAAAATACAATAACACATTAAAATAAAATAAAACAAAATAAAAAAAGAATAAAATAAAATAAAGTAAAGTAAAATAAAATATAATAAAACATAATATAATAAAGTCAAACGAAATTAAATGAAATCCCACTCCCGGGAGAAAAGGCGCTGAAGGATTTACAAGGTATAATCGAAACAGCTGTCGTCTTTCCGTCCTGATGTCACGTTGTTAAATGTTTCCCAAATGTTTAAAGAAATTAAATAAATTAAAATAAAATAATAAAATATATAAAATAAAATAATTAAAAAAAGATAAAATAAAACATAAATAAATTACCATACAATGAAATGAAATAAAATTAAATTAAATTAAAAAATAAAACAAATACAAAAAAATAAAAACCAGCTGATATAAATATTTTTTTAAGCGTGCAACCGAGTTTCTGGAAAAATTTTAAATAATTTCGGATAATGAATAGTCTAGTTGACTGCTGTAATGTAAACGCCATGTCACTAAACCTACCTAAATGTAAGTTCATTTATTTTACAAGGACGTCCTTCAAATCCCATGATTATGTTATTGGCGACTATGTAATCGAGCAAGTCACTAATTTTATTGATTTAGGCGTTACAATGGACCCAAAACTGGATTTTAAACTTTATATTGAATCTTGCGTGAATAGCGCTAAAGGTAGCTTTCGTTAAACGTTGGTCTAAAGAATTCAATGACCCATACGTTACAAAAACTCTTTTTATATCATTAGTCAAGCCTACTTTTTAATACACTTCAATAATTTGGAATCCGCGTTATCAGGTTCATTCTGACAAGCTGGAATCGGTCCAGTAACAATTTTTGCTTTTCGCTTTAAAACACTTTCCTTTAAAACTCTTCCCCCCTATTGCAGCCGGTTAAAACTATTACAGTTGCCCACGTTGCAGAGCCGAAGGGGGATGCTTGGTGTCTTATATATTGTTAAATTAATAAAAGGGTCGATAAATAGTATATTTTGCTTGGTGAAATTAAGTTTAACGTCCCTATTAGGCCATCTAGACATTTTCAATACATTTTTGTAGTTACATGCAGATCGAATTATGAAATGCACGAACCACTTCGCTGTTTATATCATGAATTTAATAAACACTGTAAAAATTTAGACGTCTGCGACTCGTTACTTGGTATTAAAAAATACCTTTTAACTACATTAAATTTGTAATTTGAAATGAAGCAAAGAACGCTAAACCGTGATAATACTGTTCAACCCTCTGTTTCAAATATGAAGTACCAGTTACTTGAAACTTGTTTGCAAAATTGCGTTGTGATCATTTTTTTTTATGTATGTACTCAAATTTATTCTGTATAAATTCTATTCTGTATAAATTGTATCTACTATTAATTTGCTCTATTGTCAATTTCATAAATTATTATTCAATAGCTCCTTCATGAGTACGTTGTGTGAGGTCTTTTTGATATTCTTATTATAATTCATTTACATTTTAACTTCTGCTTACTTCTAAGTTTTGAACTAAAATTGTCAAGCGTTTAATTAAATACTGTTTAAATATTAGTTTAAAGTTGATGACTGCATATGTTGTTTATATCGTGCTTTATATCTTTGAATTATGTGTCGGTATATTTGGTCTGTATAATTCTTTAACTTGTAGATTGATAAATAAATAAATAAATCATCGGCGGCCGCCGTAGTGTGGTAATAGCGTGCTCCGCTCACCACACCTAGGGTCCTAGGTGCAACTCCCGGGCAAAGTAACATTAAAAATTTAGAAACAAGTTTTTTCCGCCATGAAAAGCTTCCCAGTGAAACTTCATTTGCCTTGCATATGCTGGTCGGAGTCGAAATGAAAGGGAGCGCGACACAAATTGAAAAAGAAGTTCGGCATAAATCTCTTGGGAGTTGAATCGCGCCAAGTATTTTATTTTGATTTTGTTTAATCATCATCTTGAGAATATTTCGCGATTAGTTTCAGTATCATTTAAGGACTATTTCGGTATAGGTTTTGGGAGCGCTTAGAGATAATTTCGGTATTTTTTTAAGCACCATTCATTTCTGGACAAATTCGAAAACATGTTGGGATGGTTTTCAGGATTATATTTAGACATCATTTCAAAGACAATTTTGCGATAAACAATAAATTACAAATATAACATTTACTTTTTTATTATTTTGCAAATTTGTAAGGATAAATTCAAACCTATTGCAGATTGTTTATCCCCATTGGAACTATATTTTTTAAATTATTATACCTCGATTCGTATTTGGCTCAGGTACTTATTTCAAGGATGAGGCAATCTGCATATTTAGTTCAAGTACAGCGGCACATGGAGCCGTGGAGACACTAAGTCTATAACAATACCTCAAGTATCAAGTATAGTGTCAACAAAAAATCAGCACGTAATGTAAACTTTTAAAGAAGAAGAAAATTAAGCAGTATAAAACAATGTAAAAGATAATAACAATAATGTAAAGAATTATATAAAGCAAAAATGCTGATGCACTTGTGACTGAACTTTGCAGAACCTGTTCTAGATATAATAGAACCAACTCAACACTAGCAAGTACATATATATTTCCTACATAGTATTAAAGCATTGTCTACGTTGTCAATAACTCATAATAAAATGGATATATTGATAGGCACAAACGAGCAATTAGTAACCCATCAACAATTACAAATGTCAAACAAAATCGTTACAAAAATGCAACAAATACAAAAACATTTGTACTTTAAAAACAAAACTAGTTAGTCGGTAGATAAGAAAACTTAGCAAAGTTTAAGAAAATATAACAAATAAATATTAACAAAGCTAATTAAGTACGTAGGTATGCAAGTTTGTTTGTTTGAAAAAGCATTGACCCGAATTTGTGTGAAGTCGTTAATTTTTTGTTTTCTTGTTGTAATTATTTAAATGTGCACACAGTAACTGGCAGTAATTTTACCTACCGACCTGGTGTATAAATTACAGTGCTTGGCAAAAATTTAAATGGTACCTACTACTTGTATGCATCAAAAGGGCTCGAATGGTAACGAAGAGCAAAGAAAATATAAATGCACCTGAAAATAACAAATAAAAAAATAAATAAAACAAACCACTAATTGAAAAGAAGCAAGGTAACAACTATTGTTGAAAGGAAATAAAAATGGTTTTGTTGTTTCGTTTTAGAAGTTGGAAAAATAGTTCATTACTAATTGAAAATAATACGTCAACAACGAGCTGGTGGAGCATGTGAGCGACCTTCAAAGTTGTAACAAACCAAGCGCACATCTACTTGTATAGAGAACTAGCAAATAGTTGGTAATAATGATCCTGATAATGACAATTTTGGCTTATTAAGATACAAATGTTGGTGAGGAGACCAGAGTAGAAATTTCAGTAAATGATGATAGTTTTTAAGTTTCAATCGGAAAGTAAGATAAATTGGTTACGCTAACTCAGACTAACCAAGATGTATGTAGATAGAGAAAAGAAAAGAAAGACTCACCTTGCATGGAGTCTTTGAGGAGGAACCTACCACGAGAAATTTAGTTTCACATATGTGCATCAGGAAAGAGTGCTGGACTGCAGTGAGCAAAATGGCATTTATAGTAATGACACGCCTGATGGATGCTGAGAGGGAGCGCAGAGAAATGCGCATGCGAAGCAGTGGCGATTAAATGGACACTCAGAGCAAATAGCGGGAACCTGGACGCAGGGACAACAGTAGGCTCTTAAAAATGAGAAATATGGAACGCCACCCTGAAGTAATTCCAAAGTGGTACCGGGGTGGGCGACGGTTCCAGAACGGGGCTGTTTTTTAGTCTACGGACACACGGTTCCTGCGACGGCAGCAATTATGGTGCATTAGGCATTTAGCCTCCCCGCAAAAAAAAAAAAAAAAAAAAAAAAAAAAAAAAAAAAAAAAAAAAAAAAAAAAAAAAACAAAGATGTATGTAGATAAACTAGGCAAACTTTACCACAATACATATTATAGAAGGGAAAAGGAAGCGATGACTTCTTCAAGGGTTCTCGTATATTTGACAAACAATAAGAGCTAAAAATCGACGTCGATAAGCAACAATCAAATGTTCGTGAAGATGACTTCAAACTGAGGTTGATTATCGACAAGAATAAAATCAAATATTGTATACTTAAAATAGAAATCATTTTTTGACTTTTTGAGAAATATATTTGTGTGGCTCGAATAAAAGTTTTTGATAAGCAGCAACCATGGTTCCATTATATGGTTAGCTCATCTCATCAGCTGATTTTATTTATGTCAGATAGCAATCTCAAAATGAAACCAACATATTGGCAACATTTTCTTACACATAAAAAAACTGCTAAGTTTTATGTTTCCATTCCATACCATTCGCACCAACACCAATACACAGATTTTTACAATTTGAAGAGACATATTTTGTTATTGTAGAGATGAGCCAACCATATAGTTGAACCATGGCAACGACATAAAGTTATGATTAAAATAAAGTTAAATAAAATAAAATAAAATAATATTTAGATATAACAAAGAAAAATACTATAAGCAAAGTAAAATAAAATAAAGTAACGTCAAATAAAATGAAACCAAATAAACTAAAATAAAATTTTAGAAAATAAAATAAGATAAACTAAAATAAAATAAAATATGATACAGCTAAATTTAATTATATAATATTAAAATAAAATAAAATTAAATAAAAATTAATAAGACTAGATTAAATAAAATAATATTAAAATAAAAAAATATTAAAAAAAAAATAAAGTAAAATAAAAAAATAAATAAAAAAAAAAAACAAAACAAAATCGAATCAAATAAACTAACATAAAAGGAATAAAATGAAATAATAATAAAATAAAATAAACTTTTTTAAGAATTAAATAAAATTAAACGGAAATCAATTAAATTAAATTAAAACAAAAGTTAATTACGTTTAACTAAATAAAAATTAATTAAGCTCAACTAAAGTTTTCAACCAAGTCCAATTGAACACATAAAAATTAATGAAATCGCAGTCAGATGGTTGAAATTATACTAAAATTTATTTTTTAAAATGAAATTTAATCAGATTTATAAAATTTAATGAAATTTTAACTAAAGATTGAATTAAATTAAAACAAACTGTGACCAATGCATTCAAATAAAAAAAAATATTTTATATGATTTATTCGATCTAGCCGAAAATGAATTGGAAAATATTCAAAGCAGGGAGGTTAAATTGAACTTCAAATACGAATTCAAAATTGAGTTTTGTATTCGTTGTAAAGTCTCAACTTTTAAGTTGTTTCCATGGCTTCCAATATAAATTTTGATTTAAACAAAGCTCTTACGAAGAATAGGAATACTTGTATATTGCGTAGGTAAAATTAAGTAAAACACTTTATTACAATAAAACCAAAAAACAGTTTGCCCATTTCTAGCGATTTGCAATTATCAATAAATAGAATTTATAATGATCTTTATTGAACCGAGAGCTTCTCAGAACAATGAAAAGGCAAGTAAAGCAATACGACTCACAATTACATGAAAATCAATCAAAAAAATAAATATTGTTGTATAAACGAATTAAGGATGAAATAACTTTGGTCATAATATATGTGCGTGTGTATATATGTATGTATGTGCCATTGTGAAGCACCTTCAAGGCATTGTATACATAAATGTCAAAAGTTGATTTAATGATGTGTATGAATGGCAGATGTTAGGAAAATGATACCACAGGGAAATAAGTTCAATATGAAAATCACATATATACTTCAGCGAACACGAAAATAGCAGTGTTATTTGTTTTTAATTTCGGCAGTTAAACTTTTATTTTTTTTATTTTTGATATTTTTAGAAAAAATTTCCATAATTTTGTAGATGAAACTATGAAAACCAATCGCGATAACGTTCACGAAAATAAATCGATAATTTAAGAAAATTGTACAAACATTTTATTTAGCGTTTTCAGAATTTTGTTGAGTATGCAGTTGCGTAGAGCAATAAATTTTAGTCTAACAAAGTACAAGTTTAAAAATTTGCATTGGCTTTAGACACTTTCTTTATTTTTTTTTGTGAGAATGTTTTAGATTTTCTTTGTTACGAAAGGCGCATGCTTTATTTTTTTATATAGAAAAAAACTGAAAAACACTCAGAAAAAAAACTGCCAAAAATCAATACAAATTCAGAGTCTTATAACTTGTACTTTATCAAAATAAGACTGTTTGGACCACGAAACTGCATAATAAAACAAGTAAGGAGGGCTATGTTCGGGTGTAGCCGAACATTACATACTCATCTGCGTCATAAAGTCAACCCACCTACGCTTTATCCGTCTTTGGTAATGAATTATCGCACTTTTTCGGTGTTTCGAAATTTTCGATATCGAAAAAGTGGGCGTGGTTATTGTCTGATTTCATTCATTTTAAATAGCGATCTGAGATGAGTGCCCCGGAACTTACATACCAAATTTCATTAAGATACCTTAAAATTTACTCAAGTTATCGTGTCCACGGACAGACGGACTGACCGACATACATGGCTAAATGAATTCCGTTTTTTGCCCAGATCATTTTATATATAGAAGTCTATATCTATCTATATCAGTTTATGCCGTTACGGGGAACCGTTATGCGAACAAAATTAATATACTCTGTGAGCTCTGCTCAGCTGAGTATAAAAAATGCTGGAAACTTGAAATAAAAAACTCGAAATTTTTTTGAATTTCCGAAATTTTTCGAAAACTTCTTCGAGATTGTTTTGCATGATTCCTGTTATAGAGCTTATGGAGGTTTTTTCTAAAATTATTGAAAAAGAAAAAGAAGAATAAAATTGACGAAATTCGGTAAAAGTTTCAACTGATATTTTTGTGTTCGCAACTGTATATATGTATATGAGAGGAAACTTATCAGATGTATGTTCATAAAGATGCCATAAAGCACATTTCATGTGTGTCTGTGATGATCTATTAAGGTTGGTATAGGTAAAGGTGAGGAGTTAAATAAGAAAAAGTTTAACTATTTTGACTGAGATCATTTTTGACGCTAGTTGTTGAACCAGCCTCATGCCGCAAAGAAACACGCTAAAAGTAAGTATGTAATCTAAATGGTACTAATGTCAATAAAGAACAAGTAAGAACGGGACTGTCTTCGGCTGTGCCGAAGACTTCATCCCTTTCATGAATGGGGCTAAACAATAATCTTTTCCCATTCGTAATATTAAAATAATCGGCTGCATAAGATAAAAAAAAAAAAATAAATGTAAGGCGCGATAACCTCCGAAGAGATCTAAGGCCGAGCTTCTCTTCCAACTTGCGTCGTGCTCCTCTTGATTTTTCCCTACAAATTGGCCGGACGGGACCTACATGTTTTATGCCGACTCCGAACGGCATCTGCAAGGCAGATGAGTTTTCACTGAGAGCTTTTCATGGCAGAGATACAATCGGAGCGCTTGCCAGACACTGCCGAGGGGCGACCCCGCTTAGAAAAATTTTCTTCTAATTGAAAAATCTTATTTCTAAAATTTTGATGTTGCTTTGCCCGGGAGTTGAACACAGGGCATACGGTGTGATAGGCGGAGCACGCTACCATCACACCACGGTGGCCGCCTGTATAAGATAGGAAATACATATATAGTGAACAGATGTACGTACCTAAGCGATTTTTAAGATAAATAAAAAATAAAAAATAGGTAGGTACTTTGTGTGAGGATGCAAAGTTTCACGTTTTTTGTAGTCTGCATGTAAAAACTATGACCACGAATCACTTATTTCAACAATATATGCGTTAGCGTAAGTATTTGAGGAAATTTTATGCTTCTAGCCGTAAAAAAGGGGGCAGAAATGACAGTTTATATGGGATATATAATATTCTAACGAATTTACTTGCAAATCCTCTTATTTGCAACCTTCTGCTAAGTTCGAATCACTAAACTGTTGAATAAATAACTCCAATATTTAATAATGCAAAATGGCCTTTATTAAAGTACTTCACAATAAATAACTCTAATATTGCCCGACAGATTGCGTGCATAATCAAAACTGATTATAGCGCCTCTACCTTTGGTGCTTTTATACTCTGTGATTTCCTCGTTGCATCTTCTAGGCGCTTCCAGAATTTACTTAGTTACTGCCACATAATTATAACTACAGATACACGTGTATAGCTTCTCATATGCGCGCGTATTTGTGAGCGACACTTCCCCAATTACAATTGCATACTTTCGGGAGCATCTCAAATAAGATATCTGCATGTGTTTGTGCATCTCTTCTCCGCTGCGTGTACGTACATATATGTAGACATAATGATTGATTCGTTTGTGTAGATACATAATGATTGATTTATGGATGTGCATACAAGGCGCTGCTTAGCATCGGCTTAGAGATGGCAGTACACCCCTTAGTGTTGCTAATATTCGTAACAATATATATACCACCGATCTCTATGATTTTTTCAGACAATAATAAATGCTATATACGTAAGCATTTGGTGAAATTTGAAACTTCTAGCTGTTAAAATGGTGTAGAAATTGCGAAAAGTTTCTTATCTGAACAATCGGTTGTAGGGAACATATGCTATATATACGTCCGATCTGTTCGAATTTTTCAGACAACTGCTATATACCAAAGCATATGGTGATATTTTAAGCTTCTAGCTGCTAAAATGGGGCAGAAATTACGAAACCTTTCTTAACTGAACAATCGGTTGTAAGGGATATATCAGGGATGCACCTTAACGTTAAGCTAATCGTTTATCAAAAAATTTCCACCGTTTCCGTTGAAACACTTCGAAATATTATCGATAAAGAAATTATCAAGATAAATTGTATCTCGTTTTTAACCGAAACGAAAAGCTTTCGTTAACGTTAAAAACGTTAACAAAAACGTGATACTTTATGTTTGAATTGTGCTGGCAATGCTATAGCCATGGTGAAGCCGTAAGGTGGCAACAACGAGCGCACATACACACACAAACTCTATGTAATTTGTTTGTGTAATTCGTTGGTGGTAATGTCAAAAATACTCTGAGAAATGTTTGTACTGTCAAAATTCATGAGAAAAGTTGCAATCAGCTTGGCTAATGCTTTCACCTTTAATGACTCCGCCATCAATCAGCTTTGCCAGCATAGTTTGAAATTAATAATCAACATAAACGATTTGATTTCGTTTGGATATGGCAGAAAACGAAACGAAATCATTTCGTTAATTTGACGATCTTAACGTTAATAAACGAAACGAAATGACTTCGTTTCGTTTATTAACGTTGATTATCGTAACGAAATGATATCGTTTCGTTGGTTAAGCATGCCTGGGATATATACTATATCAACCACCGATCTATACAATTTTTTCAGACAACATTGAATGCTCTATACGTAAGCATCGGTAAAATTTGAAGCCTTTAGCTGTTCAAATGGGGCAGTAATTACGAAAAGCTTCTTATCTGAACAATCGACTGTGCGGGATGTATGCTATATATACGACCGATCTCATCCACTTTTTTCAGACAGCAATAGTGCAACATACGAAAGCACATGGTGAAGTTTGAAGCTGCAATCTCATAAATTGAGGAAGATATGACAAAAATCCTCTTTTCTGAAAAATCGGTTGTATGAGGGATATATGATATAGTGGTCCGATCCGGCCGGTTCCGACAAACGTCTAATCGGACAAATGTCGAATCAAGATAAAAATTTAGGGACTAGTTTGCAGACAGACGGACATGGCTAAATCAACCCAGCTCTTCATCCTGATCATTTCCGTATACTGATTGGTGGGTCTACCTATTTTCCTTTAACGACTTACAATTTTGAGATTCGTGACAAAGTTAATTTGGCATCATCATTTTTTCAACTGGGTTTGTACTGTTCGATTTCACGCGAACTTATACTATGTTCAAACAGAAAAATAAATTGAGGCAATTTCGATTTAAATTGAGTGGTGTTCATACAACTCAATTTAGCTCACACAATAGTAATTTGACAGCTGGTGGTGTTTTGAATTTAAAATTTACTTGTGAAAAAAAAATAATAGTAATAAATTAAAAATATGAAAAATTCTAAACGTGTGTTTTTATTTAAAGCCACACAATCAAGTTTGGATTCACGGTTGGCTTATAAAATTTAAAATTTGCTCACCATTTACGTTGTTCGCCGTCATTTTTAACAAAATATTGATTTATATTATTTTTATATGCCGTTTTGTTACTTTGGCATTTGGGTTTTTCGTAAAACTGACGTACAAATCTCCTCAATAAACACACTTTACAAGGTTGCATTTGCAGTTTGAAACAATTTATTACGCAATTTTTTTTTAAATGACAATTTATTATTGCAATTTATTATATGATAAATTGCGTAATAAATTACCCAAATGGTATAAATAGCGTATTTGGTGTGTGTTTGTACATAGTATTAGACTTTCTTACTTGTTTTTACATATTTTTCAATTTTCGTATTCGTTTCAGTATCGTTAAGTAAATAATTTTTTTTTTTTTTTGGGAAATTTTAAAGCTGGTGTAATCCGCTTATGAAATGTTTTCTTATTGTTTTTAAGCCCTACTCATATCTTTTTGCGTTACAAAATTGAACATTTCAATACAATTATGCATTTTTATTACCCAGAATTGTCAATTTCGTAATAATGTTATTAACTTCAGGCTGATCTTACGCCTACACTCTTTAATATTTGAATCAATGAAGCATTCTATGGAAAATTATGGATGATTTTTTATTCAAATTGAGCATAGAATGTTTAGCCTTAGTAAATGTGTATTTGGCGAAACATTTAAACTTCTGTGCCACTTCAGTATAAGAAAAATTCGTAATGTAAGATAAGTCGAAGTTTAACGAAAACAAATAGAAAAAGAAAAGCAGCAAACTTGAGCATTAGCAAACAACTCGAAAATAATATGGAAATCGAGCACATGATGTGCAAGATATTTATGTATGTCCTTTGCTTGTGTATATTTACTAATAAATTGTATTTATTTAATTTTTCATAATAGTAATTTTTCCGAAAGTGTGAAATAGTGGCAAAGAGCAAATAAAACTTTTTCCGATAAGTATGTTTATATGCAATTAATATACATATGTACATACATATAAAACAAATATTTCATCGTAAATCCTCCTCTCTTGAGTGTTGATGTCAAACAACATAGTAAACACAAAAAATAAATAAAATACACTTCACAATAAATTTCACATATGGCATTTGCATTGACAACGAAAACTGCTCAACTGAGCTCTGAGATCCACTGCCGTGGGTAATCAGCGAACTGATTTAGCGTCTAATGCGGCTTGACAGTAAATGCAATTGGGAATTTTGTTTTGATAGAAATATGGCAGTTGAGCTTACATGCTATAACCATTAGGGTCGGTCGATATGTATGGACGAAAGTTAACCGATATCACGCCATCGATTTTTCGATAGGATTTGGGGTCAGGAAAAAAAGTTCTGCTACGCATACCCAAAAAAAAATTTTCGAGCCTGCGAAATTTAATTTTTTAACATTTTTTCGACTTTGATGTTTAAGGTTTTTTCATGACCTACTAAACAAATTTTCATATATATACCCTGTCCGACCCAAAAAATGTCCGCTAAAAACTGTTATCGACAAGTTTTTTTTTTAATATTTTTTTATATACATAAAAATTTTACAATCAAATCAAATTTTTTTATTAAGTCATGAAAAAAACCTTAAAAATCAAAGTCGGCAAAAGTCAAAAAAATTAAATTTCGCAGTCTCGAAAATTATTTTTTTGAGTATGCATAGTGGAACTTTTTTCCTGAACCCAAATCCTATCGAAAAATCGATGGCGCGATATCGGTTAATAAATCGATCCAGTCTAATACACATACTCACACATACATATATGCAATTATATACTTGTCATCACATTTAGATAAAAGCAGTAGAATTGAAATCGATTGAAATAAATATTTTTTGCTTCAACAATTTAATTTGTGCAGAGTGTAAGCGATGAATTCATAGAAACAAGAATTACTAGGAATTTGTGAAGGACCAATTCAGGATAAGCACCTTGTTTCCAAATAAATATACCTACACAATGACAATGCTTAAACTTTCAATCTTCTTTCTTTCCTTTACGTGCAAACTTACATTTTTATGCGGTATAGCATTCACCTTCGATTTACTAAAACTCTTTGACGCGCTTTCTCCTGTACTTTTGTCCTCTACCCCTTATTTAGTTCACCTTATCCATTTCCTTTCTCTTGTGAACATTTTTTGTTGTGTTTATTTGGTTCATGTACTCACTATCTGAGTATAGGTTTTCCTGTTGTACCAGTTCTTTTCGCTAAAGCAATTCCTTTCCTCATCGGTACTACTTCTTACTCATAGCTCTCCTTAGCCCAAATCAAATTTATTATTTTTCTGTGTTGGTTTATGTACACTTCCTAGGTCTATGTCTGGTTGACATCGCTGTACCTCCCAATTCTTACCGTGTCTTGGCTAAAGCGGAGTATCTGCAGAAGAAATGTACAACTATTCTATCCTCATCCTCCTCATTCCAACAGCTTCGACAGAGACAGAAGTCATTCTGTCGGACTCCTATGCGTTCGCCATGTAATCGCATCAGTCAGTGCCCTGTCAATATTTCGATCAACTTATATACTTGATGGATTTACAATTGCGTGGTTCAAAGATAAACAAGAGATACCGTCTGGTAACTCATTTAATAAAAAATTTACAACATTACTCATTAAGTTTCGAGGTTAAAAAAATTATACATGACTCTGAAACAAGGGTGACCCCAACTGGAACTGTAATTGAAACAGTAACTGTAACCGTAACTCAAACTTCAACTGTAACCGCAACTTAAGCTGCAACTATAACCGTAACAGGACCCATACCTGAAACTTCAACTGTACCGTAATTGTAGCTATAACCACAACCGCAGCTTGGATCATAATAAAACCATAACCTGAAATGTTACGTTAATAGTGATGAGATCGAAATATTAAGAATGGTTCTATTTATGATTTCACATGCACATTCGACTGGGTCGAAGGAAAATGCAAAAGCTCTCCTCTAAATTTGAAACTTATGTTAAGAAGTGTTCGGAAAAATGTTGAAAATTGTGTTGATTTTTGCAAAGCCTTTTGAAATCGTTGTTTTTTTTTTTTTGTGTAACTTGGTCGCTTCCTTGAAGTTACCACCAAACTGTGAAAAAACGAGTGAGTCAAAAGAACCCCAGAACCGAAAGGGATATTTAAAGCAATTATAAAGCCTCTGAGGGCAACCGTGGTGTGATGGTAGCGTGCTCCGCCTACCACACCGTATGCCCTGGGGCTTCTCCAGGCAACGATAATGACATATAAGTTTTAAAAATTCAAGTTATTACAAAAAAAAATCTGGCTTTGTTTGCAACTTAAGCTTGAAATTTAGAAGCAGACTTTTGTTACTTCACATAAGAGAAACATACTCATTAACTTGAAAAGGTAGTCGGTTGTAAGCACCAGAGAGGCCGTCAGATTAGTTCAGTTAGCGGCGATTTTTTCGACCATTTCAACAAGAACACAGAACATATGTAAAAATTAGACGAACTTTTCATCTGAATTAAGGATGTGTAATTAATCGAACATGTCGTTTAACCAAATTGTTCTTTCTTCTTCTTCCATGATCCCGATAACTTTATCTTATACAAAAATGCTAAGGCTAAACATTCTAACCTCAAGTTGAATAACAAAATCGTCCATAATTTTCCATAGAATGCAAAATTGATTGACATATTAAAGTGTGTAGGTGTAAGATCAGCCTGGAGCTATTATTTCTTACTCAACAACATTATTACGAAATTGAAAATTCCTGGTAATAAAACTGCGTAATTGTATTGAAATGTTCAATTTTGTAACGCAAAAAGATGTGAGCAGTGCTTAAAAACAATAAGAAAACATTTCATAAGCGGATTACAGCAGCTTTAAAATTTCCACAAAAAAAAAAATATTAACTTAACGATACTAAAACGAATACGAAAATTGAAAAATATGTAAGAACAAGTAAGAAAGCCTAAGTTCAGGTGAAACCGAAACGAAAAAAATGTTGATGCTAAATTTCGTTCGAATTGGGAGATTTTTGTTCGACTTATGGCATTAAAAGTATTTTGGAAAGAGTAACGAAAAAAAGGGGCGGGTCACGCCCATTTTCAAAATTTATTTAAGTTTTGTTCTTAAGTCAATCATACCACAGCTGAGGTAGAATATCAGTCAAATGTAGTTAAATACTATAGAATTATTGCAAAATTGTGTTAAAGTTAGACTTTTAGGAGAAGTGCGCGTGGTCTTTAAACGATTTTGATAATGTCTATATAATTTGGCAAGGATAGTGTATCTGCCAAACTTCAACGTAATATCTTTAACGGCTTGTTAAACTTCCAAATTTTCTTCTACTAAATGCGGATGGTGCCATGCACATATTCCAAAATTTTTTGGAATTTATGTTTTACGTTATAAAACCAATCCACCTACCAAATTTCAGTAGTTTTTGATTTACCTCATTTTTTACATTATTCGAAATTTTCGATATCGGAAAAGTGGGCGTGGTTATCGTCCGATTTCAATTTCAATACCGTGGGTCCATATAAGCCCGTATACCGAATTTGGTGAAGATACCTCAATATGTGCTCAAGTTATCGTGTTAACGGACGGACAGACGCACATGGCTCAATCTTAATTTTTCGATACTGATGATTTTGATACATGGAAGTCTATCTCGATTCCTTTATACCTGTACAACCAACCGTTATCCAATCAAAGTTATAATACCCTGTGTACAAGTACAGCTGGGTATAAAAAAAATGAACTGAAGTAAAAAGAAATAGTTAAGTACTGTAAAAATTTCAATTACACTATGTGTGAACAAAAAGTTGCCACAAAACTTTCAAGGTCAACAAAGAAAAAATCGAATCAAATCATATAAAGTCAGAAGTTCGGTACGAATTTTTACTTAAGCGTACGTGTTTGATATGTTCGATGTGTGTAAAAGCAAAAAAAAAAACAACAATATGAATAAATATAATCAAAATACGATGTGCATGGGTGGGAGAAATATGACTGTCAGTCAATTTCTTGGATGAAAAAAATATTATATAAAGTGACAACTTCATATTTGAAAACTGACAATAAAATAAAAGCAAAATAAGAAGAGAGCGACAAGCAAGCAGCAAGTCAATATGCGGGCGGAATTAGAATGAAAGTCGTAGGTAAATATGTATATGTTTATACATATGTACAAATAAAGAGGCATGTGTGATACGGCAGATCTACGTTTGTACTTAAAGTATGAGTAATATTTATAGAAAATAATTTAATACAATTTTGTGCAAAAGAAAGAACTTGCACGCATATAAAATTTAATACGAAAAACTTTTTTTATCATATGTATGTAGAAATTAATCAAAAGAGGATTTAGGTACATATACATATGTACAGGTACATATACATCAGTGGTCGTCAGCTAGTGAAATAATAATTCGCGCTTACTTCACACACATTATTATTCTCTTTCGTTTAGTAAAGGCTGAACAAGTAGCAGTGTTGCCATTTTGGTGCTTTCGGAGCCAGGTCTAGCCCTTATTTTTTGCGTTCAGCTCCAAAAATTCCGGTTTAGCCCCTAGCTCTTTTTTTGGCTCTCTTTAAAATGTTTGCCCCTTTTTGGCTCCAAATCTTTTTGGGCAATACGTATTGTGAAATTTGTAATGTGTTTTATGTGTGTCGAAGTTTTATTGATGTGGCAACTCTGTACTCAACTGATAACAAAAACTTTAATCGATAAACTGTGTCATGAGGTTATATATTTGCTTTCGAGCTTGTGCAACAGCATACGAGTTTCCACCCCTTAACTTCAGATTATAATAAATTTTTGTCTCCCGTACCTTATTTTCATTTTAACTTTGAAGAATATAGACGAATTAAAAATAAGTTAAATGTATAGACGAATTCATTGAAAGAAAGATACGTAATATATGTCGCGACTTCATAAATAAATTAATCGCTTAGCAAAAATAAAATTAAAGAAAAAAAACTTTTTTAAAAATAAGCTTTTATTATTGGTTAATAAAATTAACTAAAAAGTAAAAAATAAATTGACTGTAAAGAAATATAACACTTTATAAGTTCATTGTAACCTTTAACGATAATTAGGCTTCTTCGTCTGCAACAAAAAAATTCCATATCAAGTGCGCAGAATAGTATGCAACATTTAGCGATAACAGCCTAACTTCTACGTGCTTTTATTCCCTTGTGAATACAAATCTTTACCGATAACTCTATTATCGATTAATTTATCGAATTCTCGCAAAGTAATATTGCATTGTCATCGGAGTTATACATGTGTGCAAAATTTTAGCTCAATCGGACACCGGCAAGTGTATCAAATTTAGCTTAATCAAAGCTTATACAAATATTTCTTTTTGGTTGAAAACACATTAAGAATTGTAAAACCTCAAAGGCTTTCATATTTCACAAATGAAAAAAACAAGTATAGCACTGATGAAATAACGATATTACAAATGAAGTGAAAAAATGTCTATATCCAAATTGGAGAAATGTGACTTCAATATTAAGTTTTTGGTTTGATGTTAAACAGTATAATTCCAAAAGCTTGTCGATTTTGTGCTGCCACTAAGTAGTGCTGAAGTTGCAAGAACGTTTTTAAACATGAGTTTGATTAAAAGCAAACACAGAAACAAAATTAGTTTAGTTATGTTGAATTCGCTTCTGACAATAAGAAGTGGTCTTAAACGGCTGAATACATGCTGTCATGACTTTGGCAAAAATAATAATTCACCTTCTGAGGACGAAATCATAGATTTCGAAGTCTAAAGCCCTTCAAACATATCTTGTCCCAACATAAACTTTAATATCGCACACGTGTATTTTAATGGTGATCCGTACACCCGTAGGACGTTAAAAATTAGATAAAAAATTGGAAAATTTAAATTAATTTTCATCGGCCAATATTTTGGTAAGTAGTATTTTTGGCGAACCTATAGCCGTGCCGTCATTGTACTAGTGTGAAAAATACTTTTTAATTTTCACGATACCTTGCCGCCAAATGGCAAAACAAAAGTTAAGAAAAAAACGACTGTACCTTTTTTATAACTTTGTTTAAGTTTGATTTGAAATAAATGTGAAAACTTACATTTAAAAATATACATATACGTTTAGCTCTTCTCGCAACGGGTTTTGGATTTTATTGAAGAAATTTAGCTCTTTCTAGCCACTTTTTTCTAGATTCTAGCCCCAAAGAAATATTTTTTTCTGGCAACACTGACAAGTAGCACTGATGCATAGCGGAACGATACAAGGTGACAGCATGGTGACATACCTACAAACATAAATAAAAATTTCATGTACTTTGTTTTTGTAAATTCGATGGACAAATGTCAAAATCGTACTGCGTCGTAATTTGATGTATCAAATCAAATAAAAAAAACTTAAAATCAGCTGTCCCATGCTGCCACCTTGTATCGTTGCGCCATGCACTGATGACCTGATAGAAACTTCTCGCTCTCTGAGAGCGCGTGAAAAGGTCCATTTTAATATTATTGGCTATAGATGCCATCATCCTCAAAATCAAATTTGGGCATTTCAGAATAAATTTGGGTAATCATGGTAAAATGGGATATCAAAAACTCGAATTTATGTCAGGATTACAAATCCGAAGAAAAAAATAACTCGTTCTTTTATCGAAGGGCTCAACACGAAACGGGTTTTGGTAGCAACATTCGATAGGTGAAAAAGTTGACTTCTTAATCTTAAAATTGATGTAAGTGGATGGGTAAAGGCCACGTTTTTGTGGCGCGTTGCGACATTCCATTTTTGACAGCTGAAACCAATTATTTCATTAACTGCTTTTTGAGGACGACAACGCAGATACATACTTCACCAAGTGGATCTAATTTCATAATTTCTTATAAATTTTTTGCGTTTTTTATTGTATGTGGATATATGTACATAAACGTTCCGGTTGCATAAAAGCGAAGAAAGGGGGATCTAGGCCTTCATTGTTATCTTATGGCGGTGCCAGAGCATCAAAGCAAAGCAACGCGATCGAATTATATTATTTCATAAATATTTTTCCAAACTTTGTATTTTTTATAAAGTTTAATAAGTTTTTATCAGTTTACTTGCTGATTTATTCAAAAATAGTGAAACCGAACGGATTTCTTGGAGTTTTTTTTGCGTATTTTAGACAACTCTTTAGCTATCTGATATTTAAGACCCATTTTTGGAAACGAATGAACCATTGTTTATAATCGAATGAACAGACAGCTGATATTTAAGACCCATTCCTGGAAACGAACTGAGAGAGAATGAATGTTTCATATCAGATCATCAGTGACAAGCGGACTAGCAACACCAAAAAAATATATTTTGCAAACAAAAGCCCAAGCATTGTTTACTATATAGTTTGGCAGCTTAAATAGAGCTTATGTTGCGAATAGAGTGGAAAGCAGTGGACTAGGCAGTCGAATTTCATATAATGAAGGATTTGATGTTCGGAGTTTTTTCAAAATTTGCCCGAAATCCTGAATCACAAAAGGGGGGGGTTGTTAAGTACGAAAATGAAAAATGTAGTTAGGTTTTGCTTCCTTTTTAGCAGGAGATTTTCATTTTAAAAATGTAATATATAAACCAATGTTCCTTCTATTACTCATTTTATCTATGGAGCTTCACATGCACTTTATAAAAACGTGCTTTTTATTTTTACGAACTTATTCCTCAATGAAAATAAATGAAACACGTATTAATGTAAGCATTAATCATGTTTCTTACTTCTTAAATATTCTTCTTAAATATTATAAATGTGTTAAAAGTAGCAGGACTAAAATAATATTGACAAATCTGATATGTCAAACTAATTTTATATAATAAAAATGATTTCATAAATTGCATGCATTTCTCTAACTATTCGTTTTGTGCTGACTAAATTTTGCTTATGCATAACTTTCTTTGGCTATATAAGCTAACAATTCGTGGGCCGTTTTCACCATCTTCGGTGAACGCTAACAAACACTTTATTTGAAAGAAATCGTTAAGTGATTCGTCAAGGGTTACATTAAAATAACGGACGTTAAAAGTTCCCCTGCCACATGAGGAAAAATTAAATACAACTATTTTTATAACATGAAGATAGATAGAAAATTTATTGGGGATTGCACTGCGACCGTTGATCTATTGTGCACTCATCAGATTTCGTCGCGTTCCAGGAGGATATGTTCCACCGTCTCTCCTGATCGATCACGAAATCGACATGAACACAAAATTATGTTCTTTATTTAGTTGAACGGCGATAGAAAATCGGTTTTTTTCTAAAATTCAAGAAGAACGTAAGTTTTGAATTATTTGTGCGTTGCTTTGGCGTTGGCGTCGCATTGCTTATGGATTGAAGCAATTAAAGCACGTGTGTTCAAAGTCAGATGTAGACGCAGCGCAAGTGCCTAAACGACGCAAAAGTCACCTTAAGCGTATTTGCTTTAGGTGTTATTTATCAATATTAATTAAAAATGTTAGATCTCCTAAAAAGTTGAACTTAGGCAAGATACACAAGAGGCGTAGCTTCGTAGACGCCTGCAAAATATGGCATGCAGCTAAGATCTCTCTACACCTCAAGATTGCTTATGCTGTGCCTAATGCGCGTCTATGAAGCTACTTATATTATATTTCATAGATTATATTTCAAAGAAATTTTTTTTAGCTTTAAACTTTGTTCCTTATATTCATGTACATGTCTACTACTATGGCAGTCGCTTGCATACTACTATTTCATTATTTAAAAAAAAATTAAGTTCGGAAAAATGCAACCTTATCACGTGCATTCTCAAACACGGTTGTCACACCATGTTGTCATTTGGGACCAAAATTTATCGAAAAAAGGACCAGACCTCAAAAAAAAGGACCAAATTATAGTTGTATTTTATTGGTATACAAACAATTCGGCAAGTTACTAGAGTATCGTATTTGTTGTAAAAAGCGAAAATTGTAGGATGTTTCAGGGGTGTCCTATATAAAATTTTAATAAAGGAGACACTTGGCTTTAGTTCAAACTGCACAAACAAAAATAAAGTGTAACTTTAGGTATCACATTTTCAAATTTTTAGGATAAGACTATGTCTTTCACCAATCTAAGGTTGTGAACCTAGTTTTGCTTGATTGCAATGAAAAAAAAAAATTTATAGCGCAGTAAGGTTTTAGTAAGGAACGGTTAAAAAATTTGCGTTGTGGCAAACTCAGTAAATCGTACATGAAATTAAGCAATTGTGTTAATGCTATTTTTATAGATGCTTTCGTTTTCATTCCCAGTTTAAACTTCATACCAGAGCCTAGATTCAGTAAGTGTGAGTTTTGAACTCAGACTAAAAATGAAGCGTCTTAAAAGTTTCAACTGTATAATAATTGAATACCGATCGAAATATCTAAACACTAAAACAAGTCTTTTTCTGATAAGTGCGTTGTTTCATCAAAAATTAATGACAATGTGTTTGTCCGAACATTCAACACTTCATTTTTAATGCCTCGCCTAAATTATCTCCCAAGTGAAATGTCATTGTTCTGCTACATTTTATTGATAGAGCAATTTTCGTGGTAAGAACTCCATTGGAGTAAATTGAAAATTATATGTGGGTAATAGATTTGCGGCAATTTTTTTAGCAGTGTTTTGAATTTTTGTTTCAGTGAAAAAGAAATAAAAGTACCAAAACCGTGCCGAAAATGAACCAAAATTGAGAAAAAGGGACCAGCGGACCATATAGGGGTGGAAGGGAACGAACTTAAGTGGCAACCGTGTTCTCAAATGCAAGCTTCCACATCAAATACATATACATATAAGTACTTCGACATTACGAAATACCATGTCGCGTTGTGAGGCTAAGTATTTTTGCATAAAAGTTTTTTGACCACCACAATACCACAGATTAAGTATAAAATTTAACAAAAATAATGCATTTTTTCGAAAAATCACACAGAATATCCGCAGTCATTGTTTACGAATTTAGAAACAATAAGAATGGCAAATACGAACGTGTATGAAATGTAATGTCAAAACGTATATGCACATGGTTGTATTTATATGCACGAAAATGCTTTAAAATCGCATGAAAATGTTAAAATAAAGTTCAAAAATAAATGATAAAAACTTTAATATAAATAAAAAAATTCTTTTAATAACAACAAAAACGACTTATATATTCTATATATATATCAATTGATAAGGATTATATCACTTTAAAATTTAAGCTAAATAATCTAAAGTTTTTTTTTGAAACTGAGTCGAGAACTGTGCGTGTGAATGTGCGAATTTCACCGATCAGCTGTTAGTTGCGCTAATTGGTAAAATTTACTATGAGCCCAAGCGCACAATGTTTTAATGGTTAAATATGAGCAATATATTTTGTTAAAATTTTTTGTTAGACCCAAGCAATAAAATAGTGTTTGTATAGCATATTTGCGTATTATTTTTTGAGTGTTAGCAAACATGCGTGCATACGTCTTTCCTAATTGTTTTTTTATCAACTACTAAACCACTACTAGCAAAATGATTTTACTCTTACTAATACAGCCGCAGTTTCAATTTTGGTGACCACTGATATACATTAATGTGTTTACATTCATTTAAATGGATAGCAGATTTGTTGATCATCAATGTCAAGCTTTCAAAGCTACACCGACGGTTTAGTCAAACGGCTCAGAGCACTTGCCTCAATTACTTGTGAAGTGCTTATGTGGCATAAATAAAACATGATTGATAAAAAAAGGTGCAAAGGTAGGTGGAATGGGATAAACATATATACATATATACAAATTTGATTTTCCTCAATGCTTGTAATAATACATGTATAAGCATATGCTTATCTAGCTAAAAGTAAACACATATGCGCATATTCATAGTCGAAATAAAATAGGTTTTAAATTTAGTTGCAGCTTTTTTGACAGATAGCTCATAGAAAATTATATCAAAAAGCTGAAACTAAATTTAAAACCTATTTTATTTTGACTATGATTATGCGCCATATTGTTTCAAACCAAGAAAGAGGAAGAAAACTTATGGATACTGAAACTCAAGAAATAGTAGATTTAGCAGATTCCTCGCGCTTTTAGGAACAATGTGATTTGTGATTGGTACTCCTTAGTCGGAACCAATTTTATACGTAACTGTGACTGAACATTGATAGCAGAGCAATATGTGATCTTAATCGCAGTTGACAATCACGCATAGTACTAAATGTGATGCTAGGTAATATGAACAATTCGCTACGGAAATATGAGTCAAGGAATCAGTGATTTGTGCTGATATTTACTGTTAGATGACGCAGTAAGCAGCTATCTGCTGCTAGGCGTCACAGTTGAAGTTCGTTGTGGCATCTATTACTTTTTAGTTACAGCACAAATCAAACAAGTAAGGAAGGCTAAGTTTGGGTGTAACCGAACATTACATGCCCAGCTGAGAGCTTTGGAGACAAAATAAGGGAAAATCACCATGTAGGAATGTGTTTGTATGACATGGGTTTCTAATGGCAGGTTTTAAAGAGTATTTTAAGAGGGAGTATGCCATAGTTCTATGGGCGGACGCCCATAAAGGTGGGCCAGAGGTGACTATAATGTGTTTGTACGATATGGGTATCAAATTAAAGGTATTAATGAGGGGTTTAAAAGGAAGTGGTGGTAATTGTATATGCGAAGGCGTTTTCGAGATATCGACCAAAATGTGGACCAGGGTGACCCAGAACATCATCTGTCGGGTAACCCTAATTTATTTATATATGTACTACCACGAACAGTATTCATGCCAAGTTTCCAAGGGCTTTTGATTTCGCCCTGCAGAACTTTTTCATTTTCTTCTACTTAATATGGTAGGTGTCACACCCATTTTACAAAGTTTTTTCTAAAGTTATATTTTGCGTCAATAAATTAATCCAATTACCATGTTTCGTTACTTTTTTATATTTGGTATAGAATTATGGCATTTTTTCATTTTTCGTAATTTTCGATATCGAAAAAGTGGGCCTGGTCATAGTCAGATTTCGGTCATTTTTTATACCAAGATAAAGGGAGTTCAGATAAGTACGTGAACTAAGTTCAGTAAAGATATATCGATTTTTGCTCAAGTTATCGTGTTAACGGCCGAGCGGAAGGACAGACAGTCGACTGTGTATAAAAACTGGGCGTGGCTTCAACCGAGTGCCCATTTTCACAGAAAACAGTTATCGTCCTAGAATATAAGCCCCTACCAAATTTCACAAAGATTGGTAAATTTTTGTTCGACTTATGGCGTTAAAAGTAACTAGGCAAATTAAATGAAAAAGGGCGGAGCCACGCCCATTTTGAAATTTCTTTTATTTATGTATTTTGTTGCACCATATCATTACTGGAGTTGAATGTTGAGATAATTTACTTATATACTGTAAAGATATTAAGTTTTTTGTTAAAATTTGACTTAAAAATTTTTTTTTTTTAAAAAGTGGGCGTGTTCAGCAACCCATTTTGCTAATTTTTATTTAGCACACATATAGGAATACGAGTAACGTTCCTGCCTAATTTGATCATGATATCTTCAACGACTGCCAAATTACAGCTTGCAAAAATTTTAAATTGCCTTCTTTTAAGTGGGCGGTGCCATGCCCATTGTGCAAAATTTTACTAATTTTCTATTCTGCTTCATAACGTCAACCCACCTACAAAGTTTCATCGCTTTATCCATCTTTGGTAATGAATTATCGCACTTTTTCGGTTTTTCGAAATTTTCGATATCGAAAAAGTGGGCGTGGTTATAGTCCGATTTCGTTCATTTTAAATAGCGATCCGAGATGAGTGCTTAGCTCTGCTCAGGTGAGTATAAAAATCATTTATATATATAATCACTGCTGAATGTGCCTGTGACGGGAGCTGGGATTTAGTCTGTGATTACCATTACCCTATACATAGGTAAGGTTGATTGCGAATGAGAAGCAGACAAGCAACTATGGAATAAAGAAAATATGCAAAGAAGGCAATTGGAATAAGATTTGCAACAACTAAGGCATGACGTGGTTGAATGCGTTTATAACACTTCAACCATCGTAGGAGTGCGGGTTCGAATCCCACTCCCGGGAGAAAAGGCTTTAAAGAGATTTAAAAAAGGTATAATCGAAACAGCTGTCGCCTTGTCAGTCCTGATGTCAAGTTGTTTAAATTTTTCCCAAATTATTAAATAAATTATAAAAAAAAGCAACGATTTCTTCGACTGTGCTCTTACAGTCGCTGTGACAAAATTACAGGTTTAAAAGATTTTAAGAGCAACACCGTGGAAGAGCAACTAGTTGAACGTAAAACTCGGGAAAAATTTTAAAGCAGATTACTTAATATTTTTAAGTGTTTAATTTACTATCTTAATTTGGTTTATAGTTGCATCTCCTATCAACTTGGCGCGTATGACTATAGTGTTCTATCGCACCATCATCGTCATTAATTGGCGTTTAACCGCCTAAGCGATTTAGGCCATTTCGTAGCAAGTCACGCCAGTTATTCATGTTTTGCGAAAGCTGACGCCAAGGAGGTAAATTTTTGCACCACCTGCCTCTTCCAACTCAGTGGAGGTCTCCCTCTTTCTCTGCTTCCAAACTGCTGTATGGCCTGAAATACGTTCTATGGCGAAGCGTCCGTTCGCATAACATGAGCTAGCCAGCGATGCCTTTGGGTTCTTATTCGATTCACTATCGTTATATCTGATACAGCTCATTATTATACCTCCTTCTATGCTCAACACGGAGAGGACCATAAATCTTCCGATGAACTTTTCTCTCGAACACTCCCAGAGCCCTCTCTTCTTCTCTCGACGCCGTCCATGATTCCGAGTCATACATCAGGACAGGTATGAAGAGCGACTTGTACAACATACCAAAAAAGAGGCGTGGCGGTAACGGCTTTTTAACCGGAGCACTACTGAAGAAAGCAGTTCAGGAACCAACCAACCAAGGTGCCAATCCCACAGTTTGATGTATATAGAAACAATTTTCTCTCATCCCATGCCAAATTTGGTATGTAGATAAACTGGTTTCGTTCCATAACGAAAATGACACTGAAGATGGCACAAGGAATACCGTATAACCGTTCCAATGTACATCAATTATCAAGCAATAATATCAATAAACTCACCCGACAACCGTCAGTAAACTTTTTTGGGAACGTCTAAAACTTAAAACCTGTGACAGTCTTAGCAACAACGACATCAGTTTTACAACACTACATAGAATTAAGGAAGTATAACTATTAGCGTATAGCTAGAGCTGCGAAAAATCTAGATATAGCTGATCAGTAGTGAATGAATATTGATAAATTGTTGTATCATGGCGAAGCCAACAACTTTCAAAGCATGTTGTGCTAAGTATACGGATTATTCAACTGAACTCAATTTGTTGGGAGCCAAACGGAGCCAAAGTGATATTATTGTTGTAGGTCATAGAGAGCCACTAGAGCATTTGCTTGGGCATCACCGCTTTATTACCATATCAGACTATCACATTTGACTATTGACGTGCAAGACCAGTAGGAGAAGGATTTTAAATATTTTATATTCAAAGACATTGCTCGAAATTTGCTGGCTTTCCACGCTAGATTTTGTAATGCCGTTCACGGTAATTTCAAATTATTTCATCATCATTTTTCATTGCCCCACTGTAACAGTGCGTAAACTAGACGTCAAGACTTTTAGTTAACAAGCAGTCTTAGCTGTGGATGTGTGATGAATAAAGTGAAACGAGCTAATGACCGATTATTGGACACTGATTTTCAGTTTCAGATGATAAATTCGTATGTATGTATGTAGTTGAAGGAGGGTCAAAAAATACAGCATTTTCTGGTTAAGTGAGCCATACAAGATTGATGATGTCTATGGTATAGGACGTCGCATCATTTGCTCGAAACTGTGATGAATCATGACTGAGTAAGCCTAACATGAATAGCATATAACGTGTTGGTATGAATAGCATATAACGGGTTGGTTGTTTAGTGTTTTCGGCGTGAGTACAAGTGTAAATAATGATCAAAATGCCTATCTGGTGATAAATAAACATTGCTTAGAATAAATATCCAGAAACAAGTAAGGAAGGCTAAGTTCGGGTGTAACCGAACATTACATACTCAGCTGAGAGCTTTGGAGGCAAAATAAGGGAAAATCACCATTTAGGAAAATGAACCTAGGGTAACCCTGGAATGTGTTTGTATGACATGGGTTTCAAATGGAAGGTGTTAAAGAATATTTTAAAAGGGAGTGGGCCATAGTTCTATAGGTGGACGCCATTTCGGGATATCGCCATATAGGTGGACCAGGGGTGACTCTAGAATGTGTGTTGTACCATATGGATAGCAAATGAAAGGTGTTAATGAGGGTTTAAAAAGGGAGTGGACCTTAGTTGTATATGTGAAGGCGTTTTTGAGATATCGACCAAAATGTGGACCAGGGTGACCCAGAACATCATCCGTCGATACCGCTAATTTATTTATATATGTAATACGACGAACAGTATTCCTTCCAAGATTCCAAGGGCTTTTGATTTCGCCCTGCAGTACTTTTTCATTTTCTTCTTAATATGGTAAGTGTCACACCCATTTTACAAAGTTTTTTTCTAAAGTTATATTTTGCGTCAATAGACCAATCCAATTACCATGTTTCATCCCTTTTTCGTATTTGATATATTATTATGGCATTTTTTTCATTTTTAGTAATTTTCGATATCGAAAAAGTGGGCGTGGTCATAGTCGGATTTCGGCCATTTATTACACCAATATAAAGTGACTTCAGATAAGTACGTGAACTAAGTTTAGTTAAGATATATCGATTTTTGCTCAAGTTATCGTGTTAACGGCCGAGCGGAAGGACAGGCGGTAGACTGGGTATTAAAACTGGGCGTGGCTTCAACCGATTTCGCCCTTTTTCACAGAAAACAGTTATCGTTCTAGAATCTAAACCTCTACCAAATTTCACAAGGATTGGTAATGGTTTGTTCGACATATGGCATTAAAAGTATTCTAGACGAATTAAATGAAGAAGGGCGGAGCCACGCCCATTTTGAAATTTTCTTTCATTTTTGTATTTTATTGCACCATATCATTACTGGAGTTTATTGTTGACACAATTTACTTATATACTGTAAGGATATTCAATTTTTTGGTAAAATTTTACTTAAAAAAATTTTTTTTTTAAAGTGGGCGTGTTCGCATCCGATTTTGCTAATTTTTATTTAGCACACATAGGAGTATAGGAGTAACCTGCCTGCCAAATTTCATCATGATATCGTCAACGACTGCCAAATTACAACTTGCAAAACTTTTAAAATACCTTCTTTTAAAAGTGGGGGGTGCCACGCCCATTTTCCAAAATTTTACTAATTTTCTATTTTGCGTCATAAGTTCAACGCACCTACCAATTTTCATCACTTTATCTGTTTTTGGTAATGAATTAGCACACTTTTTCGTTTTTTCGAAATTTTCGATATCGAAAAAGGGGGCGTGGTTGTGGTCCGATTTCGTTCATTTTAAATAGCAATCTGAGATGAATGCCCAGGAACCTACATACCAAATTTCATCAAGATACCTCAAAATTTACTCAAGTTATCGTGTTTACGGACGGACGGACGGACGGACATGGCTAAATGAATTTCTTTTTTTACCCAGATCATTTTGATATATAGAAGTCTATATCTATCTCGATTAGTTTATGCCGTTACGGATTACCGTTATGCGAACAAAGTTAATATACTCTGTGAGCTCTGCTCAGCCGAGTATAAAAATTACAAAAAAAAAAAAAAACCCAATGAAGTGATTTGTATAACATTGACTTCGTAGAAATAAATCAAAAAAGTTAAAGAAGCAATGGTCACAAATGCTTACCTAAAATAAACGAGCAAACTTTTATATATCGTTTATTTCGCACGAATGTTAATGACCCATAATATTACTTAATGCACGCCTCAGGATTTTTTTTATATTTTACTCACGTTTTGCCTCTGTTCAAACAATTTATTTGATATTATCAAGTATTTGCTTTTGCTTTTATTTCTAAGTTCAATAAACAGCTACTTCAAAGATATTCTTAAGTGATTGTATGTTATAACTGTCAATTCCATTTTATATTCTAAGTGATTTTAAACTTTAATGGTTCTAACAAATATTTTCCCTGCAGAAGACTTGCGCCGGAAGCGATACCGTCGCCGTAAACATAACCACAGCTGTCACCGTAACAACCAGCAAGCCTCTTAGCGTAATCGTAACTCTGAGCGTAGCCGTAATATTAACCTTTATGTAATACTCACCTTTGCAATATCAGTAACAACAATAAGAGAAGCAATAACCATAACTGTAACCACATCAGTTTATTTGTAGCTGTAATAGTAACCTAAATCGTAAATAACAGTGCTGTAACATCAACCTTAATTATAAACTTAAGAGAAATAGTTACTCTAATTGTAACCGTAAAAGTACCCGTAACATTAACCGTAACCTTAATGGAAGCCCTAAGCGCCACCTAAAGAGAAATCTAAGTTTGAGAAGAACCATTAATCTGACCGTCCGCTTAACAGCACCTGAAAGAATAACCCTATGAGAAAACGTAACTTTGAGAACAACCGTTACTCTAACCGTAACCTTATGAGAAAACGTAATAGTAAGTTAAAGAAAAACCGTTACTCTAGCCGTAGCCGTAACAGTAGTCACAACCTGAACCATATATACCGCAACCCTAACCATTTCCGTAAATGCACATAAACAGTTTGCGATGCTTTCAACGTAAGCCTATTCCTGACTGTAACCGTAACAGAAAATATAGCGCTAATCGTAACCGTAAATGTATTCGACAATACAATAGCTGTCTCATAACCGTGGTGTCACCACAACCGTAGAGCAAAAACAACGTAAACTCTAACCATAACCACAATTGAATTTTAAGTTTCTACTACATATACGTCGACTGTAAAAATAATATATATAAAATAAAGATAGTGGAAGACAAAGTCAAATACAAGGCAACACATTTCAAGCAATTTGATTAGCAAAAGAATCTGTGGGTGTGTGGACTTCTCAAATGGGTATTGACGATATTGCACTTAACAAAGTAATCGAGGAGAGGTTTTCGGTTAGATAAGCCTTCACCGCCAAATTTGGGTAAAGAGATCACTTTTCTTATAGTGTGTAACACTTCGACTTTTGATAACTACTCCAGGTTGGTGAATTCTTTTTTTTTTTTTTTTGTGAGTCTGGGATCGGAGAGTGAAAATAAACTACGGTTCGTACTTGCCCATCTCCAAGACACTAGGATTGGGTTTCATTGGTTCGCCGCTTACTTTGAACATCGGCTCATCACACTATCGATTATTATGACAACTAACTATTCACTAATCCACCGGTTATTTGGAACATCGCAACACTTTTCACTGATCCGCTGGTTATTTTGCGCCTCGAAACATCAGTCGCCGATCTGGTGAAGCTGTTGTTTCTCTTTCTACCATACCCCATTAAGCATCTACCATCCACACTAGAGCGGGTCGATTTAAAAATCGCTCATTGCTCTGTGAAAATCGTATTCTAGAGATCAAAATAAGAAACTTTGCCGAAGGAACCATACCTCTAAAACTAATTCTGATGTCCCCCCCCCCCCCCCTTTGGGTCGAACTTTTGGGTAGGGGCAATTTCAATTCTACCTGCTGTGTCTTGTGGTGGCTTAAAAAAAACAACACAAGCAATTTTACGATCTGCAATTGTGTCACAGTGATACCTTCATTTTTTAAGACGGTTGAATAAAAAACCCACACAACTATGTTTACGACATGCAAATGCATCACAGTGATACCTTGGTTTTAAAAGGGGGTTGTAAAAACGCTAATATCTAATAATTTTTTTTAATTTATTTTCTATTACTAAGTTAAATTCATTTTTTCATTTACATATGTTCTGACTAAATAAATTTCTAAAGAGAAAAATAAACTCCAAAAAGAAAAAACATAGGCATTTCAAAGTGGGATTTTTCAAAACTTGCCCCTACGACCCAAAGGGGGGGACATCAGAATTCGTTTTAGAGGTATGGTTCCTTCGGCAAAGTTTCTTATTTTGATCCCTAGAATATGATTTTCACAGAGCAATGGGCGATTTTTTTGCCTCCCCACAAATCGACCCGGCCTAATCCACACACTCCAAATTCACCACCTTCGTCGCTCTGCATATACTGGTGACTTTGGCAACGATTAACTACACATCGCTTCACCAGCTGACTATCCACTGTCTTGTATCAGCCACCCACCGGTTAGCTATTCATCACCAGCTACCATCCCAATGGTAGCCATCATCATTCCCAGACCGTAGTTCTTTTTTAAATCATGTAAGATCTTTTGTCTTTTTGAGTCTTTTGATATGTTATCAGATTTCATTTTAAATATTGTGAAGTTTTGGAACAATTTCGAGGTAATTTCAAGACAATATACGTGGCAATTTCGGGACTTTCTCTGGATTATCGATCACATTTGCGGATTGATTTTAAAATATTTCTGGGGCAATTTCCAAACCGTTTTAGGATTAGTTCGAAACTTTATGAAATATATTTGCGATTGCTTTAGGATCATATCCAAACTATTATGAGACCATTTTTAGAAAGATTCGGAAATATTTCAGAATCAATTGGGGGCATTTCGGTATTGTTTTAAGAATCATTTGGGTCTGTTTCACGGTTGATTTGAGGATAACATCATTTCCATATCATTTAACGATTGTTGCCAGCATAATCTTGGGGCTATTGTGATATCATTTTGACCCGAATTTTTCGTTATTATTGGCAAATCATTTTGGAGCTTTTCCGTAATCTTTACAGGAATATTTTGCGATTGTTTCCTAGAGCGTTTCGGTATTATTTCACGGAACATATTGGAGCTATATCGTGTTCATTTTACAACAATATTTGATATGAGGGCTAGATATAAGTCCAAGCCTTTTTTGAAATGTGGGCAATGTGAAAGCTATGAGTGAAACTAGAATTTTTAACTAACGAAATTTTATGTTGTAGTATCTATATGAATTCTATACACCGGCAGCTGTGATCGGGCATTTGGAAATTAAGGGGTTGTGAAACGCCATTCTTTTAAAAAGTGATTTATAGCTTTTCCAATCCAATTGTCGACCTCACCTTCCCGTTGCGAATCCTGTTTATTTAGCAGTCGTGGCTCTGTCGACCACAAGTTCGAATGTGGTCACATCAAATTGTTTCCGATATGGTCGGAATGGTGAAATTTTGCGGAACGCACTGGATCAATATTCGGCAAAATACCACCAACATCGATAAAACACAAAAAAACTTTAGTGGTGTCTTAACGCTACAAAAAACGAAAAGATGGGCCAATGTTTAACTCTTAAATAGGCGTTAATCAATCAAGCTCAAGGATGGTTTGAGATTGAGCGATTCGAAGAAAATACGTCCTCAGATGATGATAACTACACCTGGAAACTATTTTTTTTTTTTACAAATAAAACGAACCTTGTAGCGATACTAGGTATGAGATATTAACGCTTTAACACTAACTCAAACTTCTCTATATATTCTTTATAAAATTATAAAATTGTTTTGTGCACACTTACACCTGTTACATCTTGTACACGTAGCAATTCGACTGACATGTCTAACAAGATCACATTACTTTGATATATTATTAAAAATGCCATTAATGTGTCTCGCAGGCATATAATTTGATAGGCGCTTGTTTGCTCTTTTCCGGTTTTAACCGATCAATTGCTAATTTTCTTGTTACGTCCTATACACGCAACTAATTCTACATCGCTGCATACAAACATTAAAAATTCTTATATAATAAATGATTCTACAGAGTCGATCGTCCATTGGCATTCAATGGCGCTTTTATATTCGTCTACGTAAGATCACTTCTGTCGTATATAAAAAGTAAATATGTATTACAAAATAGCTACAAGTAATTATCTTGTCATTTGCAATTGTTGCTGAGTCAATTGCCATCATTATTATTGCTACTATTATTGATACGAGTTTTCTATGTCGGCTGATTGTTCTGATTCTACAATATTAAGAAGAAAGTCTATTTTTGTACAAAGCGCGCTGTTACGTTCCACTTCAAGTGAGCAAATTTTGTTTTCTCCTTTTGAACAAATAGGTACATACATACATACTTAAGTACTTATAAGTAAGCATATCGATATTTCTTATACATTTATAGTATGAGCCATCTTTGAAGTACTTAATGATCGATTGGTTTATTAGCTTGAAACTAAACCGCAACGAAACACAAAGGGCGCGCATGCGCGTAGCTGCCCATTTTCGATGCTTTTATACATATTTCTCTGATAAGTAGTGAAAACAAAAGTTAATATGTGTGTGGAAACTAGTTAATTTGATCCAAAAAAATAATAAAAACCATTTATGTATGTACCATAGTATTATTTAATAAATTATACTCCGTGTTGCAATATGGCATCTTTCGAAAGTGTAGATTGAGACTTGTTATGGGAATGTAAAAGCAAAGTATTACAATTGTAACTTTTACATGTAACTTATAACCCAAATAAATTTTTCATGGTACAAAACTGCTTGTTTCTTTTTTAAAAAATAATTTAAAATTTTTTAATAGTTACAAAGTGCGTCTAATCTTTTAAGTAAATTAGTTATAGCTTGTTTAAAGGAATTGAGAATGAGTGTGAAAAAAAGTTGAAGCAAATCAAGTGTTTACCAGTTCATAGTAAACCTAATTGCTGAAACGTTAACTTGTATACTAATTGAATGATACGACATCGCAAAAAATCAAGTCAATACTTCCAATGATGCATATGGGCTTATCTAATGCGCAAAAATCCGAGTAATTTCTTTTTTTTTTTTACATCAACTTCTAGGAATTGCACAGAAAATGCGCTAATTAAATGTACGAACACGTAGCACGGCAAAATGTAACTAATAGCTAAACATGTGAGCTGGCAAACAAAAGCCGCTATAGAGTTGACAAATATTCACCTGTAATTCCATCTCAACGACTGGAAGGTCACATTGGATCGCAGCGATAGCATCGAAGAAATCATCGTGACTGGGCAACTGGATCAGGAGCAGCCATGCACACCAGCGGGTTAGGGGCTTAGAATATACCCGCGGCAGGTATGCCTGCGGTAAGAGGCGACTAGAATACCGAATTGATTCAAGGGGGTGTGTAGGCAACCCTTTCAAGGGGTTGCCAGCGCAATATGTGGCTTGTCCAACTCAATTGTCAACCTCACCTACCCGTGGCGAATCCTGTTTCTTTGACAGCCGAGGCTCTGGCGACCCCAGTTTCTTATGGATCTAGGGGTGGGAGGACGGGATGGCCTAGAAGGTTTCATGTGGTCATACCAAATCGTTACCGAGATGGTCGGGCTAATACCTTAATGGTGCTTGTTACCAGATCGTACCGGATCTGCATCCGGAAAAGGACCATCAACATCGATAACACTCCGCAAGGCTTTCGGGGCGTGTCCTTATCGCTACAAGCACAACACACAAACAGAAGCACCCAAGTGATCAACGGTCAGTCGAACTATTGGTATTGGAAGCAAAAACCAGACGCATCAAATGGGCATGAAAATGGTTGGTGAAGAAAGTGTGAGAACGTTTAAGGCTGTGGCAAGACTGCTGCAAACATGAAGCAAGTACTTAGCAAAGCAAAATGCACAAGGTCGAAGATCAGAAGTGCGCGTCCGGGAATGCAGATGAGAACGAAGCACGAAAAGCAACGTCCTAAGCACCACACTCAGAATAAAATACAGAGACCGTACGCAGCGTCAGCAGAATGCTCCAAAAAAAAAAAAAAAAATAGATGTACCGCACACCACCCAGAGGCAATGTGAAAGCGGTCCAGAGCGAATGATGGTCCAAAAGATGAAAGATTTTAGTCCGGTGCGGTGTCTGACTTGATAAGTCTAATTTAGAACAGATTTTCCGGATACGTCTACTCTTGAAGAATCCACTCGGCTATGCAAAATAATTTTTAGCAACACCAATACCTCTGTGCTCTCACGCTGAACATAACAAAAATTAAAAATACAAGGCGCGATATACCTCCGAAGCGATTTAGGCTGAACTTCTCTTCCAATTTGTGCACCTTTTTACTCCTTTATATTAGGGCGGTTGAATGTTTCTCCTCTTTTCATACAAATCTTGCAATCGATTTTTAAGTAACTTCTCATTGAGCTACAAACGTGAAACTTTACACATAGGTTAGAACACCGTGGCAATGCAACAAAAGGAAAAAAAATCCGTTAGGTGGCGCACACATCGAAAAAAATAGATAATAATTTGAAAATTTTCAAACCAGCTTTTAAGTAACTTCTCGATGAGCTAGAGACTTGAAATTCCGAACTTGATTCAGAGGTCGATGACAGCCGATGACACAATACAAAAAGTTTCGCTAGGGGGCGCACGGACAGAGATATTTAGAAAAATCAAACGAAACGGAGGGAATTTTGGGATTGATTTTTATGTAAGTTCTCATTGAACTAGAAGCGTAAAACTTAACAGATAGGTGAAGACACCGAGAAAATGTAAGAAAAGGAGAAAATAAAAATAAAATAAAAAAATTTTAAGCACTTCCTTTATATAAATGGACAAAAATCAGCGAACAATGTCTCCTTATATAAAGACATACAAAGCAATACAGTGTTTGGAAAAATTTCTTTCTAAACCTTAATGTTGGTTTGCCAGGTAATTAGACCCAGGATCTTCGGTGTGGTAGTCCGAGTACGCTATCACCACACCACGGCAGCCGTGTGCTGAACACACATCCAATGGATATTGCGGGTAGGGCGGTCACTGATCAGGTTTCG
This sequence comes from Eurosta solidaginis, assembly GCF_040869045.1. Taxonomy (NCBI): domain Eukaryota; kingdom Metazoa; phylum Arthropoda; class Insecta; order Diptera; family Tephritidae; genus Eurosta; species Eurosta solidaginis. The sequence continues at coordinate 255,113,386 of NC_090322.1, forward strand.
TGGCATGGACTACAGGCTTTCTCATTTAGAGCGTTGCAGCATTCTAACCAACCTTTACACCTCTCACATGCAATAATTATTTTCTTAAATGGTCTCTAAGGTGGTTTTGTGAGGGTCGCGCGCTAAATTTACATGAAGTTGGCGTGCCACGTACAAGTTATCTTGCCAACTTCAGAGAGACAACCTTTACTTCATCCCAGACAAGGCTGACTATTGTTTGCCATCAACTGACCTTCTACAAGCTTCAGATCAGCCATCCAGGAGAGAGGAGTGGAGAAAGGAATTAATACGGGGCAGTGAAGATTTGAGAAGGAGTTTTCTGTGAAGAGCTTGATGTAAGCCGCAAGTTTACAGGAAAAAAGTTCCACTACGCATACCCAAAAAAAATTATTTTCGAGCCTGCGAAATTTCATTTTTTTTTTACTTTTTTTCGACTTTGATTTTTAAGGTTTTTTTCATGACCTAATAAAATAACTTTACAACAACTAAGGCATGACGTAGCTGAATGCGTTTCTAACCATTTCAAATATCGTAGGAGTGCGGGTTCGACTCCCACTCCCGGGAGAAAAGGCTTTGAAGAGATTTACAAGGAATAATCGAAACAGCTGTCGCCTTGTCCGTCCTGATGTCACGTTGTTTAAATTTTTCCCAAATTATTACATAAATTAAAAAATTTCATGTATACCCTGTCCGACCCAAAAATGTCTGTTAAAAAAATTGCGAAGGGATCATGGCGACTACAGTACAAAGCAGAAGTAAGGTGAGCCGAATCCAATCCAAGCAGAATTTGCAAGGAAATCTCTGAAATTTAAAATCAATTCCGACATTTTTTAAATTTTTTTGTATTAGTAAATATTTGCGGAATGTCATTTTCATAATTTCAATAAATAGTTCAAATGAAGGTTCAAACAAAAATTTCACTGTTGTTAATTAATGACGTTATTACGTAAAATTTACACATACAATCGTCAAATGAGGGAACATTTTTGAACTGACGCTTATCATAGTGATGACTTAGGTAAGCAAAATATTAAAAATGCCTTTTATTTGCCAAATTAATGCTAAAATTGAGCTTTGCCAATTAAAAATCTAAAAAAAAGTCGATTTTTCGACCAAAATTCATCTAAATCTCCATAAAAGATATTTTTTTTTTAAACTGCATTTGCCATCGTCTTTAGCTCACGAATTCACTTAGAACTACGCCAATTGACACGACAAAAAAATACATAAAAGATTATTTGGAGCCTTGAAAATGAAAAAAAATTAAATAAAAAATTGATTTTTCGACCAAAAACAAGTCCCAAAACGCAAAATATATATATATGTATATATATATATATTTTTTTTGAAAAAACTGTTATCGCCAACGTTTTTAGCGCATAATTTTACGTGGGACAGGAAATATGAGACAAATTCGTTCTCATCGAAAACATTTTTGCATGTATGCTGAAAAAACCCTTAAAAAAATGGCGAAAGGGTACATTTTCGGGCAAAACACTCCCCAAAACCCAAAAAATATTGTTTTTTTTTTTTCAAAAAACTGTTATGGCTAACGTTTTTAGTGGACATTTTTGGGTCGGACAGGGTATACATGAAAATTTTACAATCAAATGAAAATTTATTTAGTAGGTCATGAAAAAAAAAACCTTAAAAATCAAAGTCAAAAAAATTAAATTCCGCAGGCTCGAAAATATTTTTTTTGCGTATGCGTTGTGGAACTTTTTTTCTGAGCCCAAATGCTATCGAAAAATCGATGGCGCGATATCGGTTAATAAATCGTCCCACCCTAACCCACATACATGTGTACATAAGAATATCTTGAAGCATTTATAATTGTGAGCACGTAGACAAATTTTAGTACAAACAAATTATCTTAAATCGCTAGAACAAAGAAATGTAAATAAGACAAAAAAAAAAAGTTTTAATAAGTTAGCATTTGAGTATTTTCTCTTTTAATACTTTAAGCATATTTACAAAGTTCAAGAACCTTTGCCAAAATTTATATTGAGTGTAGACACGCTCCCACGCTGTCAGCCGTGAACTGGTCCCTTCTATCGGAATTGGCATAAAGAGCAACATCACACTTACTTTAAATTCTCGTACTTATGTACTACGGAATATGGCACAATAAAATATTGTACAGCAACATTTCTATGTATATTTCACCCTTATGAAAATGTACATCTTTAATTAATTTTACTACTCAGCGATTTTTATTAGAGACTGCGCCGCCATCACCAATGAGTTAGTAACGCATGCGACTACTCTACAAATGGCAGGGCAGAAGTGCACATAACCCAATTCTTATCTGTATGTATATATGTATGGATGAATGTACATATATCCCTGGATTCGAACTAAAGACATGCGGATAAAGAAGATTAAATGCTGTGCGGCGATCGCTGCATGTGAACTTTTTTATTGGCTGAGTGGCAACGGAAAATAAATTGCAAGTTAATGAGCTCAAGTGGCGATGACTATTATGCCTTATTGGGAATTTGAGTGTTGGCGTGTTGGTGAGGGTGGGTGGTGGTAATGATTGTTGTCGTGGCTGTCTTTTAGGGCAGGGGCGTATTCAATTATTAATAGGGATTTGGTTCTAGATTAGGTACAAAACGAAAACGGAGAAGAAATATCATAGTTAAATGGAGAGGCAGATTTATAGCGGGGGAAGAGTAAGAGAGTTTCAGAGGGAAAAGCAGAGGTAACGATAGAGGTAAATTTGAAGGTTTAGGTAGAAGTAGTGGTAGATGTAGTGGTAGAGGTGGTATAAGGAGAGCGAGAGGAAGATATAGAACCTTTTTGAATAGTTTCCTAGAGGGAGAGTGACAAGACTGGGAGTGGGAGAAGCGAAGAAGAGTGAGAGGAAGACGAAGAGTGAGAGAAAAATGAAGAGGAAGCGTGAGGGGCAGATGAAGATGAAGAGCTTGAAGTAGAGGTAGAAGTAAAAGTAGTGGGAGAGCGACAGAGATGGAGATAATGAACCTCTATTTCTTAGAGGGAGAAGTGAATGGAGGGAGGGAAAAAGGAGCGTGAAAGGGACAGGGAGGGAGAGAGAGGGAGAGAAAAACTTTTTATAAAGTTCTTCAAAATTTACTTTTAGCTTCGAGCCAATTTCAGACTTCTTCCGAGTCTACTTATAAAATAGCTGGTTACTGTGGAAATGACTGCCTTTCCTTGAACGGAATTGTGCTTCAAACTTCATTACAATACTTGTCGTTTGTTTGAAAGCCACTGGAGCATCAAACCATACAATATTTTCATCTAGCACCAATCGTCTTCAGAATGAATTGATTAAGCCATCAGGTGATTTTCTATCCTAAAAGCTACTCTAAGAATGAAACAAGATGCGACATGCAGTTTGTTTCGATTTTTAAGAGAAGAGTGTCATTGTTATTTTAACCGCAAAATCAAACGGTTTGAGAAAGATTTAGTGATAAAGGCTACCTTTTGCAGGATATGAATCTGGTAAAATTGGTACCAGCACCTTCTGATATAAGCTAAACTGCTGCGGGGACCATTTTTTTAACCTAACGAATCTCTTGCGTCTATAGATTTGAGTCACCACTTGTGACGGGCATTGCCTTTCTGCGGATATATTCTAGGCCCTTCTTTAGCCGCTGAAGGGAAAAGGAGGTAGCTCTAGAATTGTCTTCGCTTCAATAAATCATTCATTAATGTTGGTGTTTTAATTTAATTTGTATGATTGTCCTGAAAGATTTGTTAGTTTTGTTGTAAATGTGAATTATGCTTTTAGTGTTAGTTTTATTGTTGTAAATGTTGCTGTAAGTTCTGATGTATGTGGGCATGTTGCTCTCAAAGACTTATAGTTTTTTTGTAAACGTGGATGTTTCCATAAATGTTATGTTTATTGTTGTAAAGGTTATTGTATATACCATCGTAAATGAGTTAAAAGACTTGTAAATGTTTTTTTAAATGTGCATGTTCCTATAATTAAGGTTTTTATTGTTGTTGATAGTGTTGTAAAAATGCTACAAATGTTCCTTTATTGTTAGAAATTTTGTTGTTGTAAGTTCTGTTACAAATTAACAGGTTCTATAAATATGGTGTTTATTGTTGTTGATAGTGTTGTAAATGAGTATGCTGTTTATTTTGTAATCATGTTGTAAAAGTGCTACAAATTTTGTTTTCATTGTTGTTGTAAGTTCTGTTATAAATGAGCATGTTGCTATAAATATATATGTAAATGTTTCTATAAATGCAGTTTTTATTGTTGTAAATTTTCTTGTTAGTGTTTAAATTGCCCAGAAGAACTTATAAATCTTGTTGTAAAAGTGCTTTAAATGTTCTTTTATTGTTGGAAATTTTATTGCAAGTTCTGCTATAAATGAGCATGTTGCTATAAATTTGGCGTTTATTGTTGTTGATAGTGTTGTAAATGAGTATGCTGCTTATTTTGTAAGTTGTGTTTTATGTTTGTTGTGAGTACAAATACTTCCTTTTTGATGTATAAGTTTATGTAAATATTCTTGCATTTGTGTTTACTACTATGAAGGACTTGTAAATTTTGTTGTTGTTTTTATTAATGTTAGTTCTCTTATACAAGTTTTTTCTTATAAAACACTTAAAAATTGTATTGTTTGTTGCTATAATTCTTGTTTTTATTGTTGTAAAAACTGTTTTAAATATTGTTGCAACTTTGTGTGTTCTTATGAATGTCTTTTGAACGATTTAGAAATTTTATTTTAAGCAAATTTGTTGCTATAAAAGATCATTTGTAAAAGCTGTTGTTAATATTTCTGTAGAAAAAAAATGCTGTTTTGAATGACTTGTTAATTTCGTTTTATCTGTGTATGAAATGTTGTTTATATTGTTGTAACTACTGTTGTAGGTAGGTGGGTGTGCTGTTTGAAAAAACATGTAATGTTTTTTGAAATGTCTTTAAAATGATCTTGTAGCTGAGTATATTGTTATAAAAGACTTGTAATTTTTGTTTTGAGCCTATTTATTGCTATAAAAGTTGTTTTTTTTATTGTTGCAAGAGCTGTTGTTAATATGTACAAATTTCTTTGTTGATTTTCTGTCGTGAAATCTGTTGTTAATTTTGTTATAAATAGGAATTTTGCCATGAATGACTTGCAAATTTCGTCTTAGGTGTGTATGTTGTTCTAAATGTTGGTTTTTTTGTTGTTAAACCTATTATATTTGGGTATTTTTTGCAAATGTTCTTTTTGCTAAGTATGTATATTGTTATAAGAGACTTATAAATTTAGTTGTAGATGTATAGGTTGCGAAAAATGTTGTTTTTATTTTTATATGCGTCAACATAACTTTTCCTGTAACTGTGTACGTCGCTAAAAATCCCTGAGTACGCTCCTGTTCAAGCAACATAGGGCATTTTAAATTTTAATGATTATGGTATTAATTTAATCGAAAAACAAAAAAAGTACTTAAATAAATAAACAATCAAGAGCAATAAACGCTAAACTTTGTATATGAAACCAAATCAGCTAAATGAGGGCGCAATGGGGCAGCCATAATACATACATACATATACATACATGCATAAGTGTAGATATGATAGAGCGTAACTTTAGGGCCAAGCCTGATAAGTGAAGTTCAACGTTGAAAGTAATTGTAACACGCACTTACAATAATTATATGTACGTAAGTATGTAAATGTACTCTTAGACAGATCGGTGTGACTTTATTTAAAAATGCATGTATCTTATGTCTGTATATAGGCAGTTCAGATTGTTTGAGGATTTGTATACACGGGCCTTTTCGCTGCGAAACTGATGCTGGAAGCCGAAGTATACAAATATACATGTAACAACATATATGTATGTGTATATTTGTATATATGTAAGTCTTTATTCCCATCTTTCATCAGCCGCATTGCATTCAACGCATCTACACGTTAAATCTATTTAAGCTGCAGTCTAAAACTTTAAGAGCAGATTTCACACGCCCAACTCATCGTTATTCTTAAGTTTTTGTACTCATTTTGAGTGCCGCTTGAATGAGCTTAGCACCTCTACCTCCCGCCCCGCGTTACCAACAATGTTCCTCACTTGCTTGCTTGTTTGTTCGATCGTCGCCTATTCAGCTGTACTCTTTGTTGCATTTGGACCCTTTTTTAGGCGCGTGAGTTTTAGAGAAACTGTCAACAGCACATTTGCATGGCAAAGGGAGCAGATGTGGGCTTGGTTCGGCTGAGCTCTTGCGCTGTTGTATAACTTTCCTGCGTTGCTTTACTTTAACCTAGCGACAGAGTTGACAGCCTAAGTGTCAAAATACAAGCAGCGCTTGTCGGTTAAGCTGTCACTTCATACAATCACACAAGCACACACACATCAATGGTTAGAAAAGTGAATTAGTTGAAGCTCTATAGCACCATCAGGCTTAGGTTGTTGATATTGCGTTGGTATGTTGTAATTGTTGCATTTAACCTTGATTTTCGTTGCAATGCGTTTGTTGACTGAAAATTGAAAACTTAAAAGTGACATCAAGAAGATGCCAGTTGGCTGTAATTATAACACTAACACACACACATGTTTAATAAAGCCAAATTTGATGTGTTGAGGATTAGTCTGGCATTGAATTTGTATATTTAGCTCTTATGTGAGAGTTTCGAGAGCTTTACCTTGCACGTGACTGTTTTTGTTAACTTTCAGCCTTTTTTTTTAATTATTAAGCAACGAATATGAGGTGACGTGTTTTAAATGTGAGGAAGTGATAAATCGAGGTCATTGGTGAGGCTTCGGGATATCTTGAATGTCTTCCATATCATAGCAGAAGCGCACTACATATACGCTATTGGAGGCCTTGTTACAAATTTTAGGTTCTTCTCTAATCTTTCAAAGAAGGATAAGAAAAATTGCGGAGCTAACTCAGAGATTCGAGAAATCTGTTTGCAAGTACGGGTAATAATTGACCTGCGAATCAGAAGCAGGCATCTTTGAAACACTCTCTTCAATGTAGGTAAGGGGTGTCCTGCAAGCGTCATTCGATTCGATACTTTCGCTATCGGCATCTTGTTTGATATGTAGATAAAAATTGGGTATTGACATTTACAAACCGACAAAGGCCTGTTGGTGCATGTGAGTTCTAAGCATACAGTGCCTTCGTTAGCTACCTGTTAACACTCTTAACTTATTCTTTGTTGGTCACATAATCGTCCCAACAAAAGCTTTGACTGTCGTAGATCCGTGGTCTGGGCTAATGCGTATCTTTGAGTTCCCTCTCCTTTCTGAGCTCCCTAATGTTATGCGAACCTAACGCAGATTATGATTCCATTTTTACAGACTTTATAGTCGATGATTTTCTTCCTCATACACTCGAACATCTGCAACAAATCTGTTTAGTCATTGTAGAGCATGTGCCATGGACCTGACGTGTCCACATAGCTTTTCTCTAGTTTTTAAGCCATGGCATTGTATAGGGAAGCTCGATGGCTGATGAGCGAGCAAAGCGTTCTTGATATCGTAGGAGAAAATTACGTCCTTACGCTGCTGAGACTTATCAAGGGTCGTATCTCTCATCACTCTTATTGAACTCCTTTTGAGAATTGACGATAAGGTTAAGTTTGTTGACGATGAATGGGCGGTAGAGTGGCGGATCAGACGATGACCTTCATCATTTTCCACTCACATGAGCTATCGCGCCAGTCAATTCTCCAAAGTGCTGTCATCTAAGGTCACCGGCTGAAACTACCTGTTAGGATGAGCTGCCATTAAACTTGAAGATTTCACTTCGACTTTGTACGTTGGTGTTACAGTACTATTTTAGTGCCAAAGCAACCATCCAACCTAACAGCCCTTGGCTGGACATCAATCCTAGTCGCTCCAGTACTCAGACCCTAGAGATGCCACAGAGCAAACTCCGCGGACTTGTCCATGAATTAAGTAAAATAAAAATATTGCTTGACAATGCTGAAATGTACAGATAATCGACTATTTTAAAACAAAGTCCATCAGGTTTACTGGCAGTCCCATTATCGTGTAGTCTTCGGTGGATTATTGTGACTATTTGTGGAGCACTATGTTGTTACTGGAGTGGAAGTCCTTGCCCAGATTTCTGTACATGTCGTTCCGATTCTCAGACCCAACTGCTCCGGCAACTACACCATTTCCATTGTAGATGAGAAAGCGTCAGTTGAGAAGAAGAATTGTGTTTGTTATTAATTAGAGTGTGACTTCGATATGAGGAGAGTTGTTTTTAAAGAAGAAAGTGCCAATTGTAATTGAGAATAGTCAGTTGTAAATGACAATATCAATAGTAAGTTTAAAAGCGCCATGAGCGTGAAGTTAACGAAGTACTTTTAGCGGATCAAATAATAAATAGACCGGTATTTTGCGCTAACTAGTTGTGAAGAGAAAAAATATGTGGCGCTTTTGTAAGTGCTTTTTTGGAGTGTTTCGGTTTTTTCACGTGAAGCCAGCAAAGCACCCTCGTAAAAACTGACTTATATTACACTGTTCGAAATACGATTTAGCAGGTATTAGTTGCTAATTAGGTGCGAAAAGACAATTTGTGTCACCCTTGTTCAAGTACTTTTTTCCGGGTACTTCGTGAACTTAGCCAAGCACCCCCGGGTTTACCAAAATGATAGTAATAAAAACAAGATTACCAACAGGACAGAAAAAAGTTACAACAGAAATTAAAAATTGATTACAAAAAACTACAATAGTAACAACATTCTAACAAATAATAATGAGAATAACAATGATATCAGCAAATTTGGAGAATTGCATTTTTAAATGTGATGTTAAAAAAAATTTAGGCGAAAATATCATTTGGGGAAGCGAGAGCCGCCAGCATGCCGAAAAATCTGTTTCCGAAAACATTTTTTTGAATAAGATGATTATAGATAGACATTGAATACTTTCCATGTGATGCGAAAAAAAAACTCTACAAAGTAATGGGTCATGCCTGATAACTGCCAGCAAAAATACCTGAGACAGTTCATGCTCCTATTTTTTGCAGTGTTTTCCCCCTTAGGAAAATTTTACGTAGCACAAGTATGCATAGTTCCTGTGGCAAATCAGTCATCAAACAAATTTAAACTTTCTTATTAAAGTAATTTTACTTGGCAGCTGCAAACAGACTTTAGGTCCCATTTATTTTTTACTTGCCACAAAATGCACATAAAATTAACGTAATTTTTTTTTTTACAATTACCAGAGAACTCGTTTCCAACACATGTTTTGTTTTAAATTACTAAAGCATGCGCACATTTGTATTTTTAAAATAAAAATTTAATTTTCACGTTTAGTGTTTGAAATCTGCCAACACATGCAGAGGATTGCATTTCAAGTGTATAAAGCAAGGGAAAAGAACACAAAGCAAATTCATGATGTGAGGAAGGGAAGATCGTGATTGCTGCATGAGCTAAGGACTGTGTCGAAATTCAAATACTTATGCTACATACTAATATATGCTGTATAGAATACAAACACACATGTAATATGTACTCAAATTCTCGGAAGGTACCACACCCTACATAAATAGCGCAGAATATTGATGATACAGCAACAGACATGAGCCAAATATTTTCATGATATCGAATAACACATTAAAACATTAGAGGACAAACATAAAAGGAAGGCATACCAAAAAAAAAAAAAACAAAAAAACAAAAAAAAAATATTAAACTTAACAATTTGATGAGAATGAGTTAAATCATATTGACTTAACCCATAGTAAAAGCATAAACAACAGCAACAACAAACAAACATGTAATCGACAAACAATTGCTGTCTGTATCTGCCACACATCAATCAACGAATATACCAATAAAACTAGCAAATAAAAATAGATTCGCCGCTGCACAAACAATGTGAACAACATAGATGAAAAACGTTAATCAATATAGCAGTCAAGGAAAGTAATGGTGATCGAGGCCAAGCGGTAAGCGAAAGGAATTTCAAGCTTTCAACAAATTAAATAATTCTAAAAAATTGGAAAAGCTAACAAAATAAAAGAAAAAAACATAGAAGTGGACATTATGTGTACAGGTAGACGAGATACCATTGATGTATTACTTTTTTCTATGGGAAATAGATAGAATTTGAAGTGAAAGCGAAACCATTCAATTCGGTCATGCTTTTGGAAAATGAAAACTTTATACGATGATTAAATAGTGCTAACCAGCAACAAATTGTGTTGGCGATAGTGAAGAACAGGGAATATAGTTGAAGCGATACTTGTTCGAGAGAAGAACAGCTCATTTGGTAACCATTTAGGGCTGCTTTCATCACATCTCGTTAACGTTAACTGGCACTTCATTTGACAACCCTAAGTGCTTATAAATAGTGTCATATAAAGAGAGAATTAGCTTTTATTTATGTGAACCATACGCCTTAGTCAGTATTGCTTTCCAGAGAAAGCTTATTGTTTAATAAAGCACTGTTAAAACCATTTCAATGCCTTTTAGATCTAGAAATGAGGTTATCTCGCAGAGCGGTGAGTACAGCACAGTATAAACGTTATTGCATACAACTAAATCTTTAAACATATCTGCCCCCATATTGGGCCGCATAAGTGGAAAAACCCCAATTGTTTTTTCTCAATATTTCAGACCACTTGCTGAAATTTTAAATTTTTCTTCATACAAATGTATGTGAAATTTAAAAAAAGTGAGATAAGGCGAAAGAAATCCGCCTTATATGATAACAAAATTTTTGACGGGTATTATGTAAGGTGAAAAATATATAGATATTGGAGGTGTATATGTATGTTTATATCAAGGCAGCTGCACCTGTATCTGTTACCAAAAAGATTAATTACTTTTGGATATTTTCAATAGTTAACATACTTCGTTATAGCTGACCAATTTTTTAAACAGTGCAGAATAAAAAATTGTAATGAACAAGAAAATTGAGTTGAATATTTGTGTCAGAGATAGGGTGTATGGATTTAAAAATTTTGGTGGAAATTTTATTTCCAATATTAGTTCCCACTTCACATTTGAGCTAGCCTTGAGAAAAAACTAAAACAAAAGCGATATGGAGCCAAAATAGTCTAATTTAGCTACGAAAACAGTTCAAAAATGTTGCGTAAAATATCCCGAAAATAACTTCCAATTGTTTCGAAATTATCAAATACTTAAACCGGTTGTAAAATAACAAATATAAATGTTAGTTTCAAAGCTGTATAACCAATGATGCTTTGAAAAACCAATGAAAAAGGCAAAACAAAAATATTCCGAAATAGTGCCGAAAGCAACAACGAAACAATCTCCAGATGACAACTATGTATGGAGCTACGAAATGATAACAAAAGTATTCCACCAATGTTCCGGAGATGGTCCCGAAGAAGTAGTAAGATGATCACGAAATAGTTCCAAAATAATGCAATGAATCTAGAAACAAAACTAAAATGGTCTCGAAATAGTTTGTTATGTAACAGTCCCGATATAATGCTCAAAACAATATTTCTAAAATTATTCCGTAAACAATCCAAAACAGACATTCCTAAAAAGATCACCTAACTTTTAAGTAGTCGTCGATAGTAGTGACGATAGCCGTCACTTCCAACTAGGTATCCCGGCCTCTTTTAAGTTTCGAAAACCCAGGGGTTATTAGACTGCAATTCCGGAATTGTTTAAAAAACATATTAATATATATCGCCTTGTCCGTCCTGATGTCACGTTGTGTAAATTTTTCCCAAATTATTAAATAAATTAGAAATTAAAAATTCCTTCAAATAAATGTTTTCATACATTTAAAAGCAATAAGTGCAACCACAAATATCCCCCACTGGGAAACAAAAAAACTTAAAAATCTGTGTCAAGATTTTTGCCAATGGTTTCTGAAGGTTTTCCTGCACAGAACCTAAACCTGAAATCAGATTATTGATTATTGATATTTGTGTAAAAAAAAAGTGAAAAGGGTATTTTCCTGCTACATCATAAATAGTTTTTGTAACCAGAAACAGGACTATACCCCTTCAAAAGCTTCGCCGTGGTAAGCCCGAATCTGGAGTAGAAACAGTCTCGGTACTTCAAATTTTTGAGATATTTAAACCTAAAAGTTTAAAAGCACGGGTTTAGGTACATTTAAGGTCATGTCACTCCGATAATTTTTTTTTAAAGATCGTTATTCTACCTGAATGTAGCACTTCTACTCTTCAAAATCCCTTTCGAGTTTTTAGAAAATCTTGATTTCTTCTGAGAAATCGTCTAGGTGTTGTGCTTGTAGTACAAAAAATAAGCTTAATGCTGAAGATGTAGTTTTGCCAAACTTAGTTATTTGTATTGATTTTTTTCTTTTTTAATGAAAAATAAACAACAGCTCGAAACAACTGATGTCACGTTGTTTTAAATTTTTACAAATTAATAAATTATTTAAAAAATAATAAAATTGCTCTATAAAATTGTTTCCACATTTCAGCAATAAGGGCACCCCACTAAATAATACAATTATTACAACTTGTGTTATTTTTGTATTATATCACTTCATCCCTACTGCTAATTCAACACGAAGTCGGAAGAAGGCAAGGACTAATCAACCGAATTAAGGTAAGAATCAGGCTAGCAAAGTATTATGCTAATAAAAAGCAACCAAAAAAATGTTTAAATTAGGAAATGAGATGTAAAACTGAAAAACAAACAAATAAACTAAAATGGAAACCAGTCAACGAAAAAGAACGAGCAAATCAACTAACATGTTAATAAGTTTACAAAGAAGAAAGTGAAGTAAGAAATCACCAAAACAGCAATAAAATTAATTAAAACAAACAATTGAAACAAGGTCAACAAAGCAAGCAAAAAATAAACAAATAAAAGAGTTAACAAAAAAAAAAAAACAAAGAAAGGAAATAAACAAATGAAAAGGAAGAAATGGAAAAAATGGGAAAGAAAACTAACAAATATTACAAGAAACAAAAACTAAGCATAAAACAGAGACCAACCAACTAATAATAAAATTTACAAAGAAAGTGAAGTAGGAAACAGCCAAACAAGTAAAACATCCTATTAAAAACTTATCAACAAAGCAACCAAACAATAAACAAACAAAAGAGTTAACGCGCAAACAAAAACAAACTAGAGAAAGAAAAAAGTGAAAAACAATGAACGAAATTGGATAGAGAAAAGAAATCAAGAAATATTACAAAAAAGCAAACCACGGACACAAAATTTTAAAATTAAAGAAAGAAGAAACAATCAAATAAACCAGAGAAAAAAGATCTAAACAACAAAGGAAGCAACAAATTAGGAAAGAAACAAGTGTAAGCTGTGACTATAAACAATAGTTGGAAAAAATAACAGCAGAAAAAACAAACATTTTTTCACGCTTTTGTGCAATTTATTATACTTTTCTAATTCTTAGCATTAAACTTGCAACTAAACAAAAAACTTTCCACCAAATAATTTCAGTCACTTTAAAAGTAAACTGCTTGTTGTAAATACTTTCTTTTGAAAGCTACACGTAGAGCATACAGATGGGTTTGCTAACAAATAATAAAAATTTTAAATTTACAAACGTGCAGTTCAAACAAAATACGTTTTTTTTTTGTAGATAATAGATAGCGCATAGTTACTCACATGGCTATCTTTATTTCATTTCTACGTGCCACAACGTCAGTGATCTGTGGCGAGATAAACGACAAATTGAAAAAGCGATGACAGCAAAATTGACAAAACAAATGTATGTTTGTAAAGTATAAATATGTACTAATAAGTTTGTGTTGTAGCAATGACATTGTAGTAATGTAGGGAAAGCCAAAAGTATTCAAATACATATTCGTTTGTAAACGTTGAAATGCAACTGTACAGAACTAACAATACCAACTAAATGCAATATACAAAGCAAGCATAAGAAAATCTAAAACGTAAGGTACAGAATTTCCAAATTCTAATGGAATGCACAGAGAAAGGAATATAAAAATAACTAAAAATTAAATTCATTTGTTTCTCACTAAACTGCTCACTGTTATAATTTATTGCACTGTAATACTCAATCAACATAAACAGAAATAATTGCAGCCATATTTTTTTCATTTATTTTGCAATGAAAATTCCAAGTTTCAAAGCACAAGTTGGACTTCGTCACAGATAATCAATATTATGTTCTATTTCTATCAACAATTTATCCAATTAAATTTACATACAAAAAAAATTACAGCTGAAATTTCGTTACAGCAGTGGAAATGGCCTGGTAAGTACAGCTCCGTTTGGGCGTCATTTACTTTTATTTATTTTTTAAACTAGGTCGTTATTTCTCTAACCGCCTTTCCTAAAGTACCTCGAACTGTAAAAGCTCCATTTATCGTTGCTCAAGTGGAGATGTAGCTTTTCTGTTATATGAAAGCAAATTTTTGTTATTTGTTTTCTTTGCTACAATTAATTTTATTGTTTCTTATTATAATAAATGTCGGGTACGCTCCGGTAACAAGCACCATTAAGGTACTAGTCCGACCATCTCGGGAACGATTTAATATGACCACATTGAACTTTGTAGGCCATCCCGCTCCACACACTAGTTCCCCGAGGAATTTGGGGTCGCCAGATCCTCGCGTGCTAAATACTCGTATGTGTACGATACATGCATATTTGTAACAGGATTCACCTCGCGTAGGTGAAGTTGACAATTGCGTATTGCGGAAGCTATGAATTGCGCTTATGTTGTTGTATGTTGGGTGGGTGAATTTTTTTCTAAAGTCAGAAACGTATTCAGGATATACATACATACTATGTGCTTTTCTGTTTGCGGTTGAAGTTCTAAGCATAATCAGATGATACACTTAGGTATGTATTTTTTTATTTATATTTAAAGTGAACCTTGAACTCGTTTCAGGCCCAAAGTGGTACGGGTCTCCATACTTATACCTAGAATTTTATTCCTCAGAAAAAGCATGTTATAGGCAAGAAAACCATTACTCCTACATTCTCTTAATTCGGTGAAGATAGAGCTCTAAGGCCGTCAAATATCTAGATGGGTAATTAAATACTTCCACAACCAAACCCTCGATTGCATATTTTATAAGTTTTCTAATTTCCAATCTTCAATACTCAAAGCTTGACCTTTATGGGTACTAATTGAAAGTTTGAACGATTTCATAAGCAATACAGAAATTAAACCAATAAAGTGCTTAAATGAGTTTCTAAATGGTTCTGTAAAAAGTCTTGAAATTACTTCTAAATGGTCCCAAGACTATTGCGAAAACAGTCACAAAATGTTTCAAAGAAAGTTCAGGAACTATCACAAAGTATTTCCGCGGTTGTGGCGAAATTAATTTCGAGATTACTTATCCTGAAATCAATAACAAAAGGAACCCGTAATAGTCCGATATGACTAAAAAACAGTTCCGAAAAGATGAATATTGTAACGAATTTAGTGATATTCCGCTATTTGCAACCTTCTGCTTACGTTCGTATCGCTAAAATGTTGAATAAAACACTCCAATATTCTGTATTACAAAATGGTCTTTATTAGACTACTTTGAAAGTACTTCGCAATTTAACTTCACTCCGCAACTGATAGCGTGCTTAAATCAAAGTGATTACAGATTACTCAGCTTTGGCTGCTTTTATACTCTGTGCCCAAATGTCTAGACGTTTCTTCTGCTAGAATTTTCTACTTGGTTACCAGCTATACGCTACCAGCTATAAACTACATATAAACGTTTATAGCCTCTCGCATAGCTATATGCGCGTGTATATGTGAATACTACTTCCAACGATGACTACATCTGTATGTGAGTTTCTCTCTGCTACTGGTATGTATATGTGTACATGATGATTAATGTGTTTATGTAGCTTGCTTGATCAGACGAATCGTTCGATCTAACCGCTGCTAGCCTCTTCAAATAAACTCCCCTTCTATTTAGTAGTTTCCCAATGGTTTGTATGCGATAGATGGTATCACTGATCCTCATCAATACTTTGTACGGGATGGAACACCTTTCCATCGGTGAGGAATGAGATGCGCCCGTATCTACAGTCAGTACACGTTCTTTGCCATCCACATTTCCTCTGACGGTAAGACTGCTCGATTTTCTTCAAATTTGCTAGAAAGATATCACAGGACATTCAATAGCTGGGGCAAGATTTCGATCTTTACATCTGACTCGCTCTTGCTTATCTCCTCCAGCTTTGCATTTACGTCCACCCATGCTGTTGGAACCATTAGTGTCAAGACCGCAATGACGTGCAATGTGCCCTGGCTAACCACACTTAAAGCATTTGACTGCATCATTATTCTTCTGCTGCGTACCCTTCAAAGCTTCCAAAATTGTGTCTACCTATTCTGGTCTTTCTACTTCCACACGATGAGCCTTGTATGCTGGTTTACTCAATAGGCAGGCAGTTTCCTGAGTCATTGCATATGATACCGTTTCTGCGAATGTGAGTTTTGGTTTGCATATGTCGCTCACTTCGTTTCAACATCTCGTATTCCATTGATAAAGCACTGAATTTTTACCCTTTTGGTGTATTCCACGGGTGCGTCCGCATTTGCCAAATGAGCCAACCTTTCAACATCCGAAGCAAACTCCTGCAAAGTCTAATTAGCTTTTTGGTAACGGTTTTGCAATTCTATTTGGTGTACTTGCTTCCCGTGTTCGCTTTCGTATCGCTTTTCTAGAGCGCTCATCAATGTTTCGGCAGCAGATCCTTTCAATGCCACGAATAGTGCAGCTACTTTATCTTCAGCACTCCAGTTGTTCACTGCTGCGGTGTTCTCAAACTGAATCTTAAACACCTGGAAAAGAACAGAACCGTCAAAGGATGGTGGTTTTACCTTTGAATTACTCGCTGAAACAGCAGGGCGAGCATCTACCTCGGCCTCGATTTTTCCTCAAACTGTAAAATGTTTGTATCCTGGGCCTCCAGCTTCGATGATACCCTTATCCCCTGTGCCTCCAGCTGCGTGGATATGCGGGCCTCCTGTGTTTTCAACTGCTCAGCCAACTGAGATGTCATATATGTCTTCTGTTCTTCCAGTTGAGATGCCCTATATGTCTTCTGTTCTTCCAGTTGAGTTTCCATCTTGGATGTAATCTGTGACGACGTTTCTTGTGCTTCAATCTTCGATGTTATGCGTGTCTCCTGGGATTCTAGTTGTGTTTCCATCTTGGATGTCACTGTCGACGTTTGGCCAGATGTTGCAGCTAATATCATGTTCAAGTCTGTATTCGCCATTGTCTGCGGTGTTTCATTTTTCTCCAATTTTGTTGTCCCATCGCCATCAAGATGAAAGACATACTCTTCCTCGTTAATTCGTTCTGATTCTATTGCCTCTCGTAGTCGTCCTTGAAGTTCGATCTTATTGCCGGTTGTATTCAATCCACGGTTCTCCAACTCTTTTTTCAGTTGCTGGATCCTTAATTCCCTAACTTTACCATGTCCAAGCTGTATTCGAAATCTTGGGAATTTATTCAACAATTCCTCTTCTGACACCAATTGTAACGGTTTTTGTGAAATTCCGCCTACTTGCAACCTTCTGCTTACGTTCGTATCGCTAAAATGTTGAATAAAACACTCCAATATTCTGTATTACAAAATGGTCTTCATTAGAATACTTCGAAAGTACTTCGCAATTAAACTTCACTTCGCAACTGATAGCGTGCTTATATCAAACTGATTGCAGATTATTCAACTTTTGCTGATTTTATACTCTGTGCCCAAATGTCTAGACGTTTCTTCTTCTAGAATTTTCTACTTGGTTGACAGCTATACGCCACCAGCTATAACCTACAGATACACGTTTATAGCGTCTCGCATAGCCATATGCGCGTGTATATGTGAATACTACTTCCAACGATGACTACATCTGTTAATTTACATAACAAGACTGATTTAATATTTGAACGTATGAATACGAGTGGCCGCTCTTAATCGCGTCTTAACGAATACTGCCTTCTCATGCTGGATTGATGTTGTTCGTTAGTACATTCAGGGTTGCAGGATACTGCTACATAGATTCGAACGCAAGGTTGCTTATAAATTGGAAAGCAGGGTGTTACAGTCGGCCATCCTGCTTATGGGGCGACCTCGTCCCCATCATCATAGTTGCATTCTAAACAGTCGTCGATATCATCTTCGATAGGTAACTCGCACCAGGGTTTAAGCTTGTCCACCGAGTAGACAGATGCGTAATGTTTGCGACAACGATTCGACTGAGGTAGATCTTCGACGACGTATCGATCTTTTTCGAGCTTTTTAGTGATAATAAACGGACCCTTGTATCGCGGTTCGAGCTTTCGAGAGGAACCAGTGCTAGGGGGTTCGTTCTCCGCGAGCACCAGGTCACCTTCACTGAATTGTTTGGGTTTTGCACGTTTAGCGTCGTAGCTTAGTTTTGCTAATGCTCGTTTGTCATTAACTCGATTTGCCGCGGCAGTACGCAAGTTTGTTAGCTCTTCGTCGTTAAGCCACTGTTGATCGTGAATGCTCGAAATGATTTTGTTCTTGAGTATATCTCGAGGATGAAACCCGTAAAGTAACTCGTATGGGGTACATCCGGTCGTTGCGTTCTTCATAGTGTTGATACACCACTGGACGTTGCGGACATTATCGTCCCATCGCTTATCATTTGACGTTGACGGAAGTAGCATAGAAAGTATGGTACGGTTGGTGCGTTCGGCGTGACCGTTTGCCCTAGGCGTACGGACAGCTGTGAGTATATGTTTGACATTGTTTTCGGCACAATAGTTTCGGAAATCTCGAGAGGTGAATGCCGTTCCACGGTCGGTTACGAGCTTTTCAGGCATTCCCGTGAAGCTACACATGTCGTTCAACACCTCAATAACACTTTTAGTTGCTGTGCTTTTAACTGGTCGTAGAAATGTAAACTTGGTGAACGAATCGACGATAACTAAGAGATGTTCGTTACGTTTCGCGCTTTTAGGAAACGGGCCTAAGTGATCAATATGCACCGTCTTGAAAGGTATCGGATCAATGTCATCGTAATGATAACATGATTCTTCCTTACCCTCCTTTCGCTTATAGTACGCACAATCGACACAAGTTTTTATGTAGCTTTTCACAAAATTGCGCATTCGAGGGAACCAAAGATGTTCTGTTAGTCGTTGAACTGTTTTATCAACACCCATATGTCCGGCGCGATCATGAGCGTCTTGCGTTACTCGATGTCGCAATGTTTTGGGGACAACCCATAAGGTTTTGTTGTTGATGTTGCGAAACAATCTACCGCTTTTAAGTACGTAGTCACCATCCGTAGTTTTGTTCTTAGAGCAAATTTCGTTTACAATTTGACGTAATTTGGCGTCTTGCAGCTGCATGCTAAATAGCCAATCGGAATCGTCGATGGCCACCTTAGATATGCGTAGATGAGCTGTTTCAGCGTTGGAAGCTTCCTCTACAGGGGCACGACTTAAAGCGTCGACGTGCTCCATCCTCCTGCCAGCTCTGTGTTGAATTTCGATGTCATAATCCTGTATTTTGAGCCACCATCGTGCGATACGTGGTACTAACTCTCCCTTCTGCATTGCTGTACGTATGGCGCTGCAGTCGGTTCTCACCGTCACTCTCTTGCCGTATATATAGTACTTGAAGCGCTCCAGTGACTCTACGACCGCTAAAGTCTCTAGTTCGAAACTGTGAAACTGCTTTTCAGTTTTGGACGTTGCTCTACTGAAATATGCTATGGGCTTTAGACCGTCACCATCTCGCTGCAGCAGAACGCCAGCCAAGCCGATGGCGCTTGCATCTGCGTGTATTTCGTGCTCTGCGTTAACGTTGTATGCGACTAGTAGAGGCTGCGAGACTAACTTTTCCTTGAGCTGTTCAAAAGCGTCACTTTGTTCGGGCAGCCACACGAATTTCGTTCCTTTCCGAAGTAGTTTTCTTAGAGGTTCTGAGATTACAGCGTAACCTGGAACAAACTTTCGAAAATAACCGCTAAGACCAAGGAACCGACGTACGTCGCTTACGTCCTTTGGTGTTGCAAATTCTGATATGGCTTGCGTTTTTACCGCACCAGGAACGATGCCTGCCGGAGTTATTTCGTGTCCCAGAAACGTTATCGTCTTTCGCATAAAACTACATTTCTTAGCGTTCAGCGTTAAACCCGAATCGCGTAATGCTGTTAGAACACGTCGTAGTTTCGAAACCATTTCCTCTGGCGAATTGCTACCGACCAAGATGTCGTCCATGTAAACCAGCATATCGCCCGGCTCGGTCTTTTCTTGAACCCTCGCCATTAATCGCTGGAACACAATGGGTGCATTGGTGAGGCCAAAAGGCATTCTCTTGAATTCGTATAAGCCGTCTGGAGTTATGAACGCTGTATACTTTCGGCTGCTGGGTGCAATGGGTATCTGATAGTACCCGCTATTCATGTCCAGCACCGAGAAATACCTGTACTGCTTCGCTTCGTGTAGGCGCTCTTCGATGTTAGGCACGGGAAAGTTCTCCTTCCGAACTAGTTGGTTTAAACGTCGATAGTCTACGCATAACCGATCGCCGCCGTCTTTTTTCTTGACCAAGACGAGAGGACTCGCGAATTCGGAGCTTGACTTAGTGATTATGTCGTTATTTTTAAGTTCTTTGATCATTTGAGTAACTACAGCCCTTTTTGGTGCTGGCACGCGATAGGGTGGTTGTGAGATGACTTTATTACCGATTATATCGATGTGCATTTCGACCAGACTAGTTTTACCGATCCCGTGTAAACCTTCCGCGAACACGTCTTCGAAACCTTTAAGTACACTCGTAATTTGTTCGTGTTGGCTTTTATCTTCTGAAGCGTAGACTAGCTGAGAAATGTCGATATGTTTAGGTTCGCTTTGCGTCACGACCCGTTTGTTAACGAATATTGATTTCCCGTCACAGACCTCTAGTTTCACCGAAGAATTAGTTATAATATCCTGGCCGATTAGGAAATCTGTTTGAAGCATAATATCGTCAACTATGTAAAACGTTGCATCAAGCGATAATCCATCTACCTCAATAGTCAATGAACACTTTTCTCGAATAACATGGGCACCGCCACCGAACCCTTTTAATTGTATTTGACATTCTTCCCGTTCTGTACTGAGTGACTCAATGACTGATTTACGGACCATGTTGCACTGACTACCGGTGTCTATAAATGCTTTAAACTTTTCTTTTTTAACGTAAATATATTTTGTGAAACATTCATCCAGTGATGATGCCTCTAATCGACGTATTTCTAACCCGCGTTTACCGCAGTTCTGGGGTTCACTTTTTGGGTGCACCTTATTACAGTCAACGCACCTTGCACGACGTTGGGGTTTAGGGCATTTGCTCGAAATATGACCAGCTTCTTTACAATTAAAACACGTAACAGATGATTTTACATTACTGCTGGTTGGGTGCTCCTGCTTGCTGGTGGATGCGTTTTTCGGTTGGGTATCAGTAACTTTACCGCGATTCAACAAGTAGTTTTCGATTGTTTCGCGCATTTCTTTCACGGTCTTAAATTTTGTTGCTGCGATTGCGATTTGTAAGTCTCGGTGTCGTAAACCTGCGCGGATATAATTAATTATTGCAGATTCACTTAAGTGATACTGTTTACCGAGAGCGTATATGCGAAAACAATAGTCATTCATTCGCTCACTCGTTTTCCGAACGTTATCGCTCATCGCGCGATGAATTTGCGCCTCGTCGAGATGGATGCCAAATTCTGTTACCAAGTCTTTCGAGAATTCATTCCACGTAGTGTGTACTCTGGGCAATGAGTCGAGCCACATACGAGCCGCACCGCGCAGTCTGCTATACACGGCTAACAAAACACACTTCTCGTCGAATTGGTATGCTCGTACGACACTACTAACGCGATCTGTGAACTGTTCCACGGTTAACGACTGGGGATTAGTTGGATCGAATTCGGGAATTGTCTCGCTTATCTCTTTGACCGTTTGACTTCTGCCGCCCGTTTCTAACGTGCTCACCTGCGAAATTGGTGGGGAATCGGTACCTCGATTGTTTTCATTGTTATTTGCAGTTGTCGTACCTTGTTGCAATAACGATAGAATATTGTCTATACTAACACGTAACTCATTTACTTGCGCTTGCAGATTAACACTTGCAATACCCGTTTGTTCGCTAGGTAGCTGAATTTCATCGGAATCTGTATTATCGCATAAACGTTGTATAAGCTCGGCGCGAGTGCCTGAGGTTGGCAAACTTTTTTGACTTAGTATTGATTTAAGTTGCTCGATTCGCAGATCTGAAATCTTAACCGACATTGTTGCGTCAACTGACATTTCCGTGTATTGTTGTGATCGCGTTTTCATAACATTACAAGCTTTTATACAATTCGTTACGATTCTTTTATTTTGTTTACGTTTTTCGTTTTGACGTTTATGTTCTATACGTTGATAATTACTTCTTATTTGACACTCGTTCGTTTCGCTTACTTTTGTTTACGTTTTTAGTTTTGACGTTTATTTTCTACTCGTTATGTTCGCTAATCGTTGATTTTCGTTTTGCTTATGCACACTCGTTCTCATAAGCTCATGTACACATATCGTATTCGTTCGCACTTTCTGCGTTTATGCGCATTCAAAACTGTCTGTATATTATGCGTTGATCGTGTCAGTCAAACGCAAATATTTCACCTTCGCTTTTTTTTTTTTGTTATTTCCCCAGTGGAGAGTATCCACGGAAAATTTTACCGGCGTTGGTATAACTGTGATTTCCCCTGCGTAGCGGGCAATCAATTCTCGAATGTTCTCAACATTTGGGTTAAACTTCTACTGTACCCATTTGTTAAACGATTTGGGTTATGCTTTTCTGCACAACACTTTGCGAATTTTAATCGATTTTTGGTGAAATGGCGAGTTTGCCGTCGCTTAAGCGTTTTCGGCGGAGCCGTTTGTGAAAAATTACACCGTTTGAGATTCTACTTGCGCGCGCACTTAACTTTGCCACTCGTATTCGATTTAAGGCCGGTCGTCCCTACTTCTGAACTGAAAGCAAAGATTCGACTATTGCTTCTTGGTTTTAGTATTACAAACAAAAATAGATATTTATTGAGTTTAGTTACACTGAACAGTTAATTTACATAACAAGACTGATTTAATATTTGAACGTATGAATACGAGTGGCCGCTCTTAATCGCGTCTTAACGAATACTGCCTTCTCATGCTGGATTGATGTTGTTCGTTAGTACATTCAGGGTTGCAGGATACTGCTACATAGATTCGAACGCAAGGTTGCTTATAAATTGGAAAGCAGGGTGTTACAATAGTGACTTCATAGGTCCCACTAAGAGTGTAATATGTCAAATTGGAACTAACCCATTGCAAATACGAGCATTCCAAATTGTGCCTCGTCTATAATTCTAAAATCTGCCTTACATTTAGTTAACAGACAGCTCCTCAAATACTTATTTTTGGAAGATAAAAAATGTAAAAGAAGGAACATGTTTTGACGTATTGTTGCAGTAAGAGCAAGAGGGTCAGAAGAATCCTGTTGAGGGAAAATATGATCCAGAAGATAAACTCGAAATAATCTCTCAGAGCACTCCGAAACAGTATCGGAATAATCCTAGAAACGATCACAAAATAGCGCTAAAATTATTCAGAGAAATTCAAAAACAATTCCAAAGTATCGGAAATAGTTCCAAAACAATTTGCAAATGGTTCCTACAAACTTTAACAACATTAGTCAAGGTCCATATACTGAAAATTTTAAAAATAAAAAAAAAACTATTCCCAGCGGGTCTGCGTTTCCATTAGACAAAAATATACGTATATAAATCATAGAACTCCGTCCGCCATTCTGGCACGATAGAGCTACAAAACGAATTAAGAAATAATCAGAATTTTACGCTTTTCAAGTGCCGTGCAATTTTCCCTTCGACAAAAACATAGCAAATAGATCATTGCAGGCTATCAGCTTTCACTAAACGGACTCCCTAACAAAGAAGCGTTGAGACGTAGGAAAATTTTCAAAAGTTTTCCTGTCTCGCCATACAATCTGCCTTCATATTAAAAAAAAAAATGTGTTTATTTGAAGAGCTGTCTTGTTCTAAAGCTAAAATTTGACTTCTTAGCACTTTCAGTTCTCACTTTGTTCTATTTTCATTGTAAACAGTTTTGTCTTTTTAACTTGAAAGGAATTAAATACATTTGAATGAGTCTAAAACTTTTTTTGCTCAATGACGAATGAAAAGTAGCAATTTCAAGCCAAATCATATGTAAACATATTTAAATATTATGGTGTCCGTTATTTACAAACTAAGTTTTTTTGATGGCGCTTGATATGTTTCAAGTCTTAAACTTAAAACGAACTATCGAGCTAATAAAAGTAAAAAAAGGTAAACAGAAGTACGATATGTTTTAGAATGAGTTTAAAAGGATTTTGGAAACTTTTATTTAAAAAATTGTTCGTAAAAAAGTTGGCTTATAACAATGAGGGCCCACATGCAGAACATACAGAGTCAACTCAGTAAATTCAGAGTTAAGTAACTCAGGCCCACTTGCAGAACGGCATGTTATCTTTTGACTCAGAGTTAACTTGACATGAGGGGTTAAACTCATACATTTTTGACAAATTTTTAAGATTAACTCTGAGCTAAAGAAATAACTTGCTCTTCTGCAAGTGAGCCTAAGAGTCGAATTGATATTTATTTAACCCAAGCAGTGACTTGCAGAACTGAAAAATCACATAGAGTTAATTAACTTTGGCCTGTTATTGTTATTCTAATTTTGTTTATTTTTTTGTCATCTTGGTAATCTGGTTCGCTCGCCTGCTCAATGACATCACCCAAAAACCTTTAAGATTTTGAGCGGCATCTTTGTATTAACATATTGTATATATTAGGTATGCACATATGTGATTGAAATAAATATATATTTATGCATACATATATATAAATAAATACGAATGAACTTGACATTTCACCTTTTTTGTAATCACAAAAAAAGTTTTGCACTGAATGCGACTTTTAATTAGCATCACAATGAAAGTTGAAAAACTTAAACAATTTTATGGTAATAAATCTAATTCGGCAGACAATTGAAAGGTGATGAGATAACCAAAACTAAAAATGTGACTTTATATAAATATGAAATCCGTGATAAGTGTTCTTGAATATAAAATTATTTCACAAAATAGGACTAAGAATAGAACCAAGGAACGTAACGCCTGTTAGCAGCGCAGAAGAAATCGGCAGCACGATTCAAGGATCAGGCTAATGTTTCTCAATCTAGCAACCGTTTTTTCTTGAACTAACATTATGGTTTTTTTTTAAGTAAAAGTTTATATCCTAAAACCATAATTTGTCATAATACGAAAAGTACGTTTGTGTGATATTTGAACTGGCGAGTACATAGTTAAAAGAAACTATTAAGTTTAAAGTTGTGCAGTTAAATAAATTGAGAGTTATTTGTGTTTAGTTTAGAGTTGCTTAAATCTAGTTTAATTAAGATTAGGCTAGTTTAATTTAGTTAAGTTTAGTTTTGTTTAAAGTTTTCCTATTTCAGTTTAATTAAGAGGTACTTAGTTTAGTTCACAGTTAATTCTTTTTATTTTAGTTTAGTTTAATGTAGTTCAGTTCATAGTTAGTTCAGTAAAAATAAAGTTTAGTTTAGAGTTGGTTAGCAAAATTCACATTAAATTTAGTTGAGAATTAGTTTAGTTAATTTAAATTGACTTAGTTCAGTTTAGTTTAGAGTCAAGTAGTTAAGTTTAATTCAGTTCAGTTTTGTTTCAAGTCGTTTTAGTTTGGTTCAGTTTAGACAGTTTTGTTTATGGTTAGTTTATTTGAATTATTTAAACAAGTCTAAGTTAGCTTAATTTAATTAAAAAAAATAATTAATAAATGTAAGGCGCGATAACCTCCGAAGAAATTTTAGGCCGAGCTTCTCTTCCAATTTGCGCCGTGCTCCTCTTGATTTTTCCTACAAATTGGCCCGACGGGACCTACAGGTTTTATGCCGACTCCGAACGGCATCTGCAAGGCAGATGAGTTTTCACTGAGAGCTTTTCATGGCAGAAATACACTCGGAGCGCTTGCCAAACACTGCCGAGGGGCGACCCCGCTTAGAAAAGTTTTCTTCTAATTGAAAAACCTTATTTCTAAAATTTTGATGTTGCTTTACCCGGGGTGTGAACCCAGGGCATTCGGTGTGGTAGGCGGAACACGCTACCATCACACCACGGTAGCCGCCATTAATTTAATTTAGCTCAGTTTATTTTTGAGTTATTTTAGTTCAATTAAATTCAGTTTAGAGCCGGTTAGTTTGGTTTTATTGAGAGTTTCTTTTTACATTTACTTTAATTTAATTTAGTTTAGAATTCGTTTAGCTTATATCAGTTTAGTTTAAATTGATTTAGCTCAGTTTAGTTTTGATTTAGTTTAGAGTAGGTATTTTAAAATAGCTTTATTTAGAGATAGTTTAGTTTATACATAATTTGATTTAGTTTGAGGAGAATTTAATTGAGTTTACTTTAGTTTAATAAGTTTAGTTCAGATTCGGTTTAATTTAGTTTACTTTAGAGTTAGCTTAGTTTAATTAGTTTAGTTTAGAGGTATGTAGTTTAGTTAAGAGTAGTTTACAACTAATTTAATTAATTTAGAGTTAGTTAAGTTTACTTTAATAAAGTCTCTTGTTTCACTAGCGCTGCATAAAACTATCGACAAGTGTCTGGGACCACCCACGTTAAAATACTTAATTGAAAATCACATTTTCCTAAAAGCAACAAACACCGATAAAATGATGGGAGAAGGTTGCGAAATATATATATAATAAGTCAGCAATACCACCATTGGGAAGTTTCTTGAGGATAAATATTAGGGGAACGAACATGCCATGAACCAGACGGGACCATTTTGATCTTCCAAGGTTCCTGTGGTCATAGCCAATGAGCTTTATTTTCCAACTAAGCAGATATACTGTGAAGGTATGAAGAAGTGTTCTTTCTGTTCGGAGGACTTAAATGTGGAATCGATAAGTCGCTTTTCTTGTAAATGTGAAGTTCTGCAGATAATGTTCCTAAAATTTATCAGTTGTCCGTTCAGTTCAACCTCCCTCCTAAACTTGAAACTTATGTTGAGCGGTTTTAAATGCTTTGTTTGAAAAAAAAAACCACCTGAACTTGTTTTTAATTATAACAGTGGTTTTTATTATATGTATCTGACAATGGGCGTATATGTTATTCATATTGGGCTCGAAAGCTCAATTACCAAGGTCCTTTCGAGGTGCGAAGTTGTTTGCACATGTACCCACATATAGTATACATTTTTCACCTTGCAAATTATGTGAAAACAACTTCAGAAGTCAAAAAAACATAAGGGGAAAATATAGAGCTTCTGGATTTGATCATTCGTTTCTATATAGCAAAGAGTAAATAGTTCAATAGGGGTCAGGAAGAAAAGATATTGTTGGACGAAAGCATTCACTTAGCTTATTCTTAAAATGATTGAGAATGAGACCACTATTCAGGCAGGGAGAATAACTGCTGAGTTTAAATACCACCTAATGTATTTTAAGTAACATCTGACCACCAAAAAAATGGAGAAACATAAAATGGAAATAAATAAAACACAATAAAAAGGGCACTACATACCAATAATAAATGTTTGTATTCATCAAACACGGGGTTCAGCGCTGCAGTTGCCATTAAACGAATGGTTAGAAGCAAAAAGTTGGTCAGCAAAGATGAACAGCTACAATTTAAACATTTTTTTTTTTATTATTTTCACAAGTGGTTCTGCTTATAGCAGAGACCGCCGAAGAACGTTGACGCAAGTTATAGTTGTAGTTTTTTTTTTTTTTCAAGTTTTATTTGTGACTGCAATCCACTTTTTGGTCAATTGGCTATTTGTGCTCAGCAGATATTTAACTTTGTGGTTAGAACTCTTTTGCTGGATTTCTTTATGCAGCCGTTTGCGCAATTCTTTAGGTTGATTTTATTTATTCACTTGATTTCTTCATTGCTTGTTGTGTTTTTTGTAAGACCACTTCAATATTTTTTTTTTTTATTATTATTTGCACCTTTCGATTTCTTAAGCAAATTTGTATATCTTTTGTTTATTTTACTTTTTTTTTACTTTGCCCGTTTGTATCTTGTTTGGTTTTCTTTTTTTTTAGTTTTATGTATGTATTCGCTGTTGCTTTTTCTCAAAATTTGGTGAATGCACTTCGAACTTATGTTTGATTCTTGCTTCGCTAGCAATATTCTTGCTTTTTAACTTCTGTTAGTTTCGTCTTTTTTCTGTTGTTTGTTTACTTCCAGGAAAATGTCGCCATTGAATGCAATGAACTTTTGGTCTGCGCTTATAAAACTTTTTTCAGCTTTTTGGCTCAGCTTTTTTCGTTATTTATTTTTTAAAACTGTCTGTTGTTGTTGTATTTATTACACGTCTACCTTCTTTGTTTTTTATTCTTTTCACTTTTTGTGTTCTGTTTGCTGTTTTTTTACGTACAAAAATTGCAGACTACAAAACTCAATTCTGAGTTGGTTTTTAAGTTTATGTTTTTGTTTTTTTTTTACTTTTTTTATTATGCACCCAATTTTATCTGCCCCAACTGGTTGTTGTTTGCTAGTTGCTTTTTTTCGTAAAACAATTAGTCTTGCCGCGCACCTCCTTTACTTTAAGGGAATTTGTCCGCGGATGGGATTTCGTTGGCGACTCTGGCTACTCAAATTCCTGCGGTTGGTTGTCTAACTTTTAATGTGTTGATATGTGTGTTTTATCTTCTTAAGTTTTTTGTTTCACTGAGGTTTTTCTTTTTTGGTTTCAAAGAATGCAATTAATTTGTATGTTGAACTCTGATTGGCGTTTATAAGAAATTCCTTAGAATTTTTTCTAAAGAATTTTAATCAATATTGTAATAATCATCTTAGCTTTTTCATAACAATTTTAAATAAGCTTTTCAATGGGTCCCATAACTAAAATGTATCAAAAATTAAAATCTTGATTAAGTATGTACTGAATTTCATTCAGAGTACAAGATCTAAAAACTTGTATTTATTTTGTTCATTTTATGGTATTATCAACTCTATTGTAAGGTCCTAATGAAGAAAAGGCTGATGGTTCTTAGGAATGACGCCATAAAACCAGACAGGTGGAGTCAGTAGGGAAGTTCCATGAGAAAGTGAACCTTGGTGCGGAATTAATTTGTCTCATAAAACTGTAGACAGTTTGCATACAAATCTTGTAAAAACCTAGAATCGTCCTAAAAATATTAAATGGAATCTTTAAATAAATAAAAAAAAAAATAATAAATGTAAGGCGCGATAACCTCCGAAGAGATCTAAGGCCGAGCTTCTCTTCCAATTTGCGTCGTGCTCATTTTGATTTCCTCTACAAATTGGCCGGACGGGACCTACATGATGTTATGCCGACTCCGAACGGCATCTGCAAGGCAGATGAGTTTTCACTGAGAGCTTTTCATGGCAGAAATACACCCGGAGCGCTTGCCAAACACTGCCGAGGGGCGGCCCCGCTTAAAAAAATTTTCTTCTAATTGAAAAACCATATTTCTAAAATTTTTGATGTTGCTTTGCCCAGGGTTTGAACCCAGGGCATCCGGTGTGGTAGGCGGAGCGCTACCATCACACCACGGTGGCCGCCGTGTACCTTTTTTCCTCTTAAAGTAAACAGCTGATTTAGCAATTTCATTTAGGTTGCAATAGCTTGTTTGGAAAAACCTGCAAACAAAAAGCAGAATATACCCGCGGTAGGTATGCCTGTCGTATGAGGCGACTAAAATACCAAATTGATTCAAAGGGTTGTGTAGCGCAACCGTCTCAAGGGGTTGCCAGCGCAAAGTATAGCTTTTCTAACCTAATTGTCAACCTCACCTATCCATGGGAAATCCTGTTTCATTAACAAACGAGGCTCTGGCGACCCCGAACTCCTGATGGGTCTAGGGAATGGGAGGGCGTGATGGCCTAGATAGTTTCATGTGCTCATACCAAATCGCTCCCGAGATGGCCGGGTTAGTGCTTTTATGGTGCTTGTGACTGGAACGTACCGGATCTGCATTCGGCAAAGGAACCTTAACATCGAAAACACTCCGCAAGGCCTTCGGGGAGTGCCCTTATGGCAGAAATGCATTCGGAGGTTTGTCGAAGCACTTCCGATGGGCGACCCTGTTTAGAAAAACTGTTTTCTTAATAGTAAAAACAATTTTCTAAATTTGTGACGTTTTTTTTTTGTCCGGGAGTTGAACCCAGGAACGCCGGTCCCTACGGCGGCAGCAATTATTAAGCAAAGGTAAACCGAAATAAGTTCCGTTTGAGCATAGTTGAACCTAAGAAGAACTAACAGAAAACCTAACAGTTCATTGAACTTATTAAATTTTTTCTTAATTTTACTTACATTTATAAAATTGTTCATTACATTTGCATTGTATGTACATATGCATGTATGTGTTTTTTTTTTAATATAATATAATAATAGTATGTAAGTCGTAGTTAGGTACATAGGTAGGTACCTACATTTTTATGTAAAAAGGTACATACATATATATTATGTATGTATGAACTTGTAAATAGGTAGTTTTGCATCGTTGTATATATGTATGTAAGTAGGTACCTCCAAATAATTCTTTAAAACAATTTTGTGCTCATTTCAATACCCGTATGTAACACATGTACATATGTGCCTACATAAGTAGATACGTATTTATTTGTTTGCATTTATATTTAAAATCCGCTAAAACGTGCCTATTTTTATTTTCTCACACTATTTTTATGCCGCTTTTCTTGTATTCGCACACAATTCTGTTTTTATTTTTATGACAAAAAGAAAATTAAATTTTTTTTATTTTTCCAATTTGAAACGCACACGCGTCAATTTCGTCTATGCACATACATATGGCTGTATATGCATGTGTATGTACATATGTATGTAAGCATGCAGATGCCTTCAATATGCAACAGGCTGACAATAAGCAAACGTAACGTTCTTACACGCCTTTTCTTTTCAACATTTTTTTCTGTTCTTTATGATTGTAGACCATCAACAACCGTAGATTGCACTACACTGCACTTTTGTTGTTTCATCACACTTTTTGTTTGTATTGTATTATATGTTTTCTTGTAGTTAACTGCAGTTTAAGAACTGTTCACTTGCTCTCAATTTTGCCCACTTTTGGTTTACTAAATTTTCCTTTATTTCTTCTACGAACTTTTAATTCATTTCAGTATATATTTCTTTCATAATTTTTATTGTATTTGTTTTAAAACCTCTTAAATTGTTTCAATGCACTTTAACATTTTTGATTTCTAAATTTTCCGTTGCACACCACCACTTTGGCAAGTTGACGTTTTCAAACTGTTCGATTGTTCGGCTACAATTTTTTCTTAACGTTTACACTGTTGCTTTCTGTTCTGTTGCCGTTTGCGGTGGATGTTTCTTGTTTATTTATTTTTACCGCTCTCATTTTTTGTATTCGAGTTCGAACAACGAATATTATTGTTAGAAACGAGCTCGTTTAATTCACTCTCTTAGATATATGTAAGTTCTCTCTTATAAGTAGATACAGTGGTGGCGTGTGATGTTATTACGTCATTGATGAAATATTAGAATATCATTACATTATTTCAGCTTCTTGTGATATGGTGCCCAATAGGGACTACAATAGAGATCCCATGTTGTTTGAAGCTCAAAAGTAAACTTTAATTTATTTAATAATTTGGGAAAAAATTTAATCAGGACGGAAAAGGGGACAGCTCTTTCGATTATACCTTGTAAATCTCTTCAAAGGCTTTTTCTCTCAGGAGTGGGACTCGAACCCGCACTCCCATGATTGTTGAAGTGTTACAAACGTATTCAGCCACCTCATGCCTTAGTTGTTGTAAACTTGTATTTTATTCTTTGCACATTACAAACTGTGTATGTTATCATGTGTTAAAGTTATCCTTTTTGTTGGTGGCGGTTTCAAAGGATCTGGTATTTGCTTTATCCTATTTATAGAAATACAAAGAACTGACTAATGTTGTCTATTTGTATGAATTAAGCGTGGATTGCCCTCATTACTTTAAAGGTATAAAAACATTAATTTTTAATGCACTAAATTTTTGCTAGAAGGTCTGTTTTGAAAGGATTTTTTATAGCTTAGTATCATATCAAGCGAAAAGTCAATAGGGGTATTTTTTCTGCCTAGAATCCATAGAAAACGTATTTAGTCTTCCATTTCACTGTCAGAAGTACCCGCAACAGCAAAATAAATTTGTGAAACTTTTTCTACGGTTTCTACTAATAGAAAAAATTATTGTGATTACATCTCAAACTCATTAAATTTACGAATGAAATATTTAACGAATATAACTTGTTGTGAACGTATTCAGTATAATAAAAATTAGCCTCAAAATAAGGTCGTGTTTGTTACAACAGTTATAGGCGGTTTTGCATTTTCATCGACGATATGTACATTTGTCCTTACGCTAATTGATAATAGCTGTGTTTCTTACATTTATATACGTTTACGCTTAAACTTTATATGGACTGCTAAGCGTTAAACTTTATCTACTCTTCTGAAACTGCTGTGTAGAAAATTAGCACTCCTAAATTTCAATACGCATTATACTCAGATGCAACTGAAATAAGTGTCTATGTTTCACCTCTACACTAATTATACATATAGTTTTATTTGTACAAATGGTGTGTGTCCATTATTCACCGCAACCGATTCAGCTATAAGTTATACACAGACATACAACAGAGGTTTGTGTCTTCGCTTTTCGGTACAACATGTTCTGTAGCTAGTTGCCGCTATATGGGTCTCCTAAGCATTATCTAAGTGAGGATAAGCGCTTTTTTACCCGCAAACGTAGCCGTATATTCGTGTAAACAAATAGCTAATAACGAATAAATTTTAGAGATTCTGATACTTTTTCGGGTTCCAGCACTAGAGAGAAGCACGTAAGAATAGAGAAACGTCAAAAAATTTGTAAGGCTGACCGACAGATTTTAGAGCTAAAAGTCTAGTTCCTAGGGATGGATTGTATGTATATAAACGCGTTTGTGGATTTATCGTACACTAAAGCGCTTGATAAAAAGAAGTAAGAATCATCCTAGCAAAATCGTAACCCTTATATTTGCATTGTCATCGTGCTCTAAACTATGACCAATATTTGAAATCTGTACTTTAGAGCATTTTTATTGTAGTAGATATGGACCACGGGGGCTGTACTCCGAGGTCGTAGTGTAGTCTGGGTTCAATAACACTGGGTCACAAATTCCATTTTTTTTTCTGCACCAGAGACACCATTATGAAACTCCTATGTAAAATCACGCCATGATTTCGAAAATCAGGTTATTTTTAATTCTATGGTAACGTTTTTGAGATATTTACGAATAACGGTTTTTAAAAAAAAAAAAAAAAAAAAAATTGGATCCACTTAATTATATATATCTCAAGAACGAATTGAGCACTTCAAAACAGTTTGAAGCTGTTAAAAGGTAATAAAATTTGCTATAAACTGTGCATACAACACTTTTTGCTAGGCCCTGTAGATTCAAAGATAACGAAAAATCATTACGGATTTTTTCCATTTTTTTTTTAAGAATATAAAAAAAATTGTACTTTGCGAGTAAGGATCTTGAAAAGCTTTTTATTTTTTTGCAGATTTGTTTTTTCCTCTCTAAGCTCTGTTTTATTACAAAAAAATAAGCTTTCATCCAACAAAATCGATGGACTAATACAAAAGTCAGGGTACTTAAGTATTAAATGGGAACATTCTCATGAATGCTTATAACTTTTGTATTGGTCCATTGATTTTGTTGAATGAAAGCTTATTTTTTGCAATAAAACAATGTTTGGAGAGGAAAACAAAAATCTGCAAAAAAAATAAAAAGTTTTCGAGATCCTTCTCGCAAAGTACACATTTTTTATAAGCTTTTATTTACTTTCACTTTTGTTGTCTGTAATGGAATCTTCCAAGTTAAATTTGATACACTTCCCGGTGTCCGATTAAGCTGAAATTTTGCACACATCTATAACTCCGATGACAATGCAATATTACTTTGTTAGAATTCGTTAAATTAATCGATAACACAGTTATCGGTAAAGATTTGTATTTACTTTGGCATAACAGCCTAAGTCCCATACAAACACGCCGGTACCTATTCGTGGATTGTGATATTTGGATGTGGTGAATCACGTGTCACGCGTGGTGAATCTCATCGCTTGCGAAAAGCGGAGACACAACCCTCTGTTGTATTTCTGTGTATAACCAACATAGCTGAATTTTGAAGGCTGTTTAACCCTGTAATCTTTTCTGTAATTTATTTTGCTTTTGGAAAAATTACCTATTTGAAAAAAGCTGGCTGAAAAATATTGGCATAACAGCTTAAGTTAAATCAAGAATGGAAAATCTTTGGAAAATTTGAGCAGATGTGGCAATTTCGCGCGTCCGTTGAACGAAATATTGACAATCTGCTTATCATCGCTAAGAAATTAGCGACATTCCACAACTAAGCAGCACTTTAGCAATACTACTGTTATTATTTGGCCGCTCAAACACACAAATATTAATTGTGCATTAAATCTAAAATATACAAATACACCATAATAATTTACACGGCCAAAGCCATAATAATTCACACGGGTCATCAATTCTTTCTCTGATTCAAAATCTGAACTACCAGCGCTACCGTCAACAGCTCAGTGTCATCACTGCCAGTAGCGCCAATAACACCAAACTCGTGCCTGACACACAAAAGTCGTTTCACTCAATAGCGCAAGTAAAATGTACTACGCACTCACTACTAAGAAGCGTCAAAAATTCGCTTGGAGTAATTTCGTCAATGAGCTACCATTTAGCTGGCACCGCATTGGCGCTGGCGCCATGCAATTTACATCACTAAAATTGCGCGAATGCCCAGGCTCATGACTTCAATACTTATATTTACAATGCTTTAAACTTTAAATACACCTCTGAAGTTGCTGCGCATAAAATGTGTACTAATAAATTCCAATACGCATTATACGCAGATGTAACTGATATATGTGTTTTTGTTTCACCCCCTATACTTATATTTAAAGCTTTTATAAGAACAAGCTTCTATTACTTGTTAATAAAACGAACTAAAAAGTAAAAAATAAAATTAAAGAAAAAAAACTTTTTTAAAAATAAGCTTTTATTATTTTGGTTAATAAAATTAACTAAAAAGTAAACAATAAATTGACTCTAAAGAAATATAACACTTTATAAGTTCATTGTAAGCTTAAACGATAATTAGGCTTTTTCGTCTGCGACAAAAAAATTCTATATTGTACATAATTATATATTTTTAACATTAAAACTTTACACCTAAATTATTAAATCTTACAGTTTATATCACAGTCCTAATTGTTCTAATAAAAGCGTGTTACATTGCGATAGCAAGAAAAGGAGATCCTAAATGTTCTTAATTATACCATCAAAATTTAACACGTTTTTTATTAGAACAATTAGGACTGTGATATAAACTGTAAGATTTAATAATTTAGGTGTAAAGTTGTAATGTTAAAAATATATAATTATGTACAATATAGAATTTTTTTGTCGCAGACGAAAAAGCCTAATTATCGTTTAAGCTTACAATGAACTTATAAAGTGTTATATTTCTTTAGAGTCAATTTATTGTTTACTTTTTAGTTAATTTTATTAACCAAAATAATAAAAGCTTATTTTTAAAAAAGTTTTTTTTTCTTTAATTTTATTTTATATTTTTACAAAAAAAGTAAAAAAATGCGTAATGTTTGTTATCTTTGAATCTGCAGGGCCTAGCAAAAAGTGTTGTATGTACAGTTTATAGCAAATTTTATTGCCTTTTAAAAGTTTCAAACCGTTTTGGAATTACTCAATTCGTTCTTGAGATAAATATGATTAAGTGGACCCAAAATTTTTTTTTTTTTTTTTAAAAACCGTTATTCGTAAATATCTTAAAAACGTTACCATAGAATTAAAAATAACCTTGATTTTAGGAATCAGGGGGTGGTTTTACATAAGAATTTCATAATGGCGCCTCTAGTGAATTTTGGCTGTAAACGAGTGTAATTAGCCATCAGTGTATTTTGTGATGTCATCAAGGCCCGTTATCAAATTCTCTTCACCCATCTTTGGGAACATAGCGCATAGCATCATAGTGGACTCGGTTGCCACACCATGTTTTCATTTGGAACCAAAATTCATCGAAAAAAAGGATTCAAATCTCAAAAAAAAGGACCAAATTTTTGTTTTATTTTATTGGTATACAGACAATTCGGCAGTTTACTAGAGTGTCGTATTCGTTGTAAAATATAAAAATTTTAGGACGTTTCCATGGTTTCTTAAAAAAAATTCTTGGCTTCAATTCAAACTGCACAAACAAAAATAATGTTTACCTTTAGGTATTACATTTTCGAATTTCTAGGATAAGTATAAATTTATGGCACAGTTAGGTTTTAGTAAGGAACGGTTAAAAAAATTACGTTGTGGCTAACTCAGTAAATCGTTAATAAAATTAAGCACTGCGGTTAATGCTATTTTAATAGATGATAAATTTGTAAACTTCATGCCCGATCCTATGTTCAGAAAGTGTGAATTTTTAACGCAAATTTACTGAATCATCGTCTTAAAGTTTTAACTGTGCAATACTGGAACCGGACTACATGTAATGAGTACGGAAAACTAGTTAACAGTGTGGTTATTGAAGTTTATGGGGTTCTGCAGCACCTACAGTAAAAATTTTACACAAAACACTTCCGAAATCAAATCTCTTTTGAATTAGCTTCAAAAGCTGAATATAAAAATAAATTTTTTAATCGCAATTCGTTGTACATTTGTAAAGCCATGGGTTTCAAAAAGGATTTATATCATATTTCCAGGTAAAATTATGTTTGTGACAAGATATTTAGTTTTCAAGTATCCTTCGGGGCTTTACATCTCAATAGTCCTGAAATTCCTTAAACTCATTGAGCTGCTTTGAGCTGGGTGAGAAAGATTTAAATATCGACACTCCAAACGAGAAGTAACGCTTTCAAAATTTTGCATAGATTTTTTTTGTAAAAAATGTTAAAGCTGTGACTTTTTGTTTGGCACGTTGTACTTCACAAACTTTCAGTATCTCTCGGTATGCTTGAACATAAATTAGGCGAGTGGCAAGCGCACTCTATATAAACAAATTAGTTTCATTCTTTTACTTAGTTTTCAGTTCATTGTCGTATTTCTTAGAGACACTCGTGTGTTTAAAATACATTTTTTTAGCTCGACTAGTTATAAAAATCTGTCATGAAAAGTTTTTGATAACCAATCGAAATATCTAACCACTTCAACAAGACTTGTATCTGATAATTCTGTTGTTTCATCATAAATTATTGACTATGTGTTTGCCCAAAGATCCAACACTTGTCTTTTTAATGCCTAGCCTAAATTATATTCTTGGAGAAATGTCATTATTCTGCTACATTTTATTAACTGAGCAATTTTTGTGGTAAGAATTCCATTGAAGTAAATTTAAAAAGAAAAAAACGTACTACAATCGCGGTTACTACCTAAAAAGGACCAAAATTGAAAAAAAGACACCAGCGGCCCAAATGAGGTTGGAAGGAACCATTTTTGGTCCAAATGGACCAAAGTGGCAACCGTGATAGTGGATATATTAAGCATTGTGAATAATAACTAAGTGTGATATCTTATCTGTCAAATGCCTGACAGGATGTTCAATATGGCTACTTTTTAGCGTTTTGACAGGGTGTTCAATATGGCGGCACCTATCTTCAGCGGGTGATAGAAAGAGATACATAATGAGACAGCGATAGTCAAATACATATCAGGTGATACAATCACTTTGGAATTTTGATGTCTTTGCAGAAGATATCACACTTAGTTATCATTCACAATGCTATTAAGCTGCAGACACTGGTGCTTTATCGGTAACCGTATCGGTAACCTTATAACAGCTGATTCGACCAACCTTATGGGAATCAATGAAATCGATTATTGGCGCCGCTAACGATAAACAGCTGTTTACGTTAGGGATACGACTACAGCGATACGACATACGGCACGAATGACTCCCGCTTTACAGTCGAGCATATGCTTATAAAGCGCCAAATACACGACACGAACATTTCCGCGAACAGTCCCGTTACGTCATGTTTCTGCGACCTTTTCTGTCGTGTATGGTGATGTTTGCCAGTTCGTGCAAATGTTCGCCAAAAATCAAAATATTTTAATTTTTGGCGAACATTTGTGCGAACTGTTCGTGCGTGTATGGCGAAATAGCTCATAATCGTAGTAATTTCTGAACGGAACAGACGTGCGCGGAAAAGTAAAATGGACAATAAAAAATTTCTGAGTGAATTTATTGAAATGTATAAATCTTTGCCATCATTGTGGCAAGTAAAAAGCAAAGATTATTGTAATAGAATTAAAAAGAATAATGATTATGCGACTTTAATCGAAAAATTAAAAGAAGTAGATCCTGATGCCACAAAGGATACAGTTATAAAAAAAATAAGTAGTTTGCGGGCGCAATACCGGCGTGAATAAAAAAAAAAGAGAACTAATGTTCGGCCAAAAGTTCGTATGGTGTATGGCCAAAGCTGCGAACAAGATTGCGGAATGTTCGCGGAAATGTTCGTGTCGTGTATTTGACGCTTAAGGTAAAGTTGGAGACATTGGTGCTTTATCGGTAACCGTATCGGTAACCTTATAACAGCTGATTCGACCAATCTTATGAGAATCAATGCAATCGATTATTGGTGCCGCTAAGGTCATAACCGTATCGTAGCCAACCAATTGGGTTTTGGTTTACCGTCGTAACGATAAACAGCTGATTACGTTAGGGATACGGATACAGAAAGGCGAATCCATACCAGGTGGCAGCACCGCGTCAGCTGATTGGAACTTTTTTTTTTTGCAAAATATTGTATTATGTCAAACTCAAGGC
Source organism: Eurosta solidaginis (assembly GCF_040869045.1). Taxonomy (NCBI): domain Eukaryota; kingdom Metazoa; phylum Arthropoda; class Insecta; order Diptera; family Tephritidae; genus Eurosta; species Eurosta solidaginis. The sequence continues at coordinate 255,152,160 of NC_090322.1, forward strand.
GAATTCAAAATTTGTATTGTTTACATTTGAGTGTTTACAAATAATTGGTAAGTTATATTTAAAGCTTTCGGTGTTTGTTAATAAAACGAGTGCATATTTACGTAAAAAATAGTATAAAACTTGTTTAAAATGGGAAAGTGCGTTATTTGCTTAAAAAAAATTGAACGAGGGACTGGGCCGTTCTTCCAGGTGCCTGCCGATGACCAAAAACGTTTGTTGTGGGAAAGCAGCTGCCAAATGTACCTACGAAGGAAAGATTTCATTTGCGCAGAACATTTTTCGCGCGCGGACATGATTTGTGGTGGAAGGAAGGCAAGATTACTGCCAAAAGCAATACCATTTCGGCCTTTGGCAAATGATACAAGCACTATTTGTACGCCGGAAACTGAAGCTTTACACTGCGATCCATTACAAAACGAGTAAGTTGCCCTGTTACTTTCTAGTTGATATGCATACAAATATGCAATTATACACTAAATATGTTTTTTAACTAGTTCGGGGCAGTTTTCCAAAATGGACTTTGTAGGTACTGAGGACACTTCTCTGGCTACAGCAAGTAAAGATGTCCAAACGCAAACAGCAAGAGAGCTTGTAACGGACGCTGAAACCCAAACCCAGTAAGTGGCTGTAAAAAGGAATTGTGAATTAAAGTTTAATGCAATATCTTTTAATATTTTAAAATATTCTTGCAGCTGTATAATTTTCGAGGCGTTAATGGATCCCGAAATTAGGATATTAAAAAAACAGATAAAACAACTAAAGGAAGTCAACAAAGAATTGCGTCGTGAGCTTGACAAATCCAACCTTGTGCTCGATAATTTCAGAAAAATATTCACGGAAGGTCAAATACAGAAGATGGTTTGTCCAGGTATGTTAAAGGTTTTATTTTTTTTATTGATTGTGAGAGTAATTTTATAATTTAAACATAGATCGTAGGGTCTTTTGGGACTGGAAGGACATTTCGAGTGCGATATGCCTAAATGCGGCTGGACCGAGAGCTTATCACCACCTTTATGGCAAGGGGTTTCCACTTCCCCACGTCACCACTTTACAGCGTTGGCCTCGAAAGACCGATATGAGCGAGGGTCTTCTGGCTCCATCATTCGATGCGTTGGCACACATGTCTGAACTCACTGAGAGTGACAAAATGTGTGTTCTCTCTTTCGACGAGATGAAAGTCGCAGAGGCGTATGAGTATGATGAGCCAAGAGACCAAGCTCGACAGCCAGCGAAGATGGTGCAAGTGGTGATGGCGCGAGGGTTGCTTAAGTCATGGAATAAATAAAAAATAAAATAAAATAAATGTAAGGCGCGATAACCTCCGAAGAGATCTAAGGCCGAGCTTCTCTTCCAATTTGCGTCGTGCTCCTCTTGATTTTCCCTACAAATTGGCCGGACGGGACCTACATGTTTTATGCCGACTCCGAACGGCATCTGCCAGGCAGATGAGTTTTCACTGAGAGCTTTTCATGGCAGAAATACACTCGGAGCGCTTGCCATTCACTGCCGAGGGGCGACCCCGCTTAGAAAAATTTTCTTCTAAATGAAAAACCTTATTTCTAAAATTTTGATGTTGCTTTTCCCGGGAGTTGAACCCAGGGCATACGGTGTGATGGCGGAGCACGCTACCATCACACCACGGTGGCCGCTTTCGATACAAAAATGACGAAGGATATATTGTTTTCCATTATTGTGTCGTTAAAGGACATAAACGTCACAGTGGTAGCTATTGTTTGTGATCTGGGATCCACAAATCGCTCCCTTTATAACCAGCTAAAGATAAGCCCAGGTAAAATAGCACTTAATAACTTTCTTGGTTTTTAAATTATGCAATGTGAACGATGGTCAAATTTTTTTCCCTTCTTTTCAGATAAGCCTTGGTTTCAACACCCGTCGGACGAGACTTCGAAGGTCTATGTCTTCTCAGATGCGCCACATCTTTTAAAGCTGGTGCGAAACCATTATATAGATGACGAGATAATATGGTATGGACATCGCCTAGGCACAAGAACAATTTGCGATTTGCTGAATCACACTTCCGGCTCAGACGTGTCGATAGCTTACAAAATATCGCACGAACACCTTTCTGTACAAGGACCAGGTGGGTACTTACTGTTTTAAATTTAGTTGCAGATTATTGCATGAAGCATAAAATATAATGTGAAAACCTACAGCAAAATTTTTATATTCCTACTTATTGCGGCTGTAAATACTCTAAATTCCAATTAATACGTACTATGTGCTTATCGTTTCAGCACGACAAAAAGTGAAAACAGCAGCCCAGTTGTTTTCAAACACGGTTGCCAATGCCATCCGTTTACTAAACAGAAATATAAATTGTATGCAACGAATTTTACTCCTGGTACCGGTAGAACATTCAAGATGCCTCCAATAACGTAGCCATATATTTCCAAGTTTGAGCGTATACGTGAAAGTTTTTGCATAGAAGTACCAAAAAATTGACGAAGTTTCGTGTCCTATTCATTAGACTTGTGTAGCCCGCGTTGGTGACATTTGTTTAGTGTACACCATTTATGTTCCCACCAGTAAGATTCTGTAAGATCATGAATGTAATAAGTGATTATATATTGTTGTAAAAAATATTTTTATTTAGCATATCTACCCATAAAATCCATGTATCAAGTATGCCAAAAAGACCCGTACCTTTTTCCATTGCCGCAGACACTGCAGGTACATTTTCTTGAAGATTTTATTTTAAGAGATAAAGCATGCTTAAAGGCAATCCTGACATACGGCGCAAGTAATTCACATTACAATTCACGTTTTCATGCATTCACGTTATTAGGCAAAGAGCAAATGCATATTTATTAATTAATGCATATTAATTTTGTTTTTAATGAAAACGTCAGAATCGTTCGACTTTGACATAACACATTGAAGCGAATTTCGATTTTGACATATAAAAATGTGGCGAATACAGAATTTCGCCCAGGCCAATTATGATTTTGACATTAGTCCATCGAAATTACAAAAACAAAATACATGGGAAATGTGTGTATGTTGCCATGCTGCCACCTGTATAAATTCGCCTTGGGATACAGCGATACGACATACGGCACCAATGACTCCGGCTTAAACAATATACCCAGTACATAACTATATGTATGCAATATTTACTATAAGCATATGTACATTCATATACATAAATATGTATAAGGCTATTGCTAAATAGATGCATTTTGTAAAACCAGTGTTAATTTATTTTTCTCAAGAATTAATAAATTGCAAAGATGAAGATTTTTATGAATGGGTATTTATTGTTTAAATAAGTACATTCATACACACATACGGCTAGATAGTACAACGCACCCACAAGCAAACAAAACAACAAGAACAACAGCGGCTAAAGGCGTCACCGAGCAGATGTTTATTTATGCTAGCAAACTGTTATATTCGAAACAAAATAAGAGAATATATACAGAAAACAAATGGGAAAATTTGTTTCAAGAGAACTTAAGCACATGTGAAGAGAGCAAATTGTAATTAAATGTTCGAAAATTCGAAAATGCACTTTGGAATAACAGAGAATATAATATGTCAATCTTTTTGTTCGAATGCAGCTGCTGATTGCAATGCTGGGGTTTTGTTTTGTTGTTGTTTTTGCATGGAAAAGTAGATGGAAAGATGTTTATTTTGGGAAATAATAATTTGCACGCCCAACAGCACAAAAATGCTCATCCTAGTGGGAAAGATAAAATAATGGACATGAGAACGAAAGATTAAAAGAACAAATAAATTTGTGTCTACATTTTATCAGAGAAATGAAGTATGTGCATCCCGGTAAAGCTATAGGTAATCTTAACTTGGCATTGAGTATAGTCATAGCCAAAACATACAAAGTACATACATACATTTCTTACTTTTAAGGTTCACTTCATGGCGGTGGGGGACAAAGTTTCTAGAGTTAGTGAAGTCCTAACGCGAATAATGCCCAAGATCGGTGGCCCAGGCGAAGCTTCCAGTCAGCTATTATCCAACGTTATTAGCTCGATAATATTATATGCAGCACCACTAAGGCACGGATATAAAATGACACACCAAAAAGATATACATACATAGGTACTAGCAGCCTACTGCTATACAAATTGCGGTGTCCGACGACGCGGTCCATGTTTTATTCCGTAAAATTCCAGTAGATCTACTGTCAAGTGAAATGGCCGATCTGTCTGGCATTGGAATCGGCCGACCATCTGAATATGCCAAGAAAAGGCAAGGTCACGAACAATAGCTAGGTAGGAAGAATCGAGGAAAGGGCGCTGGACCGTCATGCTAGGTAGGAGTATAGCAGAATGGTACGAGCGGTGGCACGGCGAACTAAACTACCACCTCATGCAGATATTAAGTGGGCACGGCGGTTTCAAGGAATATCTACATAAGCGTAGGATAGAGAAACATCCATTCTGTCCACACTGTCTTACCGAATTGGAAAACGCAGAACACGTTATGTTTCATGTCGAAAGACTCTCTGTACACAGAGACATTGGAGAGCAGCCTTCCATTAGGAATTTAGTTCCACTAACGTGCAAACAAATAGATTGTTGGACTGCTGTAAGCAAGGTGGCCTTTCTAAATATGACGCAATTGATGCATGCTGAAAGGGAGAGCAGAGAAGTGCGCATGCAAAGCAGTAGCGACTAAATCGCCACTCAGATTTTTATCTTCTCCAACCCAATTGTCAACCTCATCTACCCGTGGCGAATTCTGTTTCTTTAGCAGCCGAGACTGTGGCGGTCCCAATTTCCTCATGGATGTAGGGGTTGGGAAGGCGGAATGACCTAGAAGATTTCACGTGGTCATACTAAATCCTTGTCGAGATGTTCGGGCTAGTACCTTAATGGTGCTTGTTACCGGAACGTACCGTATCTGCTTCTGGTAAGGGACCAGCAACATATCTGCGGTGAGAGTCGCGGGTCACTGTTCTATTGGACCGATGCAGTGACGGAAGCATATACCAACAAGGTCCCTCTGCAGCAGCCTTAAATATGAAGAAGAATATTGGACTTATGGACTGAAGGCCTTGGGGATGGTTGTCGATGTTGATGGTCCCTTTCTGGATGCAGATCCGGTACGTGCCGGTACCAAGCCCGACCATCTCGGGAACGATTTGTTATGACCACATGCGACCTTCTAGGCCATACCGCCCTCCCACCCCTAGATACATGAGGAACTTGGGGTCGCCAGAGCCTCGGCTGTTAATGAAACAGGATTCGCCACGGATAGGTGATGTTGACAATTGGGTTTGGAGAAGCTATATATTGTGCTGGTAACCTGAAAGGGTTGCGCTACAAAACCCCTTAAATCTATTTGGTATTTTAGTCGCCTATTACGACAGGCATACCTACCGCGGGTATATTCTAACCCTCTAACTCGTTGGGGGGATAATGTACTTATCACTTTCTCTGCCGCTGCACTCTGCAGAAGCTTTTAGGATGAGCAGGAGTTGGACTAGGTTGACAATAGAAAAGTAAAGTCCTCTCTCGGCAAACGAAAATCATACTCTACAAGCCACGTATCGTACCCGTCCTGCTATATGGTGCAGAAGCATGGACCATGACAACATCAGATGAAGCGCTCTGGGAGTGTTCGAGAGAAAAGTTCTTCGAAAGATTTATGGGTCTCTAGGCGAGAAGATTTAATGATGAGCTGTACGAGCTCCACGCAGACATCAACATAGTTCAGCGAATTAAAACGATGCGGCTGCGCTGTCTAGGCCATGTTATTCGAATGAAAGATGATGCTCCGGTTAAGAAAGTGTTTCTATCGGTAAGTAAGTATATGAATTTTTCTATAACAATCTTCCTAAGTTTGAGAATATGGATCCCTACTTTCTGATAATAATAAGAAATTAAAAAAAAAAAAAACAAATGAAGATCAACAAACCCAGCAGCTCATAGGTCAGTAAACATGTGTTAAGAAGAAAAACACAATAAAATACATTAAAACTATGGCTCATCAAGCAGAACAAGTATTTTTACAATATGAACGCCACCACGACTCAACACCGCCATCAAATGCCAGCTACCTTAGATCGTGATTTTCAACGGACCATCATCATAACAGCATCATCCACAATCGTAATACATAATTCAGATGAGTTCAGCCAGACGAACGCGCAGACAGACAAAATAGTGGCGCTCTTGCCTAAAATGGTTCGTCGGTATCAGAACCGGAAATTGATGCATCTGCTGTTATGTGGCTGCCACATTTGTTTTACGTACTTCTGCGGCTGTTGCTTCTTCTTTCTTTGGTGCGCGGCGCTGTTCCTGCACCAACACTTCCTTGGGTGCAATTTAACGTTGAAATTATTGTAATTATTTGTGTGTTTGTCTTTTTGTTTGGAACTTTTCTTTTTATTCATAGTACATGTGCATGTACAATTGTATGTGTTTATTGTTATTCTCTCTTTTTTTTGCTGTTTACATTTTCTATTTATCTTTATCTTATTATTCATTAATTACTGAGTATATTTCGCAGAATTTTTTAGTTTTCATCTTTCGTTGCTTCAGTTAAATAAATAAACACACATATACATACAAATGCTATCAAAACGCACTACCACATATGCATACAACTACACTTGAAATGCTCATTAAAAGCATTATTCTGCACCCGCATTCTGCTGGCAGTTGTTATTGTTTATCATGGCTGCATGTAGGGCCGCCTATAGGAACAATGACAGCCTGAAGCAGAAACGGGCCGGGCACACTTTGAACAGTTCATTATCGGCGTATTATCGATAGTCAATTATACCACTGAGTTATCGGTTTGTATTATCGGGCTTCTTATTGGCTAATTATCGGTTTGTTATCGACGGGTTACAGATTTATCATCGATTTTATATTGAAGTTAATGGGTATGTGTTTCAAAACAAACTGAAAAGTCGTTGTTTACAAATCGATAAAATGTCGATAGCAAATAAGTAACACTCCGATAAGCTTACTTTTTAATAAAAAATCAGTGGCTTTTCATTAACTACAGATAACTTGTCGATATCATATTGATAAGATACCGATATCAAGTCGGGAAACCTCCGATAAAATTTTCCAAAAAGCGATCGTTTTTGATAGATATCTTTCCGTTAGATAATCTACAGCTTTTGATAACAAATCGATAACTTTTCGATAAAAGGCCAACTACTCGGCGATAAAAAGTCGATAACTTATCGGCAACCTTTCCTAATAACAAAATTATAACACTTAGTTAAAAAATCGATAGCTCGTCTATACCTCGCCGATAACACACCTGTAACATACTTTTCCTTTCCTTTACTTTCAGGTTTTAGATTCGGTTGTAGTTAGCGTTTAGTGTTGGATATGACTCCAATTTCCGTTTTGCCAATGGTTTTGCTTGTGGTTCCGGTTTCGGCTCCAGTTTCAGTGTCGAATCCGATTTGGTTTCGGTTCCGTATTGGTTAGCGCATTCGTTAGCGGATTCGCTACCGGTTGCAGTGCGGGTTACGTATTACGTTCCTGATTAAGTTCCAGATTCCATTTCGGATATATTTCAGCGATCGGTTTCAGGTTCGCTTTTTCCTTCCTTTTCTTGATTTGCAGTCTGATTTCTCTCATACCAACCCTTCTACGTACATTGTTCTCATATAATGCAACATTGAAACAATTAGTTTTATCAGAAATTCGAGATCTCAGGTTTTAAAGACGGATCTAAAATTACTTAAGCAGTGAGAGCGGAGGTCATTTCAGTGCCCCTTTCTATACATCTTTTGTGCTCAGCCAGTGTGTTTCAAGCCTTTAAAAACCAAATTTTCACTACCCAAGAAGAATGTAAAACATTGCTGTATACAAACAGTACGGGTAGCAAGAAGTTAACTTTTCCGAAAGCGAAACAGCTTGTCAGACCCTAAAGCATGCCATGATAACATAAAGTTTGGCTGGTCAGTGTGACACATGACTCTGTATAGTCGACACAGCGTTCCTCTTAATTGGATGTCATCGCATCGTATAACACTGGCAAACGTCATGACCAAAGAATTAGCATTCAGTTGGATCATGATGTAGAAGGAGCTTCCAGATTGTCCACAAGGATCGCATCTTCAAGAACTGTCTTAGAGAGGCTATCAATACTTCCTAAAAGCATGTGACTATCATACAACGAAAGACAATCTTTGGCCGTTTTGAAGATGAATAGATAGGGGCATACTCTGAATATTTTCCGGACTCACTGCACACTGGGCACCTAGGGTTCCTGCGATCACGTCCAGAGGAGGAGAAAAGGGTGGAGCAGTGCTACTTCGTAGTTTACAAACTTTTTTGTAATTTAATAAGCTTCTCAATAACGACAATATCTATGATATGTTCATAAGCATATTTTTCACGCGAGGTCGTATTTGTCATTTGTTTTCCAATTTAATGTTAAAACAAACATTTCGCGCCAGAGCCCTTTACGCGGCGCCCTAACTCCACCCCTGGTTATTTATAAGTGCATTTCTATGTTAATATGTAAGAATTTATGTATGTATATCAACAAGTATAATTGTTTATATGTAGTGCAACGGAAGAGGCTGGGCCGTTCTGTTCCACAAGCGAGGGTTGCAACTCAGCAATTCTGCCTTGCAACACAGCCTTTTTGTGTCCTTTTCAAGTGCAATGCAATGCATTTTGTTGCCACTGATGAATTGTATGAGTATAATAATGTGTGTGTGCATGTGCTGCGTGCGTGATTGCACTCATGATTCACATGAGCAATTCGAGGCAATAGATTAGTTTTCTGTAGCATTAACGCAGGATTATGATTTGCAGTTCGGTTCAAAACTTTGTATTTGCTGATTGTGCTCATTTCTTGGAATATGTCAAATCCCAATTGAATTTGATGTCTTTTGAGCACATTTCATTACGTATACTTTAGGGCGGGTCGATTTAAAAATCGCTCATTGCTCTGTGAAAATCGCATTCTAGGGATCAAAATAAGAAACTTTGCCGAAGGAACCATACCTCTAACGAATTCTGATGTCCCCCAGTTTGGGTCGAACTTTTGGGTAGGGGCAAATTTTGAAAAATCCCACTTTGACCCATTTAGAGTGCTCCAATCGAGTCCAAATGTATGACCGGCCCCCACTAAATTTGGAGGCCCGACCCATCGATGCCAGTGGCACACCCCCTGGAACCCCCTGGGGGTTCACCATACAAACATTTCAAAAAATCCCCGGTTTTGCACTTTACATGAAAAAATCAGCTAAATGGCTATGTAGTAATAAGGCCAATTGACCATATCGCCGTTGACCTTATGTCACCACACCACCGCATTAATGCATTGTCATCGGTCCTTGATACGTATGCAAAGTTTCAAATTAATCAGACTTCTAGAAACCGCTGAAAATTAAGCTCAAAGATTCCGTTACATACAGGCCAAGCTAATAAAAGCGTGCTAAAAATGAATTTAACTTAGTAATAGAAAAGAAATTAAAATTATTTTGAGAGAACCCAATTTTGAATTGATTGGTTACGTAAGACTGGAAGATCATACTTGGGTATACATATGACTCATTGGGTTTTCGATAGTTGTTGATGTAGTTGCTTCATCTTGCGGTGTAGAGGATGGTGGATTCATTGTAAACTTTTTGATTTGGAATGGTCACTTCACTTATTATTTTTTTGAAATATTTTTTTATCTGAAATTAGCACTTCAAATTTTGAGTTTTTCACAACGACTTAATGCATTCACAAAAACTGTTGCGTTATTTATGGTCTACGAGACGAGGTAATAAGAATGAAATGGTAATTTCAATTCTACCTGCGGTGTCTTGTGGTGGCTTAAAAAAAACAACTCAAGCAATTTTACGATCTGCAATTGTGTCACAGTGATACCTTAATTTTTTAAAACGGTTGAATAAAAAATCCACACAACTATGTTTACGACATGCAAATGCATCACAGTGATGCCTTGGTTTTAAAAGGGTTGTAAAAACGCTAATTTCTAATAATTTTTTTTAATTTCTTTTCTATTACTAAGTTAAATTCATTTTTAGCACGCTTTTATTAGCTTGGCCTGTATGTAACGGAATCTTTGAGATTACTTTTCACCGGTTTCTAGAAGTCTGATTAATTTGAAACTTTGCATACGTATCAAGGACCGATGACAATGCATTCATGTGATGGTGTGGTCACATTAGGTCAACGGCCATAAGGTCAATTGGCCTTATCACCTCTTTGAATGGCGATAAGTTTGATTGCAACTTTGCACACCTATCAAGGCTCGATGACAATGCATTAATGTGATGGTGTGGTGACATAAGGTCAACGGCCATAAGGTCAATTGGCCTTATTACCACATAGCCATTTAGCTGATTTTTTCATGTAAAGTGCAAAACCGGCGATTTTTTGAAATGTTTGTATGGTGAACCCCCAGGGGAGTTCCAGGGGGTGTGCCACTGGCATCGGTGGGTCGGGCCTCCAAAGTTAGTGGGGATCGGTCATACATTTGGACTCGATTGGAGCACTCTAAATGGGTCAAAGTGGGATTTTTCAAAATTTGCCCCTACCCAAAAGTTCGACCCAAATTGGGGACATCAGAATTCGTTTTAGAGGTATGGTTCCTTCGGCAAAGTTTCTTATTTTTATCCCTAGAATATGATTTTCATAGAGCAATGGTCGATTTTTTCCTCCCCACAAATCGACCCGGCCTAGTATACATACAGACATACATTCATACTTAGTCACCCGCAACGAAATTGGATAACATAGCCTTGCACGTACTTCATTGACTTCAAAAAACTTTGACAGATCATTAAGATGCACAAGAAACATTGCATAGCTTTTGAGGAAGTATTTAAGATGAAATTAAGTCCACAACCACTATAAGTTTTTAGTACGAAGAAGATCGATCTCCTTTTGGCATACGCAAGGACCTGAGAATGGGGTTTATTAAATTGGAATAACTACTTGTCGATATAGCGCGTTTATATACTGCTTTCTCAAGTTTTTTCACTATCCTGTGGGTTAATAGCTGAAGCTCTTCGAACTCACGTATTACTTTTTTCTTTTTAAATCACGCCTCTCTTCCTTGTTCAACTTACGGCAGCATTCATACACTCCGTTCGTTGGTTTCGATCCCAAAGCTGAGTTTATATAGCGTCCTTTTTCAAGATTCCTTACCGTCGCAGATCCTTCAATTCCAATATTTTTCACGGCGTCGGCTCGAAGTGCGCTCAGAGAACTGCAGCGATGTAGCGATCCGACCCTATGAAGGGACATCGTGCGAACATTTAAAACACTGTAGGCATGCCGCGAACCTATTTAAACATGGGCGATCTGGTTGAGTTGTGTTTTTCGGTCGGTTGTAGCCATGCAGATTGATGAATCCTATTGTAACGAATTTACTGCAAATCCTCTTATTTGCAATCTTCTGCTAAGTTCGAATCACTAAACTGTTGAATAAATAACTGCAATATTGAATAATGGAAAAATGACCTTTATTAAAGTACTTCACAATAACACTTATACTTTGCAACTAGCTTGCTTAATAACCAAACTGACTGATAGCTTAAATGAAACTGATCTCTCGCCTCCACTGTTGTCGCCCTTTTATACTGTCCGACCTCCTCGTTATAAATTTCTCAGCTACAACTACAGATGTATAATTTTTATAGCTCCTCTCATACCCCATGCGCTTGTATGTGTGAGCGACACTTCCGCAATCACAATGCATACCTTTAGGAGCATTTCAGATAAGATATCTGCATGTGCTTGTGCGTGTCTTCTCCGCCGCGTGCACGCGTATGTGTAGACATAATGATTTAATTATTGATGTGAATTCACGTCACTGCTTAGCATCGGCCTAGAGATGGCAGTACCCCTTAGTGCCGCCAACATTCGTAACATTATTATGTTTAAACCTGGAGATGAGCGTGAACCTGTTTCGGGTACTCGCGAAGTTGATCCGCCTAAATTTGTTCATTTGTTTGAAAAAAAAGAACTTTGTTTACTCACACATACTAGTTTACCCCCCAAAATGCTCCTCTGGATCCGTCCCTGAAGGTGACGGTGGTAAAAAATATTGAGGTACGTCTGAATGTGTACAACCGTTGCTGGTAGTGAAGAAATCCAGTTATTTGTACACAGTATTTGAGTTAAACAACAAATCATCAAATCCTTACAACATGATTTTACATTTCGCTTACATAGGGGAACATTTTCAAAAACAAATATATTTTGGCGAATATTAGCATCACTATGCTGTTAGTAAATAATCAAAACAACAATTACAGTAAGCAGCCAAACTTATGTACATGCACACACATAACCAGCTGCTCGATGTGAACAGATATCTCACACACCCACATGTAGTCATCAGTCGAAGTTTGTACTCACACACGCATATAGCTCAATTACCAAGCAGGAGATACAACTGTTCTAGAAGGCGAAACGTCTAGACCTTAGTAGAAATATGCGGACGAGGCAATAGAGATTATAAAGGCAGCCCAAGCTGGGGAATGACTAATCAGTTTGATTTAAACACACTTTTGTGAAGTACGTGATATTGTACCATAATTGTACTACTCCCAAAGTAGACTAAATGAAGACCATATTGCAATACTGAATATTGGAGTTATTTATTCGACTGTTCAGCGATACGAACATTAGCAGAAGGGGTATAACTATCCGAATTTCTCAGAATTCGTTACAATATATTCTCGTTAAAAAAAATATATAAAAATTGCAATAAAAAACATTAGCCGTAGTAGCTAAGTTTGGCAAAAAAGTTTCAAAGTTCCTATAAAAAGATGTTCAAAGGATACGGACAATTAGGAGCCCTTTAGTCTATCAATCGCCATATAAAAGAAATAAGAATTACTGCCGGGAATAAGTTCCTGTGCGACTATATACATATACACATATATGTTGGAAAATATGTTTTGCATACAAATTTTGTATGCATCGCGTGGCGGAAATGGGATTATTTTTCGTCATTTCGCTCATATATTTGTTCCTTTATTTTTACACACATGTGCTGGTATACATATATACATAAATACCATATATGCAGGCATGATCATTCTTAGCAAACATTGTTTCTACGTGTCTGCAGTCGTCGTTTTTTTATTTTTATTTTTTTCACGGCAGCTTTAAATTATTCCGACTCGGATGCTACCACAGGAAGTGGCGTAGGCGTCAAATGCCGCCGCAATTTAGTTGCAAATAACAAAGTTATAAGTACACATCGACACGAGTATTTCTATGGATATTTGCAGGTGCTTCAGTTGTAAAAATCATAGTGTACAAAGCAAGTGTGATATCTAGTGATAGAACGATACAAGTACTGAGTAAGTAGTATCGATACTTTTCCAAAAAATACTCGAGTATTTCGTACTCGATACATTTTTCCAAGTACTGAGTAAAGTATCGCTACTTTTTCTCGACACTTTTCCCCGATATTTTACCAAGTGCTGATGGTCTACATGTTTAAGATCAACAAAGTTCAGTCCATTAACACCATAACTTCGGCATAAAATGAGATCGCCGACGATACGGTAAAAGCTCCGCACTCAATTTAAACCGACTTTTTGATAATGGTGGAATGGGAGGCGATTTCTGCATATGGTGGTGAAAGGAAAGTATGTGTTTATTGTACCGAATCACTAGCCCCAACAAAATACGGAAAAGCTGTTAACTCCCTAAAATTTCAATACATTTCAAATAGTCATGCAATAGAGCTTTTCAGTTCCTCTATTAAACTTTAATGCATGGAGTTGCGAGTAGCAGCTTTTACAGAATCGTGGACGATACATTGTTATTGAAAATGGTCAAAATCAAATTATATCCACGCCCACTTTGAGAAATGGAAAAAGGAACAATGCTTTAAGAAATACTGATAAAGTGGGGGAACTTGATGAACAAAAACAAAACTGGCGAGGTACAATATAAGTTTTATACAATTGTGTAAAATGTGAGTGGCGCCGCTCTCATTAAGCAGAAGAAAATTTAAATATTTTGCAAGACGTAAATCAAAATCTATTGATATCTTTTTGCGATTTGACGGAAATGTGGTCCTTGGTATTATATGTAGATCCGATCAAAAGCGGATAAGGACCACGCCTACTTTGAAAACAAAGCTTACAATTTTAATCTTAAAGAAATTTACAATATATATATATATTTGGTACGTAACAATACTTCCAGTAGAGATATGGGAGTACAAAGTTAAACAAAAAGGAAAATCGTTATAATTCCCTTACATTAAGTTAATTTCATTAAAAATAGTTTAGGGCCATGAAAAAAATACTTGACGCGATTTATCTCCGAAGACCTGCACATTCATGCCGGTTCCTGTCGGCATCTGCAAGGCAGGTGAATTTTCACTGGGAAGCTTTCATGGGAGAAATATACTCGGCGTGCTTGCGAAACCACTGCCGAGGAGTGGCCCCGTTTAGAAAAACTTTTTTCTGACTTAAAAAGACATTTCTAAAATGCCATACGTCGATCAAAAATCCTTCAAATCATTTAATATTCGTGACGTTCCCTTAAAATATATGTAAGAGCACACAATTAGGTATATAGTGTTCGGTTTCATCCAAACTTTAACTTCCTTACTTGTTGTTGTTAAATTCAAAACATAAGATCACATTTAAAAAAATTTGTTTCACTTTTGATAAAACTTCCGAAGTACTCACTTCGATCGAGTATACTCGATACTTTTTACTGAGTATCAGTAATATAATCGATACTTTCATCCGAGTATTTTATGTAAGTACCGGTATCGATACTTTTTTAAAAGTTCTATCATTAGTGATGTCTTATCCGTCAAACTAGCTGACGGGTTGCTCAAGATGGCTACTTTTTCGCGCTTTGGCAAGATGCTGAATATGGCGACCCATACTGCCGGCTATCTTCAGCGGGCGATAGAAACAGGCAGAGGATGAGACCACAATAGTAACATTAAAAATCAGGTGAGCGTGTCTGTTTTTTATTTTAACGTCTGTGCTTAAGATATCACACTTTTCTGATCCATAATGGTAAACATTTCAGTATCCGTCAAGTTTCCTCCAATTTTGTTATATATCATGTGGAAGAGCCTGCGGCATAGAGTGCGTTTTTCGAATTAAGACGAAAGATCATTCATACATATATTTAAGTTGTCATCACGATAGAAACATACTTACGAAAAAACATATAAGTACTTTGCATTATTTGATGTTTTGAGATGAGATGCAAATCGTAAATTATGAATAACATTTTGAAGACTCACCTGAAAAAAAAAGAAAGAAAACAAAATGATTAGTAATTTTAAGCATAAAATTCTCAACTGCAATATATTTTGAATTCAGCATTAACAGCATTTTACAAACAAAGACAAATTAGCAATAATTATCATTGGAAACTTAATAAAACAAAACAAAAATGACGAATAGTGTAATAAATAATTGCCAGCGAAAAGAAAAAAAACAAAACAAAAAAAATCAAGTTTACGTAAGTCTGCTGGTAATTTTTTATTGTAAGAAAAACAGAACCCTCCAAGACTACAGCCACGGTACTCATTCATGCAACATGCAACACGAGAGAAAAAAAAAACAAGCAAAACAAGTAAGGAAGGCTAAGTTCGGGTGTAGCCGAACATTACATACTCAGCTGAGAGTTTTGGAGATAAAATAAGGGAAAATCACCATTTAGTAAAATGAACCTAGGGTAACCCTGGAATGTGTTTGTATGACATTGGTTTCAAATGGAAGCTATTAAAGAGTATTTTAAAGGGGAGTGGGCCTTAGTTCTATAGGTGGACGCCTTTTCGAGATATCGCCATAAAGGTGGACCAGGGGTGACTCTAGAATGTGTTTGTAAGATATGGGTATCAAATTAAAAGTATTAATGAGGGTTTTAAAAGGGCGTAGCCCTTAGTTGCATATGTGAAGGCGTTTTCGAGATATCGACCAAAATGTAGACCAGTGTGACCCAGAACATCGTCTGTCGGGTACCGCTAATTTATTTATATATGTCATACCACGAACAGTATTCCTGCCAAGATTCCAAGGGCTTTTGATTTCGCCCTGCAGAACTTTTTCATTTTCTTCTACTTAATATGGTAGGTGTCACACCCATTTTACAAAGTTTTTTCTAAAGTTATATTTTGCGTCAATAAACCAATCCAATTACCATTTTTCATCTCTTTTTCCATATTTGGTACAGAATTATGGCATTTTTAAAATTTTTCGTAATTTTCGATATCGGAAAAGTGGGCGTGGTCATAGTCGGATTTCGGCCATATTTTATACCAAGATAAAGTGACTTCAGATAAGTACGTGACCTAAGTTTAGTTAAGATATATCGTTTTTTGCGCAAGTTATCGTGTTAACGGCCGAGCGGAAGGAGAGACGGTCGACTGTGTATAAAAACTGGGCATGGCGTCAACCGATTTCGCCCATTTTCACAGTTATCGTCATAGAATCTATGTCGCTACCCAATTTCACAAGGATTGGTAAACTTTTGTTCGACTTATGGCATTAGACGAATTAAATGAAAAAGGGCGGATTTACGCCCATTTTGAAATTTTCTTTTATCTTTGTATTTTGTTGCACCATATCATTATTGGAGTCGAATGTTGACATAATTTACTTTTATACTGTAAAGATATTAAATTTTTTGTTAAAATTTGACTTAAAATTTTTTTTTAAAGTTGGCGTGTTCGTCATCCGATTTCGCTAATTTTTATTTAGCACACACACAGTAATAGGAGTAACGTGCCTACCAAATTTCATCATGATATCTTCAACGACTGCCAAATTACAGCTTGCAAAACTTTTAAATTACCTTCTCTTAAAAGTGGGCGGTGCCACGCCCATTGTCCAAAATGTTTCTAATTTTCTATTTTGCGCCATAAGGTCAACGAACCTACCAAGTTTCATCGCTTTATCCGTCTTTGGTAATGAATTATCGCACTTTTTCCGTTTTTCGAAATTTTCGATATCGAAAAAGTGGGCGTGGTTGTAGTCCGATTTCCTTCATTTTAAATAGCGATCTGAGATGAGCGCCCAGAAACCTACATACCAAATTTCATCAAGATATCTCAAAATTTACTCAAGTTATCGTGTTTAAAGACGGACGGACGGACGGACATGGCTAAATGTATTTATTTTTTCACCCAGATCATTTTGATATATAGAAGTCTATATCTATCTCCATTAGTTTATGCCGTTACGGATTACCGTTATGCGAACAAAGTTAATATACTCTGTGAGCTCTGCTCAGCTGAGTATAAAAAGTGATGTACGGATACAAACGATGGACAAAAAATTGATATGCTTGTATGTACCATAGTTTGTACAGTTAATACCCGAAAAACGCGAGTACCCCAAAGATACACAAAACCAGATAAGCTGCAAACAAGTGAAAAGACAAGATCCGACAAGAACAAAAAAACAGAAACCCAAAACTTGAATTGGTACTCAATGAAGGAAATAAAAAAAGAAAGAAATAAGGGGTAATGGTTAGAGAAGGACTGAAAAAAGAAATGAAGTCTGTTTTAGTAAAAAAACACAAAAAAAAGAACACGTATTACTAAACCAAAAAAGCAAGAATAAATACTAAGAAAAAATATAAAAGATTTTAGTATGTATATATGTAGGTATGTGAACTTAAAATCCCTTGAGAGCACGTAAAAATATAAAATATAAATGAACGTATGTATACAGATTGGACCGGTCGGAAAATAAAAAGTCCCCATAGTTTAAGGCCTCAGAGCATAGAATTTTACAACTTAATAATTGCTTATAAAGAGTTTAAGCCATTAGGTCCAGCATGGAAAACTACATCATTGATAAAAACACCCGCTACAACAGTAACTTTTAAAAAGTTATAATCGTGGTGTTTACCACAAAAGTAATATGTAAATTGCGTTGTCTATCTTCAACCAATGATAGAAACAGACACAGGAAACTGTTCCATGAACATTTCGGGATGCCTTCGGGAACATTTGGGGATTATTTTAAGGATCATTTCGAATCACTTCGGTATCATTTTCGGAATCTATTTTGGGACCAATTAGGAATAACTTCAGGTAAATTTTAGTTTTCATTTCAGGACAGCTTCTGGATAATTCGAGAGTTTTTCGAACTCATTTCGGGACAGTACAGGATAATTTCTGGATTATTTTCGGAATTATTTCGGAACTAATTTGGAAAGACTTCTGGGTAACTTCAGGACAATTTTGGACATCATTTCGGGTCAACTTGAAATGATCTTTAAGTGTTTTTGAAGTCATCCCGAAATGTTTACGAAACATTTCTGAAGTAGTCCAAAAATGTCGCAAGAATATACGATACAATTGCTTCCTCTTGAAAATTTGATCGACGTCCGTCATTACATTATGCATGGAGAAAGGTAGTACCAGGATTATTAAATGATTGTCATGGAATAAAACGATTAGTACCCGTTTTACTGTATGAATTGATCTTATTGGATCTATGATATATTAAAAAAATCTGAGAGAGAGCGAAAAACCATTTTTCAAACAACTTCTCATACATATAGGGTGTTTCGAAATTACAGCAGAGATTTGGTGTTCCCCAGTCAAGCTTAAAGCTTCTGCTTTAGGACTATTACAAGTCTGGCTGTAATCTCATGGAACATCAATGTCCCCACTTTAGACAGAGTGCTCTCAAAAACCGCACACAGAATCTGATACAATATTTAAAAATCGCGAGTAAATGCTGCAGAACTACACATATTTATAACTTAGTAGTAGAATAATGCATTAGAGTCATCAACGACTTGGCAGCCAAAAGAAGACTTTATTAGAATAAGCTGCCAGGCATGAGGGACACGACTGTAATATAACTGTAATGCAAGGTAGGCTTCCCTGCAAAAAAGTGGGCTAAAGCAGCATTCTCTGGTCCAGAGCCTTCTTTGGGTGTACCAAAGCCCTTAAAACAGACACCCATCCATGAATCCATAAGAAATAAAATAGCTCAGCCAACATTAGATTCGGTGTTATACTTCCATCAAAATGAGTATCAGCATTGCTAATTAATTAAAGCATAGAGTAAGTAAGTACTCTCACTGGGTACTATACGAGGCACGATATCACCGATGTTAAGTCTATTCGAAACACAAACCTGTCGCTTTTGTGAGTTGGATGGTAAAACACCGGTCCTTGAGGCCTAGGATTCGGCAGAACACCATCGAAGATGATCGATTTGTTTTGTTTTTATGGTTGGTCTTATGCAGATATATGTATTTTAAGTATATATCTACGAATGAGTTACTGAAATAAAGTGATATGATGAAGAGTGATAAGCAAATGTAAGCGAAAGCGTTGAATTATGAAGAGGACAATGGAAATCATGTGAAATAGAACATAATAGAAGTTTATCTCGTTTTGCTGGTGTTAAGTGCATATACCGTACTTGAGAGTTCTAATAAAACCCATACATTCATTACATACCTACATATGTAAATATGTGTAGTTATAAATTAAACCACCAGAATTGAGGGTTATCAAGAAACCTTGTTAGATTAATATGGATGAAAAGGAAACACAAATTAAAACTATATATGTACATACATAGGTAGTTCTATGGAAGATAGAAACAGGTGAGGGTACATAACCCTACCGGAAATAGAATTATTTGAACAGTGTTTACTCTTTTATTAACTATAATTTACTGAAAGTATTTGTCTTAAACTACTTTATTTAGTTTGACTCTGTGTAGCGAACAGAATTTTGTAATTGAAATTTAAGTAACTTCCCGATAAGCTACATGCTTGAAACTTGGAATATAGTTCAGAACCCATTGACAATGCAATAATAAGAAAAAAAAACTCCGATGATTGAAGAAATGGTATTTGTGGTCCGATTTGGCTCATATTTGGAACACATAATACATACATGAATAGAAAGCGACCTTTAATAAGAAAAATATCACCCCTAGGTGGCGCAAGGATTGAGATATTCAAAAACATCGTATTTGTGCTCCGATTAAGCTCATATTTGGAACACATATTACATACATGAATAAAAACTGAAATGTGAAAAAATCGCCACCAGGAGGCGCAAGTATCGAGATATTGAAAAAAAATCGGATTTTTGGTCCGATTTGGCTCATATTTGGAACACATATTGCATACAGAAATAGAAATCACTTTATGAAAAAAAAATCCCGCTAGGTGCGGCAAGGATCGAGATATTAAAAATATTCGTATTTGAGGTCCGATTTGGCTCATATTTGCAACAAATATTACATACAATCCGGTAGAAGTGACATCAAAATACATAGTTCGAGGAGTGACAAGCATACATGGCTCTGAATCAGAGTAAAGTCTTTGGAAGGATTATGTATTGAGGACTTAGATTGTTACAAATTGTCAGGAAAGAGTACTTGTAATAATCAGTCACTATATTTCATTCATGTATAGAATGAGAAATAATAGGCAATTAAATAAAGACTAAAAACCTGAAAACAAAATAATTAAAAAAATCTTTAAAGTTGAACGGTTTTATTGAAAACAATACTTACTGAAGTAATAATAATACTAACAGAGAGGAAATAATAAGGTAGGTACAAGGTACTAGTCTTCACAACTCTCATCAATCTAGGGCGTTTATCAGACAATTAAATAAAAGCGTTGGGCGCGTGAAATTTCTAAAAATGTGAGGCGTAGCATAATCTTATTCAGGTTCAGTTAGTCTTATATATGACTATCAATAGAAATTTGACGCGTCCAACGGTTTTATTTAATTGTCTGAACATCACCCTAGATTGATGAGGAGTGTGATGACTAGTACCTAGGACTTAATGTAAGTATGGTTTTCAATAAAACAGTTTAACTTAAATTTTTTTTATTATTATATTCTTGCAAGCTATGAATTATATAGGCCTGCAAGGTTTTTTTGTTTCGGATCAGGAAGTAATTTCTGACGTATTTCTGCGTGCTGAGTCCGAACCCGAGATATGGTCAATTCAAGTTGGGGTCTGTTGTCGAAGTCACATATCATGAGGTGGCCGCTAACACTATGGGTCACGTATTTATTATTGATATAAGTGCTACTAAAAAAATAAAATCATGGCGTTAGAAAATGGATTTTGTGGGAAAAGAGTTGTTCTCAAAGATACTGTAAGCAGATTTACACAAAAAAAGTTTCTATTATTAAAATATAAACTCAAAAAATGCTAAAAAAAAACAGCGTTTTTCGCACTTTCAGGTTAGGATATCTCAAAATCCTGACGTGCTGGGCCAAATATGAGGACGGATTCGGATTCGGATTCAGCGCGCATATATATATAGGTGTATTTGAACATCGAACCGTAGTAAATCGACAACTTCGTGTTCAAGCAAGGTTATGAGCATATGTTATTATTGCACTGTCTACTTTTTCCGATGGGGTATGTCTCTTACACGTTAGTGTGAGTAGCTAGGTATGGTCGGTCCTTATAATTACTAAGAAACCTGTTCATATCTTGGCTTGTTGGCACCTGCACTAATGTGTCAAAGAAAAAAAATATTCTCACAAGGGTTTAACGAATAAGGTTCAAATAATGAAGGGCACAGTTAATAGAAAGTTGCTAGAAATTAATTTAAACGTTTATTGGAACCTTTCATTTCATTCAAGAGTTTCCAAAATATGAAAATGAACTTCCAAAAAATTTTAAAAGGGCTTAATTCTAAGTAATAATTTATGTGTGAAACAGACCTGTAAAGAAAAAGTACCAGTACAAGTACAAGTATCAGTACCTCAGTACTTCGAAAAATTAGTACAAGTATAAGTATCGAGGTACTTGTACTTGAATCGTTGAAGTACAAGTAAAGTACTTGTAAGTTCTTTCGAAGTACTTTGATAAGTATTGAATGGTTTTGAAGCGGATCAACCAGCACCCTTACGATCACCTAACTTTGACAAAATGGCTTTGGAAGAGTTTTATGGTGTTTTAATGATACATCAACAGATTTCAATATGCTTCAGAGTTATCCTCTAATGAAGGACCTATAACTCAAAATGAATACGTCCTCAGATTCCTCCGACCCAGTAGAGCGTTTATTTTCCTT
Organism: Eurosta solidaginis; assembly: GCF_040869045.1. Lineage (NCBI taxonomy): Eukaryota > Metazoa > Arthropoda > Insecta > Diptera > Tephritidae > Eurosta > Eurosta solidaginis. The sequence goes on from NC_090322.1 coordinate 255,174,167, forward strand.
AGCAGGCATAGTTTATAGTCCTAGAAAGCAATCAATGACGGTCTTTTCGTTTGAAAAGCTAGTACTAATGGAGGCAAATAAAAAACTACTTTAATATTGTTAGCTGTTGTACAATTTATACTTATTTAATATGTTGTTTTACTTCATGTTGCTTTCTAATATGAATTTCACTCATATTTTGATTTTCCACTGACATTATTTTATCAGAAAAAGTACTTTCGTGTACTGGCAAGTATTTCGTAAGTATATCTACTTGTACTTTCGGATTCGTAGTACAAGTACTGTAGTACTTATACTTTGTACTTAGATTTGAAGTACTTGAGTACTTGTACTTATTTGGTACTAGTACAAGTATGTACTCAGTACTTTACAGCAAGGTCTGGTGTGAAATGAGTTTTAAAATGGAAGAAGTTTAGGTTGAACTGGCCGGTCAATAAAGAGCTCAAATAGACTGCATGTGTTCATGGTGTTACAGAATTTGTTTTAGAAGAGCTTGCAGTTCTCCTAACGAAAAACAAATCTTTAAAACGTTGGAACTAGTAGTATCGGTTCCTGTAAAAGGCAATAGTGCCATTGCATGCTCCGCTCTGTAGTTCATTCAGTATTTAGTTTCAATTATACCCCTGAGAAATTTTATTAAAATTCATTTCTAAATATTTTTGTTCAAATATCTATGAAACATATTCATTGTTTAATAAGTGCGTAATAAATTATATCCTTTTATAGCATCTCAAGGAGTTGTCGAAAACTAAATTTATTGCACGCAATCCGTGCGCACCCGCCAGAAAAAACTTGCACCTTATATGAAGTTATCAGCCCAAAAATGATGTAACCCCAGACTGAATAAAAATGTGTGTATTACACTTTTGAAAGTTTTTACCTACAGCTCTCCTATTTCATTCCCTATGCAAAAATTATACACATAATAATTGATTTCTAGACTTGGGTTTATCTATTACTGTCTTGAAATTTTATAATATAAAAATAAAATAAATTACTAAATTAGGCACTTAAAGGACGCCACACATTATTTTATTTTTTGCGGCACGTTTTGATGAGTACAACAAACTTATAATAAGAGTATTCAATTTCTTTGATTTAACGTTCCCATTTTCCAGCGTTCTTTCATTTCATTAAAATTATTATTTCAGGGAGAGAAAACCAACCCCTCGGAGCTTGTTCATGAGATTCATGTTGCATACGTATCAACGTCATCATGCAACGTGCCACAGCTGGGTAAGTTTGCACTCACAGCTGTTTCAACCGTGTTCAGCTAATACCTTGTAGGAAAATTTGTGGTATTCAAAACTCTCATTCAAATTATGATTACAAAATATGTACTTTACGAGGATGAAGCGCAGTATGCTGTTTATAAGAAAACGCACAAGTACCTTTTTTTATTTTTCCCTTACTAGCCGGCCCCGTCCGCATCTTGCGCAACAAATATAAACGTCTCAAATCGAATATCAACAGAAATCAGCTGTTCTATCAATCAGTCATTTATCAATAAAAACGTACATGCGCTTGCGCTGCCATCTGGCGAGTGTTAGCAACTGCCTGTAATGCAGTGTTAGTTCTAATCAAATATTCACAATAGTGCCATAGTACAAATAGATTTCTTTGAGTTCTCACAATCGTTTATTTTTAACAAATTATTTTAATAAAATATAGCTAAACAAAAGCACCACGGCCAATAATGCCCAAAGCTCGCTAATAGCACGAATCTCCATCTTCGGGATCCAAATAAGAGCGAAAAAGGGACCTGCACATAAAAACAGCAATTACAAATACTATATAAGATAAGCAAAAGTTTAAGTTTATTTTGGAAAATATGCATTTTTCCTTATTATTGTTTATTTTGTTTACAAAATTTCGTTCAGGATGTGATCTGTATTCATCATTTGAAACATGCAAGGATTTCATGGCCATATTTTGAAGGCTCCAAGAGGTAAATAAAAATATTTCTTGAGCATTTTCTTGTCATCTGGATACCGTGCTTAAGGCATGTCTATCGTAGAAGGTAACACATATCCCTGTAACGAATACCTAATTTGGGCTTATAACCATGCCTAAAAGTTGAAGAAAGTCACATGACAACGACAGTTTCACACTAGTTTACTAATGTTTACCTCTGAACTGGTGCTAATCGAATTTAGAGCGGGACAGTTGGTAGCCACACATGTATCATCAGCGCATAAGTATAAAATTATAGGCTGGGATTTCAAGGGGTTGATAAGCGCAATAAAAAGCTTTATAGCTTCAAAGCTTCCGCAACCCAATTGTCAACCTCACCTATGCGAGGGGAATCCTGTTACAAATAAGAATGTATCATACACATATTTATCGGGCGAGGCTCTGACGATCCCAAGTTCCCCATGGAACTAGGGGGGAGGGTAAGGCCTAAAAGGTTTAATTTGATCATATTAATAGCTCCCGATTTGGTGGAGCTAATACCTTAATTGTGCTTTATTACCGGAGCGTACCGGATCTACATCCGGCAAAGGACCATCAACATCAATAACACTCCCCAAAACCTTCGGTGAATGTCTTTGTCGTTAATACAATAGCAACAACAACAACAACTATTTCAGATCCACCTACGACTGAACCAGCTAAGAACGCGTTCATAATTTCCGCAAAGGGGGCATTTGACATTTCGTACGACAACAGAATGTTAAAAGTGTCAGTTGAAAGCACTGAGAGGAGGCAGAATTAGAACTAGTGTAACTCGCTGCATGGTAAGTAGAACTAGTGCCGTTTGTTAATGCGATAGTTCTGCGCTTGTTCGAAACTAACGCGATTCACTGCAGGTAATGCAAATTCATACGAAATTACGAATGAGACATGCAATGACGACATCATTAAACATTTTAATATTCATCGTTTCGTTGTTTAAAGTTTTTCCTATTGGTTTACCTATTTTTATCGGGAAAATGTTCTGCTAGCAAACGATTCAATAGGTGAACGTGCACGGTGTTAATTGTTAGAGATTTTCGTTGTCATTCTATTGTATAACCATATTAAATTGAACAGATATTGTAGTTTTTGCTTATTTGTCGATTGGATTTTGGGGGTGTATATGTGTACATTGGACCGTATCATAAGACATAAGCTCGGCACACGCCATAACTATACATGCTGGCAATAAGTACCTAATTGTAGTTTACAAAAGAAAGAAGAAAGGGTGTTCCCCAGGGGCTTACGTTAATACATTGTAAGTTAATAAAGATTGGACCTAATGTTGCGTTTAAGGAAGTGTACGTCCTACTTTAATTTGGTGATCCTGGTCTAATCGGCATGTATGTATTTATTTGATTCAATCACTTTTAAGCTTTAGCTTTGATTTTTATGTGTAGCTACAAGGTTAGCGCAGCGTGCTTAAAGCGTGCTGATGATGAAGGCGTGGCACCCTTCGAAATGGATCTATCTGCGCATCTATGGCAGGTTGTCTGTAACATTTTATACTTACTATTCCACAAATAAAATACAATTTTTCAATTATAGAATAATTAAAAAACAAAAAAAAAAAATTATTGTTCTGGCCTTGAGCTCGAATCGAACCTTGAATTGTTTATCAATAGGCCGATAAAACAAAAACATTTAATTTTTACCTATTTTAATACCATGAGGCATATTTATTTTAAAATCACTCTCTGAAAATTTTTATTGCTATAGACTAGTGAGTTCGTACAAAGATACTTTCACACAGTCGGTGTTCTCCTATCATATTTAAACGCTTGACACTATTTGAACTTATGAACATACATACATATATGAATTAATAAATATGCACATTTAAAATACCTTTTGGATTTTAAGAATGCATAATTGTATTACATTAAGTTAAAAGAGGTTCACTACATTGTAATGGCGCTGTTAGTGCTCCTCACTGGAGCAACTGTTAATTTTGAAGCGCTCTAAAAGATACAGGATGAAGGGTGTACAACATTTGCTCATGCATATGCTTATGTGAATATGTCAGCCACCCCTCTGGGCACGTAGTGCACACTTTAATCTAAATAGAGATAAGTAATAAAATTATATTTTTGAAATTGTGTGCTGCTTAACTCAATACTGACCATCCTATATAATCGAACCAATAATATGTAGCTCGTCAAAAAAAATGCAAGTTGCGATAACCTCCGAAGAGATTTTAGGCCGAGCTTCTCTTCAAATTTGCGTCGTGCTCCTTTTAATTTTTCCTAAAATTGGCGGGTCGGGACCTACTTGTTTCATGCGGACTCCGAATGGCATCTGCAAGGCAGATTAATTTTCACTGAGACGCTTTTCATGGCAGAAATACAAACGCAGTTTTTTGTCAAATGAGTGCAGAGGGGCGAGCACAATTAGAAACCCTTTTTCTAATTGAAACAACTTTTTGCTAAATTTTTGATGTTACTTTGGCCGGGGCTTGGACCCAGAATCTTCTGTGTAGTAGGCGGAGCACGCTTCCACCACACCACGTCGGCCGCTCGTCTACTATCCGCAAAAAGATTGGTAGAAGCCAAAGCACTATGAGGACAATAGAAGAAGCAGTTAGGCCTGAAATACACAAATGCTTTACGCTTTGACGAATGCGACCTTATTTTTTCACGTTTTGTGAAGGATGTTTTATTTTAAGCCAAAATAATTCTAAAATTGAAATCAGATGTTATTAAAATTTAAACAGTGGCTGTTTTAGCTAGAGTAAATGTTCTTAGTGGTAGTGCTTTAGTCGTTGATTAACCAGCAACGCAAAGGAACAATAACCCCTTTCTACGTTTCTAATCTGCTTGTTCAGCGAGTACTGAACGATTATAATTATGCGATGTAACGAGCCCTAATTTAAATCTATTTTCTTCTGTGGTATGACTATTTATCTAGTTGAATTCGATTTGTTAGATATACAATTTTAAAAATGTGAAAATTTTCTAGAAGGAAACATCTACGTAAGAGAGCCACAAATGTGTTATTTACCCATATACATTGTATACATCATAATACAATTTCATCCAAATCGTTTAAACCATTTTAAGATAATACCAAACTGTTAGGTCAAATTGAATTGGAAGATCACAAAGTTACGTACAGTGGCAGAAACCACCGTGATTTCAACCGAGTGGGTTCATAACACTTTGCGTGGAAATGTGGTCGTGATGAATTGATTCGGGCGGTATTTGGCGCGACCACAACTGTGTGACAACTTCAAAGGAGTTCTTGGCGATGATCAGCGGTAATCCAAACAAATTTTTGCACACATTTTAGAAAGCAAGCAAACACGTTTCTGTGGCTAAAAGCTCAGCAAAGGAGGTCAAGGAGGATATGGAGGCCAGTATTTTAGAATTCAGCACGTTTATTCTCCCTATATAACTAAGAGGCATGCGAAATCTTATTACTAGGAAGGATTAAAAAAGCGGAAATACACAAGCTTCAATTTTCTAATATACTAATTTTCTACACAAAATGACGTACTATGTAATAAACAAAAAAATATTGTCTTTAGCTTTAACATTAAAGTACGTGTATTTAAAATATGATATGAAAAAGGTTACATTAAAAACTCAAGCGCATGCCGCGGCTTTTCTTTGCCTTTTCATCTAAAACTTCATCAACGGTAACAATTTGATCACGGTGGATGCTTAGTGATGCACATCCATTCAATCGATTTTCACTCATCGTGTTTCTCAAATAGTTTTTAATCAGCCTAAGAGTTGAAAAAGATCTCTCGTTCGTTGCCGTTGTTACTGAAAGCGTACACAAGATTTTCAACAACATGTGAACATTAGGAAAAGCCACAGAATCGCATTCCTGTAATATTAATCATAGATAAATTGATACAAAAAAAACCGAAGTACCTCCTTCAAGAATAAGTAGAATTCATGCTTTTAGAGCCTATGCATGATATCTAACGTATACGTATATAAAATTCAAAAGAAACAAACTGATCGAATAGAAACAAATTTAATTTAAAAAAGTCATATCTACACGGAAAAAACACTAATGTGCTTTTTACATTTTAAAATGTGAAAAACACATTATTTTTTCACTTATCAAATAATTTGAATTTTATATTTTTGAAGTGTGTTTTTGATATGAAAAAAAAAATGTAGATATTGCATTATAATAATGTGTTTTCCACATGGAAAATAATGTCAAATTTGCATTATATTTCAAAATAGGAAAAGTGTACTTCGAAAAAATGCTGTAAATTTAACATTATTTAAATGTGGAGAATAAAATCAAAGCACGAGAATTAGTATCGTTTATTTCGGCAAACAAACAGAACCGTAAGCAATGTTTATATGTATGTTTATATATAGCTTGTCGCCGTGACGTAAGGGCAGCAGAATCATGCAAGTATTCAAACGCATGGAGTTTTCATATTTGCCTTTTCATTCCGATGAATGTAATCGCGGTGGAGGCAAAAGAGCAAACGCCTGAATTGATTATATTCAAGCATGCAATAAAGCTGGAGACATTGGTGCTTTATCGGTGACCGTATCGGTAACCTTTTAACAGCTGATCCGACCAACCTTATGGGAATCAATGTAATCGATTATTGGTGCCGCTAAGGTCGTAACCGTATCGTAGCCAACCAAATTGTTTTTGGTTTACCGTCGTAACGATAAACAGCTGATTACGTTAGGGATACGACTACAGCGATACGACATACGGCACCAATGACTCCCGCTTAAGTTGGTTGATTTTAAATCAATGTCGATTATGTTCGTTTAAGCACGTTGGATTATTGAACACGATCATGTTGCCGAATGTAATCGAACGTTGTTGTGTTCGATTTTTGCTGTTCTCTGATATGTATGTAGATGGTCGTTAGGCAAATTTACAAGGAAACTTCTTTATGAAATTATAGTAAAAGTTAACATGTACATTTGTATATTTAATAAATTACAGAATTATTATGAAACAGAATATGATTAAAATATAAGTGTTCACTTCGTACATACATATGCTTGCATATTAAAAATATAATATCACCAACAAAGTAAATACGTAGCAGAATTATAAAGAAATTTATTAACATAGACATAAAAACATCAAATATTTGAATTGTAACGACCTAAAAAATCAAATGATCCTGAGACAAGGGGGATGGGGGTTTAAACCCCCAAAATCCTCCCCCGTCGCTACGCCCCTGATGTAGGTTGTAAGGAAAACTTTCAAAGTAAGAAAATACCACATGATTGGGTCACACTAAATACTCTAGCGCGTGCTCTCCAGCGATCTGTGAATTACGTTAAAAATTTCGTGCCTCTTGCTTTTTTAGGAAGTTACTTAAAAACGATCGAAAGACTCGGTTTCGTTTGAATTTTTTTTATGATCTCAACCCATGTGCCACCTATCGAAATTTTTTCTCCTTTTTTTACATTGCCGAGAGGCGACCCCGCAAGATTCCCCTGTTCTATATGATTTTCCTTAAGATCTCTAAGTAGCTTGCCCCACCTAGTAGAATTTTTTCCTTAGGTATGCACTTTAATAGAACCCTAAGGGTAAGTTTTTAAGGTTAAGGTTAACTGTGCAGTAAAACATTTTTTGTTAACAAAATTTGAGTTTATAGGGCGGATAAATTTAAAAGTTTACACGAGAAAACGGCTCTACGCAATGTTCAAGGTTTCCACTATCTAAGTTATCGGGAAGTTACTTTTAGCTCGTAGGCAAAATTTTCAAGTACGAACGATTTTTTCAAATTTTACGATTCCTGCGCCACCCAGCGCAAGCTTTTTCATTTATGTTGCATTATCAACGTATTCTGAATTATGTTTTAAGTTTCAAGACGTGAAGTTTATACTGGAATTTGCGGATGAACATGAAACCACACTAATATTTATAAAGGAAGTACCAAATGGTCGTTTGGTACTTGTTTTATCCGAAATCACAAGCGAGGTTTTGTGCTGTGATGTATGTTAATGTGGTTTCCTTTTGTGTTGAGGCTGATACGGATTTTTGGACTGAATGCTTTCCTTCATTTACAGAGGAGATATAAAAACTACCAATGCTTCTCTATTTTACATATGTAATTTAAAACTTTGATACAGGCTATTTGATTTATGACAAAAGCAATATATCAAAACCAGAATATCGAATATTTAGTTTTCGGCTGCAAGTGAAATATTAGTCCTCAAAACTGTCCATTAATATGTGAGTATACAATTTCCAATATATTCTTGTATTTTTATTTTTAGCTTCCCAAACAATATCTAGTTGATGAACAATGAATCTAACACAATAGCCATTTTTTATTTAGCTTTAAGAAAATGTGTATTAGTTCAGTCAATGCAACATGGGTTGGCTTACATGGCACATCTCACGCTGTTTCAAATGCAGTGACCTGCCACAAACACTTAACATAAACATAGCCATAGCATATACATACGCATATATGTAAGCATGTAAACATTGATGAAATGAATCTGAAAGACCTACCACACATGCCTCATATATACTCCTAAACGAGTGCATGTATACCATATAAACTTGCCTCATGCCGCAAAATGCTCACGGCGATTGAAAAAGATCGTGCAAGTCTACAGGTTAACGTCTTCTAATATATCACAAGATCGATTGCCGCTTTAATTTTTTTCATTTGTAGGTGTGCATATTTATAAACATAAATATTTCTTTTAGTGTGGCATGCCACCGATGCAGCCATCATCAACATCAATGCCAAATAATCGTTCAGTGCATGGTATTGTATATATTGTAAACAGAGGCGCATCAAATGGCGGAATATTCCACATTATACGGGACAATTGCTATCCTTCCCCTTTTCGATATTCAACTATTCTATACCGAACCTGTCAACTTGATTTTACTATGTTTATTTAAGATCATCAAATTAAAAAGAAGGATCGCCTTAGGGCCTGGTCAGCCTTTTGCACAATTTGCTTGATGCAAATAGACATAAACCGGAGTAGTTGATGTTTTTTTGGTTTTTTTTATTTCAAAAATACTCACGAGGGTTCAAGGAAGTGTAATGGATGTGGGCTGTTCTTTGCCGGCTATGAATCCGGTTTTACTAGCGAATGCTGGTGTTAGTACGTTTGCGGCAGTCACAACATTTTACCCCCTCGAGCTTTGGACCTGTGCATTTTAGGCACCCTTCATAAAAGGCATCGCAGAAACTTTCATCCGGTGGGGCATGATAATTGGCATTGTCTCCAGCATCACTTTTCTAATAGGCCGATCGGAGGGGAAGCGGTCATTCTTCAATACCTTTTGAAGGAGTTGATGCAAGCTGTTTGCAACCAATTTTCCTTCAATGTATGAATTGATCGCCTGGTACTGTCTGTCACTGACCTGCACTCAATGTTTTTGAAGCTAGAACTCACAATAATTAGTTGTGAATATATTAAAATATTAAATTCAGAATTGTATTTAAAATTTTTCTTTTGTCTTATCAGTTTCTGTTATCATATTTTTGGATTAATTTATATATATCGGACGAATATAATTCAAGTTTTTTAGTTTCTCCTTTTGGAGAGTTACGTTAGGTTGTTAGGATTGGACCGCAAAACACTTCATAGAGTCAATAAATTTAGCTAAATCCTGGATTTTGAGTCCAGATGGCTTCGTAAGATTATTGAAAAACAGTTGACCGAGTGTAGTCTTCTACTTAGCGCTGGATGTACTGCACGCTTTCCTCCTTCTCAACGCAGCTGCAGCTGCGATAGTAACAGTGGTTCGCATGCTAATTCTAGCGGCTTTAGTGCCAAATTTTGTCATTGATGTCTCGCACGTAGAAGCAGAACTCATTTGCCTTCTTCGTAGTGTTTGGGCACGCATAAAGATTAAAATAGGCCATAGGTATACCTACCGTATCAATCTACAGTTGTCCTCAGGATCTATGTGTTCAAATGCTCATCTAAGGGTGATACTGAAATGCTCGGACATCTAGGGTCGATTTTGTGTTGTCGATCCGTCAGTCCAAGGCCTTGACTCTCTTTATGCACATTTCCGCTTGATATAAGCTGCAATGGTTGGGAAGTCGAAAATAGTCCCTGTTTAGGTGATAATATACCTCCTCCGTTCTTCCCATAAATCTTAGTTACTACTTATAAATTTTTATCAACTGCTATCGATAGTTGTATTTCCGTTTATTTGTGATTTTATCGTTTTTAATCTGTAATGATATTTGAGGTTGCATCAATACCCACTAAATTTTTAGGATAATCATCATGCTTGGAACAAACGATTTTGATGTTAAGTGACGATGTCGTTAATTATCGATTTATCGTTTTCTTGGAGTGTAACAATTTCTCGTGTTCTACGGATACCTACCTAATATTATATTTTTTCTGATATTGCTACTTGTTATTTATTGGTTTATATCGATTATGATTTGTTTTTATTGGTATTGGCTAATTCTTCTCGACCTATGCAACATTCAAAAATATCAATTTTTATTTCATTGACTGCCCTACTCCATTAGGGACTAAATATAGACGACCATCCCTAATCTTGTATAAAACTAAATCGTTCCATGTGTAATATTCTGGACAAATCTGCTCAAAGCTCGCAACTATCTTCATAGATTTCACCAACTAAATACCATAGTTCGGACGGCAGTTTTGTCGTCGAATCTCCCACGAATCCTAAATGTAGATATACTAACATATAGCATACTAGCTATAACGCTATAACGGAGGCCGAACGACTACGATTCTTTGGAAGCTTTACATCTCCGCCGACTTATTATAAAAGTAAATCACCAGTTGAAGCTATTCGAAGTAGAATTGCCTCACTGAAGATAGCGATAAAATGTAGGTAGTCCTCAAAATAATTGGTCCCACTTTACACTACGATAGTGTCGAGGGTCTCGGGTCTCAGTGGCTTCACTAACAATTGCTTTGTCAACTATATAGCTGGGAAAGTCACCGTTTTGAGGTGTCATCCTAAAACAAGGAGCATTAGCTTGGATCTGTATGACACTGGTAAAAATCAATATATCATTGCTCTCTTTCCTCTTTATTACTGTTAGCAGTTATCGATTTTAAGGGGCTCGATACAAAAAATTATAATTTCTTCGTCGCTATTGCTTTTTGGGGAGCTTAATTTATTATGTAAAATGTATCTTCACCCACAAAGTAAAATCAGTACGTTCGTGTTTCATTCGCAAATATGTATGTACCTATGTATATCTAAATGATTGTATGTGACTCTGTGGTAATTTTGTCTTTCTTTTCTCAATCGCCCTCAGCTTCATATGCATCTGACAGCTCTAATAAAGGTTTTTAAAGTTGAGCACTTTTTCCAACGATTTTACTTAAATGCCTCAATGGACAACAAAGATGAAAATAAAATCACATGACAATGCCAATATTAACTGCCAATGACAAACATCAATTTATGGTGGGCAAATCTGAGTTTATAATGCATTAATTTTGAAAGCCACTTTTTTTTAACTTTTTTGTTGCGTTTTTTGTTTAAAGACCAACAGCGCTCAAAAGACTTTAGACTTTGGTTGTTTTCACTTTTGAAATTTTATTTAATTTCTTTCTTTCAACTAAGTACAGTAAGTAAAAAACGTCAGCTTGATTTAAACATAAATCTCGTGCAGATTTTTGGGATTGACATTTCCTGATACATTGTACCCACACAACGAGTTGCCGCTTGGCATACTAAATAGTTTTTAAAAGTTTGATATTTTTGCATTGTTTTAATACAAGTGGTAAGAAAGACGAAAAAATATATATCTGCAAAGAAAATATGTATAAATAAAGGATAAGAAAAAATTTAATAAAGGGTTGATATTGTTGCGAAATGATGTATAGCATATCCAGCTGCCGTCTCACAAACTAATTTATTGAAAATTCCTAATTATTTACTTTACATGCATTTACCTTGCGAAAATTTGCGAAAGTTTGAAACTAGCGCATTATGAGGACCTGCGCCCAAAACCACACTATAACACTGCAAAGCAAGAGACCCCTAGCGGGGTTGGGGGCTTAGAATATATCCTCGGTAGGTATTCCTGTCGTAAGAGGACACTAAAATGCCAAACTGATTCAAGGGGTTGTGTAGCGCAATTTTCAACCTCACCTACCCGTGGCGAATCCTGTTTCATCAACAGCCAAGGCTCTGCCGACCCCGAACTTCTGATGGGCTTAGGGGGCGAGACGGGGGGATGGCCTAGAAGGTTCCATGTGATCATACCAAATCGTTCCCGAGATGGTAGGGCTAGTACCTTTATGGTGCTTGATACCGGAACGTACCGGGTCTGCATCCGGCAAAGGCCCATCAACATCGATAACACTCCCCAAGGCCTTCGGGGAGTGTCCTTATCGCTACAACAGCCACAATAGACATAGGCCAGATGGCTTACAATAAATCAATAAACGGTTGACTGCAAGCAGCTTTTCAGCAAAATGAAATAAAATGCTAAGCTTCTTCGCTTTTTATGAGTTGTTTCGCTGCTTTTTAGATATACCGAAGGTATTCAATGATTCGTCATAAGTGATCCTCTCCGCTTGTCACTGGCTACGTCTGATGAGCAGAGGATGGATTGGTTAAACAAAAAAAAAATAAACAAGGTCCGGTATAAGGAAGCTATATGAAAATATCACGTAGTTCTAACAAACGGAATCAATTCATCACGAACAGAAAGATGGTTACATTCGGACTCACAGCCTAAGGCTAATGTCATAACGGCAACATGAGCTCTATGCACGGTTTCTCTTTTGAATTGTCGAAGCTCCACTCACAGTTATAAACGACCATCAACATAGAAAACAAGTAGAACAAGTGGAAGTGGGAGTCAAAGTGGAAGTGGAAATGAGAGTGTTAATGGGAGTAAGAGTTGAAATGGCAGCGAAATAAAAATTTATATTCGCTTTATCTACGCAATTATTTGAAGGGAGTATCCAATAATTGGTAAATTAATTCAATTTTTGAAGTTTTTTAAGTGCAAGAGGTAGGGGACTTGAAGTGTGTATGGGAGTGAAACAAAAAAATCGATTCGCTTTATCTTCGTAATTATTTGAATGGATATTAAAATATCTCTACATATAATAAAATTGTAACAGGTTGATGTCTGTACATTGAAGATATTCAAGAAAAACTGAGAGGAGAGGTCGTTATTGGACCAAAGGAACCCAAATCTACAATTTTTAGTTTTTTGTCTGTCTGTATGTCTGTCTGTATGATTGTCCGGGCATCACGTGAAAAGTGCTGGTTAGAATTGCATGAAACTTCCCCATTCTATCACATGACGTCTAACTTGAAACTTAGGATTTGGATATCTCACCCAGTTCCCGAGTTATTGCCCAAAATGTGGACCCAGGATGAACAAAGATGTTGTTTTTTTACCATTATGCGCACCACACACAAAAACTACTCCATTGAATTGAATGAACCCTTCATTATTATATTACTAGACGTCTATCCTAAAATTCAAGACATCTTTCATCAGGATATCTTTTCCGGTTCTAGAGTTATTGACCCAAATGTGACCTAAAATTAGTTTATCCAACATGGGTGTCAAACGAAAGGTAGAAATGAGTACTACATTGTGATGTGAGATCTATTTCAATATCTCAAATTATTTCGGAGATTTCACATAAAATGTGAAGAGGGGCAATCGTAAAATTCGTTTATAAAATATGCCTATCAAACGCACGGTACTGGGACTGGGATTAGGACTAGGACTGGGACTGAGACTGAGACTGAGACTCGGAGTGGGACTGGTACTGAGACTCGGAATGGGACTGGAACAAAATACATACCACCCTCTGGGACTGGCAATAAGATATGAAGAAGAATGAGACAAATTTGAGAGAGGAGAAAAGAGAGAAGGAGGCTGAGAAAGAGATAGAATGGGAGGAAGATGGAGATAGATTAGGCGAAAAATACGGAGGGAGGTGTGAATACAAAGATTAGGAAAAAGTAGAGGGGCGAGGGCAGAGTTAGACGGAATAAGCTTATTAAAACGTATGCAGATAGACCAAATTTAGGGCAGAATAACGTCTGCCGGGTCTGCTAGTTTGATATAAAAACTCCACATGTGAGGTATTTTAGGTAGGAGGGACAGAGAGAGTGAAAGTGGGAATTAAAATGGGAGTGGGCGGGGGAACGGGGTTCGTAGTGGTAGAGATAAGAAGATTGAAACGGAATTAAGATAAAGGGAAGAAAGATATAAGAAGTAGAAATGGAAGAATATGTAATAAGGTTGTAAGTAGTCTATTGGATGAGATAGAGATTGACAGAGGGATGGGAGTACCTCTTTTCAAATGTATGCAAATCGACTTACGGATAAGAAAACCTCGGATATATAGGAATGAGCAATTGTTTTCTAACGTTTAGTTTTGTTCTGTTGATTTTCCAATAAATGGTACTGAAGATGGCACAACGCCGAAACGTGGTTGACGGAATATCGCTCCAATATACATCAAAGTTTTTTGAAACTTCTGTTCTATTTCCTTTGTTAGGTGAGGTTGATGTGGTGGCAGCTGTCCAGTTAAGGAAAAGCTCACATAGGAATTTTTATGTTGATCCGTTGCGTTACCACATACCTACTATTAACGGTGAAACTGCCTTAAGGTATTTCGCGAATCGCTGCGTGGCAACGATAATGCTTAGAATAAGCCACACATCGTTATATTTTCACAGCTGGAGCTGGATCTCCATTTGGGCAGTACTTTGTTAACACCCACCTATACAGAAGCAGAAAACAAGTGGCCAACGGAATCTCAAAGTGTTCACCGAACGACAGTTTCAACTTGCTTGGGCCTGCTCGGACCAACAGATCAGCCTGGCGGTAGCCTGGGATGTCCTAATACGCAGGCGCCCACGTATTTTTTTAAGTCCTTATTAACTTATAGCTCTCCAACATAACTTTGACCTTAAATATAAAGATATATAACTATAAGTGCATAAGTCCTTATGAATAATTAAAATACTTCAATGCACAACAAATGAAACCACAAAAGAAATTAATGAATGAAGAAATAGCCATAAGAATAATTAATAGAACGAATCCATGAATAAAAAGAGAAAAAATAAGGAAGATGAACCATCGTTAAATAAGCAAGTAAATGAATAGCAATTAAAGCCTGCTAAGGTGCCAGTATTGTGCTCAAACGCATCCGGGAGAACTGAAAAGACATCAAAACACCAGGAATCAAAGGCCACCCAACGTGAATGGAAGGGGTAATGTATTGTAGTTTGGTGAGACAAGGAATCAATGTTTATGTACATACATATGTAGGTATGTATGAAAGTTATATGTCGGTATATACTATGTAAGTATCTAAATATTGTTTTGAATATTCAAGTGTGCTCTTACGATATGTGAGCCATTGGCAAGCAATTGACCACTTTTGTGGTGTCTCCTCTTCTTGTATGCGGGTGTTTTATATACAACTATGTATGTGCATATATTGGTGCTTAGATGCATATGTGGATATACCCACTTAAGCACATATGCATGTAACTATGTGCATATGAGTATACATTTTTCAATGGAAATCATGCTCGATGCTCGTAAATATGCATTCACTCTTTCATTCATTCTATGGCTCTTTGCTGGATTACATATTTGTGGTATTGATAGACAATGGGATATTTTCTGGTTCATATACCTTTTATGTATACCCCATTGCACACATACTAATTTAAAACGTTCAAAAGGTAGCTTGAAGAAAGTCTACATACAAGAAAGTTTGAAATTCTGCAGGTACTGAAAGTAAGGTAGGCAGTCGTTAGGATGAGCAAAAACACCTCTTTACACTTCTAAATCTTTTATTTTTGATAATTTAAGAAAAAACTTCTACCTATGAATTTTATAACTTAAACTTGCAAACTAATCTCAAAAATGTATTCGAAATATTCGAAGAAATTTCGAAATTTTTGGAGTTCTCTGAAGTCTTTTTAGTAAAGTACAAGTTAAAGGCCTCTCGAAATTCGCATTGGTTTTTCAAATTTTCTCCGAAGTGAGTTTCAGTCATTCTCCCATATAATTTGTTTTTCACAATTTGTATGGAGGAAAATCTTAAAGACACTTTGGAAAAAAAATTGTCAAAAATCAATACGAAGTTCGTCTATAAATGATGAAAAGCCTGGGAAGTAGTACTGTATCATAGCAAGGAAATATGTATATTGTGACACACAACGCCTTTTTCCCCATATGATATTCTGTCGCTAAACCCCGGCAGCGGCAGCGGAGACCTACCACAAATAAATCAGAATTTTTAGTTTACAGCAGGGACACAAATTGTTATTCCTTTTATAATAAAAGTATTTCAGAAAAAATTATTTCCAGACTCCAAATTTTTTAGTCCAAAAGAAATTATCAAATCCGGACTTTTCAGTTAATTTTTTTTTTTTTTCATACATAATCCTTCCTGTCTAGAAGCGGTGTATCAAATTTCAAGGCACTATTTCACTTGAATCAAACTTTATGGCGAAAAAACCGGTGCAAGTTTACCTACTATGACAGTTGGTTTTAGTTTTCCTATGAGAAACTTCTGGAATAAATACAGAAACTTTCAAATGATTATAAAGGTTTCAACTCTGTACATTTAGAAAAATCTATTTTTAGAAAATTAGTTTAATTTGGATAAGCTGTTCCATATTTATAGGTTCGGACTTTTATTTGTCCGTAAAAAATTTGAGTACGGGTTTATGTTTTATCTGAGGATTTTTTTGACTAAGTCCGAAAAATAACAAGGATGCATGATTCGTCATGAAAATGCTATAGGTATCCCCGGGATCACATAAACTTTCATCTGGGACAATATTTGAGACGAAAAATTTCGACTCAAAAAAAGAAAATAACTATTTTGGTTTAAAGTTATAGAGGTAGTAATAAGTTCTGAACTCTAGGACCACCGTATTTGCTTTCGAAAAGAAAATCAATTCCATTTTACATTGGCTTAAAGCTAAGCCTCTCGACTCTAGGCTTATTTTAGGCTAGGTTGTGCTGACGGATCATTAAAGAACTCAAATAGACTGACGCTATGTATAACCAGAATTTGTTTGACGACCAAACGGAAACCTCAATTTGGTACCAGGACTATTGTTATGGAATAACTCCATCCTCTAAGCAAATACTAGAATTTATACAGGAGCTAGATAAATTGCTGCTTCGAGATCTAAATGCAATTTTTGAAGTTAAACTTCATTTGAAAAAGCGATTGGGAATTTACATGACGCACCGAATTAGCTGCGGGCTCGCAATTACAAATATTCAAAGACACCAAACTATGTCTCTAATAAGCTCAACAATCAGTTTAGAATTATATACATTTAAAATTGTACGCCTCTAAAAGAGCAAATATTAAAAGTGTTATGGAAAATGAGATACAAATCTTTTTCATATATTAAAAGAGGTTATCGCTCTACTAAAACTCTCCTAAATATATGAGTTCTTTTTTTATTGTCAGTACTTAGCATATCAAACAAATTGTGACAGTCGAAAATAAATGTATTTATTTATGTAATCAGAGTAGAGTATGATAGAGTAATTCATAGGCTGTCATATACTACCTAGACTATTTTGAGAGTAACCCAAAAATACTAACTAGCAATAGCACAAAATTCCTTGTAATAAATGTTTTGGCGCCAAACAAATGGCTTAGATTGGAATGTGAAAAAATTTTTATTAATTATTTATGAATCTGTATGTATTGTCGTTGTTTTACTCTTATAATACCAGCTTATATATACATATCAAATAAATGCCCAATCTAAAAATAGGAAAATGTTAGATACGCCTCATTTGAACGCTAATAATGGACGTGTGCCCTAAAAATGCTATTTTACCGAGTGTTCTGAAACATATAGAACTCACTTAAAAATGAAAAAAAAAAAAAAAAAAAATAAATAAAATATAAAAGTCACAAGTACTCATCATGCATTATTTGTTGAAGTAGTTATGCATTGGCACTTCAAAATACTTAATGTGCTATAAATAATCATAATCTCATTTGTGGCTTATCATAATGAGTAAAACTACTTTGTTTCATACTTGACTTAACTTTTGTTATGTTTTTTATTATATTTTCTTCTTACGTCTGATAGGTAACATATGTTTTTTATTATATGTTTGGATGTGTTGCCCTAGTTTCGGCACAAAACAGAAAAGAAACAAACCAGAACAATGGAATGCCAGACACTCTTTTGGGGTAAGTTGAAACTAAGCTGAAAAGCGTTCACAATTAGAGTTTTGAGGTTTGCAGTATATTTTTCAGTTGTTGGTATAAAATTCTAAGCGTTTAATTCCTTAATTACCTATATTTGAACACTTTGAGACGATCTGTTATGAGACAACGTGATTCACATAACTGTCGTCTGTGTAGTGAAATAAGCTGTATGACATTGATTAGCTCTCCAAAAGCTTTGTCCCAACGTGAAAAATGGGTTGTGCTTGAACAATTTACACCTTTTTAAAATGCACCTTCAGGCTTAACGTCAGTCAGTTATGCATATTCTTAAAAGAAATGTATGAGTATTACATTTGACAAGTTTATAATTAAAGTGCCTTTTATGTGGTTAAGCTTTTTTATCAGGCTAGAATTCTGACTCAAGAACTTTGTGAAAAGTAAATAAGTTGAATAAGAATTGTTTGACGTCTGTTTTTAAATTGAATCGTACATTACCGGACGTTCTTGCATATAATTGGGTATACACACATAGCTTTGTGAACATTAGGGGTGTTCTTAATTGTTTAATACATACCCTGTAGCGAAAATCTCAAGTTCAAAACTAGCTCAATTCGACTGCATTCGAACCCACTACTAGTTCACCCTCTGTCTCATTTACCTACTTTCAAACGGCCAATTAAACATGACGATGTTCCAGGCGGTGAAAATTGCCCCCCTTGCATTAGCTTTTCTTAGTTCCAAACTAGTTACATATTCCCACTTTAGAACTAGTGCGAGTTCGAAGTTCGATATTTCCAAACTAGTGTAAAAGTTTATATTTAATTTTGTTGGGAGTATATCGTTGGTCCCGAACCCGACAGAAATTCTAAATGTTGGTTCTAGTACGATTTCATCACCTTTGTCGATACCCTGTAGAGAAGTCAGTAACTAGTGATACAAATGTAATGAACTAGACCTAAAGTAACAAATAAATACTAGCTCGATAGTGGCTAGTTTTTCTCTAGTTCAAAAATCGACAGTGTGGAGTTTTTGTATTTCATATTTAACATACATTTATAGGATATCTACCAAAAAACTACCACGAGCTTTAAAGAGCTTCGACTTTGAATATATTTTCTTTCCCTACACCTTAAAGCCTTTACCACTGATATTCCCGGAATATCTAGCTAAAAACTTCAAAATTTTCAAATTTTTTCGAAAGCGGTTTGAGATTGATTTGCATAATTTAAGTTACAACGTTCATTGGAAGATTTTTCTTGTATTATGGAAAATGTAAAAAGAGTTTAATTGACGAGTGGAGCTCTGGTCTGCACATTTTACTATCAGTAGTGATATTATGCTATCTCCAAGATCGCTTTCAGGAGCAAACCAAGAGGGGTGACAGGGGAATTTCGTGTGGAGGGCGATATCGGATGCCAATTAAGGGGCTTGAGTACGTCACCTAAAGTAAACTTTCATCAAAGTTGTTACAATGTGTAAAAAGGGGGTAAGAAAGCCTCAAAAGGACAAAGCAGCTCTTCATACTATCATAGGGGAATTCATAGCTAAGATCCTGCCTTTCTCTCGGCGAGCGATAAGCGAAAAGGTTTTTGATTTGGTTACAGTAATAGTGATTACAGGGAAACAGAACTCTGCGAAACTTCGCGATTGGCATGGCAAAACGGGTTGGCGTTATATTCCATTAAAACGAGCTTGTCATGCTCATTAGAAAACCAGATGTTTGCTCATTTAATTACATAATTCTCGTCATAAAACTAAGCTGGGGAAGGAATGTAGAAGAAGGCTCATACTCTGGCAACTGCAAAACTGCGAAAGCGTTATCTGTTGAAAGTTGGGAGTGCAGCCGGAAACACATCCCGGAACGGGGTAAATTAAATTTTGTAGCTGTTGTTTTTAGACCTAGGGAAATCAGCTTTTGGAAATCAGCCACACATCAATATTAGATCACAAGGAAAGATGTAAACTGAACGATACGGCTCACCTTACTTCTAACATGGACTACATCACGTCAGTAGTTCATTTCCATAACGGCTTCCTAACTGCTAAAATATATTCCAAGCCGAATTTTACGCAATAGGAGGAAAGGCTGGATTGCTTCAGAATAGCGCGGTTCTTTGTTTACATCCAGGCTCTTTATATCAGCTTTAGATTTTAAATTGATTGAGTCGCAAATTGAACGGGAGTGTCGAGCCTCACTGCCGTGTATAGGACAACCCAAGTCTCCCTTTGCTGGGTTCCTGTGCTCTGTGCGTCGACAACTTTTTGGGAAACCTCACTTTTGAAGCAACGAGCTTACTATGGATCAACCAGAATGATTTTAAAGCCTCTTGGACCCTTCTTTGGGTAGAAACAAAACGAGATTTCTCCTCAGCATTAACATATATGCGATGACAGTATTTACAGCCGTCACATTACACGATGGCTTATACCTATAAACTCCCTCTGCGGAAGTTGTAAGGACGAAGAGTGGAAGTAGTTGATTCATAACTTTCCTTCCCGATGGACACAACTCTAACTTCTGGGCGTACGTTTTTTTTTATAGCGTTCCGAAGGTTAGGAACAGGGACTATGTATGCAGTTTTGGCGAATGTGCCCCACCCAGCCCTCACTGATGGCGTTCACAATGTCGAAAAAGCCTCCTTTTACCCCCCAAATAATTAGGGTCACTTATTTAGGCCCAGAATACAATGCATTGCAGAAATAATCCGATAAGACGAGTCTTAATGCAAGTGGTTAGTTTTCTTCATTGTTCTACACTTTTATTTTTATTTTCTCATTTCTTCGTGCATGCTCCGTCGCATGGACGCCACAATGGCATCCTGTTTAGTGGCCAGTTCACCTCGCTATGTGCTCAACTAACCGCAACACTGCAATGCAGGTAAAAGCGTGAAAAACATGCAGCGATGTAAATACGCATAAGCTACTAAAACGTCAGCTATGGGCAACAGGTTTAGCGAATGATATATATGGGCATTAGAGTGTTGGTTATTTACTAAGTTTGATTTTTCTTTGCTACCGTTTCCAGTTTTATGTAGGAAGCTTAACTGGTTGGTAGATTATACGTCGTGGAAGCTGTATTTTTCGACTATAGAGCCAAAGACTGTAATGTAAGATAACTTTGAGAATTTAAGGGGTTGATAAGGGCAATACAAAGCTGATAGCTACAACTCACCTTTCCGAGGGGAATTCAGTTACATATATAATTTATCATACAAATATTTAGCAGACGATGCTCTGGTGACCCCGACACAATAACAAAAACAACATAAATATCTTATATTTGCCTTGAATTCACCACAACATCGCATTTCTCGTAAGGTGGTGAAACCAACCCTCACACTCGCCAGGACATCAAGATTACCTTCCCTATGGATCAGGAAATTATAGGTACATGATCCAAAAGCACTGTCCATAAAATGTCTGATGTTGTTGGCATCAGAAAAGACGGGTTTCGTTCGACGCTTGTTAAAACTTTTCATTGCACGGACAAGCATGTACAAATAAGCTCACGCTGCAAGCTTTACTGAGCCGCATTCAAGCTACATGAAGCTTCTTGTGCAAAGAACAGATATGTTATATACCATGGTAGCCGCATTTTGAACTGCGCATGTTCCTCACAGTCCACCAAAAGAGAAGACATAAGAGTAAAGGTTGGAGTAGACATTGAGCCTTAACATCGAGGTTGCTCTCCAGCTACTATACTACTCATGTTGTCCAAAGAGATCGTAAGAGTATGCATTGAGTATGGGCATTGCCGCAGCTCGCCCAGCGGTGACTGCAGCAGCTTGACAAGCGGCACATATTATACTCAGTGGCGCCCGAGCAGGAACCACGAAGCTTTTAGAAATCCTGCGACAATATTTTTTTTTTCAATTATGTAATAAGTATGATGGCCGCCGTGGTGTGATGGTAGCGTACTCCGCCTATCACACCGATCCTGGGTTCGCTTCCCGGGCAAAGCAACATCAACAATTTAGAAACAAGTTTTTTCTTTGCAAGCACTTCGAGTGTATTTCTGCCATGAAAAGCTTCTCAGTGAAAACTCATCTGCCTTGCAGATGCCGTTTGGAGTCGGCATAAGACATGTAGGTCTCGTCCAGCCAATTTGCAGAAAAATTAAAAGGAGCACGACGCAAATTAGAAGAGAAGCTCGGCCTTTTTCTGTCGTGGATGAAACAATTTATGGATTGGTTACATGTTTTAAAAGACAGGAAAGGGAAAGGAGTAAAAAAGAGGGTTATAGGAACACTCGTATCAAACACAAACGACTTTGCTTATATTCTAATTCTTAGAAAGCGGCTGCAAAAGTATTTTTCTTTAAACAATGTACACCCTAATGCACTTACACATTTAATTACGCATCTGTTTATAATTTCATTAAGAATTTCATTACATAAACTTTTAATCAATGATTCGCCGCGCCAAAGTAAAAAGAGGAGGAGGATGAGTAGCAGCTTAGTTTGCGTAATGCGTCTGTTGTGGCAAAATGATTATCATCACATATGCGAATCATTATATCATTCATTACATGATTAACTTATGATTTGATGTGCAAAGTTGTTATAATGAGTATATTTGTATGTATAGGCACATGTGCGGAAGTATTAGAGTTGGCGCCACGAATGGCGTCTAATGACAAACAAGCAACATGAAAAAAAAAGAACAAACCTAAGAGAGGAGACCGATAGCATAACGAATCTAGATTAACTACGCAATCAATGCAATTTATATTTTTATTAGGATCATGCCATGAAAGTTTGGACATAATTTAAAACCAATTTAATTAAAGAAATTATGAAAAAAAATTGATATACAAACAATAAGTTTGTTTATTGATAGAAAAATGAAGTCAACGAAGTTCTTTTATGGCTACTAAACGAGCTGTAAGTTTTCAATTTAATTCATAGGAGGATTGTTAATGCGAATTAAGGTTCCATCTGTCTAAACTATAAGACCGAAATGTGCACGCTTGCGTTACGGTCACTTGCAACGATAAAAGGCATATGATTTGGTCTGCATTATGACTTTCATTACTTAATGAGAAGGAATGTAGCACAATCTTAAACGCTCACAAACTGTGAGATCACAATCTGAGTAGGTCAACGATGCACGAAGCCGCAAAAATCTGATACTGATAAAAAAATTATGTGGGCGTTGAAGTAATTTAAATTAATTGTTTTATAAACAAGTTGAGAAGTTTTAAGCGGAACCATACGATACACAATATTTAGTGAAATCGTTTTAGGGCAGTTAGCTGTGTCTTTCAAATTTTTTTCTCACACGCTATTCTTTTGACAGTCTTATGTTTTCACCAAATTAATGGAAGAGAAAGAGTCACAGTCTCTTGCGATTTGATTGAGATTGATTTGATTGACTATGACGAAGTGATTTGGAGCTGCCTATTTGGAACCCATTACAACCAGTAATAAAAGGTGTTCACTTTTTCTTTTGGACTTCCACCTGTTGGAGTTGCCTTTCTTTGCCGCTAGGTTATTGATGTTGTGGTAAAACTTTCTCCCGTTTAAATGCTTGTCTACTAACGAAATTTCATCAATATTACTCAACAGAACTCCAACGAAACTGGAACTTTGAACAGGTTTGATCAACATTGATGTTGCAGTTAGAAGAATCCGTTATACTTTGCGTTTAATTTGTATAGGTTAGAGTTAAAACTTTTATGATAGCCAGAACAAAGTTGAACCAGAGTTAACCGAGTTTGTCAAGGCAGTCAAATATCGTGACTTAATTCTCGACTCCAAAGGAACTACGGACTGACATCGTATGTCGCTACTTAATTATGATGATCTGGGACAAAATGGACACCAACTGAAAGTTGGCAATGTGTAAGGGCTATCAGGTGTATCTCTATTTGAAAAATCGTTTGCAAATAATTTGACTCATCCTTTTCCTGTTTAGTTATATAAAAAAAGTGTCTCTATTTTTAAAGTATACTTCTGATTTCGAGCCTTTTTATACTACTTCTGCAACCACTAAATAGTTTTAACCAATTTCTAAGATATCTTGGTTTTAATTTTAGTCCAGACACCTAAAAATATAATTTTCGATCAAAAGTTGAAAATTAAAACCAAAAAGTTTTACAAAAATTGTAGTTTATTTTTTAAACCTAGGAAAGTTTACTCCTGTTTTTGTGCCTTTTTTATTACTTGTTAAACCACTAAATAGTTTGAAGTAATTTCTAAGATACCTTGCTTTTATTTAAGCCCAGACACTTGAAAAATGTATTTTTCGATGAAAAGTTTAAAACTAGATCAAAAAAGTTTTAAAAATATTTTAGGTTATTTTTTAAACCAAGCAAAGTTTACTGCTGATTGTCAGCTTTTTATACTCAGCGTGCTTTGCACACAGAGTATATTAACTTTGATTGGATAACGGTTGGTTGTGCAGGTATAAAGGAATCGAGATAGATATATACTTCCATATATCAAAATCATCAGTATCGAAAAAAAATTTGATTGAGCCATGTCCGTCCGTCCGTCCGTTAGCACGATAACTTGAGTAAATATTGAGATATCTTCACCAAATTTGGTACACGAGCTTATCTGGACCCGGAATAGCCACTTTTTATATATATAAAATTTGGGAAAACACAAAAAACCTGATATTTTAATAAATAATACACCTAGAATGCTGAAATTTGACATGTGGACTGATATCGAGACTCTTGATAAAAATTTGAAAAATTTGTTTAAAACGGGCGTGGCACCGCACACTCGTGACAAAATCAATTTTACAAATATTATTAATCATAAATCAAAAATTGTTAAACCTAACAAGATTCGGCAGAGAGCTCGCCTCTACTATAAGGAATGATTTGACAAAAAATTAACGAAATCGGTTAAGGACCACGCCCACTTTTATATAAAAGATTTCAAAAAGGGTCGTGGACGAATAAAATAAGCTAAATCTTTGCAAAAAAGAGCTTTATATCAATGGTATTTCATTTCCCAAGTGGATTTATAACAATAAATAGGAAAAACTTCAAATTTAGAAAAATGGGCGTGGCGCCACCCCTTTTATGACTAAGCAATTTTCTATGTTTCGGGGTCTATAACTCGAAGAAAAATTAACATATCGTAATGGAATTGTGTACACATATTTTCCTTATAGCAGAAAATATTTCTAGTAAAAATGGACGGGATCGGTTAAAGACCACGGCAACTTAGATATAAAACAAGTTTAAAAGGGTCGTAGACTAGAATAAGAAGCTATAACTTAGCAAAAAATTGTTTTGAATCAATGATATTTCGCTTATCAAGTTTTATTGTAAGAGGAAATGGAGAGACATTTTTTTAAACGGGCGGTGTCACGTGTTATGTAGAGAAGTAATTTATCTGAAATGACATGTACAATTGAAGCTCACGCTGAGTATATAATGTTCGGTTACACCCGAACTTAGACACCTTTACTTGTTCATACTACTTTTAAGACCACTAAATAGTACTTAAGCAGTTTCTAAGATATCTTAGTTTTCTTTTTAGTTCACACACTCGAAAAATATAATTTTCGATGAAAAGTTTAAAATTAAAACCAAAAAGTTTTACTCGTACTGCGTTTTTAAACTCTTTTGGCCTATATTATAAACTATAAGAGGACACATTTTTAATTTATTTGTGTTTAAATTTTAGTCCAGAAGTTTGAAAGATGGAAACTTTCTGGACTAAAATTTAAGCCAAAATGTTTCAACTCAAAACCAGTTTCGTTTTAAACTTTGCGAGGTCTGCATTTAAACCAAAAAAAACTTTGATAATATATGTAGACCAAAAAATTTAAGATTTAAAATTGTCAACTGTGCAGAGCTCGCTCGGTAGTTGAAGTCAAACTTTGACTTATTGTTATCGCCCAGTTATCGACTTCTTCTTAGTTTCTAAGGGGTTGTTATCAACGGGTTACAGATATATCATCGACTTTTTATTGTAGTTTATATTTTACTCATTTTAATACCAAGTTGATGAGTTGTCGTTAAAAAATCGATAACACGCCTATAACACATTAGTAACACTCCGATAAGAAATTGAAAACATATCGTTAATTGTTTGATAACCAATCGATAGTTTTTCGATAACACGTCAAGAAAAAATTGAAAAAGCTATAAGAAATACGCAACTTTTCGATAAGAAGTTGATTATTTTTTGATAAATTAACGATAGCTTCTCGATAAATAATTGATAACGTTTCGCTGACTTTTTGAGAACAAATAGATAACTTCTCGGTAACAAATCGATAACGCGCCGATAACAAATTGGTAACACTCCCATTAAAAGTCGATAACCGTTTGATAACATACGAAATCTTTTCGATAAAAAATCGGTAGCTACCTGATAATAACTCAATAATAAAACTTGACTAGCTAGTTTGGGATTCATCCTAGTTGTGTAGTAATTTACGACTAGTCAGTCTGTCTGTGGGTTAGGCGTATTCTCACATATTCCACACTTGTTACATCTCACTGATTTATTTATTTTATTGCTCGCCTTTTGTTTTTACGAGCATTATAAACCACACCTTCCATTTTTATTTGGAGCTATTAATGAAATGTGTGTTACATAACATACAGCAACCTCTGGGCTACGATTATTGTACATAATTTTCATATAAATCGAGATGATGATACACTCTACTGGGTCTTATTTACCTCTGCGAATAGTTTGTGTTGTTAAGATTTTTAGATGTAAATTGTCAGATTATTTAGGTAACACTCGTGTTAGCAAGCTCAATAAAAAAAAAACGCTCTGGCAAAAGATCGCAGCCTACTTAGCAAGGCTCGGCAACGTCCCCTTTGCTCAGTATCTCCTGGAGTTTTGAGGTGCCCATTGTGGACAGACCCTGACTCAGAGGTCTTTTTAACGGATGAATCAAAATATGATGAAGGAAAAACGGAGCTGGTATTTGTGGGTCGAGCTTCAAAAAATTCGATGCCAATGGACCTATTTTCGGGCAGAAATCTATGATAGAAGCTTGTGGTAGAGAATATCTACAGAGTGGCTTATCCTCGAGTAGTATCCTCATTATGTCGGAAGCAAGACATCCTAGAATGCCTTACAGTCTTACATGATTACTTCTAAGCTAGTAGATGCATGCATTGGAGTCCTAAATGATCTCTGAACCAAAAACAAATGTTTTGTTTGGATGGCTACGCGTGTACCAGGGACATGATTATCTAGTCAAGGAGGATACCAAACAGAATTCTGTGGTCCAGAGCCCTTCTGTGGCCTCACAAAGGCACACACTAGGGAAATCTTAAGTAGCTGGGCAACAAAGCAGTTCAGACAACACTGGATTTGAATGTACAAGGTAAACAAGGCGAAGCAAACTCATTAATCTAAGCAGAGAGGACATATCAACTCTCACTGGGTACTATTCGGGAAGCTGGAGGATGAAGCCGGTTCATATTTTCTGCGAATGCGTAACTATGGGAAGGCAGAGACAGAGTGAAAATACTGAAGAGGTACATAATTATATTACAACTTCCCTGTACAGTAATCGGCTGAAAGGTCGAGCACAATAGGTCTAAATAAAGATCGTAGTTCATTGAGGCCTAATAATTAATTATAAAAATATTAGCAAGGCTTGAGTAACTCTGACACAACCTACTCTCACCTACCCAGACTAAACCTAACTGAATTCATATGGGAATGGTGTTTTACAGTTAGTTTCATATGACATGACAATAAGGAAAAACGGAGCTGGTATTTGTGGGTCGAGCTTCAAAAAATTCGATGCCAATGGACCTATTTTCGGGCAGAAATCTATGATAGAAGCTTGTGGTAGAGAATATCTACAGAGTGGCTTATCCTCGAGTAGTATCCTCATTATGTCGGAAGCAAGACATCCTAGAATGCCTTACAGTCTTACATGATTACTTCTAAGCTAGTAGATGCATGCATTGGAGTCCTAAATGATCTCTGAACCAAAACAAATGTTTTGTTTGGATGGCTACGCGTGTACCAGGGACATGATTATCTAGTCAAGGAGGATACCAAACAGAATTCTGTGGTCCAGAGCCCTTCTGTGGCCTCACAAAGGCACACACTAGGGAAATCTTAAGTAGCTGGGCAACAAAGCAGTTCAGACAACACTGGATTTGAATGTACAAGGTAAACAAGGCGAAGCAAACTCATTAATCTAAGCAGAGAGGACATATCAACTCTCACTGGGTACTATTCGGGAAGCTGGAGGATGAAGCCGGTTCATATTTTCTGCGAATGCGTAACTATGGGAAGGCAGAGACAGAGTGAAAATACTGAAGAGGTACATAATTATATTACAACTTCCCTGTACAGTAATCGGCTGAAAGGTCGAGCACAATAGGTCTAAATAAAGATCGTAGTTCATTGAGGCCTAATAATTAATTATAAAAATATTAGCAAGGCTTGAGTAACTCTGACACAACCTACTCTCACCTACCCAGACTAAACCTAACTGAATTCATATGGGAATGGTGTTTTACAGTTAGTTTCATATGACATGACAATAAAGTCTAAAGCCGGATTAGGCACATTCCATGTACTTGAGTTAGACTTGTAGTCTTGGTAAAAACACTGGACATTTTATTATGAACGTGAAGATAGCGAGCGACCTTCGGCGGATAAAAAAATTAATAGGTCGGTATTTTGTTGCAAATTATGCACTAATTAGTTGCGAAGATTTTATCGCAATTTTCTAAGTGCTTTTGCTTGAAGGTGCTTCTTTAAGTTCACGTGAAGTTAGCAGAGCACCCTCGAAAAATTGACTTATACTTCTCTGACCGAAATGCGACTTGAAAAGTTGTTTGCTGAGTATTATTCGCCAATTAGTTGAGAAAAGAAATATGTTCTCATTCTCTTTTAAGTGCGTCAAATAAAAAATGTATCCCAAGATGCGTGCAATAAGCCTTAAACCAGCGCCAAAAGTTTTTTCAGGTTCGGAAATCGCCTCCTGCAAGCTCAAGGGCCGGTACCCCATGATCCATCTGCGGGGGAAAGGGCGAGCCTTAGAGCTGCTTAATGCGCTACCCAGCTCGACGCGAAGAGGGCTAGAAAATCTGCCTCCTTCGCCAGAGCCCGTCACGGCGTTCCTTCTGATGCCAAAGGTACGTTGAGGTTTAGACAAGTTTATTCAAATGAAATTACTGAGAATGGTAAGGACTTCACAACGTTTGCAAACAGGTCTCTTGCTTCGAGCCAGGGGCGCAAAGTAGAGAAAAAAAGTGGCCAGAACGGTAACATTTGGCCCAACGGCCACTTGACCACTTGGAAATAATATGAAACTGTCTGTATAAGATCGAAGAGGGCGTACTTGAGAAATATGTAGGCCCTGTGCCTGTCACAAGATTTCGGGCATGCTGTGCGCTACTTGATGACAGTGCAGATGGACGAGGTCCCTTGCAGTCTACGAGTCTGAATTTGGCTCCAAGCAGCTGTACCGTCGATTACGGAGGCCTTTCTAGTAAAGTTAGGTGAAAACATTAAAAATCAGCGCCACGTGACTTTGATATTTAGCCATGATTAGAGGGGCTGTGGGGCCTTAATACCTGCTTCCATTCCGTCGTCCTGAGAAACCAGGGGACTATTGAATCATCAATGGAGGATCCAGCGGTAGAAGAACACGCCATAATCTAAGGTAGATTGGATGAGACGAAAAGTTTGGCGACTTCTAGGTGGTGGTGATACCGCTCTTCAAGTGAAACAGCCTGGGCCGTCCCATTAGCCTAATATGACACCGCAAAGGACTCCTAGTGAGACAATAGGCCTTTAATGCACAGCATATTGTCACTTCAATCCTGCCACGAGATGTGTGCGCCATCTATTCACTAGCACCACTATTATACTTACATTGTTGGCAGTTTTCTTTCAAGTTGTATGCAACAACAATGCATTCTCTCCTCTCGTCAATTCTGCAACATGTCGCCGCGCAACCATTTATTGGGCCATTGATTGAATGCGCCAACATAATGACGTATCGATTAAATTTATATTGGTTTTTTTGTTTGTTTATTTTGTATGTATTGTTCTATTGTTATTGTTGCTGTTAAACACATAAACCGTTAGTTTAGCCTCTATACCCTTTGGCAATGTGTTGTTGTGGCAAGTAGACCACCACCACATCATCATAAAAACTCGATTGGCTAAACTAAAATGCGATAAACGAAATACAAAATGCTTTAACACGAAGTTTGCGCGTTAAGCGTCATAAGAGATGCATTAAATATATTGTAGATAATCGCTTATGTTTTGAAGCAACAATAACTAAAACAATAATAGCAATAGCTGCTGTATAATATGCTGCGCGCAACAAAAACTGGCTCAGAAATGTGCAAATGTTGAATGTTGAAAGCACGAAAGGCCGACCCACCGACCAACATAGCGAGCTACTATAAAGATAGTTGGAAGCACTGAGGTGCAGCCTGATGATGGCGATATTGCACCGCTAATGCCACTAGCAGTAGCAGCTGCAACAACAATAACAATAAGTAGATATGTATGTACATATGTACTTGAGTAAGCAAACAATGCATTTTTGCTATGAGTAATGAAAGAAACATTTGATATATACAAATTTTAATGTGTGTGTGTATGAGTTTGCAGAACTACCCAGCATAAACTGGCATAAGTGGTTGTAAGCAACATTACCTTATAGTAACGCCTTATTTTAAGCTTGTGTAGGCTAAAACTAAGCCTTATCCCTAAGGTAATTCAAAAAATTTATAATAACGGGCCGATTCTGAGCGTTACCGGTAAAATAGTACCCAGAGCATTATGTAACCGAAAATCGTTACCAGTTCTTTTATTCGCGATTCTGGCCAAAGTGGTAACGCTGTCATCACCGAAAAACTCACCAGTGTCTGTGGTGAAATTTAAAAGTTGGTTTTCTTCACTTTACCCATGGCGGAACGATACAAAGTGGCAGCATGCGGCAGCTGAATATAAACTTTTTTATTTGATTTGATACATCAACTTACGGCGCAGTACGATTTTGACATTCGTCCATCGAATTTACAAAAACAAAGTACATGGAATTTTTATTTATGTTTGTAGGTATGTCACCATGCTGCCACCTTGTATGGTTCCGCCATGGCTTTACCGAAAATGTGTCACTCGTAGATACGAGCTTAACGAATAAACGAGACGATGTGTATATATGTACATACATGCATACGATTTTACATAGCTATATTGTAATTTATTCTGTGAAAGTACATAATGTAAACAAATATATAATATATAGCAAGAGGCAACACTTTTTTATTATTATCTTTACTTATTTGCGCTTACAATTCTTTATTTTTCAGTTTTGCCTTTTTCTAAACAACAGCTGTTGTGTGGTTATTTCGATGTAACCACCTACTTTCGTGGATAGAATACCAAAAGGGTGTAAAAGTTTCCACATGATTTCGTTACCGTGGCGAAGAATGTTGTTACCACACTAGAATCGGGGCGTAAATGTAAACTTAAAGGTCACGTGATGATTTTTAGTGGGTTATAACGGCCGCCGTGGTGTGATGGTCGCGTGTTAGGCCTACCACACCGAAGGTCCTGGGTTCACGCCACGGGAAAGCAACATCAACATTTTAGAAACAATTTTTTTCAATTAGCAGTGTTTGGCAAGCATTCCGAGTGTATTTCTGCCATGAAAAGCTTTCTGTGAAAACTTATCTACCTTGAAGATGCCGTTCGGGGTCGGCATAAAACAAGTAGGACCCGTCGCGCTAATTTGTAGGAAAAATTAAAAATAGGACGACTCCAATTGAAAGAAAAGCTTGGTCTAAAATCGCTTCGGAGGTTATCGCGTCTTTAACTTTTTATAAGCCTTATATAAAAGGCCCTAATGCAGCAAGCTTACTTACTTACTAAATTGGCGCTTAACCGTTTAAAGGGTTATGACCGGCCAACAAGGCGCGCCATGCGAGTTTAAAACATTTTCCACATGGTCCTTCCAGCGGAGTGGGGCCGCCCTCTTTCTCTGCTTCCATAGGAGCGTTCCGATAAAAACACTTTTTTAGCCGGAGCCACATCTTCAATTCGCATAACACGGCCTAGCCAGCGCTGCCGCTGCGTTTTAATTCGCTGGACTATGTTGATGTCTACGTAAAGCTCGTACAGCTCATCGTTAAATTTTCTTCAGTAATCGCCATCACCAAAGCGTAGAGGTCCATAAATCTTTCAAAGAACTTTTCTATCGAACACTCCCAGAGCCGCTTCATCTGATGTTGTCATGGTACGTGCTTCTGCACCATATAGCAGGACGGGAAAGATAAGCGCCTTTTAGAGTATGATTTTCGTTTGCCGAGAGAGGACTTTACTTTTCAATTGCCTACCTAGTCCAAATTAGCATTTATTGGCTAGAGTGATTGTTCGTTGGATTTCAGAGCTGATGTTGTTGCTAGTGTTGATGCTGGTTCCCAAATAAACGAAGTATTTTACTATTTCGAAATTATGACTGCCAACAGTAGCGTGCATGGCGGAACGATACAAGGTGGCAGCATGGTGACATACCTACAAACATAAATAAAAATTCCATGTACTTTGTTTTTGTAAATTCGATGCACAAATGTCAAAATCGTACTCCACCGGAAGTTGATGTATCAAATCAAATAAAAAAAGTTTATAATCAGTTTTCCCATGCTGCCACGTTGTATTGTTCCGCTATGGTAGCGTGATTGCCAAGGCGCATATGCGCCGACTCTTTGCTCAACGACAGCAGGTACTTCGTTTCGTCCTCATTCACCTTCAATCCCATGCAGGAAGCAGTATCTTATAATAGGGCATTATGTAAGATTTATTTTATTTGCTCTAAGCCTTATAATACGATTTTTACATTCTTCCTATTGGCTTATAATAATTCCTTAACATAACGTTATCCTTTAGATAATCCGTATGCCTGATGACATAAGTACAGAAAATAAGGATTATTATAAGGAAACCGCTATACAACTAATATACCTTATTATTGAATAGAATAAGGCCTGATGACATAAACCTTTTGGCCTTATGAAATAAGCCTTATATAAGGCTCAAATTTCTTGCTGGGTATGCTGAACAAATCTATTTGTACAAAATCGCCATAGGAATGAAAATTAAAAAAAAAATACGATAAAGTAGCAACCGTGCAATGCACGGCACGTGCAGCAACCAGCGTGCCAGTTTCAACAACAATAAGTTAGTAAGTATTTTCTTTGTCGTTGACAGTTAATAGAAATATGCTGAGTAGACAAGTGAAACAATTTGATAGAAAAAACAAGTAACGAAGAGATGTCCTCAGCCTCATACCTCATGCAGCTAAACAAAATTCTGATGTAATTTGATAAATTCATTAAATCTGAACAATCAGCTGCATAGGATATATGGACACTTATAAAACTTAAACATTTTTTTATGCAATAACTGACGTTATATATGTATGCATCTGGTGACAGGCAAACTTGTTTTGAGTGGGCCTTTCACCACATCACATTATGCGGCACATACATACATGTTGAATTAGATCCAATGGTCAAAAAAAACTTAATTTGGTATATACATAGGTAGCCCTTTATCAAGATTAGTATTTGATGTACTTTTTTTATATTCATTGTTCGATTTACCTAAAATTTTAGTATATAGATAACCCTTCACCTAGATTAGTATTTACCATACCTTTTTTCCGGGAAATGGACCAGGAGCCGACTGAGACTGAGACTAAGACTGGGATTGGGACAGAGACTTGGAATAAGGGAAGGAGAAAGAATTGAGATAGAGATAGGTTTCGACGAAGAGAGAGAAATGTGGATAGATGAAATGAAAAAAGGTTGAGGAAAAGACGGATACGGAGAGTAAGAGATAAAAACTTCTTAAAAGTTATGCAGATACACCAAAGTTAGGGCAGAACAACGTCTATCGGGTTTGCTGGTATAATTTATATGACCGATCTTGACCATTCTTTCAGAAAACAAAGTACGCCTTATATGTAAGCACTCTAAAGTTTTTAGCTGTCGAAATTGGAAAGAAATGAAGAAAAACCTCTTATTCGAAAATTCTGTTGTATGAGGGGTATATGCTATAGTAGTCCGATCCGGTTGGTTCCGACAAATGATTAATCTATAAAAATATAAAAGCAGCGCAATCCAAGTGATGGTCAATCAATTGGATTTTAAAGCGCTGTAAAAGATGAACGCGAGTAATTTAATTGTGAAGTATTCGTAGTAGTGTTATCAATAAAGAACATTTTTCCATACTGAATATTTGAGTTATTTATGCGACAGTTCAGCAATTCTAAGGATAACAGACCTTCTGCAGAATAATTAAGAATTTACTCAAATTCGCTACAATATTGTGGCGAATATTAGCAGTTTCAATATGTCACTATACGGTAGTAAATAAAATGCTGCACAACAGCAAGACATATACACACACATACATAGAAGGCAACGAATAATATTTCGCACACATAACCAACAGCTAATAGCTCGGAGAATATTTTACACACATGAACACATAAATAAAGAGCATATAATATGCGCTTATATACTTAAACAACAGGTATATATACAACTATGTAGCCAATGTCAATATGAAATACATAAACTCGAAATAAATAAGTAACTATTTGAGAAGGTTGTTCGCGAAAAGTCTAGACACTGGGAGAAAAAGGGGAACGAGACAAACTGAGAGTATAAAACAGACGTCGGAAAAATGAAAATGCAAATGTGTAAGTAACTATTTGAGAAGGCTGTTCGTGAAAAGTCTAGACCCTGGGAGAAAAAGGTGAACGAGACAAACTGAGAGTATAAACCAGACGTCGGCAAAATGAAAATGCAGATGTGTTGGTGAGAGCGCGATGATCTTGCACATCATTTGATGCATCGTTTTGCGTGTTCATTCGCTTCTTAGCAGCAAAAAAAAAAAAAAAAACCAAATCGTTTATTTTTTTTTTTTCAATTTTGTCAATTTTACTCAGTAGGATAATGGCTTATCGTAAGGTACATTTTTTGGCAGAATATACACCCCCTAATATATATTTTTGTTTGCAAAATATGTACTCCTATTAACATATGGATAAAATTCGTTAATATTGCGAGCGACGCAAGCAATCGATGTTACTGCGCCGAATGCTCAGCGATTACTCAACTAAAGAGAATTAGAATACGTGTGAATTGAGTGCGAACAATTATTTCACTATTTGCCGACGTCTGGTATAAAAGGAGCGCAGCCCAATTTATGGTCAAGCAATTTGATTTTAAATGTTGTAAGTGAAGTAAGCGAGTATTTACCATAGCAGTGTTACAATTAAAGAACATTTTGCTATATTGAATATTTGAATTTTTTATTCAACATTTCAGCGACTCGAACGATAACAGAAGTTGCGGAATGAATCAACAGAGCTACCCTGTGGATCTGGATTTGAACAAGATCTGGATCTGAAAGTGATCCAGGATCACAACGTAGTTTTTGAATTTGAAAGTTTTTAACGGAATCTGGATTCATTGAAAAGCACTAAATATCTGTCAAACCAAGCTCTGAAGCAAAACAAAGCAAAAAGTTCTATGTTAATAGCCCCATACGCATATTCATAAGTTTTTTGACACAATCAGCAAATTGTAATAAATAAAGCTAAATTATCTGTGAAAGTCGCAGTGTCATTATATGTTTGAATTTTATATCTGCAATTATTTGCTGCTGTTTGGTAATGCGATTTACCGCAAACACATGCCACAAATTGAAACCCGCAAAATTGTGCCACGTTTAGGTAGGAAGGGGGTGAGTTTAGGCAAAACACACCCCAAAAAGAAAACTTGTTTTGATTTCGAATTTTGTCTAGGTTTTTTTTTTTTTACTTGCATATGGCTGTGTGCTAATATCTTGTGGAACTGCGTAATTACAAAGCAGCAGGAAATGTTTATTGTAGGGTAAATATGCAATGAAAAAAAAAAAAAATAAAATCGCTTTGTAATAATTGAAAGCACGCGTTGGGTATTAACCAATTCATACATACTTACAAACATTTATAGCATATACCACAAGTCTTACGAGATATTACCCCTTAGACCCCTTTTCAAGTAAACGAAAACCTAAATTATGAATTCGTACTTACCGTGATGAGAAAAAAGGCATAAAGTCAAGGGGAAAAGTTAAATTGCGGTGTTTATTTGAAAAGAAGGTTAAGTAAATATTCGAAATCAAGCGGTTGACATTTTTTGTTGCGCAGTCAAACTTGTGCAACAGATTTGCAAAATATACAAACACATAAATACACGCAAATACCAAAATTTATTTATTCAAAGGATATTAGAAGTGCTTAGAAGTAATTGAAAGTGGTTGGTCGGGCAAGCGAAAATTGGTGACAGCTGTCAAAGTTGACAGCGCCATCACTGAAGGGTACTTTTACATTCCATAAGATTGAATTTTTGTGATATAATTCAACTCAGCTTTTTCTTCTACCTTCTTGTTTTCAAAGGAAGAAGTATTTGTAAAACTTCCAACAAGGTAAAGAAATATTTAAAGTAGTTTGAATATTCTTAAAAAACTTTCTGGTCGTCCCCTTTAATCAACCGTGCGCTTTGTTGGTTCATAGCATTGCATGGAATTTTTCCTGTTGCCTTTTCAGTGCATTGTAAGCCGATAAGGTCGCGTGTTGTTATCGATTACTGACGATCGGCGTGATTTGTTTGCCAATTTTTATTACAAACAAAAAAGTAAAGAAACATGATTTATGGTACTACCTACATAGATATACGTATGTTTTTATCCTTATAAAGTAAACATACCAAAAAATTTACGATGGGCGGTTTTGATTTCGGTAATCGCCGAGATTACACATCTGCTACATGTTTACTGATTTTTATTGAAATAAATCATTTAATTGTTATCCTTGAAAATCCCTTTTTACAACAGAGAAAGACATATTCATGATGAAATTAAAATTTAGGTGTTCTCATCCCGTTGGAGTGGGGCGTTAATGTCTTTTCATGGCTCCAGTCATCCTTTCAATTACAATGACGACCCATTGAATTGAAAGGATGGCTGGAGCCATGAAAAGACATATTAAACGCGTATGTTGGCGCTGATTCTGGATAAGTAAGATTTTAACCTGTTACAGTGTCCGGATCGAAGTTGTGAGAAGAATGTTATCGGTTTGTTATCGAAGAGGTTTACATGGGTTGTCGATTTGTTATCGAAGTTTTAAAAATTT
This sequence comes from Eurosta solidaginis, assembly GCF_040869045.1. NCBI lineage: Eukaryota > Metazoa > Arthropoda > Insecta > Diptera > Tephritidae > Eurosta > Eurosta solidaginis. The sequence continues at coordinate 255,211,426 of NC_090322.1, forward strand.
GTTATCGATAACAAAGTTTATAAATGAATTACCGATTTTTAGCGATGAGTTATCGAAAAGTTATCAATTATTTTTCGATAGGTTCTCGTTATGTTATCAAAAAGCTAACGATTTGTTTTAGAAAAGTAATGGATTTGTTCTTTTAAGTTATCGATTTCGTACCAAACAATTATCGATATTAAAAAAAACTGTGATTTACTATCGCAAAGTTGTCGAAAGGTTTCCGATTATTTATCGAAAAATTTTCACAAAGCTATCGACACGTTATTGATATCTTATAAAATTTTATCGATTCGATATTGATTTTTATGACGACAACAATCCGATAACTTGCGATAATAAATCGATATCGATAATAAAACCGATAGAAAAACAATAACTCGTCGGTATCATTATTACCTATAAGATGCTGATAATTATTTGCTTTCGATATTAAGCCTATAAAAAAACCATAACTTCTCGGTACCGGTTGTTACGATAAGAAACCGACAAAACTCTACTCAAATATTATTGGTTTTTTTACTGCCTGGAAATCTTGCAATATATTTTTGAGCTTGAGCTAGCGCCTTGAAGTTTGAAACGTATATCAGTACCCGATGACAATGCAAAATGAGGGAAAAAACTTTCGCTAAGTAGCGTAGGGAAATTCAGAAAGTGTGCCCTCAAGTTTGTAATAGCTTTCGGAGGATATAAAACTATTTTAGACGGTGAATGGATTGAGATATTTAGAGATACTTAAACAATCCATACAGAGAAGGTGGAATCTTGTAATGAATTTTTTAGTAAATTCTGATAGATCTAGAAACTTGAAAATCCTCACTTTTGGTTCAGGGCATCTAAAAGTTTCAACAAACGAACAATCAAATTTCCGCTAGAAGGCGGGTCAAGATAATTAGAAAACTCTTACGATGTTTGGAATATTGCGATAGATTTTTAGGTAACTTCCCGATGACTTCGGGGTCATCTTGAAGTTTAAAACATGGTTTAGAGGTCGATTTAGATAATTAGAAAAATTTTTTGAGAGACTTTTTATTGAGCTTCAAACTTAATTGTCCGATGGCAACATGTCATGTGAGAAAAATATTCCGATAGGTGGCGGTAGTTGCGAGATATGTAAAAACTTCGTGGCATAATGGGGAATCTTGCGATCCAGTTTTAAGAAACCACGCATTGATATAAAAACTTGCAAACTCAGGCTTAGTTCAGAGGACCGACATAATGTAACACGAGGAGAAATAGATTCCAATAGGTGGAGCACGAATCGAGATAATTAGAAAATTCATACGAGTTTTGGAATCTAACTGTCGATTAGTATTAGAGGTCTCGGCAAGAGACTTAAAATTTTAAACGTATTTCAGAGGCTAAAGGGAGTGCAATATTTACAAAAAAATTTCAGGATTGGCAAGGAGAGAGTCATTCCTTTTGCGGGTGGAAAACTCAGCTGGTGTAGGACATCTCACAACGAACTTAAATTGGTCCAACTCGTTGCTGCTCCAAACATGGTAATCTGCAAAACCAGCCCTGAGCATAAAATGATCGAACAAGGAGGCTTCTGATCTAGGAACGCAATTGACCACGACGCAATCCATAGCACCAACGTCCTGAATGCGCGCAGTGCAGTAACTTAAAGCACCCAGGACACACACGTTAGAAATCGATAAGCTGCTGCTCATGGAATAGAAAGCTGGCGATTTCTCAACTCGGTTTTCACAGCCGCTCTCAGAGAGCTATACTCCATCTAACGATGTAACCAAACAGAGGGAACTCAGCTCATTTCTCACCTGCTACGTACTGCCACTGCGGGCATCGTATGATTCCAGCGGGCACGTAAAAAGTAAAAAAAAAAGTGTTCGAGGTTTTGATAGCTGTGGCGAAGCTTTTGCTTTCCAGACACTAAACACTAAAAAGACCCTAAACTTGTTGTACAGTATATCTACTAAAATATCAGCCATAACACCTTTTTGAATTTTGCTCCACCTTTTTTCTAACAAATATGTTGTAGTCACACTTTCATGTTTAAATGTACTTAAGGATGTAATTATTTGTATGTTTGTATCTAAATATGTATATTAAAAGTATTTAGCGAAGTGAAGCGTATTTAATTGACACTCTATCTTTAAATCATCTGAGGCATGAAATTGTTCATTGTGTGTGGTGTTAATTAATTATGCAAATGATTGCTGTCAATGAACTTGCAACAAAGTTGCAGCGAAAAAGAGGTGGAATACTTTGTGGAAACATCCCTTAAATTGTTATTAAATATTAATAAAGTAGGTAACTCAATTTACGCATACACACATAGTGCATATGTTTACTAATATATTTTAAGCATTTGTCACCCAAGGGCGTCAGCTGCATTAATGCATCAATTCAAGTTATTTCCAACATAAATGCAGTTTTGTTCAGACTTTGAATAATTTATGTGAATTTTTCGGACTTGAGTACAAATGCCTTCAGCAACTCTGCTCTGATGCATGATCATGAGTGCACAGCTTTGTTTTATTATGTTTAATTTTTATTTGTTAGTTTATGTTATGTTCTATTATTTTGTTTTGGTTTCTAGTTTGTTAAATCATAATTTTCTTTGAATTTTGTTATGTAATGTTTTGTGTCTAATGTTATGTTGTGTTGTCGTAATGTATTTTTTAATGTTATGTTTTTTATGTTAAGCCGTACTATGTAATAAAATGTTCTGTTCTGTGTTAAGTTATGTAGCGTTGTGTCATGTTATATGTGTAACATATCGCACGCCTATACCAGAAGAGCGATCAATTCAAAAAATCACAAAGTTTAGGAAAAAACTTGTTGACTTTCGCTTATAATTTTTTCCACGCCCTCTCTGGGTTAGTAGCAGAATTAATATTCAACATCATAATTTCAAATTTTTGTATTGATATAAGTAGGCGTGCGGTATTATCCACCTTTGTTCAAGTATTTGCAAGAGCATAAACACGTTCAACAACAACAACCTCAAAAACATTCGCATCTTTACGATGACAATAATAATATTATCAAAAACAAACATAACAAGTAAGGAAGGCTAAGTTCGGGTGTAACCGAACATTACATACTCGGTTGAGAGCTGTGGAGACAAAGTAAGGGAAATCACCATGTTGTAAAAGGAACCTAGGGTAACCCTGGAATGTGTTTGTATGACATGTGTATCAAATGGAAGGTATTAAAGAGTATTTTAAGAGGAAGTGGGCCATAGATCTATAGATGGACGCCATTTAGGGATATCGCCATAAAGGTGGACCAGGCCTGACTCGAGAATTTGTTTGTACGATATGAGTATCAAATGAAAGGTGTTAATGAGTATTTTAAGAGGGCGTGGGCCTTAGCTCTATATGTGGATGCCTTTTCGAGATATCGCCATAAACGTGGACCAGGGGTGACTCAAGAATTTGTTTGTACTATATGGGTATCAAATGAAAAGTGTAATAAGTGTTTTAAAAGGGAGTGGGCCTTTGTTCTATGGGTGGACGCCTTTTCGGGATATCGCCATAAAAGTGGACCAGGGGTGACTCTAGAATGCGTTTGTACAATATGGGTATCAAATGAAAGGTGCTAATGAGTATTTTAAAAGGGTGTGGGCCTTAGTTCCCTAGGTGGACGCCTTTTCGAGATATCGCCATAACCGTGGACCAGGGGTGACTCTAGAATTTGTTTGTACGATATGGGTATCAAATGAAAGGTGTTAATGAGTATTTTAAAAGGGCGTGGGTCTTAGTTCTATAGGTGGACGCCTTTTCGAGATATCTCCATAAAGGTAGACCAGGGGTGACTCTAGAATTTGTTTGTACGATATGGGTATCAAATGAAAGGTGTTAATGAGTATTTTAAAAGGCAGTGGGCCTTAGTTCTATAGGTGGATGCCTTTTCGAGATATCGCCATAAAGGTGGGCCAGGGGTGACTCTAGAACTTTTGTGTACGATATGGGTATCAAATGAAAGGTGTTAATGAGTATTTTAAAAGGGTGTGGGCCTTAGTTCTATAGGTGGACGCCTTTTCGAGATATCGCCATAAAGGTGGACCAGGGGTGACTCTAGAATTTGTTTGTACGATATGGGTATCAAATGAAAGGTGTTAATGAGTATTTTAAAAAGGCGTGGGCCTTATTTCTATAGGTGGATGCCTTTTCGAGATATCGACATAAAGGTGGACCAGGGGTGACTCTATAATTTGTTTATACGATATGGGTATCAAATGAAAGGTGTTAATGAGTATTTTAAAAGGGAGTGGGCCTTAGTTCTATAGGTGGATGCCTTTTCGATATATCGCCATAAAGGTGGGCCAGGGGTGACTCTAGAATTTTTTTGTACTATATGGGTATCAAATGACAGGTGTTAATTAGTATTTTAAAAAGGCGTGGGCCTTAGTTCTATAGGTGGACGCCTTTTCGAGATATCGACATAAAGGTGGACCAGGGGTGACTCTAGAATTTGTTTGTATGATATGGGTATCAAATGAAAGGTGTTAATGAGTATTTTAAAAATGATTGGGCCTTAGTTCTATATGTGAACGCCTTTTCGAGATATCGCCATAAACGTGGACCAGGGGTGACTCTAGAATGTGTTTGTACGATATGGGTATCAAATTAAAGGTATTAATGAGGGTTTTAAAAGGGAGTGGCCCTTAGTTGTATATGTGAAGGCGTTTTCGAGATATCTACCAAAATGTGGACCAGGGTGATCCAGAACATCATCTGTCGGGTACCGCTAGTTTATTTATATATGTAATATCACGTACAGTATTCCTTCCAAGATTCCAAGGGCTTTTGATTTCGCCCTGCAAAACTTTTCCATTTTCTTCTACTTAATATGGTAGGTGTCACACCTATTTTACAAAGTTTTTTTCTAAAGTTATATTTTGCGTCAATAAACCAATCCAATTACCATGTTTCATCCCATTTTCGTATTTGGTTTAGAACTATGCCATTTTTTCATTTTTCGTAATTTTATCGAAAAAGTGGGCGTGGTCATAGTCGGATTTCGGCCATTTTTTATACCAATACATCGTGAGTTCAGATAAGTACGTGAACTTATTTTAGTAAAGATATACCGATTTTGGCTCAAGTTATCGTGTTAACGGCCGAGCGGAAGGACAGACGGCCGACTGTGTATAAAAACTGGGCGTGGCTTCAACCGATTTCGCCCTTTTTCACAGAAAACAGTTATCGTCCTAGAAGCTAAGCCTCTACCAAATTTCACAAGGATTGGTTAATTTTTGTTCGACTTATGGCATTACAAGCATCCTAGACAAATTAAATGAAAAAGTGCGGAGCCACGCTCATTTTGAAATTTTCTTTTATTTTTGTATTTTGTTGCACCATATCATTACTGGAGTTGAATGTTGGCATAATTTACTTATATGGTGTAAATATATTAACTTTTCTTTTAAAATTTGAATTTAAAAAAAATTTTTTTTAAAAAGTGGGCGTGGTCGTTCTCCGATTTTGCTAATTTTTATTAAGCAGACATAAAGTAATAAGAGTAACGTTCCTGCCAAATTTCATCATGATATCTTCAACGACTGCCAAATTACAGCTTGCAAAACTTCTAAATTACCTTCATTTAAAAGTGGGCGGTGCCACGCCCATTGTCCAAAATTTTACTAGTTTTCTATTCTGCGTCATAAGCTCAACTCACCTACCAAGTTTCATCGCTTAATGCGTATTTGGTAATGAATTATCGCACTTTTTCGATTTTTCGAAATTTTCGATATCGAAAAAGTGGGCGTGGTTTTTGTCCGATATCGTTTATTTTAAATAGCACATGAGTGCTCAGGAACCTACGTACCAAATTTCATCAAGATACCTCAAAATTTACTCAAGTTATCGTGTTAACGGACAGACGGACGGACGGACGGACGGACAAGACTAAATCGAATTTTTTTTTCGATACTGATGATTTTGATATATGGAAGTCTATGTCTATCTCGATTCCTTTATACCTGTACAACCAACCGTTATGCAATCAAAGTTAATATACTCTGTGAGCTCTGCTCAACTGAGTATAAAAAGAACTCAATTGAAGGGCCACACACGTTGCATTCACACCTCCGAGCTGACGGAACGGCCAATGCTTGATGAACTTACTAAGGTATCTGAGAACGCGGATATGAAGACAAGGTGGTCTGAATAGCAACAAGTAATATGAACTTGCATACAAATAAATCTACCTACACACATTTGTGGCAGTGATACATTTTCGAGGGGGTATTTGGGCTTTAATACCCCTTCCTTGCAAATAAAAAATATTAAATGGATTCTGTTTAAGTTTCATATAACAATTTCAAGAAATTGGTGCTTAAACTTTCTTGCCAGCCCCTTGTTAATCATCACATTCCCGGTGGATTACGGGTTTTTCATCATAGAAAGATAAGATAAAGCAGGTTGGAAAATTAGGGACTTCCCCGTCATTTGTGAAGTTACAAATTATTATTGATATTAGAGAAAAATTGCAAATCTTACAAACGGCGATGGTTACTAGAACATGTTTCTATATTTCACTTCTTCATCAGCTAGCTTCTCAGGAGCTGATAATTGAACTCGATACCTCCAAAATTCATACTTTATACTAGTGTAAAGCAGGGAGGATCCAGCACGATTTTTTTTGGGGGGGGGGGGGCGATTTTTTAAGTAAGATAAAGAAGTGGCCTTGAAATTTTCACACAAACACACATACATATCTACACTCATCTATAAAAGTCATCATCACTCAAATTTTCCCAATTTTTACTAAATTTTGCTTCGACCCTCATTATTTTCTATATTTTTATAAAAATATGTATTATTATATAACACCAACAATCCAAATATACACTTAAGACGTTTTAGAAAATTCGGGAAAATTCCGCGAATTTTCATGCAAATTTTTAGCTTTCAGTAAGACTTTTTAGAATTTATCTCTCTGTCATAAATATCAAAATTAAAAATGCACTTGATTATGTTAAGAGGTATCTATAGAAATATGATTCAGAAATTATATCCTTTCGAATTTATAAGAAATCCATAACTTAAAAATAAAAGTGCGAATTCAAAGTCGAAATATTGTTACCTATACTTCAAATTTGGTCACAGCTTTGTTGACATATTGTCCATAGCAAATTATTTTAAAAAGCCTACCTACGTAATATTGATTGTGAATATGACCATATTTTTTTGGGTATTTTAATGTAGAGAAGGATTTTTATTAGTCCTTTTAAATTGACTTACAGCTTATAGTTGTTAAAAATTTCAATTAAAAGGTTCATTGCTAAGAGCTTGACTTTACCGGATCAGTTTAATGTATAATTTTGGTACGGTCTTGCTACACAAAGTTTGTGGCACGCTTCTGTGTGGAAGTGTAGCATAAAAGTATAATCCCTATTGACCGCTTTTTGAAAATTTTCAACGACAACACTGTTCACAACAGATACGACGAACGGTACTTTTGACATAGCGGCTACGGTTACCACTACGATCCATTTATACAAAACTGGTGCTTTTTGTTTAGATTTGGTCTGATGGCCACTTTTCCCCCAGTCTGGTTCTTTTTACAGAAGCGAGAGCAAAAGTGATAAAAAAATAGATTTGTTTGCGCCACTAAAATATATACTTAAACCAAGACCGATTAACAAAATTATAGATTTTTCTCCAAGATATCACATTGCAATGCATATTCAGGCGGCTTTTTGGCCGAAGTGTCAGCCGATATCAAAACTATGAAATAAAAGATTTATTTTTATGTGTGTATATCTTTTTTCATAGAAGGCAATAGGATCACTTAACACACGTTCTCAGATTTTTCAGCACAAAGAAATAATTATCACAGCATTTTAAGACGGAGCCAGACATTGCTAAATTGACAAATAAACGATTGAATAAGCAGGCCTGAACCGTGATAAAAAATAAATAAAAACAAATATATACTTGACGCGATTTATATAAGAAAATATTTAGGGTGAACTTCTCTTCAAGTTTGTATCTTGCCCCTTTTTAGTTTTTCCTACAAATATACGGGAAGGGGCTTTAATTTTTTATGTCGACTACGAACGGCCCCTGGAAGGCAGATTAATTTTCACTGAGAAGGTTTTTAATGGCAGGAACTTTTCGGAGTGTTTGCCAAACCACTGTCGACGGGCGACCTCGCTTAGAAATGCTTTTTTGTAATTGAGTGAACTTTTTTCTTAAAATTTGATGTTGCTTTTGCGTAGGTCTTGAACCCAGCACCCTCGGTGTGGTAGGCGGAGTACGCTACCACTACCCCACTGCGCCGCCAGAGTCTTGAACCAGCAAAAGCAATAAGTTAAGCTTAAATTCCGGTTAAATAATTATAAGATGAAAATAAAAAGTGTTCACTTTGTTTTGGGAAAACCCTCATTTTTTTTTTTGATCTTGATGAGAAAGTTTATGCTTCATGAAAAATTTACGCTTATTGTGAACCCTAAACAACCTGTTGGAAGGGATATCTTATTATTCCGTTTTTTCGGGTCGTGTATTGAAAGCTCTTATACAGGTTTTGAAACATTATAAATGTGTGAATTAGGCTAATTTACGACTATTTTTATTAGTTATCTTAGCTGAAAAATACTAAAAGTTTATAAACATTTAAGCAACTCTCCACATTGTTCATAAAGTACGTGTCCTCGACTTTCAGAGAATTTCTGCTGCATTAACCGAATTTCGGACCGGAGGAAGATAGGTTCCATCAACTACTAAGCGCTGCCCAAAGAACTATAGTTTGACTTAATTTTACACATTTTTTTATCTTTATGTAGAATTATGTATAGTAAAAATCAGAGCGTGCCACAATTCCCAAAATAATGGAGATTTCCTGGCGTGAATGTATTACTGCTGCCAAATAGTAACACATTAACGCGATGTAGGGACTGAAATTCGCGAAGGCCTATATAAATATTTTTTTGTGACATTTTAAAAATATTGGTACTTCTTTTGTTTCTTCAAAAGGAATTTTTGTCCAGAAAAAAGATGTGGTGTGGCAACCGTGATCATGAATTAGTGACCAAGGCTGCCAAATTTCAGCGAAAAGTACGCAATTCTTTCTTCAAATACCAGAATGGTAAATTTTTTTGCTGATTTTACCCACAGCGAAACAAATGGAAATTGGAAATTATATATAGCTAAACTATACATTTCATAAAATATTTCAACCAAAGTATTATAAATTACAGATCTTGGGAGGGGGGGGGGGCGATTAGGACTATCTTATAGATTACACATACATAAAAACTAAAAATTTTAAAATTTTATATGTAATTAAAACAAAGTTTTTTAATTTTCATAAGTTCCAGATCAGAGCGCGGCACAGTGGCCAATTTGGCTTCGCTAGCGGCATTTAATTAAAATTTTCAAATTTGAAAAACCGTTAATTTTTTTTTAACAATCGATAACAAATACATTCACTAGATTTGTATCGATTTTTAAAAGCTCAGCTTACAGCTGATGAACAGCTGTGAGCTGTCAAAGTCAGCACATGTTTCTGCAAGTGTTGTGCAAAATATTTCCGCCTTTTTGATCATCGTTTTCGTATTCGTGTTAAACTTGCAAATTTTATTATTTTCATTAAAAGTTTTGTTATATACTAACGCCAAGGTATGTATTATATAAAAAAAACTGTGGTTGCGATCTGTGTATACTTATGTTATTTATAAAACGTAATCGTGTTTAAGTGTATTAGCAACTCGCCCATTGTAACGTACACCTGTTTTTCGTGGAGTAGAACTTTCAAAATTCACCTAGATTCAGTGTAATTTTAAATTTTCCTATATGTGTAAACCATTGTGTGTCCAAAATGTCCAAAATGAACTGCGAGTACCTGCGAGCCTTCAATTTATTGTACTTTTTAGGCAAAATGTCTGTGTAAAAACGCACCCTTTTTTTAATATGGCATGAAGAAGCGATCCCCACCAAGAAGTTTCTCGCCGTAGAAAATTATGTTTTTGGTACCGTTTTGAGTAAAATTACCTATACTCAGAAGGAGCAGTGCAAAAATGGAAAGAAACTGCGCAATTTTGTTAGTAGGCTTATCCAAAAGTGGAAAGCCTGTGGCAGAAGTAAGGTGTTTTTCGAAAAAATTAACCAAGAATGGCTGGATACACCATTGGTATTGTTGGGAAAAAAAGCAAATGAAAATATTGGACGGCCGGGAAAAGAGCTTTCCAAGTGCTGCAGAAAAACGCAAGTCAATAAGATATCAGGGCTTACAGAGGAAGTATCATGTGAAGGATTGTTGGTAGCTGCAAGCTGCAGTTTATATAAAGCTGGAAAGCGCAGTGCTTCCAAAGTTGTAGAAATGGTAAATGGCGATGAGGAGTTTAGCGGAAAGGTAATACAAAATATAAACAAACCAAAGCCCCTTCCATCCAAATTTTCGGACGATAAAGCGCTTGCGCTATTTGTAGATCTTGGACATACCAGATACACTTGGAACTTGAATAAGAAAGCAGCAAAAAACCAAAACGCCGATATATATCCATGCTACGAAAAATTACGCTTCGCCAAAAAAAAGTGCTATCCTAGTGACATTACAGTCACTGATTATTATGCTGAAGTGCAACTACAAAGTCTTGTGGACCATACAATAAACAGGATCATGGAAGCACACTCTGAAAGTTTTAAAATCCCATCTAGAAGTAATAATAACACCCATTTAACTGCTGTCTACAAATGGGGTTGTGATGGCAGCAGCGGCCATTCCACATATAGGCAAAAATTTAACGACTGCGAAGGAAACATGAGAGACCAATATTTATTTTCAATTTGTATTGTACCACTGCAAGTGCAGAACGGACCGACAGTTTTATGGAAAAACAATCGACCTTCTTCTACACGATACTGTCGACCAATCAAAATACTTTGCGACAAGGAAACGGCGGACCTGAGTCGCTGGGAAATTGATAATATTATTAGCCAAATATTAAATATTGTACCAACATATGTAAGCTCATTGATTATTGATCACCAATTTCACATGACCATGCTTGATGGTAAAACTTTCAGCGTCATTTCAGAATCTTCTTCGCAAATATGCGGAATCTGCAAGGCAACACCGAAAAATATGAATGACTTAAATTTGGTGAAGAGCTTTCCAATTAAAGTGAACCTCTTTCAATATGGGCTATCCAGTCTCCACGCCTGGATAAGGTTTTTTGAATGTATTTTGCACATATCCTATAGAATACCAATAAAAAAGTGGCAAACTCGTGGTGCTGACAAGGGTATTGTTGGACAAAATAAAACAAATATACAGCAGAAGCTACGAGAAGAAATGCATTTGTTGGTCGACATACCAATGGCTGTTACTGGAAATACCAACAACGGAAATACGGCAAGAAGGTTCTTTCAACAACCAGATTTAGCCGCTCGTATAACTGGGGTGAACGAAAATTTAATATATCGATTCAGCGTCGTCTTACGAGCACTTGCATGTGGATACGATATAAACACGGAGGCATTCAGACTTTAAGCAATGGAAACTGCCGAAATTTTTGTTACTTTATACCCATGGTTTTACATGCCCTCGTCTGTTCACAGAATTTTAATTCATGGAGCAGACATAATCAATCATTTTTCGCTTCCAATTGGTATGATGTCCGAGGAAGCGCTTGAAGCCAGAAATAAAGATTATCGGAACATCCGTGAAAATAATACCAGAAAAAATTGCAGAAAAAATACAATGGAAGATATAATTAACGCTCTTTTTGTTTCTTCCGATCCGTTAATATCTTCATTGTACAACGGCTCATCAATTTCCTATTCCAGAAATATTAGTTTCGATAAGGAAGTTAAAAGCTTGCTTATAATGCATCATTTTGAAGATGATTTCTCTGAATCTGATACTGAAGAATCTGATTAATATTTCTTTTATAATATGGTTTCTCTTTGAGTTGACAATTTTTTTCTTATTTTATATATGAACATATGGTGAAAAATGTTTATTGAATTAAAAACAAATTAAAAAATTAAAAAAAAATTTTAAATTAAAAATTAAAAAAAAATTAAAAATAAAAAATTAAAAATTAAAAAAAAAAAAAAAATTTTATTTTTTTTCCAAAAATTGTTTGATTTTTTTCTGAATTGAGAAAAAAAAATTTTGAAGATAACTTCTTTACTTTGGAAGCTATGAATAAAATGTCGCTAGCGAAGCCAAATTGGCCACTGTGCGCGGGGGCGATTTGATTTATGTTTAATACTATTTCTAAAATTGATTTTATCACAAGTGGGCGGTGCCACGCCCATCTAAAGAATTTTTTTAAATTTTTATCAAGAGTCTCAATATCAGTCCACATGTCAAATTTCAACATTCTAGGTGTATTATTTACTAAATAGTCAGTTTTTTTTTGTTTTCCAAAATGTTATATATATAAAAAGTGGGCGTGGTTATCGTCCGATTTCGCTCATTTTCAATACCAATATATTCTGGGTCTCTGTAAGCTAGTGTACCAAATTTGGTGAAGATATCTCAATATTTACTCAAGTTATCGTGTTAACGGACAGATGGACGGACGGACGGACATGTCTCAATCAATTTTTTTTTTAGTATGAATGTAAGTTAATTAGAATTGAACCTAAGAGAGCAGGTTTAAGGCTGGCGACAGAGTGGAAGCAAGAAGCGCGTTGCTATAATATAAAGATAGAAAACTGTGAAAATTATTTCTTTTGGAAAATTCTAAAAGATGTCAGAGAGCTAGAAACGTTTCAAGCTTGCAAAACATATTAAAATAAAAATTGCTTCTTTCTTGCCATAGCTTATAGTGAACATTCTGTCCTTAGCCTAGCTGTGTCGAGCAGTAAAATTTTATGTGAATTATCATAGTTCCGAGAAAATTCAGCTTGAGCTTCAAAGACGACTCTGGAATCCATACCTTTCAAACGTGTCCTATATCGACCGATATGTGATCAATAACAAGTGGCTGGCTTGAGAGTTTGGGCGCCGATTTGTCCTGTTGTAGGAAATCACCAAAATGCATTTTTTGTTGCGTGGGTAAAATATTGAAACACAATTTTAGATTACTCTGTCATCAAATAATTTCTTTTTAATTTTCAATAGTTCCTAGCAGATCCGGCAGAATTTGTTCTGCCTTTAATTTGCTCTTTCTGAATAACTTTTAAGAAGTTTTTACCTCTTATTCTCCCTCCCCCTTTTCTTTATGCTTTTATTCACTCCCCTTTCTGTGTCTCTTTCTCCCTCTCCGTATTTTCCTTTCTAGCTCTCTCTCCTTCTCCCTCCTCCGCTCTATTTATTCTAATCTCTCTATCCTTGTAACTCCGTCTCTTTCTCAGTATCTTTATCCTTCTCTCGTTTTTATCTCCGTAGTTCCATACCTTAATCTCAGTATCAGCTCAAGTTTTAGTCCTAAACCAACCCGTATGTATAAAACAAGATAAGATCTGATTTTCAAACCTACTCAGTACGCTCACAAAATTTCATGAGAATCGGTCGAGCCCTTTCGAAGGATTTCAACCGTATACACTGAGACACGAGAATTCTATATATAAAGCTGCATACATTGGTGCTTTTTCGGTAACCGTATCGGTAACCTTATAACAGCTGATTCGACCAAACTTATGGGAATCAATGCAATCGATTATTGGTGCCGCTAAGGTCGTAACCGTATCGTAACCAATTGGTTTTGGGTTACCTTCGTAACGATAAACAGCTGATTATGTTAGGGATACGACTAGAGCGATACGACATACGGCACCAATGACTCCCGCTTAAGATTTTTTCTCATACTGTATCGGTATTGCTACATTCGTTAGTATGTGGATGGTAGTTTCACCGAACTTTGACTTTAACGAGCATGTGGGAGACTCTTTTTTAGTGAATTGATGAAATGAAGAAAATTTTCCATAAATTTTTGTATATCTGACATATTTTTCATTTTATCACTTCACAGAACACAAATTAATCCTAGAGACGAATTGCCCACAAAGAGCAAATTTTTATAGTGTGGAAAAAATTAAAAAAAAAAAAATGGTAAACAACGGTATAGTACATAAATCCAGAAACCATCACAGTTCATCATCAAGCGGCCTTGCATTGTATCATTAGCCTAAAATAAAATAAAATTTTATATCTACCTTCAAGAGATAATACTCTATCATGGTACTTACTAGATGTTCCCAAGCAACGCATTTAACTTTCAAACGTTCCAAAAGGAAAGGAGAAATGTTTTAGGAGAATATCGTTATCATGCAAGTGGCCTAGGTCATTTCATCGATATCCTAATATTAGTTTATATTGGTGCCACCATCAACAGATGCATCCCTTTGGAAAAGAAAATGCATTTAAGACCATGAGTTCCAAATGACAATTTATAACAACGGGCACAACGGGGAATCAAACCCTTCCTTCAGTAAAATTATACATATGCCATTGTATATATGTATATTGTATACATATAAGTTTACTCTCCACAAAAAATTTGCAGCTTAGAACACGGGGCCTGCCATTTGTATTAAATTGCAATTGTTGCATACCCAGCTCAATATACTAACTGAACTTGTCCATAGCTGCCGCTTAATACATGTCTCCTAAACAGCGATCCGTCTCTTATGAAGTTGCGGCATAGCACCATTTTTTGTGGGGTTTCTAGCGGTGCGCTCACATATCATTGAATCTGACATATGTCATTGCCAAACAATTGTTTATATGATTTTGATAAGTAAGTTTGACATTGTGTTATAGGCATGTAGTACAATTTTATAAAAGTACGCATATTTGATTATTAAGCATTATTGGTCAAGAATATAAATTAAGCCATTTCAGATTCATATATAAACTGAGTTAAGTGTTATGACTGTGTACTCGAATTTAGATGTACGGATGGTAAATAAATATATTCATTTACAGGAGTGATTCGAGCGTAAAGAGGATAAATTAAATAGCCACTTATGACGTTAGCAAAATATCTATTGGAGTACAATATTGGAATTGATTGAAAATGTTAGCCATTGACCTACTCCTTTTATACTCAGCGTGCTTTGCAAACAGAGTATATTAACTTTGATTAGATAACGGTTGGTTGTACAGGTATAAAGGAATCGAGATAGATATAGACTTCCATATATCAAAATTATCAGTATCGAAAAAAAATTTGATTGAGCCATGTCCGTCCGTCCGTCCGTTAGCACGATAGTTTGGGTAAATATTGAGATATCTTCATCAAATGGGTACCAAGAATATATTGGTATTGAAAATGAGCGAAATCGGATGATGACCCCGCCCACTTTTATATAAAAGATTTTAAAAAGGGTCTTGGACGAATAAAATAAACTAAATCTTTGCAAAAAAGAGCTTTATATCAATGGTATTTCATTTCCCAAGTGGATTTATAACAATAAATAGGAAAAACTTCAAATTTAAAAAAATGGGCGTGGCACCGCCCCTTTTATGGCTAAGCAATTTTCTATGTTTCGGGAGCCATAACTCGAAGAAAAATTAACGGATCATAATAAAATTGCGTACACATATTTTCCTTATAGCAAAAAATATTTCTAGTAAAAATGGACAGAATCGGTTAAAGACCACGGCAACCTAGATATAAAACAAGTTTAATATGGTCATATACTAGAATAATAAGCTATAACTTAGCAAAAAATAGTTTTGAATCAATGATATTTCACTTATCAAGTTTTATTGTAAGAGAAAATGGGGAAACATTTTTTTTAGGTGGGCGGTGTCACGTGTTATGTAGAAAAGTAATTTATCTTAAATGAAATGTACAATTGAAGATCACGCTGAGTATATAATATTCGGTTACACCCGAACATAGACACCTTTACTTGTTGTTTACTTGTTTTCTGTGAGGCACAATCAGGGTCCTAATTATTAAGCACGATTACTCATAGTTTACACTTTAATACAGTCATATTGAAGATCTGTGAAGGAAGGAGCTGATCAGGGAGGGCGGTGGCTTTATAGCTGACTATCGGTTAGATAGAGCAATTTAGTTTTCTAAGGATAGATTTAAAGTTTAAAAAGGTTCCGTTTTTTAACATTTGAGCGTATAATAATAATAATACCCAAAGGATTAATACCCTCCAAAGCCCGCTCAACCGACGCGACGGACGCAGCCGTATGACACACGGAAGGAGTTTTTTCGACTATTTATAGTGTCAGGTTCTTTCTATAGATGTGGATTTGAGACGGACCTACGAGCATTCTTTGTTAGGGTAGCATTGAACTTACCGATTTTTGTCTTCACTATACCAAAGTTTTGTTAAATAAAGGAACAAAATGTTTAAATTGTTTAATGTTAGTAATATACTTTGTTTAATTTTTTTGTTAGAATAAAACAGTAAAGTAATATTTTTATAGCAATATTTATGAATATTTTTTTAAGTTTAACAAACAAGCGTACATGTGCCTTGTCTCATTGCTCGTTAATCAACGACTTAACCGCATTACTATGATGATTTTACTCTAGCCAACACAAACACAGTTTAAAATTTGGGCAATGAAGCGCCTAAACTCAATGTCGAAGAACTCGCGAGATGTAAGTCTATTTCGAGATTTCTCAAGACTCGAAATTCCCGCTTCTGTTCGAAAAAAAATGGAAGTTCTACTGGAGCTGTCAACATTCTAACGAGGAAAAAACGAAGGCAATTACTTCAATTTAAAAATTCGTATGCTTTCAAAATCGATCTGCTCCTGCATGAGTTTGTGATACCGTAAGTGGTAAAACAGCTTCAACTCACAACTCATAACAAAAACAATCTCACAACTCGTAACAGAAAAACAACAAAAGAAATATGTCTTAAGGTGCTTTTGATTGAGAAATTTTGATAAAAGTGAATGAATTTGTTGTTGATTTACAGTGAACTGAACCGTAAAGAAATTTAGCCGTGAGAGATCATGCGCTTTATCAGAGATGAATGATTAGAAATTTTGCACATGCCCACTTATAAAACAACTAAGTATATTAGATACATATAAAAATTACAATAAAAAAAGTAGTAAAATAAGTAATTATATACAGTAGATTGAAATGAAATAAGTAAAACGTAAACTACAACAATTTTGTTTTTGAGCATGAATAAATTTTGCTAGTAAATTTAGCACGTGGCCAGGAATATAAAAGTTAGTGATGTCCTTAATGGAACTTTTTTCTTTCAATATTTGTAAAGAAATATTAAGATTACGGACAACCGCTAGAGCAACGCTGACAGTCCATTTCGAAGGTGCTACACCTCAATTCGTACGATGAATTTGGCCCGATGTTCGGCATCGAAGCGGCTTATTGTCTATATCTCATCGTAAATAGTTTCATGACCATTTCGTGCCAATTATGTACAATTTTGGGCTTGTTTGAGAATCATTTGTGGGCAAAATCTGTATAGCTTCTGGACTATTTTGAAATTATTTCATTAATGTTCTATACTATAGCTTCTTGCTATGTTGCTATTTTTGATTAATTTAGGGATAGTCTAGATACAATTTTTCAAACTTCTCGGAATACTTTCGAGATTATCTTGAAATATTTTCAGGATCCTTTTTAGCATCATTTCGGGACATTTTTTTTTTGCGGGATCATGTCGGAGCTATTTTGTAACGATTTTGAAGGTATCTCCGGATCATTTCGCATTTGTTTTTAGAATAAAAAGTTTCTATTTCAGGATAATTTCGGGACTATATCGGGCTGATATCCAAATTTTTTTAGGATCATTTCGAAAATCCCTTTTTAACATATCATGGATATTCTGTGATAATTTTGTGACCATTTGGGGTAATTTCATAATTTTTTCGGAGGTTTAAGGTTTATTTCGAGACAGCTCCGTGACTGCTTCGAGATACTTATGTTGTTTATTATTTTCCGAATAGTACCACAACTTATTGGATGCTACTTTAGGAATATGATGAGATTGTTTCGAGACCAACTCGTAAAAAATGGATGTAATGTGGAGACTGCGACTATCTCTATACCGTTTTGTTTTTGGTATCTAAGACTCGAAGATTATTTTAGGATAACTTAGAGACTATAACGGAATAATATCGGAATTGTTTCGGAATTATTTCGGTACTACCTTCGTATCATTTTGGGGTTATTTTCTGAAAGTTTAGGGACAATTTGTGATACATTTTCGGCACTATATTCGCTATAATTCCGGAACTTTTTCGGAAATAATGTAGAGATTATCACGTAGTAATTTCGGCGTTGCTTTCGGCATAACCCCGAAGCTGATACGGTGCTATTTTGGGAGATTTTTTAGAGATATTTTCGGGACCATTACTTAACAACGGCGGCCGCCGTGGTGTGGTGGTACTAGTTCTGGATTGTTTTGGGAATCTAAATAGGGCTCTTATGGAATCATTCGAAATTGTTTTCAAATTCCTTTCGACATTATTTCAGCGATCATTTCGGGACTATTTCATAGCAACCTCGGTATCATCTCGGAACTACTTTCGTATCATTTTATTGCTATTTTCAGATCATTATAGAAGTTGTTTTGGTATCACTTCGCGACTATTTTGTAGTGCTCTTGATAATCGACTAATCCAATAATCGCTTGACATAATTTGTTTAGTAAAGTGATCGATTGTAACTAATCGAATAGATGCTTTTTTATTCGACTACTAATAGAATGGACTATTCGAATAGTTTTTTTTTTTTTTTTGAAATTTTGATGAGTTTTGTAATTCGTTAAGACTTTGTGGAGTTAGTGTGATTAGACGGCTCATATAATGTACACTTCAGTTCTTGGAAATCCTCGGAATTAGGAGAGAAATTTCAGACTAGTCGTTTCGTCAAATATTCGATTGCGAATACTACTATTTAGTGATGATGGAACTATTTTGAAATAATTTTCGTGAGCGTTTCGGCATTGATTTCGTTTGTTACATTCTAGGTCACTGGCTTCCAAATTTTTTATCAATGCATTCAGTTCGACCTTAACCTTGTTAATGGGTGATATTTATAAATAGATTGCGGTCCATACAATTTTGATCTTTGGTTCAAGGAAATTGTATATTTTGATTTCTTCATGGGACGGTGTCTTGGCGGGCATACTATAATCGCATTTTCTTACATACATACAAACAAATTCAAATACTTACGGACTTCTGAGCAGTACTTTTATTAGATGCAAAATTTACTTACCTGGAAATATAAAAAAGAAGTTATCGATTGTAAGTTTATGTATTTGTTAATTTCTGAGCTAAATAAACGGCGAGCGCGCAGCCTTAAAGATACCTACATACTTAACAAAATTATGACTTGCTATATCCCAAGGACTGCTTAAGAATCTTTATTGTAAATTTTTACCGTTTAAGAGCTTATAAAGCCAGTAGCCGAAAAAATTATCTTAAATTATATACCAATATGGAATAACCGTTCATCGACCTATCAATTACATAATTAAGTTCAAATGGCCGGCAGCATTCAGCAAAAAATCGCCAATAATTCACATTAACTTTTTTGTGTCACACTCGTGGTAAGTCGTTGACGTTTCCAATTGCTCAAAGTCATATTGAACAGGTTGCAAAATAATCATTTACCTGCTGGCTTGTTGTTGGTCAGTATGGCTGTTGGCGAAGAGTGGGGAGACTGTTGTACGCAACTACTGTCACGATTTACAAATTCGTCAGACAGTTCTTAAGAATCGTTTAAGAGGTGGAAAAACAGCGAATTATTTTTTTTAAGTTTTGTGGGCTGTATGCGATTTTAATTATGAGAGCAGGCACTTTCTTATGGAGCGTAAGTAACAGCGTCTAATGAAAGGGTGGAACTTAAAAATTATTGTGAAGGACTGGCTTTATTCAGCTTTAAATCCTATGAAAGGCGGTAGCCTTATCTTATGCCTCGTTGGGTTTCGAATGTCATTAAGAGATTTTATTCTAAATCCTTACGAAGCTCATGGTATTGCTCACTGTCGTTTGGCAAAGTCTTGTAAGGTTTGCAGGGAATTGAATTTCAGATAGATTGCGCACTGGCAACTCGTTTAGGGCTGTCAAAAGAGCGTTTGTAGTTGGCTAGGAGATGGTGCGTGTTGACTTAATTATCGAGGGTCTTCTTCAACACTTAGCGAATCGTAAAAACCATTTAAAAGGTTAATCGCCAATTAAGTAAGTAGGTAAGTAAATATGTACCCTGGTGGGAAGCCGCCCAGGAAAGGTCCAAGCAGCAATTAAGGCAATAATCTCGCATAGCACAATATCTTAAAGTGTGTTCGAATGTAAGCAATCTCTGGAAAGAAACGCGAGAGGGAGAAGCATGCATCTATATCGGGTCCGTCGAAGCTTGCTCAGTTTACGTCCCAATTGGATTGGGCGATATTAAGAGAAAGCGAGAGGTGCACATGATCGACTAAGCGGGAAAGGCGTGGACCCAAACGCGAGATGCAAAGTGTCGAAGATCATGTTTGGGTCTTACAACCTTATACTAGCAATGTTGCCATGTTTTTTCATTAAAAATAGAGGACTGTAGAATTATGACGTGGATTCTAACTGGACACTGCCTTCTGGTGTCAAATGCCTTTAAATTACGCTTAGTCAGTGATAGCAGATTAAGGAAGTGCGGATTGGAGGAGGAAACGATCGAGCACGTTTTGCGCTTACGCCCTGCGCTTGCTAGCCCAAGACTCTAGCTACTAGGAGTGAAACAGCTTTCAGATCTAGAAGCAGCAGGTGGAAGGGGATGGAACTATTTTATGGCCTAGATCCTGGTTTTAAATAGTGTTTTTCAGTTTGTGAGGTCTATGTGAGGTGCTCGTGGACCGGCCAGCTCAACCTAACCTAACCCAACTTTGCCGTTTTCCTACGTCTGGCTATTTTTTCGCGATCTTGCCATCTCATTTCGACATAATCAGGTCAAGCATCGTATATTACATCGTGAGGGATTTAGGGAATCGAGTACGACATCTCCTGCCTCGCTTTCTAACTATGAGAACTGTTCCCTCCACAACTTTCACACACCCTATACGTCAGCACAAGTCACGATTATCATTCCTGCAAGAACTGCCCTGATTTTGAAACCTTTCGTCATCCCTCGAAATTACTCGTAAGGCCATTTTTCCTATCGGTGAATATCTGAAGGCAGTATCAGTTACTTTTTTGGGATCGCTTCTTCTTATTTTGTAGTGGTATAGAGACTTTTCGAAGGTTTTAAGAAGATTTATCGATATTGATGTTCCTTTGCCGTATATTGATCCAGTAATAGCCCAAACATCGCAGAAACGATTTGATATGACCACGTTGAGCCTTCTAGGTCATCAAACACCCTTATTCCGTAAGAAGCTTGGGTCGTCATCCTGGTATATGCTCTCAAATCAAAGGCTTTAAAATGTTTGCAATGGTTTTCATCAGAAAAATCTTTTATGCGAGGCTTGCTTGCTTTTTCATTTGAAATACGTTTTTACTTGGCAGGTTCCAAGCTCAGCGCACAGCCTGGGTAGAAAATTGAGAAGTGATTACACATATATATATATATATATTGAGTTTCATGATCTTCTGGTGCACAAATGCTGTAAACCTCGGCTAGCCCATAATCTGAGTAATAGGGAGTGCCCTCCGCGGCAACCTCTTTTTCTGCCGCGTTCCTAGATTCAGAGAGATTGCCCAGGGTGCATTAGCAAGGAACTCCAAACACAGAAACCACTTTAACTCAGAAGAACTCGTCAGACTCACTAGACAATTGCATGTCTAAATACACACATACACCAATATGAAAACAACTACATGTATACATACTAGAGGTTTACGCCGATCACTTTGTCGGCGGCGGCGGCGTAGGCATTATTAAATACTGGCGGCGGCGGCGTTGGCGGCGCACCGGAGTACGCCGTCGTTCTTATTTTAAAAAGCTTGATTTTTCTCTTTAAAAAAATTATATTTAGAAAGGGTTTTGTTTGTATGTATTTAAGGCAATCAACGTTGTGGCCATTTCGGAAAGATCCGGGGTTTTTGCCTCAAAGTCTCGCGGATCGTTCAAAAAATTTCAGGAGTAGCTCCTTGCAGAGGGACTGTCCTTCGTTCACTTACAGGGAGGTTTCGAACCTAACCCAGGTCTAAGGGACTGGTACTGCTGCTCATTTGTGGCTCCATGCTGATCACGCATAAAGGCGACTTACGTTTGTTATTAGTGGCCTTTTAATACTCATGGCTCTCGTCGTACAGTTTTAACGATTAGCACCAACGCTGCCCTATTGTTAATTGCGCCAAAGGGCAATCTTGTCCACCACCAGTCGCTATCACGCTCCTCGTCAAAATGAATGGCGCGGCGGCGGCGGCGTCCGGCGCGGTACTATATTTTCTACTCATTTAAGACTGTCCAATTTTCGACATGATAAACGACGAAAATCGGCGGCCGCGGTGGCGTTTATCGACGGCGTATATCTCTAATACATACACACATGAACTTAAATTAAACAAGTAAGGAAGGCTAAGTTCGGGTGTAACCGAACATTACATACTCAGCTGAGAGCTTTGGAGACAAAATAAGGGAAAATCACCATGTAGGAAAATGAACCTAGGGTAACCCTGGAATATGTTTGTATGATATGTGTATCAAATTAAAGGCATTAAAGAGTATTTTACGAGGGAGTGGACCATAGTTCTATAGGTGGATGCCATTTAGGGATATCGCCATAAAGGTGGATCAGGGTTGACTCTAGAATGTGTGTTGTACGATATGGGAATCAAATTTAAAGTATTAATGAGGGTTTTAAAAGGGAGTAGCCCTTAGTTGTATATGTGAAAGCGTTTTCGAGATATCGACCAAATGTGGACCAGGGTGACCCAGAACATCATCTGTCGGGTACCGCTAATTTATTTATATATGTAATACCACGAACAGTATTCCTGCAAAGATTCCAAGGGCGTTTGATTTCGCCCTGCAGAACTTTTTCATTTTCCTCTTCTGAATATGGTAGGTGTCACACCCATTTTACAAAGTTTTTTCTAAAGTTATATTTTGCGTCAATAAACCAATCCAATTACCATGTTTCATCTCTTTTTTCATATTTGGTATAGAATTATGGCATTTTTTCATTTTTCGTAATTTTCGATATCGAAAAAGTGGGCGTGGTCATTTGTCGGATTTCGGCCATATTTTATACCAAGATAAAGTGACTTCAGATAAGTACGTGAACTAAGTTTAGTTAAGATATATCGATTTGTGCTCAAGTTATCGTGTTAACGGCCGAGCGGAAGGACAGAGGGACGACTGTGTATAAAAACTAGGCGTGGGTTCAACCGATTTCGCCCATTTGCACAGAAAACAGAGTCTTAAAATCTATGCCCCTACCAAATTTCACAAGGATTGGTAAATAGTTGTTCGACTTATGGCATTAAAAGTATTCTAGACGAATTAAATGAAAAAGGGCGGAGCCATGCCCATTTTGAAATTTTCTTTTATTTTTGTAGTTTGACTTAAAAAAAAATTTTTTTTAAAGTGGGCGTGTTCGCCATCCCATTTTGCTAATTTTTACTTAGCACATATATAGTTATAGGAGTAATGTGCCTACCAAATTTCATCATGATATCTTCAACCGCTGCCAAATTACAGCTTCCAAAATTTTTAAATTACCTTCTTTTAAAAGTGGGCGGTGCAACGCCTATTGTCCAAAATTTTACCAATTTTCTATTCTGCGTCATAAGTTCAACTCACCTACCAAGTTTCATCGCTTTAGCCGTCTTTGGTTATGAATTATCGCACTTTTTCGATTTTTCGAAATTTTCTATATCGAAAAAGTGGGCGTGGTTGCGGTCCGATTTCTTTCATTTTAAATAGCGATCTGAGGTGAGCGCCCAGGAACCTACATACCAAATTTCATCAAGATACCTCACAATTTACTCAAGTTATCGTGTTTACAGGCGGACGGACAGACGGACGGACATGGCTAAATGAATTTCTTTTTTCACCCAGATCATTTTGATATATAGAAGTCTATATCTATCTCGATTAGTTTATGCCGTTACGGATTACCGTTATGCGAACAAAGTTAATATACTCTGTGAGCTCTGCTCAGCTGAGTATAAAAATAAAAGAAGAAATGATTTATGATTTCCTTAGTTCCACATTTTAAAGCAATTCACTTCCAGTGCGAAATCTCATTCAATTCTGTAATACAACACCAACAAGATATTGGTCGTTTTGCAAAAAAAAAAATAAGACGCAAAAAAAAAAAACAACCAAAAAACAATCGAATTACATCAATTCAGTTTGAACAACACTAATTCATAGCAATTGAAAATGGAGCGAATGGGCGGCTATTAAATTTTGTTGAAGTGCCTTAGAGCAAGTGCCAGACGAGGTTTGCAGTTCACGATGGTGAATGCTAAATTTTTATTTACGTGTTTTATGCAAATATGAAAAAAATGAGAAAATTTGCCGTTTATGCCGTTTATATATAACCTGCAATAACGCAACAAATTTATACTAGCTACAAACTATAATAATGTAACTGCTCTCGAACTAGATCAAAAAGGAACACAACATTTTTTTTTTCAATTACGAATCCAAAGTTCTTGGGAATAGAAATGGGAAAGCTGAACTTCCCATGCTGCGTAAACTGTGGAAGTGTCTGTACACCAAAGCTTCTTAAATTTTGTAGGACTTACTACTATTTCTTTATTGTCACCTAACATCCCAACTGCAATAATTAACTACTCTCACTATACATACACATACGTAAATATGTATGCATATTAACATGTAATACCTTTGTGCATTCTATTTTTTAATATTGCTCTTACTTCCATTAAATGAATTGAACTAATCGATCGTGTTTTATTTTCGTGCGCTACTCTAATAACTGGTTATGGGCCCAGACCCATTTTTGTATTAAAATTAAAAAATAATAAAAAGCATTTTTTTTTGCGTTCGTCGCGATTTTAATACGTTTACTAAATAATTGTCGGTGGTCGGCCGGTATTGAATTTATTAAATTATTTAGTATGAATTATGAGTGCGCTGGCACATATTGAAAAACTCAGTGCCGAAAACTACGGCACGTGGGCCATCCATATGAAGAGCCTGCTCATCACGTTGGAGTATTGGGAAGTCGTGGAAACAAAGTGTCCAGGTGATGACGATGCTGACGGAAAAGCAAAGTGGGAATCGACAGATAAAAAGGCACTGGCATATATAACTCTTTGTGTGAAGCCGTCAGAATTGATTCACATAAAACATTGCAAAACTGCGAAAGAAGCTTGGACGGTGCTAAACAGTGTATATAGCGCTGATGGTCCAGCGCGAAAAGTTAACTTATTTAAAAAGTTGGTACGCTTCAGATTTGATGCAGGTAAAAAAATGGCCATGCAAATGAACGAATTTAGTACTATTTTGGACAAACTCACATCGATTGGCGTTGAGGTGCCGGAAGATTTGCTGTGTGTTTTGTTGCTGTGCAGCCTACCAGACGAAATGGATAGTTTTGTTGTTGCAATTGAAAGCAGAGACAGTTTGCCAACATTCGAACAATTGAAGGTCAAAGTTTTGGAAGAGGAAAGGCGGAGAAATGAAAAATTTGGCGGTAACAATGAGAGTGTATTTTCGGCGAATTCCAGCAGGTGGAGAAAAGGTGGGAAAGAAAGAGCGGCAGAGCGCAATTCCAGTAAAATAACTGAGCAGCCGAAAGTAAAATCGCGTGATTGGAGTACAGTTAAATGCTACTCTTGTGGTAAAAGGGGGCATATAAAGTCACAATGCAAAGCGACAAAGAAAGAAGCGGTAATGAGTATGAGCTCACATGTAAAGTTGCGAGATAGCAATATGTGGGTATTGGATAGCGGCGCTTCCTCCCATATGTGTAATGATTTAAAATTTTTCTCAAAAATAGAAGAGTGCGAACAAACGGTTACACTTGAATCAGGTGATTTTGTTGTCGCTAAGGGCGTAGGTAGTGTTAACATTAAAAGAAGAATGCGAAGTATAACATTCACTGATGTGCTTTATGTTCCAAACTTACATGGAATTTTCCTGTCGGTAAGCAAAATACTTGAGCATGGTTACTGTGTACAGTTTAATAAAAGGCTGGCTGAAGTGAAGTCAAAAAACAAACAAACAATTTTTACAGCAAAGGCAGAGAATGGTATTTTCTATGCTAACTTTGGTGAGGTTGAGTGCGTGAATGCGGCGGTAAATGAAAACAAAAATAATAATATTGACATTTGGCACAAAAGATTTGGACATTTAAATATAAAAGATATTTGTGATTTATCGAAAGAGAACATTGTGTACGGACTGAAAGTTAATATGCCTAAAAATTTTGATTGTTCAACTTGTGCGGTATGCAAAATTACTAAAAAACCTTTTAAAAAATTCTCAAATATTTATACGAGTGATGTGCTTGAGCTAGTGCACACAGATATTTGTGGGCCGATGAGAACGGCATCCCAAGGTGGCTCGCGGTATTTTATAACGTTCATAGACGATTACTCGAGATTCGTTGTTACGAAATTTTTACGCCAAAAATCCGATGCATTCGAGGCGTTTAAAGACTTTATGGTTGAAGCAGAGAAACAGACCGGGCGTAAATTGAAATGTGTGCGTACAGACAATGGTCGCGAATATGTGAATACAAAATTTGAGAGTTTATTTAAGCAACACGGTATACGCCATCAAACCACGGTTAGTTATACCCCGCAGCAAAATGGGGTTGCTGAACGAGCTAATCGAACGCTCGTCGAAATGTCGCGATGTATGTTAGAGGCTTCGAAACTTCCTCAAAGCCTGTGGTCAGAAGCTTTAAATACTGCCACCTATATAAGAAATCGGTGTCCTACAAAATTAATAAAAGGTATAACGCCATACGAACGTTGGACCGGCAAAAAGCCGTCGGTATCGCATTTAAAGGTTTTTGGTTGCGAAGCGGTAGCATTGTGTAATAGGTCGAATAAGTCAAAGTTTCAACCAAAAGGTACGAAGTTGACGTTTGTTGGATATGCGGATTTGACTAAAGGTTATAGGTTGTATAATCGATCAAACCGATCAATTACGATTGCGCGCGATGTAATATTTTTTGAAAATACATTTGGATATGAAAACAATGAATTGCAAGACGCTGATCTTTATAATTTTATTGATTGTGAAGAGGGTATAAAATCTAATCAAAGTCGAATCACAAAAGAAGAAGAAAAAGCAGAACAAGAAGAAGAAAAAGAACAAGAAGAAGAAAAAGAACCAGAAGAAAAAGCAGAGCAAGGGCCACATCAAGATGAAGCTTTAGCACCTGATAAAAATGAAACTGATTCGAGCGAAAGTAGTTATGAAGAAGGTGAATACGTTGTCGTAGCGAAACGCAAACGAGGAAGGCCGAGAATAGTTAGAAGTGGTAGTGTTGGACGACCGCGAAAAAAATACGTGATGGAAGAGACTGAGAGTGTAAACTCAGTGGTTGCCAACCCAGTTTCCGTGACAAGTGCGTTAAATTCGGCAAACGGCGAGCAGTGGAAAGCAGCTATGCAGGCGGAGTATCAATCGTTGGTGAAAAATGATACGTGGGAGTTAGTAGATTACCCAAAAGGCAAAAATGTTATCGGTTCGAGGTGGGTTTTTTCAACAAAATTTAACCAAGACGGTACGGTTGAGAAATTTAAAGCTCGCTTAGTAGCACAAGGTTGCTCGCAGATTTATGGAGAAGATTTCAACGAAACTTACGCACCTGTCGCAAGACTATCGACAATTCGCTTGGTGCTCGCACTTTCTGTCCAATACAAGTTATTTGTAAATCACATCGATATCGTATCAGCATATCTAAATGGCGAATTAGAAGAAGAAGTTTATATGCGACAGCCTGAAATGTTCATCGACAAATATTACCCGCATAAGGTATGCAAGTTGAAAAAATCAATTTATGGGTTAAAGCAAGCAGGCCGAGATTGGAACAACAAATTAGATTTTATTTTAAATTAGTTGGGATTTCGGCGGTGCAAGTCTGACAATTGTGTGTATATCAATCGAAACGAAAACGAGTTGAATTTGCCTGCTACTACTAAATAAATGCACGACAACAATAAAGCAAGCAGTCACACTTATGTACGCGTACACATTAAAGCAAGTAGTCACATTTATGAACAGGAACACATCAAATCAAGCAGCCACACATACACATAACCAGCAGTTTGAAGCAAAGAGAGAAGGCATGTTCGCGAAAAGTCTAGACCTTAGAAGAAGTAGTGAACGAGGCTAACTGAGAGTATAAAAGAAGGGCGGTGCAAGCGAAGTAGGCGGGTATTGTAATTGTACTACGCCCAAAGTAGTCTAAATAAAGCACGTTTGGCTATACTGAATATTTGAGTTATTTATACGACAGCTCAGCGATTCGAACGTTAGCAGAATATTCATAATTAACAGGAATTTCCCAAAATTCGTTTCAATAATATCAAGTTATGAAGTAGGTTACAACTAGTTGATTTGACTGCGGGGTTATTACAGTGTTTTTATGTTTGTATTTATGTTGTGGTTGTAGGCCGTTTAAGTGGTGCTCCGGCAGCGTGCGTTATTGTTGTACCTCTTGCCGCAGTTAATTACACAGTTTCAGAAATAAATGGTTGTTTTTTGAGATCAATTGTAGCTTTTAAGTTTTATTTCTTAATTTTTTTGTATTCTCCTATTACCGAAGCGTTCGAGTTTGTAAATGCTTCAAGTAAAAACAAAAAAAGTCAGTAAAACGTGAAAAGAACTCTTTAAGAGCTTTGTAGTACTTAAATGCTATAAAAGTCTAAGTCTTGATATTATTTAGCTAGAATTTCAACTTTGAACAAGTTTTGCAAAAAATTACTTACATAAAAACTCTTCTGATTGTGACTGTTCAATTTGTTTTGAAATACAATACTAAAGCTTGTTGATATTCGCTTAAGCCTGCTTCGTTTTCAGACAATCTAAGAACTTTTCAAAAAAAATTTATAATATTCTGCGAACTTTTGTTTCAAGTGACTATTTACTGGAAAATGAGCTTATTTGATTCATATCAAGTAGAAGGTACATAAAAATGAAAAGCAGGCAACTAAAGTCTGCGGGTTCTGGTATTTGCTTATGTTTCTTGCCTAAATTAGAGTAAACTAGTGACGCATGCAAGTCTTACTATTTTCTGGTGGGGCCAACACGTGTGGCTTTGATTTGTTGCCTACGGTTTTAGGTAGTTCACTTTCATTTAAAGATGCCGCAATTAAGGACATAAACTCAAGCTGCATTTATCATTAAAATGAGTCAAGTCGGTTGCGAATTACTGGCGCTTCCAAAGGTGCTTGAGAGAAACGAAAGACAAATGACAATTGCTTAAGTCATTTGAACAAAACGAATGAGCCCTACCTACCAGTGACCCACCCAGGTCGAAAAGACCACGTAGAACATATTTGTTTTGTTGACTTTCCAACAGGGTGGATAAACGATGTATATTGGAACGATTTTCCGTCATCTCTTGTCAAATTCGGTTTCGAGGCAAACCGGTTTTGGCGTTGTGTCATATCGAACGAAAATCGACACTGATGAAAACACAGGACCGTCTTCTATATCGTATTGTAACGAATTTACTGCAAATCCTCTTATTCACAACATCCTACTACCGTTCGTATCGCTAAACTGTTGAATAAATAACTCCAATATTTAATAATGCAAAATGGCCTTTATTAAAGTACTTCAAAACAACACTGATACTTCACAACCAATAGCTTGCCTAAATGAAACTGATTGTCGCGCCTCTACTGTTTCGGCATTTTATACTCTGTGATTTCTCGTTTGCATACTTCTAGGCTCTTCTAGAATATACTTAGTTACTGCTATATAATTATAACTACAGATGCACGTGTATAGCTTCTCAGATAAGATATTTGCATGTGTTTGTGCGTCTCTTCTCCGCTGCGTGTACGTACATATGTGTAGACATAATGATTGATATATTGATGTGCTTACAAGTCGCTGCTTAGCATCGGCTTAGAGATGATAGTATCCCTTAGTGTTGATAATATTCGTCACAAATAATTATTCTGTGGTGATAGGTTAAAGGCGTCATACATGTGAATATTTTGAAACTAGCCTGACTGAAGTGGGAGCCTTTGCGTTACCACCACTTTCCGTGAGCAATATGGAATAGTCAGAGTCTCCACTCTTAAACATGATATAGAAATAAACATTAAAACGAAAATATCAAACCTTCGCTTCACGAGGCTGGTAAGCTTCTCAGGTTTCAATCTGCAAGTTTGGACTGCAATATTGTAAAATATGAATTGATGAATGTTACATAGGAACCTTTAAGAGTACGCCGATGTACGTGATGTGCTTAGAAATAAGCTGACGCTAAGTACCCACAAAGGAGCTAACGTGATGTTCCTAGTAAGGGGTATATCCTTCACCAGAGGCAGTCCTCAAAGTGCTACCTAAAAGAAAAGAGCGTAGAAAACTAGTTTGACTTCCACTGAAGGAATTTATAACGCTCTTACAAAATAGCGTGATTTCCACTGCTTATTGGGAGAAAGCTTAAGTTACCGAAAAAGTGGGGTGACATAAAGTCAACGGAAATAAGGTAAAGCCTTATAACGATCTTACGAATAACTCAAATTTCCACTGCTTATTGAAAGAGTGCTGAAATTACCGAAACGGTGGGGTGACATAAGATCAACGGTCGTAAAGTCAACTGACCTTATGATCACTTCAAATTGCAATAATGCCAATTGGATTTATGATCACTTCAAATGGTCATTAAGCCAATATACTTTACGACCTTTTCAAATTTGACTTACCGCAGTCATGTGCAAGTCCATAGTCGACAAGCTTTATAAAATGACAGGAAAAACTATTTGTTGACGAGGCTTATATCGTTTGAAACTTGGGCAAGATGGAAATTAGGCTGCTCTCTAGGAAGATGTCGTTGCTTTCATGGATACAACGATTAAGCTGCTAGGAAAACTTGAAGTTGTTCAAACTAATGATCGGCGATTCAAATGCCTAGCTCAATCATAGTGATGTCAAGGGTTATCGGCAGCAGGCGACTTAAAAAGCATATAAATTTCAGAGCACGAAAAGAAAGCAAAAGGAAGCCGTTAATAGATATCATCATATACACGTTACTGCGTGGCTCCGAAATACGGGCAAGAGGGGTAGCTTTTATCTTCAAACATCTGTACAGCGAACAGCAGCTCTGTGAGAAGCGTGCGCTTACAGAATTTTATCAGTACCAGCTGTACACGTGATTGCCGGAACAATTCTCATTGCTTATTAGCCCTGAAAGTAGAAGGTTATGGGAATAAAAAACTAATCGGATCAAGAGCGCATTATATTCGTTAGGAAAGTGACCAGGGAAGAAACCTTAAGACTGGGAAGAACGATGAGAAAATTAACCATAGGGTAGATGGACAGGAAAACTAATCACAGATGTTGAAGGATAAAGCACCAGAAGCTTAGGTGAGGTAAATTACTTCATTACTCAAAAGCTCTTTATACATGGTTACTTAAAAAAAAATACCTGTACAGAATAAAAAAATTGTGAAGATCACAGGTGAGTTGACAGCAATGTCGACAAGGACGATGCTGAACCCAAGCGGGTTAGGGGGCTAAGAATATACCCGCGGCAAGTATGCCTGTCGTAAGAGCGACTAAATTACCCAAATAATTCAAGGGGTTGTGTAGCGCAACCCCTTCACAGGGTTGCCAGCGCAATTTATAGCTTGCCCCACCCAATTATCAACCTCACCTACCCAGGCTCTAGCAAACGCCAAGTCCCTCATGGAACTAGGTGGTGGAGGGCGGGATGACCTAGAACTTTCAATATGGTCATATTAAATCGTTCCCGAGATGGTCGGGCTTGTACCTTAATAGTGCTTGTTACCGGAATGTCCCGGATCTATATCCGGCAAATTATCATAAACCTAGGGAACACTCCGCAAAACCTTCGGGAAGTGTCTTTATTGCGTTTTTGGTGATGGTTCCAAAAGGGGTGCTTTTTAAGACACAGGCACACAGCTGCAGTGTCGGAATAAATTATGGTGAATAAGGCAAAAGCCCAACTAGCGCAAAAAAAAAAATAAAATATTGTTGGCTTATGTTTTCATCGAACTCTTTTAGGATCAAATTCAGATGGCTGCAAAGGCATAACAACTTTTCAGGTAATTGATATTGAAGTGGCTACCGACTTCAGCTAAAGAAGTAGGATCATTAGTATTCATCTATCTATTGAAACTTCTGGTACTACACCGACTGCCGCGAGAACCATTTTTGGGACTCCTCGAATCTGCGGACTTTAGTGACCTCATGTGCGCCAATTACAAAAACCAAGTGAGATCAAACCTTCAACCACCTGTCTCACAAACCATTACAATTCCCCGCCTTGATCTGCTAGCAAAAGCAGTTAAAGTTCGAGCACTATCCAGAGTAGCCTCTGTCTTTGTTGTTAAAACTATAAAGACAGGCACCATTAAGGTACTAGCCCGACCATATCGGCCTCGATTTGATATGACCACGTTCAATCAATACAACGTCGTAAATACTCCTAAACACATACTATTGCACAGATAATAATTGTAATGTACAAGGTAAGTCCAAATCAACTTGATTTGCCAAAACTAAATTGCATGAAGTTACAAGTTGAAAGTCCTTGGAAATGCTTTTAGTGTAACCAAACAGAATTGCAACTCGAAATTGTAAGACCTTCAGCTAAGTACCAAAAAATCACAAAAAAAAACAATTTGTAAGTAAATGAATTAAGCTGCATTTGCGCCTGCCTACACAGGTGATTAAGTGATTTTAATTTCTGTTTTTTATACTCAGTTGAGCAGAGCTCAATAGTATATTAACTTTGATTGGATAACGGTTGGTTGTACAGGTATAAAGGAATCGAGATAGATATAGACTTCCATATATCAAAATCATCAGTATCGAAAAAAAATTTAATTGAGCCATGTCCGTCCGTCCGTCCGTCTGTCCGTTAACACGATAACTTGAGTAAATTTTGAGGTATCTTGATGAAATTTGATATGTAGGTTCCTGGGCACTCATCTCAGATCGCTATTTAAAATGAACGATATAGGACAATAACCACACCCACTTTTTCGATATCGAAAATTTCGAAAAATCGAAAAAGTGCGATAATTCATTACCAAATAAGGACTAAGCGATGAAACTTGGTAGGTGAGTTGAACTTATAACGCAGAATAGAAAACTAGTAAAATTTTGGACAATGGGCGTGGCACCGCCCACTTTTAAAAGAAGGTAATTTAAAAGTTTTGCAAGCTGTAATTTGGCAGTCGTTGAAGATATCATGATGAAATTTGGCAGGAACGTTACTCTTATTACTAAATATCTGCTTAATAAAACTTAGCAAAATCGGAGAGCGACCACGCCCACTTTTAAAAAAAATTTTTTTTTTTAATTCAAATTTTAATTTTTTACAGTATATAAGTAAATTTGTTAACATTCAACTCCAGTAATGATATGTTGCAACAAAATACAAAAATAAAAGAAAATTTCAAAATGGGCGTGGCTCCGGCCTTTTTCATTTAATTTGTCTAGGATACTTTTAATGCCATAAGTCGAACAAAAATTTACCAATCCTTGTGAAATTTGGTAGAGGCTCAGATTCTAGGACGATAACTGTTTTCTGTGAAAAAGGGCGAAATCGGTTGAAGCCACGCGCAGTTTTTATACACAGTCGACCGTCTGTCCTTCCGCTCGGCCGTTAACACGATAACTTGAGCAAAAATCGATATATCTTTACTAAACTCAGTTCACGTACTTATCTGAACTCACTTTATATTGGTGTAAAAAATGGCCGAAATCTGACTATGACCACGCCCACTTTTTCGATATCGAAAATTACGAAAATTTAAAAAAAATGCCATAATTATATACCAAATACGAAAAAAGGGATGAAACATGGTAATTGTATTGGTCTATTGACGCAAAATATAACTTTAGAAAAAAACTTGGTAAAATGGATGTGACACCTACCATATTAAGTGGAAGAAAATGAAAAAGTTCTGCAGGGCGAAATCAAAAGCCCTTGGAAACTTGGTATGAATACTGTTCGTAGTACTACATATATAAATAAATTAGCGGTACCCGATAGATGATGTTCTGGGTCACCCTGGTCCACATTTTGGTCGATATCTCGAAAACGCCTTCACATATACAACTAAGGCCCACTCCTTTTTAAAAAAAACTCATTAACACCTTTCATTTGATACCCATATCGTACAAACAAATTCTATAGTCACCCCTGGCCCACCTTTATGGAGATATCTCGAAAAGGCATCCACCTATAGAACTAAGGCCCACTCCCTTTTAAAATACTCATTAACACCTTTCATTTGATACCCATATCGTACAAACAAATTCTAGAGTCACCCCTGGTCCACCTTTATGGCGATATCTTGAAAAGGTGTCCACCTATAGAACTAAGGCCCACGACCTTTTAAAATACTCATTAACACCTGTCATTTGATACCCATATCCTACAAACAAATTCTAGAGTCACCCCTGGTCCACCTTTATGGCGATATCTCGAAAAGGCGTCCACCTATAGAACTAAGGCCCACGCCCTTTTAAAATACTCATTAACACCTTTCATTTGATACCTATATTGTACAAACGCATTCTAGAGTCACCCCTGGTCCACGTTTATGGCGATATCCCGAAAGGGCGTCCACCCATAGAACTAAGGCCCACTCCCTTTTAAAACACTTATTAACACCTTTCGTTTGATACCCATATTGTACAAACGCATTCTAGAGTCAACACTGGTCCACGTTTATGGCGATATCCCGAAAGGGCGTCCACCCATAGAACAAAGGCCCACTCCCTTTTAAAACACTTATTAACACCTTTCGTTTGATACCCATATTGTACAAACGCATTCTAGAGTCAACACTGGTCCACGTTTATGGCGATATCCCGAAAGGGCGTCCACCCATAGAACAAAGGCCCACTCCTTTTAAAACACTTATTAACACCTTTCGTTTGATACCCATATTGTACAAACGCATTCTAGAGTCAACACTGGTCCACGTTTATGGCGATATCCCGAAAGGGCGTCCACCCATAGAACAAAGGCCCACTCCCTTTTAAAACACTTATTAACACCTTTCGTTTGATACCCATATTGTACAAACGCATTCTAGAGTCAACACTGGTCTACGTTTATGGCGATATCCCGAAAGGGCGTCCACCCATAGAACAAAGGCCCACTCCCTTTTAAAACACTTATTAACACCTTTCGTTTGATACCCATATTGTACAAACGCATTCTAGAGTCAACCCTGGTCCACGTTTATGGCGATATCCCGAAAGGGCGTCCACCCATAGAACTAAGGCCCACTCCCTTTTAAAACACTTATTAACACCTTTCGTTTGATACCCATATTGTACAAACGCATTCTAGAGTCAACACTGGTCCACGTTTATGGCGATATCCCGAAAGGGCGTCCACCCATAGAACAAAGGCCCACTCCCTTTTAAAACACTTATTAACACCTTTCGTTTGATACCCATATTGTACAAACGCATTCTAGAGTCAACACTGGTCCACGTTTATGGCGATATCCCGAAAGGGTGTCCACCCATAGAACTAAGGCCCACTCCCTTTTAAAACACTTATTAACACCTTTCGTTTGATACCCATATTGTACAAACGCATTCTAGAGTCACCCCTGGTCCACCTTTATGGCGATATCCCGAAAGGGTGTCCACCCATAGAACTAAGGCCCACTCCCTTTTAAAACACTTATTAACACCTTTCGTTTGATACCCATATTGTACAAACGCATTCTAGAGTCAACACTGGTCCACGTTTATGGCGATATCCCGAAAGGGTGTCCACCCATAGAACTAAGGCCCACTCCCTTTTAAAACACTTATTAACACCTTTCGTTTGATACCCATATTGTACAAACGCATTCTACAGTCAACACTGGTCCACGTTTATGGCGATATCCCGAAAGGGCGTCCACCCATAGAACAAAGGCCCACTCCCTTTTAAAACACTTATTAACACCTTTCGTTTGATACCCATATTGTACAAACGCATTCTAGAGTCAACACTGGTCCACGTTTATGGCGATATCCCGAAAGGGTGTCCACCCATAGAACTAAGGCCCACTCCCTTTTAAAACACTTATTAACACCTTTCGTTTGATACCCATATTGTACAAACGCATTCTAGAGTCACCCCTGGTCCACCTTTATGGCGATATCCCGAAAGGGTGTCCACCCATAGAACTAAGGCCCACTCCCTTTTAAAACACTTATTAACACCTTTCGTTTGATACCCATATTGTACAAACGCATTCTAGAGTCAACACTGGTCCACGTTTATGGCGATATCCCGAAAGGGTGTCCACCCATAGAACTAAGGCCCACTCCCTTTTAAAACACTTATTAACACCTTTCGTTTGATACCCATATTGTACAAACGCATTCTAGAGTCACCCCTGGTCCACCTTTATGGCGATATCTTGAAAAGGTGTCCACCTATAGAACTAAGGCCCACGACCTTTTAAAATACTCATTAACACCTTTCATTTGATACCTATATTGTACAAACGCATTCTAGAGTCACCCCTGGTCCACCTTTATGGCGATATCCCGAAAGGGTGTCCACCCATAGAACTAAGGCCCACTCCCTTTTAAAACACTTATTAACACCTTTCGTTTGATACCCATATTGTACAAACGCATTCTAGAGTCAACACTGGTCCACGTTTATGGCGATATCCCGAAAGGGTGTCCACCCATAGAACTAAGGCCCACTCCCTTTTAAAACACTTATTAACACCTTTCGTTTGATACCCATATTGTACAAACGCATTCCAGAGTCACCCCTGGTCCACCTTTATGGCGATATCTTGAAAAGGTGTCCACCTATAGAACTAAGGCCCACGACCTTTTAAAATACTCATTAACACCTTTCATTTGATACCTATATTGTACAAACGCATTCTAGAGTCACCCCTGGTCCACGTTTATGGCGATATCCCGAAAGGGCGTCCACCCATAGAACTAAGGCCCACTCCCTTTTAAAACACTTATTAACACCTTTCGTTTGATACCCATATTGTACAAACGCATTCTAGAGTCAACACTGGTCCACGTTTATGGCGATATCCCGAAAGGGTGTCCACCCATAGAACTAAGGCCCACTCCCTTTTAAAATACTCATTAACACCTGTCATTTGATACCCATATTGTACAAACGCATTCTAGAGTCAACACTGGTCCACGTTTATGGCGATATCCCGAAAGGGCGTCCACCCATAGAACAAAGGCCCACTCCCTTTTAAAACACTTATTAACACCTTTCGTTTGATACCCATATTGTACAAACGCATTCTAGAGTCAACACTGGTCCACGTTTATGGCGATATCCCGAAAGGGTGTCCACCCATAGAACTAAGGCCCACTCCCTTTTAAAACACTTATTAACACCTTTCGTTTGATACCCATATTGTACAAACGCATTCTAGAGTCACCCCTGGTCCACCTTTATGGCGATATCCCGAAAGGGTGTCCACCCATAGAACTAAGGCCCACTCCCTTTTAAAACACTTATTAACACCTTTCGTTTGATACCCATATTGTACAAACGCATTCTAGAGTCAACACTGGTCCACGTTTATGGCGATATCCCGAAAGGGTGTCCACCCATAGAACTAAGGCCCACTCCCTTTTAAAACACTTATTAACACCTTTCGTTTGATACCCATATTGTACAAACGCATTCTAGAGTCACCCCTGGTCCACCTTTATGGCGATATCTTGAAAAGGTGTCCACCTATAGAACTAAGGCCCACGACCTTTTAAAATACTCATTAACACCTTTCATTTGATACCTATATTGTACAAACGCATTCTAGAGTCACCCCTGGTCCACGTTTATGGCGATATCCCGAAAGGGCGTCCACCCATAGAACTAAGGCCCACTCCCTTTTAAAACACTTATTAACACCTTTCGTTTGATACCCATATTGTACAAACGCATTCTAGAGTCAACACTGGTCCACGTTTATGGCGATATCCCGAAAGGGCGTCCACCCATAGAACAAAGGCCCACTCCCTTTTAAAACACTTATTAACACCTTTCGTTTGATACCCATATTGTACAAACACATTCTAGAGTCAACACTGGTCCACGTTTATGGCGATATCCCGAAAGGATGTCCACCCATAGAACTAAGGCCCACTCCCTTTTAAAACACTTATTAACACCTTTCGTTTGATACCCATATTGTACAAACGCATTCTAGAGTCACCCCTGGTCCACGTTTATGGCGATATCCCGAAAGGGCGTCCACCCATAGAACTAAGGCCCACTCCCTTTTAAAACACTTATTAACACCTTTCGTTTGATACCCATATTGTACAAACGCATTCTAGAGTCAACACTGGTCCACGTTTATGGCGATATCCCGAAAGGGTGTCCACCCATAGAACTAAGGCCCACTCCCTTTTAAAATACTCATTAACACCTTTCATTTGATACCCATATCGTACAAACAAATTCTAGAGTCACCCCTGGTCCACCTTTATGGCGATATCTTGAAAAGGTGTCCACCTATAGAACTAAGGCCCACGACCTTTTAAAATACTCATTAACACCTGTCATTTGATACCCATATCCTACAAACAAATTCTAGAGTCACCCCTGGTCCACCTTTATGGCGATATCTCGAAAAGGCGTCCACCTATAGAACTAAGGCCCACGCCCTTTTAAAATACTCATTAACACCTTTCATTTGATACCTATATTGTACAAACGCATTCTAGAGTCACCCCTGGTCCACGTTTATGGCGATATCCCGAAAGGGCGTCCACCCATAGAACTAAGGCCCACTCCCTTTTAAAACACTTATTAACACCTTTCGTTTGATACCCATATTGTACAAACGCATTCTAGAGTCAACACTGGTCCACGTTTATGGCGATATCCCGAAAGGGCGTCCACCCATAGAACAAAGGCCCACTCCCTTTTAAAACACTTATTAACACCTTTCGTTTGATACCCATATTGTACAAACACATTCTAGAGTCAACACTGGTCCACGTTTATGGCGATATCCCGAAAGGGTGTCCACCCATAGAACTAAGGCCCACTCCCTTTTAAAACACTTATTAACACCTTTCGTTTGATACCCATATTGTACAAACGCATTCTAGAGTCACCCCTGGTCCACGTTTATGGCGATATCCCGAAAGGGCGTCCACCCATAGAACTAAGGCCCACTCCCTTTTAAAACACTTATTAACACCTTTCGTTTGATACCCATATTGTACAAACGCATTCTAGAGTCAACACTGGTCCACGTTTATGGCGATATCCCGAAAGGGTGTCCACCCATAGAACTAAGGCCCACTCCCTTTTAAAATACTCATTAACACCTTTCATTTGATACCCATATCGTACAAACAAATTCTAGAGTCACCCCTGGTCCACCTTTATGGCGATATCTTGAAAAGGTGTCCACCTATAGAACTAAGGCCCACGACCTTTTAAAATACTCATTAACACCTGTCATTTGATACCCATATCCTACAAACAAATTCTAGAGTCACCCCTGGTCCACCTTTATGGCGATATCTCGAAAAGGCGTCCACCTATAGAACTAAGGCCCACGCCCTTTTAAAATACTCATTAACACCTTTCATTTGATACCTATATTGTACAAACGCATTCTAGAGTCACCCCTGGTCCACGTTTATGGCGATATCCCGAAAGGGCGTCCACCCATAGAACTAAGGCCCACTCCCTTTTAAAACACTTATTAACACCTTTCGTTTGATACCCATATTGTACAAACGCATTCTAGAGTCAACACTGGTCCACGTTTATGGCGATATCCCGAAAGGGCGTCCACCCATAGAACAAAGGCCCACTCCCTTTTAAAACACTTATTAAGACCTTTCGTTTGATACCCATATTGTACAAACGCATTCTAGATTCAACACTGGTCCACGTTTATGGCGATATCCCGAAAGGGTGTCCACCCATAGAACTAAGGCCCACTCCCTTTTAAAAAACTTATTAACACCTTTCGTTTGATACCCATATCATACAAACAAATTCTAGAGTCAGGCCTGGTCCACCTTTATGGCGATATCCCTAAATGGCGTCCATCTATAGAACTATGGCCCACTTCCTCTTAAAATACTCTTTAATACCTTCCATTTGATACACATGTCATACAAACACATTCCAGGGTTGCCCTATGTTCTTTTTACAACATGGTGATTTTCCCTTATTTTGTCTCCACAGCTCTCAACTGAGTATGTAATGTTCGGTTACACCCGAATATAGCCTTCCTTACTTGTTTTTTTTTTTTCAATATAATATTTCTGCACACAAAATTGCATTAACTTTGTGCATTTGCGAAATAAGGTAATTTCTGTCAGCTAAGATAAGTAAAAATTGATAAAGTTGGTGAACAAATGTATGTAAATGTCAAAAAAGATATGAAGAAATCAGCCTTCAGGCTTTGCAGAATGTAGACGGCCAAGCAGTGGGATGATCCACTCACTGGACCAAAAAGAAGTGTCAAAAAAATGAATGCATTAATTAAGCTTGTGATTGGCTTGAAAATTGTGATTGCTTAAAGTAGTTTAGTAGGTACTGGCATTAATTACTTTTGATTTACTTGTTGAAAGGGATTTGGGTTTTGCAACAGCAAATGGGCACAAGGATTTTCTTGAATACGCAAATTGAGAAGAGAAACATTTGTTTAGTAAGAAAAAACTTGTTAAATCTATCTTGTGCTAACGAATTGGGTTCAGTATTAGAAAAGTCAAATAGATTGAATGAGCCCTAGTGTTTCTATAAGCAGCGTCTCAAATATTCACTCCCTTAGACGCTAGACTGATGTGCATGCGAACGGTATGCATTTCGTTCGGGAAGCCATCATCTGTCTCGTGTACGTAAACGTCACAAAAATTTTATCACGACTTTGTGTTTAGGTATAAGGATTTGTACTTGATAAAGGGGTGAAGTGCGATTTCGATAACGAGGGTCTGTATCTCAAATCTTATGCACGCAGATTACTTCTATATTATGTTGTTGTTGTTGCAGCTATAAGGTTGCTCTTCGTGGCTTTGGGGAGTGTTATCGATGTAATGGTCCTTTGCCGGATACAGATCCGGTACGCTCCGGTAACACAGCACCATTAAGGTGCTAGCGTAACCATCTCGGGAACAATTTATATGTCCACATTAAACCCTCATGCCATACCTCCCTCCCCACCCTCAAGTTCCATGAAGAGCCTCGGCTGTTAATGAAACAGGATTCGCCGCGGATAGGTGACGTTGACAATTGGGTTTGGAGATGCTATGTATTGCGCTGGCAATCTGAAAGGGCTACGCTACACAAACCCCTTGAATCCGCTGATTTTTTTACGACAGGCATACCTACCGCGGGTATATTCTAATCCCCTAGCCCGCTGGAGGCACTTCTGTCTTATCCTAGTCATTGGTTTATAAAGAGACTTGCAGCGGAGTATTCTATTATCGCATATAGGTCTAATGTGGAGGCATAACTACTGATATAAATGTAATTATTTTCTCGGAACTCCTACCCTTAATATCACTCAAACCATTCTGTGTAGTTGGACAGAAGGTAAACGTTAGGAAGTGTAAGTATAATGTTTGAAATGGTATACCGTATTGCGGCCAACAGAATGTAAGTGTAGGCAAGGAAAGAAGAAAAGAAAGATAAGAAACCAAAACTAAACCCTGAATTTAAAACGGACGGCGTGTTATAAATTTGTTATTGAGGTCCTACAGTTTGTTATCGCTAATAACCATTACTGATGAGTTGCCGCATTATTTCGACAGGTTACGGGAGTGTTATACGCTTCTTATCGACGATTGATCGATTTGTTATCGATTTATTATTGATTTGTTATAGGCGAGTTCTCGACGAGGTATATATGTACGAGTTTTCGATTGTTATCAAAGTGCTATTAATTTGTTATCGATGACAGGCGTTATCGGGGCTTAGATGGCATGTGGGAAGATTGAAGTATGGCTTAGAACAATCTTTGAGGCACTCTTGGAGAACGGCTCGTGTCGTTTTCATACCAAAAGCAAGAAGAGCCTATAATCTGCACCAGAAAGATTATTAGCCCATCACATATCACATCATACTCAAAACCCTAAAGGGGCCACAGGAATTTGCTCTAGTAGTTTTCCTGGACATTGCCGCGTCTTTCAACAATGTCCTGAAACGAACAATTATGGAAAGTCTCAAGTACATTGAAGAACATCTGGCCTTGGAACATGCCTCACACAATCAAGGCAAATTCATCCATCTTCGACTCCCAGAGTGCTCACTCGCATCTGCTCACCTTCTCAAACTTGTGACTCTTTATCGACCAGTCGATTTCATAAACTGAGAGGGATGTACCCTACATTCTAAAAATACTAAATGGAACTATCATCAATGCTGTGGACGCTGGTCATCAATCAATTGCTAATGTAGTTCGACAGAGGACCAGTCAAACTCACGGCGTATGCAGATGACGTTTCAGTCACCAAAGGTGGTAGATGTCTGTAAACAATTACTTCTCTGATGGATTAGGCGCCTAGCGATGACATATCTGGGCATCAACAGTCGGGTCAGCCGCCGAAATGGATTCGGCCTAAGCTGG
The DNA here is from genome assembly GCF_040869045.1 of Eurosta solidaginis. Lineage (NCBI taxonomy): Eukaryota > Metazoa > Arthropoda > Insecta > Diptera > Tephritidae > Eurosta > Eurosta solidaginis. The sequence continues at coordinate 255,253,990 of NC_090322.1, forward strand.
GAGTGAGAACCCTAAAAGAAAAGTACAGCACAAAATATCTGAGAATTATACTAAAAATACGTTGTCGTGGAAACTCCATGTGGATGGGAGAGCGAAGAAGGCCTTGGCGGCACTGTATGCATGCAAGAGAGTGCGTGGATGCCCTTCTTATACTATGGGGTATTTGGTGTTAAACAACTAGAGGTAACATGCAGATTATCAAACAGCCATTCTGCATGTCCTGCATATCGAATGGCCAAGAATATGGCGTTGACAGCAGCAACAACATGTTTAGAGCTCCGGGCAGCTTGAGTGTGGGTCTTTTTCCTCGAAGCTTTAATGCGGTCATAGTAAATTCTTCCCGAAATTATCGGGTTATTACCTACATATATCCAGCAAAGGATCATCATATATATATATTATCGAAAAGTTATATATGTAGTTGTTATCAAGGTGTTACGGATTTGTTATGACAAGTTTTGTAATCGAAGTGTTCATCGGTTTTTCAGATAAACAAACGGATACCGATAACACTTCAAAAAAGATCACCCTAAGGGTCCAGCTAATATTCTGAAAATATGTTTTACGAATCCTGGAGAAGACCTATAATCAATGACGAAACCCTGTACTGTTCCCCACATTCATTGCCTGTTTCGCAGATTCAATATGCAAATAAACCAACACGTACCGATCTTAGTTTTCCGGGAGCTGGCGTCTATGGGCCGAACTTAAATAAATCGATACCAATGGGATGCTACACCACCATATTTCAGGCAGAAATCCATGCAATAGAAGTGTGTGGTAGAGAATGTCTGGGAAGAGGCTCAACATCGAAGAGCATCTACATTATATCGGACAGCCAGGTGGCCCTGCGTACCTTGCAATCCTACACAGTTGCATATAAGCTAGTGGATGACTGCATTGAAGTCCTTAATGACCTGGGAGCCAAAAACAAAGTTTTGTTAGGATGGGTTTCCGGACATCAGGGACATGAAAGTAATGAACCTGCAGATTACCTACCAAAGCAGGGTGATATAGCAGCATTCTATGGTCCGGGGCCCTTTTGTGGGCTTACAAAAGCACACACCAGGGAAACTATAAGTAACTGTGAAACTAAACAATTCAGACGTCACTGAATTGACTGCCCAGAGCAAAGACTGGTCAAACTGTTTATACTTCCGGCAACGAAAATATCTGCCAAACTTACGAATCTAAGCAGGGAGGACCTAAGAAGTCTCACTGGGTACTATACGGGAAACTGTGGTCTACGACATCACCTAAGTAAGTTAAATCTAGCCGATACTCAAATTTGTCATTTCTGTGAGCTGGATGATGAAATGCCGTTTCACATTGTTGAGTTAGCTTACCTTAGTTCTAAGTGTTCGATATGTCATAATAGAAATGCATTTCACACCTCCGCCATACCTTGCGTCAACGAAACAAATTTGAATTTGATGAATTTAATATGAAAAGTCAACAAAATATGCTCTCGTACTTTTGACATTCGCGATTGCAATTGCAACATAATTCCAACAATAGATAATTGCAACAACCTCAATATTGCATACATACATATATTTTGACACCACAGCAACAATAGCACAACCAACAAAAAAAAATGCAAATAAAGCAACAAAAACTTCAAATTGGAATGTGACACAATTCGAAGGCGTTGAAGTTAACAACAAAATTTGAGTATCGAGTAGGCGTGTGAGGGTGATAAATGAGGGCAGTGCGGTGCAACGAAGGCGTTGACCGATAGTGTGGTTGCCAAATGGACGACAACTTTATTAGCGTGGCAAATGGCAAAAACAACAAAAACACATTGAATAGCAATCAATATTGAATGCCGGTTGACATTTATTTTTTTTATCACCGCTAAAAAATATTTCCAATTGTGTAAACAAATGTGCTAAAAGAATATAGAGTGAGGTTATTTGGTTATTTGAATGCATATTTCAATTGCAAAAAAATTGCATAACTTGCGCGCCAAACTGACATACGAACAGACTGGCAGGGTGATATAGCGCGAGAGATAGGAGGCGGAAGATAAACGGGAAAAGATAAATAAATACGCCTGGACTGATGCATACGCACGCTCTGGGGTTGTTGGACTGCGGCCGGCGCGTATTTATAGCAAGCGGCATGCAACACGTGCGTGTGTGTGGATTAACGGTATTAGTGCAATTTTTTTTTATATATTTGTTTATTTGCGCAGGTATTTAGAAGAAATATTTTTACACTACACAATTTGCGAATTGTTCATTATTTGGTTAGCTGTTTTAACTGCTTAAAAACTTAAGGAAACTCGCTGATGTGGCATGGACATTTCGGATCAAAACTCATACTCTGCTGTTCGTATCGAAAATATTTGGTTTTTGAAAGCCTAGTCGTTTTATGGCAACAATAGTGCGAGTGAGTGTGAAGCGAGTCTTCATGAATATAACATGCGAACAATCCAGGTACAACTACCAAAGAGACTACCAGGTGTGAATCCGCTCAGCAAACTATAAAAGGACGGCGCTAATACGGAAGGGCGATGAGTTTTATTCTAACGCTCTGCAAGTGAATTGCGGTGACTTTTCAATGAACTGTAAATTAAGATGCGGGGAAGAACCAAATTATTCGAGGTGTTGTGTAGCGCAACCCTTTCATGGGGTTGCCAGCGCAATTTAAAGTTTCTCCAACCCAGTTGTCAACCTCACCCACCCGTGGCGAATCCTGTATCTTAAGTATCTGAGGCTCTGGCGACCACAAGTTCCTCGTCGGGTGGAAGGCGTGATGGAGGAGGATTAATGTGGTCATATTAAATCGTTCCCAAGATGGTCGGGCTTGTACCTTAATGTTACCGGAATGTACCGGATCTATATCAGGCAAAGCACCATCAACATCCATAGCGCTCCCTAAAACCTTGAGAGAGTGTCGTTATCGCTACAGCTACAACGTACACAAAATGAGAACAGGTGGTTAGGGCTGACTTTTATTTGGACCTACTTTGGATATCGCACTTATCATTAATTAGGATGTTTTGATATATATTTAAGCTTTACCCACTTGACATGAGCTGGGTTTTTAGAAATAATAATATGTTGGCGCGATAATAGCCGAGCTTCACATCCAATTCCTGTTGAGCCGCATGTTTTCTACCTACTCTAATTGGGATCTACTAGGTCGCATTAGGTTGATGTGGTTGCCGCGGGAGCCAGCAACTTCGTCTGCAAATACAGTGTTCCCCAATGTCCCAGTGTCACAGGTCTCATGTGTGGTGTACACGCTTCTTTTAGGCAATCTCCCGAAAAGATCGGCGACAATTTACTAATCGCCCAGTAGTGAGTGAGTAAGCGCAGACGGATTTGATAGCCGCATGGCTGTCGCTAAAAAGAAAGTTTTTCTTCCCAATACTAAATTTTTCTATCCAAATCAGGCTTCTTTTATAACTAACACTTTTGTCTGGAATATACTACATATGACTATTCTAGTAGTCTAAAAGAGAGTTGCAGGTCTCGGCCCTCTAAATATAGCAGTATATACCGCTCTTCCAATGCTACCGTTTAACCTAGAACTCTTGGTGTATTTTGAAATGCTGCCTTCAACAGCAAAGCAACGATCCGACTCCACCCAATCATCAATTGTTTAAAATGCTGGAGTGTCCTATGGTTTTAGTACTCCAACTGGACGGCTCTCTCTTAAACGCAGAGCTGATGTTGCCTCTGCTGCCCCCAGCGGGTTAGGGGGTTGGAATATATCCAAGGTAGTTGTGCCCGTCGTAAGAGGCGACTAAAATACCAAATAGATTCAAGGGGTTGTGCAGCGCAATATATAGCTTCTCTATCTCAATTGTCAACCTCACCTATACGTGGCGAATCCTGTTTCATTAACAGCCGAGGCCCTGGCGACTCCGAACTCCTCATGGATGTAGGGGTGGGAGGGCGGTATGGCCTAGAAGGTCGCATGTGGTCATACCAAAACGTTCCCGTGATGGTCGGGCTTGGTACCGGAACGTACCGGATCTGCATCCGGCAAGGACCTTATCGCTGCAACAACAACAACAACATGTTGCTTCTGATCTGTATCCTGGAATCTGGTAAGATAGATGCAGTTGTACTGACGAAGCTTTTTATGACGTTAATACACTTAGAATTTGCAAAATCACTGCCAAAGAGCGACACTTTTTAGAAAAACTTTTCACATGTGTTTGTTCCGTCATTTGATCCCCTGGCAGGTTCGCCATGATAGATAAGTCATGCCATGAAATGATTCTGTAATGTAAGCTAAGTTAATCAAGTGTGCTATATATATATATATATATATATATATATATATATATATATATATATCTTTCTCTCTCCCATAGCTCTTTTGAGGACTTCTCCTCCCTTTGCTTCCAAATACGCGTACGGATCTATATCATACCTATATCATATTATATCATACCTGCAAGAGGGTATATATAAAGTTAGTAAGTTAATAGAGCAAACACATAAAGTTTTATATTAGCAAACTAAAGTTTTTAACTTTGATCCTTGCCTCAACTGAGATGTTGCAAATAAAGCGATTGCCGGTTCTGGTGCTGTATACGAGATATTTACACTGCACCTCGCACAATCATAACAAAATCCTCAAAAGGTAAACAAACTGAGTCAAACTTACAAACAAAATAATAATAAGAAAAACAAAAATAGTTTATATAAAAGTTATTTACTACAAAAATAAAAACAAAAGCACGAAAAAGAACGAAACTTTTGTAACTAAAATAATATTGCGCTCAAAAAATCATAAGAAGGAATGGGTCATTGTCTGTAACGTTTACACCTTTGTTTACTTTTACTTTTCTTAAGCATTCAAAAAGCAACACCAAAACATCATCGTTTCAAATGTATCTGTGGTTAGACAAAAATTCCTCTTTGGTGGTTGCGTTTGCTCCGTAAGTTACGTTTCTTCGGCATTGAAACTTATTACACTGAAAGAAAGAAGCTGGTAAAATCAACCGAATTACGGGTAATTCCACCGATATTGCATCAATGTTGCATAAATTGTTGATTTTGAATTGAGTGTTTCAACAGTCAAATCAACAAAAAAAAAAAGTGATCAAATGTAAGCCAGAGCTCTATTATAAAAAAAATTTTTTGGAATTTTTTCTTATTAAAAAACTTTTTTTCTGATGTTGCTTTTTCCAGGGCTGGATCCTAGGTCTTTTGCTGTGGTAGGCGTAGCACGCAGCCATCACACTAAATTAGCTTACTAGCCCTGCTCTATTAACTAAAAATTATTAGTGTCACCCTAAGAATACCAATGAAAAGTGTTGAAATAACAAACTTGCATCACTGTTAGAATAACAGTGGCTGTTGATATGACAGAAACTTTCGTGGAACGTTAGTCATCAGAACAAGGTTGTGAGCGCCGTGAGCATGAGTTTCTCTTTAAAATTAGCTGCTGAATTTGCATAATATTGCCAGTTGTTCGCTGTTGAAATTACCAATTCAGTTTTATAAACAGACAAATCAGTTACCTTTTTCTCTTACATATTGATGTTAATTTTAAGTTGAAATGTTACATTGTAAGAAAAGAATGAATAAAATCAAAACATTGATTGGGAATCTGTCATTTTTAGACGGTTTTATTTAGCTTGACTTGACAGGCTGTAAAAAGGATTAAGTGCGAACTAGCAGGGGTTTCGAGAGCCCTTCAAGTGCGCCAGTTTTAACTAGACATGCCCCCCATGAATAACGTCTCATTTAGCTGTAGATGGGTGAGAGGGCGGTATCGCCGAGAAGGTTTCATGTGGTCATTTTAAATTGTTTCCGAGATGGTCGGGCTAGTACCTTAATGGTACTATGTTACCGGAACGTTCATGACCTATATCAGGCAAGAGACCATCTACATCGATAACACTCCTTTAAACCTTCAGAAAATGTCCTTATTGCTACAACAAAAACACCAAGTAATTGTATTGTTATAGTCTATTTTCGTCGTGTTATCCGTTTGTTATCGGCTTGTTATCGTTGAGTCATCGGCTTCGTATTGGTTTCTTATTGGCGTGTTTTTAGCCATGTTACAGATGTGTCATCAATTTTATAGTGACATTTTGATGATGAGTCATCGATAACATCATTTTCCTTTCAGGATTTATTGTATCCTTTCTTACTTTCCAACTTTATTATCAATTTGCTTCAAAATAAGACTTACGAGACATTAAAATATTTCACCACTTTAAGCAAGAAATTTTTAACAAAATCTTACCAAACTACTGCTGTTTCCTGTCAAAGTATCATTCTAAATTAATATCACAATTTCTATCGTCACCATTTAGCGTTCCACTTTTCGTTTACACATTTGAGACATTTGTCATTGCCATACGAACCGACTTCCTTTCGAATTTGACTAACTGTTTTCAAGAACATACACAAATACAACCTGCATACAGTCATATTTTTCTTAAGTAGTATTGTTGTATAGATGAATAATAGCCATTCACGTTACATTGTAGCCTTTCATCGAACAACGCAAAAAAATGCAAATCCATCATTTGATAGCGCACTTTGTGGGCTTTTAACAAAACGAAATGTCTACGAAACGCGCACTTCATAAATCAACACAGATAAAGTTTTTCTTCTTTTCGTATGCAGTTTTATGTTGTAAAATTTGGGCTTGCAGTGGCATTGAAGTTTAAGCTAGAAGTGTGGTTGAACCTCTATTCCATTCACAAACATCAGACAGTATGCAGTTTCCTACAGCTAAGCAGAATTAAATGCATGCAAAAAGATTTCAAATGCTCATCCAACTTATATTTTTTCTACTTAAGCCCCCTTTACCGCGGGCGCTATGCACATGCCGAAACTAGGCTGTCTGTTTGCTGTATGTATTCTGTCTGCGGGCAACTGTTTTTACTGGTTGGTTTGGTGTTTTGTCTATTTGCTAGGATGTCAACTTGTCTGTCAGTTTAGTAGGTACTAGTATTCGCAATCTTTTGGCAGAATGGACGGTAAACAACTTGTTGAAGCTCTTCTTTGCAACTTTAGGCAGGATTTTTCGTAAGTTGGGCCTCAGGCTTATACTTCACACCGTTAGGTTCGATAATATATGTATGGAAGTTGAATATGATTTTTTTCATTTACCCTATACATAGCTTAGGTTAAGTTAGGCGGTAGCTACCATGGAAAGGAGAAGCTCACTTGGACCACATGTTATTGTTGTTGTTGTTATAGCGATAAAATACTCACCGAAGGTTTTTGTATCGATGTTGTTGGTCTGATTACAAGCACCATTAAGGTATAGGCCCGAGCATCTCGAGGACGATTTAATATTGCTATTGAACCTTCTAGGCCTAACGCTGAAGCTGTTAAAGAGCAGACTACAGGTCGCCAACAACATTCGGGAAGAGATCAGCATGACAGTTTTTCGAGATATTGATATACTACGTAACTAACTTTCGAGGCAATCAAAATTTATTTTTAAAATTACCGTGATTGCACCTTTGTTGAACTCAGAGTCCTTATTTCTGCTGAGCAAGTGTATAAAATCTTAAATTTCCGTAGGCCAGCTTGAAATTGAGCTTAACTTGAGCTTTTGACAGTAAACTGCCACCTTCCTACCCATCAATTTTGATCCATCCGTGAACCAGTATATCAGTATAGCAGTGAGTAACAACGACATCAAAAGCGCAAGACAAAGAGAACACACGCGTTTATGTAGAACTCAACTTTATAGCTGTACTCAACAGAGGGGTCTAGGCGACACATCAGACGAGTATTCGTTGACGAGTGATATTTGATTGATCTAGACGAATAGGGACGCAAACAATTAAGGAAGTAATTGAACAACGAAGGCTATAAAAGTTGCAAACGAGTGACAGCAGTAATGCAACTGTTGTTAGTGGTGAGTAACGTCAATTTTTGTTATACAGTGTTTAAGGCCCGGATTTTCGGTACAAGTTCAATTCAGTTTGTCAGTTGAACTACGCTTAAACTTATTCTGCAGTTTTTCAGTCTACTTTAAACCGAGCTTAAGCGGCCTACCTGGCAGGGTTGAACTGTAGTTAACCTATGAATTATTTGCGTTCGTGAGAAATGGCGTCGAATATACACAACAAGCATTTGGGCTTGAGCTCATGTTGATAACTAGGCTTACTTCTAAGATATCAATAGCTGTTTCGAAACAGTGGCTTAATTCGATAATCGTAGCGTACTCAGCAAAAGAGGGAATTTTTTATAAAGCAAAAAATTGTATTACTTAAATTGAAAAATTTAACTAACAATTTGTGGTTTTCTAACTAGACTCAAATGTAAGAACCATACTACAGTATTTTCACGAAAATAAAATAAAATATATATATGTAATTTATTTTTGATTAATTACGCTTCAATACTCCTATCAACCAGGTGTTTACTTCTCACAATAAACAGCTGCTGGTTTTGATGTTACCACCTTGGAGATTTTTAACAACTCCACCTCAACTCGATATCCAATGTACGATATCAACTGGAGAAATGTGTTGGATATTCATTTGAGAACTGAACATTTCTCAAAATCTCACAAAGTTTAGATAATAGTTTGATAATCATAATAACGTTGGAAATCAACTCTAAATTTTACAAAATTTCTCAAAGGTTGAATAATGTTGGATATCAACTCGAGAGGTAGATATATATTTCGCTGGAGGTAGATATATATTTCCAGCTCTACTAATTATCTAGATAATAAAAAACCAATGTTGCCGCACAAAAAAGCCTACCCTAAAGGCGGCCTTAAACTGTGACTGAAAACTGCTCAGTAGTTTAACTCGACTTTAAATTTGACTAGAGTTTAACCCTAGAAAGATAACGTTATTTTTTTACCCTAAGATAACGTATGTCTGAGAGACGTGTTCAAGTTTAAGGACCCTAAAGATATAAAAAAAACTTACATTTTGTTTTGTTTTTTTTTTTTTAATCATTTATTTGATATACATTCACTGGTTTTAAATGTTTTTTAAAGAAAAATATTGTTTTTTTAATATACTAAAAATTAAACTGAATGTTTTGGCCACCTTTTTATATGTATTATTGTTTTTATAGGTTTATTGACCTCGAGCCAGCTAAAGTTCAACATATTAAAAATTAAGTTTTATTTGTCTTTTTAAAAGGACCTCAGTTTATAGCAAAAAAATTTAAATACAATAAATTTTTATGTACTTCAATTGAATGAATTAACTGTTTTAAACTATACTTAAAAAAATATTAGCTAAAATTACCATTTTAGGCAAAAATTACATATAAAGTTTGTAGACGTATTTTTAAAAAAACAATCGTATTGTGACGAATATTAGTGACAATAAGTGATGCTCACATCACAAATCTGAAACTAAGTAAATAAAGCCACAACAACAATAAAGCAAGCTGACACACTTGTATGTACGTAAACAAATTAATCATTATGTCTACACATATGTCCATACAAGCAGCGGATAGAAACGCACAAACACATGCATATATCTTATATGAATGCTCACGAAAGTAGGCAATTATTTGTAAAAGTATCACTCACATATACACGCGCATAGGAGAAGGTATAACATGCATCTGTAGTTATAGTAATTTTATAGCTGCTAACTAAGTTAAATTCTAGAAACGCCTAGAAGTATACGAACGAGACATCACAGAGTATATAAATAATAGTTTAAAAAAACTAAAAAAACACGCTTTTATAGCTAACCGAACTAAAAAATTGAAAATAATGTTCAATTAAAAAGAGTTTATATAATAGTAGTAGAAGGTCAAACAATCATTTATAGTTAATCACCTCAAAATAAAATTATAATAAAATCTAAGTTATTAACAGAATAATTTAATTCAGATTAAAAAGCGTGGGGTGCATTTCACTACATTTCATATCTTTCCTCTCAGATAGTTGCCAATAGAATGATTGTAACATTCAATATCAAGCCCCCCACGCTTTTTACTGTGAATTAAATTATTCTGTTAATAACTTAAATTTTATTATAATTTTATTTTGAGGTGATTAATTATAAATGATTGTTTGACCTTCCACTACTGTTATAAGAACTCTTTTTAATTGAAAATTATTTTCAATTTTTTAGTTCGGTTAGCTATAAAAGCGTGTTTTTTTTAGTTTTTTTAAACTATTATTTATTTTTAATTTTTTAGTTCAAGTAATTTTAAAAGTTTCAGTCGAGAGTGATGAAACCTCGAAACGCCAGCGGTCCATGGATGAATCAAACTCCACGGCACCGAAAAAGGCCAAGACGCAGGGAGGCTGGACGCGGTCTTTCGCCGAAACTGCCAAGGGTCGGCAGATCATTGGCATTACAGACGATAGCAGCGAAGATGGCAGGATCCCGAAACAACAGTGGAAGTGGATCGAGGCCGCGCTCGCTACGGTGGCTGTTAAGGTTAAGAAAGAAAACCCTGGTCCACCGCCATCTTACACGGATGCAGGGTGCTTCCAGGGCAACGTCAAGCTAATTGCCTGTGACAACGCCAGGTCGGTAAACCTCTATAGGGCCGCCGTCACGCTGTAGGGGTGGAATATCAGGGCGCGCGCCTCAAGGTAGTAGAGGCGCGTAATATCCCCTCACGACCAAGGGCTAGAGCCTGGGTTCCAGTGACGCCAACGGACCCAGCTGACATCCTGGAGCTGCTCCAGGATTACGTCCAAAAGCCGGATGGGCACTGGACGGACTCCAGCGCTGAAACCATAAACTTGCTTATGGATACACACTTCTCAGCAAGCGCGGGTGTGTCTTCAAATATTGTTAGCGGAGGGTCACCTAATGATCAGCTAATAAGCAAAATCACAGATGATAAAAGGATGGATTGGGCTTTACAGACCTTCAAGCCCTATAAATCGCCGGGCCGGATGGAATTTTTCCGGCTCGGCTACAGTATACTGCCGAACTTATAAGGCCCTGGATAAAAGGGATGTTTATAGGTTTTCTTAGGCTCAATAACGTACCAGCATCGTGGAGAGAAGTCAACGTGGTCTTTATCCCCAAGGCAGGGAAAACCTCCCACTCAAAACCAAATGATTATAGGCCTATACGCTTATCTTCTTTTCTGCTAAAAGCACTCGAAATACTCCCAGAGGACTACATCAGGAGGAGGATTGAGCTTCTCTCGCAAGCTCAACATGCCTATACTAAGGGTAGGTCAACTGACACGGCCTTGCACTCACTGGTATCCTTTATCAAAAGGTCACTTGACCTCAAGGAATACACACTAGTGGCATTTCTAGATATAGCAGGTGCCTTCAACAACATTCTCCCTGACGCCATCATCTCTGCGCTGGCTCTTTGCAACCTAATAGAAGGGGCACTATCCAAAATTTTGCACTGGGCCACAGCCATAAGTTTGGAAGTCAACCCGGATAAAACCGAGTTTGTCCTCTTCACGAGGAGGTACAAAGTACCAAATGGTACACCGCCAAGAATTGGGGGTACGTTCTTAGCATTTAGCGATCTAGTCAAATATTTGGGAGTCATTCTGGATAGGAAGCTATTATGGAGTGACCATATAGTGGAGCGATCCAAGAAGGCAACAGCAGAGCTGTTGAACTGCAAGAGGGCAATTAGCACCTCCTGGGGATTCACTCTAAAGTGACCTGGATTTACACAGTCATTGTGCCCCCGATTCTTCTTTATGGTGCCTTGGTCTGGTGGCCTACACTAGCTAAAAGTACCTATCTTAAAATACTTCAATAGGTGCAACGGAGTTCGGAGCTCTGCATTACTAGGGCTCTCGACTCCCCACCAGATTCCGTTACATACATACATGGATACATATATACAAAGATAGATACAGGCCAAGCTAATAAAAGCGTGTTAAAAAGGGCTCCAGTATGCTCTTTCGTAGATATGCCATCCATCCACTTCAATCATTAATAAAGGAATGCGTTTTTCGCATTATGTGCAAGGTTTCAAATCTATGACCATTTCGGGTGGTCATAAGTTCAATTGACCTTATGTCCGTTAACCTTATGTCACCCCCCTACCACATTATTGCATGTTATCGAACCTTGATACGTGTGCAATGTTTCAATCCTTATCAAAACTTATGGCCATACAAAGTGGTAATAAGGCCAATTGACCTTATGGCCGTTGACCTTATGTCACCACATCATCACATTAATGTGCGTACAGGTTCCAATCAAACTTGTGGACATTCAAAGTGGTAATAAGGCCAATTGACCTTATGGCCGTTGACCTTATGTCACCACACCATCACATTAATGCATTGACATCGAGCCTTGATACGTGTGCAAAGTTTCAATCAAACTTATGGCCATTCAAAGTGGTAATAAGGCCAACTGACCTTATGGCCGTTGACCTCATGTCACCACACCATGACATTAATGCATTGTCATCGGTCCTTGATACGTATGCAAAGTTTCAAATTAATCAGACTTCTAGAAACCGGTGAAAATTAAGCTCAAAGATTCATACAGGCCAAGCTAATAAAAGCGTGTTAAAAAGGAGTTAAAGCAGAGTAATCAGAATCATTTTGATTTAAGCACGCTATCTGTTGAGAAGTAGAAGTGGTATTGTGAAAGTAGTCCAATAAAGACCATTTTGCATTATTGAATATTGGAGTTATATATTCAACAGTTTAGGGATTCAAACGTTAGCAGAAGGTTTGAAATAACAGTATATATTTCCGCAAACAAAAAAGTTACTAACGCAAAACACTCCCCCCCTGACAAGCTGGTAATGGTAGCTGAGAAAACTGAGAATGAGAATGTTCTCTCTTTACGATTGTGGGATACTGAGAGCAAAATTTAAAACGAAGTACGTCTCACAGACGTACGTTACCTCACTAGGGTTAAAGGCCAAATTAAACTTCCTTAACCCTAACGCCATAGTCGTAACCATACCCATATCCATAACCATCTCCAATGTGATCGAATAATGGTCCCTTAACTTAAAAATCGTGAAAATTTTATAAAAATGAAGAAAACGCAAAAAAATACAAACATATTCCACAAGAAATAAGTCTATTAGTCATAACGTATCCAAAACAATGAATAAAATCTACAAAAAGTTATTAAATTCACCAACTCAAATATGTTTAGGTTATGGATATGGCGAGAAACCAAAAACCAACTGGTTCGCTATGGTATGGTTATGGCGTTAGCGTTATGGTATGACACCATTAATCGATTAAATTGATTTCCATAAGGTAGGTTCGATCAGCTGTTTTATCTGGTTATGGCTTTATGGTTATAAATCACCATTAATTGGCCTTTAAACAAACTTAGTTTAAGCATAGCTTAATCAAATACTGAGAAACCGGGCCCAAGTGTATTTATTTGACAAGTCAGAGTTACGAACTGATAACAAATTAGCAAAGAAACATCACATTTGTCACAATATCGTTAACTACTAATAGTGCTTCTATGAGAAGCTTTCCAGCTCAAGTAAAGAAACTTAATGAAAATTAATGCCACACTTGCATTTGATTACTCTCGCACTTCGTTCACGAACACAAAAAAAGCCACTTGCCAGACTTTTTTCATTCAGCGTTTTTCCACAACACAATTCGCCTCGCTACATACGTACCTACTTTTGGCAAATGCAATGAATTTAGTCTTCACCAGTTAAATTTGTACGTTTGTTACAATTTTGTTAGTTAAGTATTTGCATGTTTGGCTGCTTGTTTGTTTCATGTTAACAGTAAATAGTTGAATGCTTTTGGAGCTGACAATTGGCAGTTGCATTAACTGGATAGGCGCTACTCGTTGGTCACTGTTTTGGGTGCATACCACTCGTTTAACTTGTAGCACACTTAGCAGCGCAACAACTTAAAGCTTGTTTTTATACTCAGTTGAGCAGAGCTCACAGAGTATATTAACTTTGATTGGATAACGGTTGGGTGTACAGTTATAAAGAAATAGAGATAGATATAGACTTCCATATATCAAAATCATCAGTATCAAAAAAAAAAAAAAATTGATGGAGTCCGTCCGTCCGTCCGTTAACACGATAACTTGAGTAAATTTTGAGGTATCTTGATGAAATTTGGTATGTAGGTTCCTGGGCACTCATCTCAGATCGCTATTTAAAATGAACGATATCGGACTATAACCACGCCCACTTTTTCGATATCGAAAATTTAGAAAAATCGAAGAAGTGTGATAATTCATTACCAAAGACGGATAAAGCGATGAAAATCGGTAGGTGAGTTGAACTTATGACGCAGAATAGAAAATTGGTAAAGTTTTGGACAATGCGCGTGGCACCATCCACTCTTAAAAGAAGGTGATTTAGAAGTTTTGCAAGCTGTAATTTGGCAGTCGTTGAAGATATCATGATGAAATTTGGCAGGAACGTTACTCCTATTACTATATGTATGCCTAATAAAAATTTTTTTTTAAGTCAAACTTAACAAACAAAAGTTAATATCTTTACAGTACATAAGTAAATTATGTCAATATTCAACTCCAGTAATGATATGGTGCAACAAAATACAAAAATAAAAGAAAATTTCAAAATGGGCGTTGCTCCGCCCATTTTCATTTAATTTGTCTAGGATACTTTTAATGCCATAAGTCGAACAAAAATTTACCAACTAAGGGTCACTCCCTTTTAAAATATTCATTAACACCTTTCGTTTGATACCCATATTGTACAAACGCATTCTAGAGTGACCCCTGGGGGTCAATTCCCTAACTGCGAAAAACTGAAAAATGTACACTCATTGAAAACTCATTTGCACACACAATTTACACTTTAAATTTTTATGCGATTCTGTAAATTATTGTGGACATTGTTTTGCTGAATGAGCGCTGAATGTAAAATTCTTATGTCAGTGAGAAAATATTCATCAAACGCCATGAAAACAAAAAAGTCATTATGCAACAGTGCGTATGAGTTTCGAATGTCACAATAGTGTACACTGGCTGTCAAGAAAACTCACGAAGTTTTTATCAGTGAGTTTTTTGTTCACAGTTTTGCTTTACAGAATCAGAATTTCAAAGTTTACACAATTTCTTGTGTACACTTTGAAACTCGCAGTTAGCGAATAGCGCCCCTGGTTCACCTTTATGGCGATATCTCGAAAAGGCGTTCACCTATAGAACTAAGGCCCTATCCCTTTTAAAATACTTATTAACACCTTTTATTTGATACCCATATCGTACAAACAAATTATAGAGTCACCCCTGGTCCACCTTTATGGCGATATCTCGAAAAGGCGTCCACCTATAGAAATAAGGCCCACGCCCTTTTAAAGTACTCATTAACACCTTTCATATGATGCCCATATCGTACAAACAAATTCTAGAGTCACCCCTGGTACACCTTTATGGCGATATCTCGAAAAGGCGTCCACCTATAGAACTAAGGCCCACGCCTTTTTAAAATACTCATTAACACCTTTCATTTGATACCCATATCGTACAAACAAATTCTAGAGTCAGCCCTGGTCCACCTTTATGGCGATATCCCTAAATGGCGTCCACCTATAGAACTATGGCCCACTCCCTCTAAAAATACTCTTTAATACCTTCCATTTGATACACATGTCACACAAACACATTCCAGGCTTACCCTAGGTTCATTTTCCTACATGGTGATTTTCCCCTATTTTGTCTCCATATCTCTCAACTGAGTATGTAATGTTCGGTTACACCCGAACTTAGCCTTCCTTACTTGTTGTTCTTGTTTTTCTTAATTTTTTTTGTACGACTTCCACTTCGCGGTATTTTGGTTGCTGCAAGTCAACAGCATCACGTTCGCTCTCAAACTACAGTTCACTTTATTGTTGCGCACAAATGTGTACACTTCGTTAGTTGTTGCAGATTTAAGTTTCTGTTACTCTATTAGAACAATAACAATTTAAGTCAAACGTGAAATAAATAACAGTGAACATCACTAAAGTGAGTACGTAACGATGTGACTAAGCAAAACTATTTTGTGACTTTTGGTGCATAATGCGTAATTTTAAAGGGTGTTTAAATTTGGTTCGAGGAAACTTTTGAATACTTAATGAAGCATACTGCTAAATTATTTTATGTTGAGTTATGTTATGTTACGTTAGGTTGTATAATGCTATGTTAGTTTATGTGATGTATTGACTGGAGTTGGCTAGCCAAAAGACAGAAGTGGTATTAGTAAGCTCCAAACGGTCGGCGAACGAGTTAGTCTTAACTGTTGGTGATCATCAAATTACCTCTAAGAATTCTCTAAAATACTTAGGAGTGCACGTCGGCTCTAAGTTAACTTTCAAAGAGCACTTCAGAGGGAGAGAAAATTACCAAACATTATGGAGGACTTATGCGAATAATGCCTAACATTGGTGGTCCGACCGAAGAAACCCGTCAGGTATTGTCCACAGCAACCAGCTCGATAATACTATAAGCAGCACCAGTATGGTACGGATCTAAACGGATCCATCAAAAAGATATATTAGCAGTACACCGACTTGCAGCTATAAGAATAGTAAGTGCTTATAGGATGGTGGCCGACGACGCGATCCTGGTCTTAACCCGGAAAATCCCAGTGGATTTACTGGCAAGCGAAATGGCCGATCTATATAACACTAATATCGAGCGACCATCTGAAGACGCCAGGAAAAGAGCAAACAATAACTAAGTGGCAAGAACTGTGGGAGGCCGCAAGTAAAGGGCGTTGGACCTTCACGTTAGTTTGGTACGTAGCTCAATCGAATGAGGGAAGCACGGCGAACTGAACTACCATCTCATGCAGATGCTGAGTGCACATGCCGTTTTCAAAGTGTATTTATGGAAGCATATGCCCGAAGTGTACCACGGAGTAAGAAAACACAGAGCACGTCATGTTCCACTGTCCCCGTTTTCACGAGAAAAGACACACCTTGCATAGAGTTTTTGGGGAGAAACCTATCACGAGAAATTTAGTATCACAAATGTGCAACAAGAAGAAATGCTGGCTTACAGTGAGCAAAATTGTATTTATAGTCATGACACGCCTGATGGATGCTGAGAGGGAGCGCAGAGAAATGCACAGGCGAAGCAGTGGCGATTAAATCGACACTCAGAGCAAATAGCGGGAACCTGGATGCAGGGACGACAGTAGGCTCTTAAAAAATGAGAAATGTGGAACGTCACGCTGAATAATGCGAAGGTGGTACCGGGGTGGGCGACGGTTCCAAAACTGGGGTTGGTTTTTAGTCTACGGACACGCGGTTGGTGCGAGGCATTTTTCAGCCCTCCGGCAAAAAAAAAAAATGAGATATGTTCTGTTATGCTCTTTTATGTTTTGTCATGTTATATCATGTTATGTTCGCAATTTTTGATTATGTAATATTACGATATTTCACCTTGTGGTTGGTAACGTTGTTTTGTAATCCATTGTGCTGCTTTTTTTTAAGTGTTTTGTTATGTTGTCTAATACAACGTAATCTAACTTTTCAATCAATTCGACGCCTTTTCACCTCAGAATTTGATTGAAGGTTAAGTTCGGGTGTAACCGAACATTACATACTCAGTTGAGAGCTATGGTGACAACATAAGGGAAAATAACCATGTAGGAAAATGAACCGAGGGAAACCCTGGAATGTGTTTGTATGACATGTGTATCAAATGAAAGGCATTAAAGAGTGGGCCATAGTTCTATAGGTGGACGCCATTTAGGGATATAGCCATAAAGGTGGATCAGGGTTGACTCTAGAATGCGTTTGTACGATATGGGTATCAAATGAAAGGTATTAATGAGTATTTTAAAAGGGCGTGGACCTAAGTTCTATAGATGGACGCCTTTTCGAGATATCGCCGTAAAGATGGACCAGGGGTGACTCTAGAATGAGTTTGTAAGATATGGGTATCAAATGATAGGTGTTAATGAGCATTTTCAAAGGGAGTAATCCTTAGTTCCATAGGTGGACGCCGTTTCGAGATATCGCCATAAAGGTGGACCAGGGGTGACCCTAGAATTTGTTTGCACAATATGGGCATCAAACGAAAGGTGTTAATGAGTATTTTAAAAGGGAGTGGGCCTTAGTTCTATATGTGGACGCATTTTCGAGGTATCGCAATAAAGGTGGACCAGGGGTGACTCTAGACTTTGTTTGTACGATATGGGTATCAAATGAAAGGTGTTAATGAGTATTTTTGAAAGGGAGTGGGCCTTCGTTTTATAGGTGTTCGCCTTTTCGAGTTATCGCCATAAAGGTGGACCAGGGGTGACTTTAGAATTTGTTTGTATGATATGGGTATCGAATGAAAGGTGTTAATGATTATTTTAAAAGGGCGTGGGGCTTAGTTCTATAGGTGGACCCCTTTTCGAGATATCGCCATAAAGGTGGACCAGGGGTGACTCTAGAATTCGTTTGAGCAATATGGGTATCAAACGAAAGGAGTTAATGAGTATTTTAAGAGGGAGTGGGCCTTAGTTCTATAGGTGGACGCCTTTTCGAGATATCGCCATAAAGATGGACCAGGTGTGACTCTAGAATGCGTTTGTACGATATGGGTATCAAATGAAAGGTGTTAATGAGTATTTTAAAAGGGAGTGGGCCTTAGTTCTATAGGCGGACGCATTTTCGAGGTATCGCAATAAAGGTGGACCAGGGGTGACTCTAGACTTTGTTTGTACGATATGGGTATCAAATGAAAGGTGTTAATGAGTATTTTTAAAAGGGAGTGGGCCTTCGTTTTATAGGTGTTCGCCTTTTCGAGATATCGCCATAAAGGTGGGCCAGGGGTGACTCTAGAATTCGCTTGTGCAATATGGGTATCAAACGAAAGGAGTTAATGAGTATTTTAAAAGGGAGTGGGCCTTAGTTCTATAGGTGGACGCCGTTTCGAGATATCGCCATAAAGGTGGGCCAGGGGTGACTCTAGAATTCGCTTGTGCAATATGGGTATCAAACGAAAGGAGTTAATGAGTATTTTAAGAGGGAGTGGGCCTTTCTGGACCAGGGGTGACTCTAGACTTTGTTTGTACGATATGGGTATCAAATGAAAGGTGTTAATGAGTATTTTAAAAGGGCGTGGGGCTTAGTTCTATAGGTGGATGCCTTTTCAAGATATCGCCATAAAGGTGTACCAGGGGTGACTCTAGAATGTGTTGCACGATATTGGTATCAAATTATAGGTATTAATGAGAGTTTTGAAAGGGAGTGGTGGTAGTTGTATATGTGAAGGCGTTTTCCAGATATCGACCAAAATGTGGACCAGGGTGACCCAGAACATCATCTGTTGGATACCGCTAATTTATTTATATATGTAATACCTGCCAAGATTTTAAGGGTTTTTTATTTCGCCCTGCAGAACTTTTTCATTTTCTTCTACTTAATATGGTAGTTGTCACACCCATTTTATAAAGTTTTTTCTAAAGTTATATTTCGCGTCAATAAAACAATCCAATTACCTTACTATATTTTATCCCTTTTTTCGTATTTGGTATAGAATTATGGCATTTTTTTCATTTTTCGTAATTTTCGATATCGAAAAAGTGGGCGTGGTCATAGTCGGATTTCGTTCATTTTTCATACCAAGATAAAGTGAGTTCAGATAAGTACGTGAACTGAGTTTAGTAAAGATATATCGATTTTTGCTCAAGTTATCGTGTTAACGGCCATGCGGAAGGACAGACAGACGACTGTGTATAAAAACTGGGCGTGACATCAACCTATTTCGCCCATTTTCACAGAAACCAGTTAGCGCCATAAAATCTATGCCCCTACCAAATTTCAAAAGGATTGGTTAATTTTTGTTCGACTTATGGCGTTAAGAGTATCCTAGACAAATTAAATGAAAAAGGGCGGAGCCACGCCCATTTTTAAATTTTCTTTTATTTTTGTATTTGGTTGCACCATGTCATTACTGGAGTTGAATCTTGACATAATTTACTTATATACTGTAAAGATATTAAATTTTTTGTTAAAATTTTACTTTAAAAAAAATTTTTTTTAAAAGTGGGCGTGGTCCTTCTCCGATTTTGCTAATTTTTATTAAGCGTACATATAGTAATAAGAGTAACGTTCCTGCCAAATTTCATCATGACATCTTCAACGACTGCCAAATTACAGCTTGCAAAAGTTTTAAATTTCCTTCTTTTAAAAGTGGGCGGTGCCACGCCCATTGTCCAAAATTTTACTAATTTTCAATTCTGTGTCATAAGTTCAACTCATCTACCAAGTTTCGTCGCTTTATCTGTCTTTTGTAATGAATTATCGCACTTTTTCGGTTTTTCGAAATTTTCGATATCGAAAAAGTGGGCGTGGTTATAGTCCGATATCGCTCATTTTAAATAGCGATCTGAGATGAGTGCTCAGGAACCTACATACCAAATTTCATCCAGATACCTCAAAATTTACTCAAGTTATCGTGTTAACGGACGTACGGACGGACGGACGGACATAGCTCAATCAAATTTTTTTTCGATCCTGATTATTTTGATATATGGAAGTCTATATCTATCTCGATTCCTTTATATATGTACAACCAACCGTTATCCAATCAAACTTAATATACTCTGTGAGCTCTGCTCAACTGAGTATAAAAAGACTTCAAGATTTATTAAATCACACTGCAGCTAGAATATTGACAATATATTCAGTGTATAGGAATGGATTGAATAACTTACTTCTATACAGTAAATGGGGCTGTGATGGCTCATCTGGTCAAAGCCAGTACAAACAAAAGAGTCTGAACTTATTTCTGATGCAAACTTATTTATCACTTCTTTGGTGCCTACTAAGTTAATTAACGAGCTAACAGGTGGTGTTGTTTGGCAAAATCCGGTACCTTCATCTGTTCGTTTTTGCCGGCCTATATTTATAGAATTTAGCGAAGAAACTCCGGAGAAAACTAAAGCTGTTGTGGATGAAATAAAAGGTCAAACAATTTCTTGGGGCCATCATTAATTAACAAAGAAGTCGAGGGATTGCAAGTGAAGCACGGTCTCTTTCTTACAATGACAGATGGCAAAGTAGCTCAGGTATTAACAGATACGCCTTCGGATTCACCATGTATAATATGTGAACCAACCCAACGCAAACGAACGTATTGACTAAAGTGACTGCTAGGCCTGAAAATGAAAATTCTTATCAATACGGACTGTCTACTTTGCACGCCTGGATTCGTTGAATGGAAATGATTTTACATATTTCCTATAATCTGTCTTTCCAAACATGGCCAGCCACAAGCGAAGAAAAGAAACGACTAAAGCAAAAGAAGAAAACAACCAGAAGATTTTTTCACAATGCAAGCTGCTCTGCTGAAATTACAGGAGTGGATATAAATTTGATTAAACTACTTTACATAATTCTGCAAGATCTTTCATCGGGTGTAATGATAAATGGTGAAAAATGTTGCTGTTATGCTGTGGAGACTGCCAGGATCTATGTGAGCAATTATGAATGGTACTACATGCCAACTTCAGTTCACAAAATTTTGATTCATGGAGAAAGTGTCATAAAGCATTTTTCAGTACTTCCTATTGGTCAACTTTCGGAAGATGCAGCGACTGAATTCAAAGTCGAGAAGATCGCGAGTAATTCGAGATTCGAGAATCTCGCGAGAAGCCGTGTTCTTTGTGTATCGTTGAAAAATAAAATATTGCGAACAAAATTATATGTATAATAAATATGTTTTAGTTAAATGTCATAGGAAGCAATATAATCAACAAAAAAGTCACAAGTAAGAAAAACCAAGTGTATAAATACTGTCCATACAGCGATTAAGTAAGAATGTCGAGAAGCTCGCGAGATTTACAAGTACTTCGAGACACGAGAATCTTGCGAGAAGTCGAGTTCTCGATTTCTCGGGTCTCGAAAATCTCGCTTGTGTTCGAGCAGAAATCGTAAGCTCTAGTATTCATTGTTAAAAAATAAATATTGGATATTTTTGATAATTTTGAATTTCTTTTACTTTTTAGGGTATGATTTTAAATTAAATCACAATAAATTACATTCCATTTGAAGCCATATACCCCATTCTATATTTGTGCAAAATTTTAGAACATAATATTCAGAAATAAAAAAGTTATTGATTTTTAATCAGAAACAGGCCATTATTTTCCATAGTGCGCCGCCGCCAATATATTATTGAACCTACGCCGCCGCCGCCTCTAAATTAATCGGCGTAAACCTCTACACCAAAAAACACTTTCGGTTTTATGTTTAAAGCCACACATTCAAGCATTCTACGCATGCGCGGAACAAGTTTTGCTTCCAGCAATGTTGTGTATTTGAACTTAGTCCGCCTGCTGACCAACAACTACCTGGCTATTTACTACTCAAAAACAGTTATCTACGCATATTACCGTTATCACGCTGACTGAAGTTAGGTTGTTGTTGTTTTCGCTGGTGTCGCTTGCTCATGTCATTTAATTAATTAATTTTTCTAACATATTTGGACTTGAAACATAAACTTTGTAAACCATTAGTTAGTAGGGAGGACGATCCCGGGATCTCGGGACCCCAAACGATTTAAAAACAAAGAAAACAAGATTTTCTAAAGATTTTTACTGCACAGAACCTTACTGTAAAGTTTGATTTTCCAAACTGGTTCACGTTTTCCAAATATTCGGGTCAAAAATTGCAAAAACCCATTTTTCTGCTTTATGACAGGCCCGACAAGAATTAAAATGAGTTTTGTAACCAGAAACAGAAGTATAATTTCTCGAAGATTTTGATGTGTTAACCCGAATCTGAAGACGAGACAGCTCACCCTTACAGTTCTTTGAGATATTCAAACTTAGATGTGCAATAAAACATGTTTTTAGGTGCATTTGGGATCTGTGTCACTCCTAGAAATTGTTTTTGAAGCTCGTTATTCTAACTGAAAGCACCAACCGTACTGTTTAAAATATAGCTATTTCAAATTTTTTTTAAATCTTTTTTGCTTCTAAGAAATCGTCTATTGAATTTACTGAGTGTGGAAAAGGCGCTAATATTCGAATTTTTTTTTCAATATCGTGAAACCTGCGCATAATCCAGTAAACTCAATAGACACTTTCTTAGAGACAAAGAAAGAATACATAAAAACTCAAAAAAGATTTTGAAGAGATGTGGGAGTGGTACTTTTCAGGTACAATAACGATCATAAAAAAATAGTTGGTGGAAGTGGCATGACCTCATAAGCACCTAAAAAAGTGCAAAAAACAACTTTTAGATTCGTGTATATTAATACCCCAGCGGGTTAGAGGGCTTGGAATATACCCGCGGCAGGTTTGCCTGTCATAAGAGGAGACTAAAATACCAAAATGATTCAAGGGGTAGTGTAGCGCCACCCTTTCAAGGGGTTGCCAGTGCAAAATACAGCTTCTCCAACGTAATCGTTAACCTCACCCACCCATGGCGAATCCTGTTTGTTTAACAGCCGAGGCTAGGTGACCCCAAGTTCCTCATGGATCTAGGGGGTGGAAGGGCGGTATGGCCTAGAAGGTTTCATGCGGTCATACCAAATCGTTCTCGTGATGGTCGGGCTAGTACCTTAATGGTGCTATGTTACCGGAACGTACCGGATCTATATGCCGCAAAGGACCATTAAAATCGATAACACTCGTCATCTCTATATATACGTGTATATTTATGTACACGATAGTTACAAGTCAACCTCCCTTCTTGTTAAAATATCAGTGAAAATTTGCTGCATTATTAATTTCGACAGTCATTAATTGATGATAATTACAATTGATTATTAATTTACGAAAACTTTAGAAAAATTTACTAGTGACAAGTAAGGAAAGCTAAGTTCGGGTGTAACCGAACATTACATACTCAGCTGAGAGCTTTGGAGACAAAATAATGGAAAATCACCATTTAGCAAAATGAACCTAGGGTAACCCTGGAATGTGTTTGTATGACATGTGTATCAAATGAAAGTTGTTAATGATTATTTAAAACGTAGTGGGCCTTAGTTCTATAGGTGGACGCCTTCTCGAGATATCGCAATAAGGGTGGACCATGGGTTACTCTAGAATGTGTTTGTACGATATGGGTATCAAATTAAAAGTATTAATGAGGGTAGCCCTTAGTTGTATATGTGAAGGCGTTTTCGAGATATCGACCAAAATGTGGACCAGGGTGACCCAGAACATCTTCTGTCGGGTACCGCTAATTTATTTATATATGTCATACCACGAACAGAATTCCTGCCAAGATTCCAAGGGCTTTTGATTTCGCCCTGCAGAACTTTTTCATTTTCTTCTACTTAATATGGTAGGTGTCACACCCATTTTACAAAGTTTTTTCGAAAGTTATATTTTGCGTCAAAAAACCAATCCAATTACCATGTTTCATGTCTTTTTTATATTTGGTACAGAATTATGGCAATTTTTTCATTTTTCGTAATTTTCGATATCGGAAAAGTGGGCGTGGTCATAGTCGGATTTCGGGCATATTGTATACCAATATAAAGTGACTTCAGATAAGTACGTGAACTAAGTTTAGTTAAGATATAAAGTGTTAACGACCGAGCGGAAGGACAGACGGTCGACTGTGTATAAAAACTGGGCGTGGCTTCAACCGATTTCACCCATTTTCACAGAAAACAGTTACCGTCATAGAGTCTATGTCTCAACCAAATTTCACAAGGATTGGTTAATTTTTGTTCGACTTATGGCATTAAAAGTACTCTAGACGAATTAAATGAAAAAGGGCGGAGTTACGCCCATTTTGAAATTTTCTTTTGTCTTTGTATTTTGTTGCACCATATCATTACTGGAGTCGAATGTTGACATATTTTACTTTTATACTGTAAAGATATTAAATTTTTTGTTAAAATTTGACTTTTGTGTTCGTCATCGATTTCGCTAATTTTTATTTAGCACACATACTTACTTAATTGGCGCTTAACCGTCCAACTAAATTACCTTCTTTTAAAAGTGGGCGGTGCCACGCCCATTGTTCAAAATTTTTCTAATTTTCTATTTTGCGTCATAAGGTCAACGCACCTACCAAGTTTCATCGCTTTATCCGTCTGTGGTAATGAATTATCGCACTTTTTCGGTTTATCGAAATTTTCGATATCGAAAAGTGGGCGTGGTTGTAGTCCGATTTCGTTCATTTTAAATAGCGATCTGAGATGAGCGTTAGTTATCGTGTTTACAGACGGACGGACAGACGGACGGACGGACGGACGGACATGGCTAAATGAATTTCTTTTTTCAACCAGATCATTTTGATATATAGAAGTCTATATCTATCTCGATTAGTTTATGCCGTTACGGATTACCGTTATGCGAACAAAGTTAATATACTCTGTGAGCTCTGCTCATCTGAGTATAAAAATGAAAGGTTAACTACAAACAAAAAGGTGATGAAAGAGTGTGAATTTTCAATGTAAAGCTTAAAGTTGGCTAACGCAGCGGGGTATTCGTTACGCTGGACAACAAGCTTTACATACATACATATCTACATATGTATGTTAATATGATGTTAATTCGATGTTTCTCTTCCAGCTCCGACTACGGATGCTGATCCCAAAGTTCCTTCACCTCCAGATCTTCCACCCCCAACTATTGAATTGATAAATCTGTCCTCTCCGAGTCCCTTAGCAGTTCAACCATCGACATCGAATGCTCATTCAGCTGTATCTACTGTACCCTCCACAAAAAGGAACCAGGTTCCCCAAAACCCCTCTGCGGAATCTGAACCGCCGGCTGGTAGATTGATTACTGTCCCTATTAAAAAGTCGATTTTCGTCTCCAGATTCGAGAGAGACACTACAGAAGAGGACCTGAAGTCGTACATCATAAGTAAACTTAAATCTGAAAATGTGTCTATTCGTAAATTTAATTTTAATTATCCTAGAGACATTTCGTCATTTAGGATTGACGTATCAGCGCAACATTTTGAAACAATTTTGAATAATTCATTTTGGCCACCCGGAGCCTTTGTACGTGAATTCGAGCATAGACGCAACGTTAATATTCGTAATCTTGCTACCGTTCCTCAAACCAATAATGCTGCAAAAAACTAAATATTAAACCTGTCCTTAATATATTTTATCAAAATGTAAGAGGCCTAAACACAAAACTAACTGATCTATACTTGAGATCATTTAACTGTAATTACAATATCATCGCTTTTACTGAAACTTGGTTAAAGCCTCATATTTTTAATTCGGAGATTCTTTGCAATGATTACCAAATATATAGAAATGACCGCTTGAACAGAGTTGGAGGTGGAGTTTTGCTCGCGGTACATTCTTTTATACCTTCCGCTGAGGTAAATTTACCTGTTATTGAAGCTACGGAATTTAAGTGCATTAGAACCCAGCTGGGAATAGGTTTTACCTATATTGCCATTTGCTATATCCCACCATCTTCAGATCCCTCGGTGTATATGAACCATATTTCGTTACTGAAAGATATCAGTTCATTGTTGAAGCCTATTGACTCGATAATTGTCTTGGGTGATTTTAATCTTCCGCACGTATCATGGACCACATCCGACCATGGTATTGTACCGGTTTCTTCAAAATTCTCCAGCATCGACTTTTTAGCAGAAATAACTGAACTTTGCCTAAGACAGATAAATATAGTTCCAAACATGTACGGGAGGATACTTGATCTGGTATTTGTTGATGATACTTCAAAATCCATTCTTAGGAGGGGTGAACCTCTTACTGTACCTGAGGATCCTTACCATCCTTCGCTGGAAATAGTTTACGAATTGGAAGAAAGTTCTCGGAGTTGCACTACCACTGAAACCGACTCTAGTTTTAGATTCGAATTCGCGAAGGCTAATTTTAATAAACTCAACCAAATTTTATCTACAATAGTTTGGCCCAAATACGGTGCAGATATTGACAAAAACGTTTCTGACTTCAACGCCGTCATTCACGCTATTCTGGACAGACATGTACCTAAGCGTAAACGTGTTTTCACTGAGCTAGTCCAAATATGGTACACCAAAGAACTGAAATCTTTAAAAAACAAAAAAACGCGTTCCTTCAAGCTGTACAAGAAGACGGGGTCACACTCCGACTACTTGAAGTACTCTATATTGCGTCATAAATATTTTGAATTAAATAAAAAGTGTTACAATACCTATCTCTGTGCCATGAAAAAGAAAATAACTTGCAATCCGAAAGCTTTCTATAATTTCGTGAACTCTAAACGTAGGGTTAAAGGCTTTCCTTCTGGTATGAAATACCGTGATGATTTCTCTAGCGACGATCAAGTTATTGCTAATTTATTTGCACAATTTTTCAAATCTAACTATTCCGCTGAATTAATTTCTTTGTCTAGTGAATACCCGTATGAACTTGACTCACTTAACGCAATTAATATTCCATCAATATCTCCAGAAGAGGTTCTTACATATTTAACTTCTTTGAAGGAATCTTATAAATACGGTCCTGATCTAATTCCCACATGTTTTCTCAAAAGATGTGCAGAACACATTTATCTGCCCCTAACTGATTTATTCAACATGTCCCTAAAACATGGAGTTTTTCCTTTTGCTTGGAAGGAATCTTTTCTAATACCCCTCCACAAAAACGGCAGTAGGTCATGTGTAGAAAATTATCGAGGAATTGCAAAATTGTCTGCCATCCCAAAGGTGTTTGAAGCCATTGTTACTAATCAGCTAACATTTTCCATTTCTGCATTGATTGCAAACTCTCAACATGGATTCTGTAGAGGCAAATCTACCATTACCAACCTACTTGAATTCACAACGCATGTTTCTAATGGATTTAGAGAAAATCTTCACACCGATGTTATTTACACTGATTTCAGTAAAGCATTTGACAAAGTTTCCCATTCATTGCTTATCCACAAGCTAGATCGACTTGGTTTCCAACCAGGTCTCACTCAGTGGATATCTTCTTATCTCTGCGGTAGAACGCAACAAGTAATTTTTAAAAATACTCTTTCAGAGGTCAT